>NC_080203.1:8809180-9474139 GCF_030028045.1 Hippopotamus amphibius kiboko | reverse complement strand
TGCCCCCCCCTCCACCCACACACCCACCCCACTCTACGCCTCCTCCACATGGAAGAGGCCCCGCGGCCGGAAGAAGCATACTGTACTTCTCCCTTCTTGTCTCAGGAATGACCTTCTCTTCTGTAACCTCTCTGTGCTCACAGCCTGAGCAAAGGAGCCCTGAAATCAGGCTGAGGATGCCAGAGACACAGCTGGCTCCCACGGCCATCATGACATCAAGGCGGGCTGCTCATCCACACCTACAACTCCACCCACATCACCGCTGCACAGGCCACCACACGAGGTTCTCGGGAGCCTTACTCTACCCACACGGGTACCCCTTAAGAGACATCTAAGGAAACGGCACCCGCGTAGGTAGGGCACGGCACACAGCTGGCCTTCAAGGTGGAGGACCTGCCCTACCTCCCTCTCACTCCCACATGGAACCTTTCATGTGTCTACCCATCTCTTCCTGGTGAGTGCACCCTGCATCCAGCCATAGCCTTAGAAGGTATCGACCCACTGCCCTCCAACTAGCATGCCTCCCCCTTTGCATCTCCTCAGCTGGTCGAAGCCTATCTGGACAACTCTCTGAACAGAGGGAGAATGATCTTGCCTCTGTTCTCGGCTATTCTAGTGGCAATTATCTTTACCGCATCTACTTCACAGATGCTCACCTTTTTAGGAGTGGACCATGGAAATCCTAACCAAGATGTGTCTGCGATCTAGGTGGCCTCCAGGGCCTTCCTGCCTTCTTGGAGGAAGATCACCTGCAGACCCACGCCCAGCACTTGTCCACAGGCCACCACGAAACATAATCCCACTTGTGCATGACCCCAGCCAGAAAGGCTCTCTTTACACATACTGGAAAGGAACGGCCCCTTTCTGGGCAGGGCACGGCACACAGCAGGATGGCCTCAAGGCGGGGGACCTGCTTAGTCCCCTTCCCACACTCTAGGGACATTTTCTTCTCTCCTCCCACCACATCCTGCTGACTGCACCCAACACTGAGCAACCCCCAGAACACCATGACCCGCTCTGCCCTGAAACTCATATTCCGCCCTCACCGTAGATTTCCTCACCTGTTCTACGCGTACCTTCCCACGTGGAGGTCCAAGAGAAAAAGAGCGTGTTCTAGCTGCCTCCTTCTCACAGAAATTCTCTTTCCCTAGTGCTGACCTGTAGGTGTGCCCCCTGTTGCCAATGGACCCCTGAACGCATCCTGAGGATGTGCCACAGAGCCAGGTGCTGCCAGGGTCCTCATGACTCCATGCAACCAGGGCACCTCTAGCTCCACCACCACCATCCAGGGCCCACCACAAAGCTTGTCTCACTGAGCCTTACTCTGCCGAGACACGCACCGTTCACATGCAGTCCAGGTCATCAGTACCTGTCTGGGCAGGCCACTGCACACAGCATGCTTCCACAGTGGACGAGCTGCCCCGGACCCCTCACGCTCTCAAACACAGCTCTCATCTCCCTTCCCACCACGTCGAGATGACTATGCAACATCCTTTCCTTCCCCCAGGCAACACAGAACCACGACCCTCTTCCATGCACCCCTGCGTCACTGGGGACCCCTGCACCTTCTCTAGGCTTACTTAGATTCTCACGGGGACCATTACACACACACACCGCCCGTGATCGCTCTTCTCCTATTGGGAAGTAGCTTTATCTTACCTTCAGATGGTCACACAGGTAGCCACGGAACACTGACTTCACTGGCGGCAAGCCTGAGACACAGGTGGCTACGTGGGCCCTCCTGAGTTCACCGCAAGGGCAGGCCACTGCACACAGCATGGCTTCACGGGGGAGGATCCCCCCAGGACTTCGGGCACTTCCAAACGTAGCCTTCACCTCTCTTCCCAGGCCGTCACACTGCATGCATGCAAGAATGTCCCCCACATCCACACATGTTCATGCACCGCCCTCCAGCTTGCATCCAGCACTCAACGGGGATCCGCTCTTCTGCTCTATGCTTCAGGAGGAAGAGGAGGAGGAGCACCAGAGGACAACACACTTTCCGTTCTCTGCTCTGCCACTGGAAAGTCTCCTTAGCTTCTCTACCCTCTAGGTGTTCCCATCCTTAGCAAAAGGCTCGTGAAATGGCCCTGAGGTTTCCTGGGATCAGCTGGAGGCCGGAGTCCTCATGCCATCATGCCAGCCAGCTCAACGACACCTGCAGCTCCACCACTACTGCTTGGCCAAAAGCCTGCACCAAAGGGACTCTTGCTGGGCGTTCCCTTACCCCGACAGCCACCAATGCCACAAAATACAAGAGATCAGCATCCGTCTGGGCAGGGCACCACACAGCATGCCTCTCAGGGGAGGATCCACCCAATCCCCTTCCCACTCTCAGAAGGAGCTTGGAGCTCTCTCCCCATCACATCCTGATGGCTGCGCCCAAGGTAGAGCCACAGCCCTAGAGGATGTCAACCCATGCCTTCCAACCTGCATCTCTCCCTGACAGCAAATCCCGCCCCCCCCCTCCACCCACTCACCCACCCCACTCTACGCCTCCTCCACATGGAAGAGGCCCCGCGGCCGGAAGAAGCATACTGTACTCCTCCCTTCTTGTCTCAGGAATGACCTTCTCTTCTGTAACCTCTCTGTGCTCACAGCCTGAGCAAAGGAGCCCTGAAATCAGGCTGAGGATGCCAGAGACACAGCTGGCTCCCACGGTCATCATGACATCAAGGCGGGCTGCTCATCCACACCTACAACTCCACCCACATCACCGCTGCACAGGCCACCACACGAGGTTCTCGTGAGCCTTACTCTACCCACACGGGTACCCCTTAAGAGACATCTAAGGAAACGGCACCCGCGTAGGTAGGGCACGGCACACAGCTGGCCTTCAAGGTGGAGGACCTGCCCTACCTCCCTCTCACTCCCACATGGAACCTTTCATGTGTCTACCCATCTCTTCCTGGTGAGTGCACCCTGCATCCAGCCATAGCCTTAGAAGGTATCGACCCACTGCCCTCCAACTAGCATGCCTCCCCCTTTGCATCTCCTCAGCTGGTCGAAGCCTATCTGGACAACTCTCTGAACAGAGGGAGAATGATCTTGCCTCTGTTCTCGGCTATTCTAGTGGCAATTATCTTTACCGCATCTACTTCACAGATGCTCACCTTTTTAGGAGTGGACCATGGAAATCCTAACCAAGATGTGTCTGCGATCTAGGTGGCCTCCAGGGCCTTCCTGCCTTCTTGGAGGAAGATCACCTGCAGACCCACGCCCAGCACTTGTCCACAGGCCACCACGAAACATAATCCACTTGTGCATGACCCCAGCCAGAAAGGCTCTCTTTACACATACTGGAAAGGAACGGCCCCTTTCTGGGCAGGGCACGGCACACAGCAGGATGGCCTCAAGGCGGGGGACCTGCTTAGTCCCCTTCCCACACTCTAGGGACATTTTCTTCTCTCCTCCCACCACATCCTGCTGACTGCACCCAACACTGAGCAACCCCCAGAACACCATGACCCGCTCTGCCCTGAAACTCATATT
Organism: Hippopotamus amphibius kiboko; assembly: GCF_030028045.1. Lineage (NCBI taxonomy): Eukaryota > Metazoa > Chordata > Mammalia > Artiodactyla > Hippopotamidae > Hippopotamus > Hippopotamus amphibius. The sequence goes on along the minus strand of NC_080203.1, from coordinate 9,470,647 downwards.
CCGCCCTCACCGTAGATTTCCTCACCTGTTCTACGCGTACCTTCCCACGTGGAGGTCCAAGAGAAAAAGAGCGTGTTCTAGCTGCCTCCTTCTCACAGAAATTCTCTTTCCCTAGTGCTGACCTGTAGGTGTGCCCCCTGTTGCCAATGGACCCCTGAACGCATCCTGAGGATGTGCCACAGAGCCAGGTGCTGCCAGGGTCCTCATGACTCCATGCAACCAGGGCACCTCTAGCTCCACCACCACCATCCAGGGCCCACCACAAAGCTTGTCTCACTGAGCCTTACTCTGCCGAGACACGCACCGTTCACATGCAGTCCAGGTCATCAGTACCTGTCTGGGCAGGCCACTGCACACAGCATGCTTCCACAGTGGACGAGCTGCCCCGGACCCCTCACGCTCTCAAACACAGCTCTCATCTCCCTTCCCACCACGTCGAGATGACTATGCAACATCCTTTCCTTCCCCCAGGCAACACAGAACCACGACCCTCTTCCATGCACCCCTGCGTCACTGGGGACCCCCTGCACCTTCTCTAGGCTTACTTAGATTCTCACGGGGACCATTACACACACACACCGCCCGTGATCGCTCTTCTCCTATTGGGAAGTAGCTTTATCTTACCTTCAGATGGTCACACAGGTAGCCACGGAACACTGACTTCATTGGCAGCAAGCCTGAGACACAGGTGGCTACGTGGGCCCTCCTGAGTTCACCGCAAGGGCAGGCCACTGCACACAGCATGGCTTCACGGGGAGGATCCACCCAGGACTTCGGGCACTTCCAAAGGTAGCCTTCACCTCTCTTCCCAGGCCGTCACACTGCATGCATGGAAGAATGTCCCCCACATCCACACATGTTCATGCACCGCCCTCCAGCTTGCATCCAGCCCTCAACGGGGATCCGCTCTTCTGCTCTATGCTTCAGGAGGAAGAGGAGGAGGAGCACCAGAGGACAACACACTTTCCGTTCTCTGCTCTGCCACTGGAAAGTCTCCTTAGCTTCTCTACCCTCTAGGTGTTCCCATCCTTAGCAAAAGGCTCGTGAAATGGCCCTGAGGTTTCCTGGGATCAGCTGGAGGCCGGAGTCCTCATGCCATCATGCCAGCCAGCTCAACGACACCTGCAGCTCCACCACTACTGCTTGGCCAAAAGCCTGCACCAAAGGGACTCTTGCTGGGCGTTCCCTTACCCCGACAGCCACCAATGCCACAAAATACAAGAGATCAGCATCCGTCTGGGCAGGGCACCACACAGCATGCCTCTCAGGGGAGGATCCACCCAATCCCCTTCCCACTCTCAGAAGGAGCTTGGAGCTCTCTCCCCATCACATCCTGATGGCTGCGCCCAAGGTAGAGCCACAGCCCTAGAGGATGTCAACCCATGCCTTCCAACCTGCATCTCTCCCTGACAGCAAATCCCGCCCCCCCCTCCACCCACTCACCCACCCCACTCTACGCCTCCTCCACATGGAAGAGGCCCCGCGGCCGGAAGAAGCATACTGTACTCCTCCCTTCTTGTCTCAGGAATGACCTTCTCTTCTGTAACCTCTCTGTGCTCACAGCCTGAGCAAAGGAGCCCTGAAATCAGGCTGAGGATGCCAGAGACACAGCTGGCTCCCACGGTCATCATGACATCAAGGCGGGCTGCTCATCCACACCTACAACTCCACCCACATCACCGCTGCACAGGCCACCACACGAGGTTCTCGTGAGCCTTACTCTACCCACACGGGTACCCCTTAAGAGACATCTAAGGAAACGGCACCCGCGTAGGTAGGGCACGGCACACAGCTGGCCTTCAAGGTGGAGGACCTGCCCTACCTCCCTCTCACTCCCACATGGAACCTTTCATGTGTCTACCCATCTCTTCCTGGTGAGTGCACCCTGCATCCAGCCATAGCCTTAGAAGGTATCGACCCACTGCCCTCCAACTAGCATGCCTCCCCCTTTGCATCTCCTCAGCTGGTCGAAGCCTATCTGGACAACTCTCTGAACAGAGGGAGAATGATCTTGCCTCTGTTCTCGGCTATTCTAGTGGCAATTATCTTTACCGCATCTACTTCACAGATGCTCACCTTTTTAGGAGTGGACCATGGAAATCCTAACCAAGATGTGTCTGCGATCTAGGTGGCCTCCAGGGCCTTCCTGCCTTCTTGGAGGAAGATCACCTGCAGACCCACGCCCAGCACTTGTCCACAGGCCACCACGAAACATAATCCACTTGTGCATGACCCCAGCCAGAAAGGCTCTCTTTACACATACTGGAAAGGAACGGCCCCTTTCTGGGCAGGGCACGGCACACAGCAGGATGGCCTCAAGGCGGGGGACCTGCTTAGTCCCCTTCCCACACTCTAGGGACAGTTTCTTCTCTCCTCCCACCACATCCTGCTGACTGCACCCAACACTGAGCAACCCCCAGAACACCATGACCCGCTCTGCCCTGAAACTCATATTCCGCCCTCACCGTAGATTTCCTCACCTGTTCTACGCGTACCTTCCCACGTGGAGGTCCAAGAGAAAAAGAGCGTGTTCTAGCTGCCTCCTTCTCACAGAAATTCTCTTTCCCTAGTGCTGACCTGTAGGTGTGCCCCCTGTTGCCAATGGACCCCTGAACGCATCCTGAGGATGTGCCACAGAGCCAGGTGCTGCCAGGGTCCTCATGACTCCATGCAACCAGGGCACCTCTAGCTCCACCACCACCATCCAGGGCCCACCACAAAGCTTGTCTCACTGAGCCTTACTCTGCCGAGACACGCACCGTTCACATGCAGTCCAGGTCATCAGTACCTGTCTGGGCAGGCCACTGCACACAGCATGCTTCCACAGTGGACGAGCTGCCCCGGACCCCTCACGCTCTCAAACACAGCTCTCATCTCCCTTCCCACCACGTCGAGATGACTATGCAACATCCTTTCCTTCCCCCAGGCAACACAGAACCACGACCCTCTTCCATGCACCCCTGCGTCACTGGGGACCCCTGCACCTTCTCTAGGCTTACTTAGATTCTCACGGGGACCATTACACACACACACCGCCCGTGATCGCTCTTCTCCTATTGGGAAGTAGCTTTATCTTACCTTCAGATGGTCACACAGGTAGCCACGGAACACTGACTTCATTGGCAGCAAGCCTGAGACACAGGTGGCTACGTGGGCCCTCCTGAGTTCACCGCAAGGGCAGGCCACTGCACACAGCATGGCTTCACGGGGGAGGATCCACCCAGGACTTCGGGCACTTCCAAAGGTAGCCTTCACCTCTCTTCCCAGGCCGTCACACTGCATGCATGGAAGAATGTCCCCCACATCCACACATGTTCATGCACCGCCCTCCAGCTTGCATCCAGCCCTCAACGGGGATCCGCTCTTCTGCTCTATGCTTCAGGAGGAAGAGGAGGAGGAGCACCAGAGGACAACACACTTTCCGTTCTCTGCTCTGCCACTGGAAAGTCTCCTTAGCTTCTCTACCCTCTAGGTGTTCCCATCCTTAGCAAAAGGCTCGTGAAATGGCCCTGAGGTTTCCTGGGATCAGCTGGAGGCCGGAGTCCTCATGCCATCATGCCAGCCAGCTCAACGACACCTGCAGCTCCACCACTACTGCTTGGCCAAAAGCCTGCACCAAAGGGACTCTTGCTGGGCGTTCCCTTACCCCGACAGCCACCAATGCCACAAAATACAAGAGATCAGCATCCGTCTGGGCAGGGCACCACACAGCATGCCTCTCAGGGGAGGATCCACCCAATCCCCTTCCCACTCTCAGAAGGAGCTTGGAGCTCTCTCCCCATCACATCCTGATGGCTGCGCCCAAGGTAGAGCCACAGCCCTAGAGGATGTCAACCCATGCCTTCCAACCTGCATCTCTCCCTGACAGCAAATCCCGCCCCCCCCTCCACCCACTCACCCACCCCACTCTACGCCTCCTCCACATGGAAGAGGCCCCGCGGCCGGAAGAAGCATACTGTACTCCTCCCTTCTTGTCTCAGGAATGACCTTCTCTTCTGTAACCTCTCTGTGCTCACAGCCTGAGCAAAGGAGCCCTGAAATCAGGCTGAGGATGCCAGAGACACAGCTGGCTCCCACGGTCATCATGGCATCAAGGCGGGCTGCTCATCCACACCTACAACTCCACCCACATCACCGCTGCACAGGCCACCACACGAGGTTCTCGGGAGCCTTACTCTACCCACACGGGTACCCCTTAAGAGACATCTAAGGAAACGGCACCCGCGTAGGTAGGGCACGGCACACAGCTGGCCTTCAAGGTGGAGGACCTGCCCTACCTCCCTCTCACTCCCACATGGAACCTTTCATGTGTCTACCCATCTCTTCCTGGTGAGTGCACCCTGCATCCAGCCATAGCCTTAGAAGGTATCGACCCACTGCCCTCCAACTAGCATGCCTCCCCCTTTGCATCTCCTCAGCTGGTCGAAGCCTATCTGGACAACTCTCTGAACAGAGGGAGAATGATCTTGCCTCTGTTCTCGGCTATTCTAGTGGCAATTATCTTTACCTCATCTACTTCACAGATGCTCACCTTTTTAGGAGTGGACCATGGAAATCCTAACCAAGATGTGTCTGCGATCTAGGTGGCCTCCAGGGCCTTCCTGCCTTCTTGGAGGAAGATCACCTGCAGACCCACGCCCAGCACTTGTCCACAGGCCACCACGAAACATAATCCACTTGTGCATGACCCCAGCCAGAAAGGCTCTCTTTACACATACTGGAAAGGAACGGCCCCTTTCTGGGCAGGGCACGGCACACAGCAGGATGGCCTCAAGGCGGGGGACCTGCTTAGTCCCCTTCCCACACTCTAGGGACATTTTCTTCTCTCCCCCCACCACATCCTGCTGACTGCACCCAACACTGAGCAACCCCCAGAACACCATGACCCGCTCTGCCCTGAAACTCATATTCCGCCCTCACCGTAGATTTCCTCACCTGTTCTACGCGTACCTTCCCACGTGGAGGTCCAAGAGAAAAAGAGCGTGTTCTAGCTGCCTCCTTCTCACAGAAATTCTCTTTCCCTAGTGCTGACCTGTAGGTGTGCCCCCTGTTGCCAATGGACCCCTGAACGCATCCTGAGGATGTGCCACAGAGCCAGGTGCTGCCAGGGTCCTCATGACTCCATGCAACCAGGGCACCTCTAGCTCCACCACCACCATCCAGGGCCCACCACAAAGCTTGTCTCACTGAGCCTTACTCTGCCGAGACACGCACCGTTCACATGCAGTCCAGGTCATCAGTACCTGTCTGGGCAGGCCACTGCACACAGCATGCTTCCACAGTGGACGAGCTGCCCCGGACCCCTCACGCTCTCAAACACAGCTCTCATCTCCCTTCCCACCACGTCGAGATGACTATGCAACATCCTTTCCTTCCCCCAGGCAACACAGAACCACGACCCTCTTCCATGCACCCCTGCGTCACTGGGGACCCCTGCACCTTCTCTAGGCTTACTTAGATTCTCACGGGGACCATTACACACACACACCGCCCGTGATCGCTCTTCTCCTATTGGGAAGTAGCTTTATCTTACCTTCAGATGGTCACACAGGTAGCCACGGAACACTGACTTCATTGGCAGCAAGCCTGAGACACAGGTGGCTACGTGGGCCCTCCTGAGTTCACCGCAAGGGCAGGCCACTGCACACAGCATGGCTTCACGGGGGAGGATCCACCCAGGACTTCGGGCACTTCCAAAGGTAGCCTTCACCTCTCTTCCCAGGCCGTCACACTGCATGCATGGAAGAATGTCCCCCACATCCACACATGTTCATGCACCGCCCTCCAGCTTGCATCCAGCCCTCAACGGGGATCCGCTCTTCTGCTCTATGCTTCAGGAGGAAGAGGAGGAGGAGCACCAGAGGACAACACACTTTCCGTTCTCTGCTCTGCCACTGGAAAGTCTCCTTAGCTTCTCTACCCTCTAGGTGTTCCCATCCTTAGCAAAAGGCTCGTGAAATGGCCCTGAGGTTTCCTGGGATCAGCTGGAGGCCGGAGTCCTCATGCCATCATGCCAGCCAGCTCAACGACACCTGCAGCTCCACCACTACTGCTTGGCCAAAAGCCTGCACCAAAGGGACTCTTGCTGGGCGTTCCCTTACCCCGACAGCCACCAATGCCACAAAATACAAGAGATCAGCATCCGTCTGGGCAGGGCACCACACAGCATGCCTCTCAGGGGAGGATCCACCCAATCCCCTTCCCACTCTCAGAAGGAGCTTGGAGCTCTCTCCCCATCACATCCTGATGGCTGCGCCCAAGGTAGAGCCACAGCCCTAGAGGATGTCAACCCATGCCTTCCAACCTGCATCTCTCCCTGACAGCAAATCCCGCCCCCCCCTCCACCCACTCACCCACCCCACTCTACGCCTCCTCCACATGGAAGAGGCCCCGCGGCCGGAAGAAGCATACTGTACTCCTCCCTTCTTGTCTCAGGAATGACCTTCTCTTCTGTAACCTCTCTGTGCTCACAGCCTGAGCAAAGGAGCCCTGAAATCAGGCTGAGGATGCCAGAGACACAGCTGGCTCCCACGGTCATCATGGCATCAAGGCGGGCTGCTCATCCACACCTACAACTCCACCCACATCACCGCTGCACAGGCCACCACACGAGGTTCTCGGGAGCCTTACTCTACCCACACGGGTACCCCTTAAGAGACATCTAAGGAAACGGCACCCGCGTAGGTAGGGCACGGCACACAGCTGGCCTTCAAGGTGGAGGACCTGCCCTACCTCCCTCTCACTCCCACATGGAACCTTTCATGTGTCTACCCATCTCTTCCTGGTGAGTGCACCCTGCATCCAGCCATAGCCTTAGAAGGTATCGACCCACTGCCCTCCAACTAGCATGCCTCCCCCTTTGCATCTCCTCAGCTGGTCGAAGCCTATCTGGACAACTCTCTGAACAGAGGGAGAATGATCTTGCCTCTGTTCTCGGCTATTCTAGTGGCAATTATCTTTACCTCATCTACTTCACAGATGCTCACCTTTTTAGGAGTGGACCATGGAAATCCTAACCAAGATGTGTCTGCGATCTAGGTGGCCTCCAGGGCCTTCCTGCCTTCTTGGAGGAAGATCACCTGCAGACCCACGCCCAGCACTTGTCCACAGGCCACCACGAAACATAATCCACTTGTGCATGACCCCAGCCAGAAAGGCTCTCTTTACACATACTGGAAAGGAACGGCCCCTTTCTGGGCAGGGCACGGCACACAGCAGGATGGCCTCAAGGCGGGGGACCTGCTTAGTCCCCTTCCCACACTCTAGGGACATTTTCTTCTCTCCCCCCACCACATCCTGCTGACTGCACCCAACACTGAGCAACCCCCAGAACACCATGACCCGCTCTGCCCTGAAACTCATATTCCGCCCTCACCGTAGATTTCCTCACCTGTTCTACGCGTACCTTCCCACGTGGAGGTCCAAGAGAAAAAGAGCGTGTTCTAGCTGCCTCCTTCTCACAGAAATTCTCTTTCCCTAGTGCTGACCTGTAGGTGTGCCCCCTGTTGCCAATGGACCCCTGAACGCATCCTGAGGATGTGCCACAGAGCCAGGTGCTGCCAGGGTCCTCATGACTCCATGCAACCAGGGCACCTCTAGCTCCACCACCACCATCCAGGGCCCACCACAAAGCTTGTCTCACTGAGCCTTACTCTGCCGAGACACGCACCGTTCACATGCAGTCCAGGTCATCAGTACCTGTCTGGGCAGGCCACTGCACACAGCATGCTTCCACAGTGGACGAGCTGCCCCGGACCCCTCACGCTCTCAAACACAGCTCTCATCTCCCTTCCCACCACGTCGAGATGACTATGCAACATCCTTTCCTTCCCCCAGGCAACACAGAACCACGACCCTCTTCCATGCACCCCTGCGTCACTGGGGACCCCTGCACCTTCTCTAGGCTTACTTAGATTCTCACGGGGACCATTACACACACACACCGCCCGTGATCGCTCTTCTCCTATTGGGAAGTAGCTTTATCTTACCTTCAGATGGTCACACAGGTAGCCACGGAACACTGACTTCATTGGCAGCAAGCCTGAGACACAGGTGGCTACGTGGGCCCTCCTGAGTTCACCGCAAGGGCAGGCCACTGCACACAGCATGGCTTCACGGGGGAGGATCCCCCCAGGATTCGGGCACTTCCAAACGTAGCCTTCACCTCTCTTCCCAGGCCGACACACTGCATGCATGCAAGAATGTCCCCCACATCCACACATGTTCATGCACCGCCCTCCAGCTTGCATCCAGCCCTCAACGGGGATCCGCTCTTCTGCTCTATGCTTCAGGAGGAAGAGGAGGAGGAGCACCAGAGGACAACACACTTTCCGTTCTCTGCTCTGCCACTGGAAAGTCTCCTTAGCTTCTCTACCCTCTAGGTGTTCACATCCTTAGCAAAAGGCTCGTGAAACGGCCCTGAGGTTTCCTGGGATCAGCTGGAGGCCGGAGTCCTCATGCCATCATGCCAGCCAGCTCAACGACACCTGCAGCTCCACCACTACTGCTTGGCCAAAAGCCTGCACCAAAGGGACTCTTGCTGGGCGTTCCCTTACCCCGACAGCCACCAATGCCACAAAATACAAGAGATCAGCACCCGTCTGGGCAGGGCACCACACAGCATGCCTCTCAGGGGAGGATCCACCCAATCCCCTTCCCACTCTCAGAAGGAGCTTGGAGCTCTCTCCCCATCACATCCTGATGGCTGCGCCCAAGGTAGAGCCACAGCCCTAGAGGATGTCAACCCCTGCCTTCCAACCTGCATCTCTCCCTGACAGCAAATCCCGCCCCCCCCTCCACCCACACACCCACCCCACTCTACGCCTCCTCCACATGGAAGAGGCCCCGCGGCCGGAAGAAGCATACTGTACTTCTCCCTTCTTGTCTCAGGAATGACCTTCTCTTCTGTAACCTCTCTGTGCTCACAGCCTGAGCAAAGGAGCCCTGAAATCAGGCTGAGGATGCCAGAGACACAGCTGGCTCCCACGGTCATCATGACATCAAGGCGGGCTGCTCATCCACACCTACAACTCCACCCACATCACTGCTGCACAGGCCACCACACGAGCTTCTCGGGAGCCTTACTCTACCCACACGGGTACCCCTTAAGAGACATCTAAGGAAACGGCACCCGCGTAGGTAGGGCACGGCACACAGCTGGCCTTCAAGGTGGAGGACCTGCCCTACCTCCCTCTCACTCCCACATGGAACCTTTCATGTGTCTACCCATCTCTTCCTGGTGAGTGCACCCTGCATCCAGCCATAGCCTTAGAAGGTATCGACCCACTGCCCTCCAACTAGCATGCCTCCCCCTTTGCATCTCCTCAGCTGGTCGAAGCCTATCTGGACAACTCTCTGAACAGAGGGAGAATGATCTTGCCTCTGTTCTCGGCTATTCTAGTGGCAATTATCTTTACCTCATCTACTTCACAGATGCTCACCTTTTTAGGAGTGGACCATGGAAATCCTAACCAAGATGTGTCTGCGATCTAGGTGGCCTCCAGGGCCTACCTGCCTTCTTGGAGGAAGATCACCTGCAGACCCACGCCCAGCACTTGTCCACAGGCCACCACGAAACATAATCCACTTGTGCATGACCCCAGCCAGAAAGGCTCTCTTTACACATACTGGAAAGGAACGGCCCCTTTCTGGGCAGGGCACGGCACACAGCAGGATGGCCTCAAGGCGGGGGACCTGCTTAGTCCCCTTCCCACACTCTAGGGACATTTTCTTCTCTCCCCCCACCACATCCTGCTGACTGCACCCAACACTGAGCAACCCCCAGAACACCATGACCCGCTCTGCCCTGAAACTCATATTCCGCCCTCACCGTAGATTTCCTCACCTGTTCTACGCGTACCTTCCCACGTGGAGGTCCAAGAGAAAAAGAGCGTGTTCTAGCTGCCTCCTTCTCACAGAAATTCTCTTTCCCTAGTGCTGACCTGTAGGTGTGCCTCCTGTTGCCAATGGACCCCTGAACGCATCCTGAGGATGTGCCACAGAGCCAGGTGCTGCCAGGGTCCTCATGACTCCATGCAACCAGGGCACCTCTAGCTCCACCACCACCATCCAGGGCCCACCACAAAGCTTGTCTCACTGAGCCTTACTCTGCCGAGACACGCACCGTTCACATGCAGTCCAGGTCATCAGTACCTGTCTGGGCAGGCCACTGCACACAGCATGCTTCCACAGTGGACGAGCTGCCCCGGACCCCTCACGCTCTCAAACACAGCTCTCATCTCCCTTCCCACCACGTCGAGATGACTATGCAACATCCTTTCCTTCCCCCAGGCAACACAGAACCACGACCCTCTTCCATGCACCCCTGCGTCACTGGGGACCCCTGCACCTTCTCTAGGCTTACTTAGATTCTCACGGGGACCATTACACACACACACCGCCCGTGATCGCTCTTCTCCTATTGGGAAGTAGCTTTATCTTACCTTCAGATGGTCACACAGGTAGCCACGGAACACTGACTTCATTGGCAGCAAGCCTGAGACACAGGTGGCTACGTGGGCCCTCCTGAGTTCACCGCAAGGGCAGGCCACTGCACACAGCATGGCTTCACGGGGGAGGATCCCCCCAGGATTCGGGCACTTCCAAACGTAGCCTTCACCTCTCTTCCCAGGCCGTCACACTGCATGCATGCAAGAATGTCCCCCACATCCACACATGTTCATGCACCGCCCTCCAGCTTGCATCCAGCACTCAACGGGGATCCGCTCTTCTGCTCTATGCTTCAGGAGGAAGAGGAGGAGGAGCACCAGAGGACAACACACTTTCCGTTCTCTGCTCTGCCACTGGAAAGTCTCCTTAGCTTCTCTACCCTCTAGGTGTTCACATCCTTAGCAAAAGGCTCGTGAAACGGCCCTGAGGTTTCCTGGGATCAGCTGGAGGCCGGAGTCCTCATGCCATCATGCCAGCCAGCTCAACGACACCTGCAGCTCCACCACTACTGCTTGGCCAAAAGCCTGCACCAAAGGGACTCTTGCTGGGCGTTCCCTTACCCCGACAGCCACCAATGCCACAAAATACAAGAGATCAGCACCCGTCTGGGCAGGGCACCACACAGCATGCCTCTCAGGGGAGGATCCACCCAATCCCCTTCCCACTCTCAGAAGGAGCTTGGAGCTCTCTCCCCATCACATCCTGATGGCTGCGCCCAAGGTAGAGCCACAGCCCTAGAGGATGTCAACCCATGCCTTCCAACCTGCATCTCTCCCTGACAGCAAATCCCGCCCCCCCCTCCACCCACTCACCCACCCCACTCTACGCCTCCTCCACATGGAAGAGGCCCCGCGGCCGGAAGAAGCATACTGTACTCCTCCCTTCTTGTCTCAGGAATGACCTTCTCTTCTGTAACCTCTCTGTGCTCACAGCCTGAGCAAAGGAGCCCTGAAATCAGGCTGAGGATGCCAGAGACACAGCTGGCTCCCACGGTCATCATGACATCAAGGCGGGCTGCTCATCCACACCTACAACTCCACCCACATCACCGCTGCACAGGCCACCACACGAGGTTCTCGGGAGCCTTACTCTACCCACACGGGTACCCCTTAAGAGACATCTACGGAAACGGCACCCGCGTAGGTAGGGCACGGCACACAGCTGGCCTTCAAGGTGGAGGACCTGCCCTACCTCCCTCTCACTCCCACATGGAACCTTTCATGTGTCTACCCATCTCTTCCTGGTGAGTGCACCCTGCATCCAGCCATAGCCTTAGAAGGTATCGACCCACTGCCCTCCAACTAGCATGCCTCCCCCTTTGCATCTCCTCAGCTGGTCGAAGCCTATCTGGACAACTCTCTGAACAGAGGGAGAATGATCTTGCCTCTGTTCTCGGCTATTCTAGTGGCAATTATCTTTACCTCATCTACTTCACAGATGCTCACCTTTTTAGGAGTGGACCATGGAAATCCTAACCAAGATGTGTCTGCGATCTAGGTGGCCTCCAGGGCCTTCCTGCCTTCTTGGAGGAAGATCACCTGCAGACCCACGCCCAGCACTTGTCCACAGGCCACCACGAAACATAATCCACTTGTGCATGACCCCAGCCAGAAAGGCTCTCTTTACACATACTGGAAAGGAACGGCCCCTTTCTGGGCAGGGCACGGCACACAGCAGGATGGCCTCAAGGCGGGGCACCTGCTTAGTCCCCTTCCCACACTCTAGGGACATTTTCTTCTCTCCTCCCACCACATCCTGCTGACTGCACCCAACACTGAGCAACCCCCAGAACACCATGACCCGCTCTGCCCTGAAACTCATATTCCGCCCTCACCGTAGATTTCCTCACCTGTTCTACGCATACCTTCCCACGTGGAGGTCCAAGAGAAAAAGAGCGTGTTCTAGCTGCCTCCTTCTCACAGAAATTCTCTTTCCCTAGTGCTGACCTGTAGGTGTGCCCCCTGTTGCCAATGGACCCCTGAACGCATCCTGAGGATGTGCCACAGAGCCAGGTGCTGCCAGGGTCCTCATGACTCCATGCAACCAGGGCACCTCTAGCTCCACCACCACCATCCAGGGCCCACCACAAAGCTTGTCTCACTGAGCCTTACTCTGCCAAGACACGCACCGTTCACATGCAGTCCAGGTCATCAGTACCTGTCTGGGCAGGGCACTGCACACAGCATGCTTCCACAGTGGACGAGCTGCCCCGGACCCCTCACGCTCTCAAACACAGCTCTCATCTCCCTTCCCACCACGTCGAGATGACTATGCAACATCCTTTCCTTCCCCCAGGCAACACAGAACCACGACCCTCTTCCATGCACCCCTGCGTCACTGGGGACCCCTGCACCTTCTCTAGGCTTACTTAGATTCTCACGGGGACCATTACACACACACACCGCCCGTGATCGCTCTTCTCCTATTGGGAAGTAGCTTTATCTTACCTTCAGATGGTCACACAGGTAGCCACGGAACACTGACTTCACTGGCGGCAAGCCTGAGACACAGGTGGCTACGTGGGCCCTCCTGAGTTCACCGCAAGGGCAGGCCACTGCACACAGCATGGCTTCACGGGGGAGGATCCACCCAGGACTTCGGGCACTTCCAAACGTAGCCTTCACCTCTCTTCCCAGGCCGTCACACTGCATGCATGCAAGAATGTCCCCCACATCCACACATGTTCATGCACCGCCCTCCAGCTTGCATCCAGCCCTCAACGGGGATCCGCTCTTCTGCTCTATGCTTCAGGAGGAAGAGGAGGAGGAGCACCAGAGGACAACACACTTTCCGTTCTCTGCTCTGCCACTGGAAAGTCTCCTTAGCTGCTCTACCCTCTAGGTGTTCACATCCTTAGCAAAAGGCTCGTGAAATGGCCCTGAGGTTTCCTGGGATCAGCTGGAGGCCGGAGTCCTCATGCCATCATGCCAGCCAGCTCAACGACACCTGCAGCTCCACCACTAATGCTAGGCCAAAAGCCTGCACCAAAGGGACTCTTGCTGGGCGTTCCCTTACCCCGACAGCCACCAATGCCACAAAATACAAGAGATCAGCACCCATCTGGGCAGGGCACCACACAGCATGCCTCTCAGGGGAGGATCCACCCAATCCCCTTCCCACTCTCAGAAGGAGCTTGGAGCTCTCTCCCCATCACATCCTGATGGCTGCGCCCAAGGTAGAGCCACAGCCCTAGAGGATGTCAACCCCTGCCTTCCAACCGGCATCTCTCCCTGACAGCAAATCCCGCCCCCCCCTCCACCCACTCACCCACCCCACTCTACGCCTCCTCGACATGGAAGAGGCCCCGCGGCCGGAAGAAGCATACTGTACTCCTTCCTTCTTGTCTCAGGAATGACCTTCTCTTCTGTAACCTCTCTGTGCTCACAGCCTGAGCAAAGGAGCCCTGAAATCAGGCTGAGGATGCCAGAGACACAGCTGGCTCCCACGGTCATCATGACATCAAGGCGGGCTGCTCATCCACACCTACAACTCCACCCACATCACCGCTGCACAGGCCACCACATGAGGTTCTCGTGAGCCTTACTCTACCCACACGGGTACCCCTTAAGAGACATCTAAGGAAACGGCACCCGTGTAGGTAGGGCACGGCACACAGCTGGCCTTCAAGGTGGAGGACCTGCCCTACCTCCCTCTCACTCCCACATGGAACCTTTCATGTGTCTACCCATCTCTTCCTGGTGAGTGCACCCTGCATCCAGCCATAGCCTTAGAAGGTATCGACCCACTGCCCTCCAACTAGCATGCCTCCCCCTTTGCATCTCCTCAGCTGGTCGAAGCCTATCTGGACAACTCTCTGAACAGAGGGAGAATGATCTTGCCTCTGTTCTCGGCTATTCTAGTGGCAATTATCTTTACCGCATCTACTTCACAGATGCTCACCTTTTTAGGAGTGGACCATGGAAATCCTAACCAAGATGTGTCTGCGATCTAGGTGGCCTCCAGGGCCTTCCTGCCTTCTTGGAGGAAGATCACCTGCAGACCCACGCCCAGCACTTGTCCACAGGCCACCACGAAACATAATCCACTTGTGCATGACCCCAGCCAGAAAGGCTCTCTTTACACATACTGGAAAGGAACGGCCCCTTTCTGGGCAGGGCACGGCACACAGCAGGATGGCCTCAAGGCGGGGGACCTGCTTAGTCCCCTTCCCACACTCTAGGGACAGTTTCTTCTCTCCTCCCACCACATCCTGCTGACTGCACCCAACACTGAGCAACCCCCAGAACACCATGACCCGCTCTGCCCTGAAACTCATATTCCGCCCTCACCGTAGATTTCCTCACCTGTTCTACGCGTACCTTCCCACGTGGAGGTCCAAGAGAAAAAGAGCGTGTTCTAGCTGCCTCCTTCTCACAGAAATTCTCTTTCCCTAGTGCTGACCTGTAGGTGTGCCCCCTGTTGCCAATGGACCCCTGAACGCATCCTGAGGATGTGCCACAGAGCCAGGTGCTGCCAGGGTCCTCATGACTCCATGCAACCAGGGCACCTCTAGCTCCACCACCACCATCCAGGGCCCACCACAAAGCTTGTCTCACTGAGCCTTACTCTGCCGAGACACGCACCGTTCACATGCAGTCCAGGTCATCAGTACCTGTCTGGGCAGGCCACTGCACACAGCATGCTTCCACAGTGGACGAGCTGCCCCGGGCCCCTCACGCTCTCAAACACAGCTCTCATCTCCCTTCCCACCACGTCGAGATGACTATGCAACATCCTTTCCTTCCCCCAGGCAACACAGAACCACGACCCTCTTCCATGCACCCCTGCGTCACTGGGGACCCCTGCACCTTCTCTAGGCTTACTTAGATTCTCACGGGGACCATTACACACACACACCGCCCGTGATCGCTCTTCTCCTATTGGGAAGTAGCTTTATCTTACCTTCAGATGGTCACACAGGTAGCCACGGAACACTGACTTCATTGGCGGCAAGCCTGAGACACAGGTGGCTACGTGGGCCCTCCTGAGTTCACCGCAAGGGCAGGCCACTGCACACAGCATGGCTTCATGGGGGAGGATCCACCCAGGACTTTGGGCACTTCCAAACGTAGCCTTCACCTCTCTTCCCAGGCCGTCACACTGCATGCATGCAAGAATGTCCCCCACATCCACACATGTTCATGCACCGCCCTCCAGCTTGCATCCAGCACTCAACGGGGATCCGCTCTTCTGCTCTATGCTTCAGGAGGAAGAGGAGGAGGAGCACCAGAGGACAACACACTTTCCGTTCTCTGCTCTGCCACTGGAAAGTCTCCTTAGCTTCTCTACCCTCTAGGTGTTCCCATCCTTAGCAAAAGGCTCGTGAAATGGCCCTGAGGTTTCCTGGGATCAGCTGGAGGCCGGAGTCCTCATGCCATCATGCCAGCCAGCTCAACGACACCTGCAGCTCCACCACTACTGCTTGGCCAAAAGCCTGCACCAAAGGGACTCTTGCTGGGCGTTCCCTTACCCCGACAGCCACCAATGCCACAAAATACAAGAGATCAGCATCCGTCTGGGCAGGGCACCACACAGCATGCCTCTCAGGGGAGGATCCACCCAATCCCCTTCCCACTCTCAGAAGGAGCTTGGAGCTCTCTCCCCATCACATCCTGATGGCTGCGCCCAAGGTAGAGCCACAGCCCTAGAGGATGTCAACCCATGCCTTCCAACCTGCATCTCTCCCTGACAGCAAATCCCGCCCCCCCCTCCACCCACTCACCCACCCCACTCTACGCCTCCTCCACATGGAAGAGGCCCCGCGGCCGGAAGAAGCATACTGTACTCCTCCCTTCTTGTCTCAGGAATGACCTTCTCTTCTGTAACCTCTCTGTGCTCACAGCCTGAGCAAAGGAGCCCTGAAATCAGGCTGAGGATGCCAGAGACACAGCTGGCTCCCACGGTCATCATGACATCAAGGCGGGCTGCTCATCCACACCTACAACTCCACCCACATCACCGCTGCACAGGCCACCACACGAGGTTCTCGTGAGCCTTACTCTACCCACACGGGTACCCCTTAAGAGACATCTAAGGAAACGGCACCCGCGTAGGTAGGGCACGGCACACAGCTGGCCTTCAAGGTGGAGGACCTGCCCTACCTCCCTCTCACTCCCACATGGAACCTTTCATGTGTCTACCCATCTCTTCCTGGTGAGTGCACCCTGCATCCAGCCATAGCCTTAGAAGGTATCGACCCACTGCCCTCCAACTAGCATGCCTCCCCCTTTGCATCTCCTCAGCTGGTCGAAGCCTATCTGGACAACTCTCTGAACAGAGGGAGAATGATCTTGCCTCTGTTCTCGGCTATTCTAGTGGCAATTATCTTTACCGCATCTACTTCACAGATGCTCACCTTTTTAGGAGTGGACCATGGAAATCCTAACCAAGATGTGTCTGCGATCTAGGTGGCCTCCAGGGCCTTCCTGCCTTCTTGGAGGAAGATCACCTGCAGACCCACGCCCAGCACTTGTCCACAGGCCACCACGAAACATAATCCACTTGTGCATGACCCCAGCCAGAAAGGCTCTCTTTACACATACTGGAAAGGAACGGCCCCTTTCTGGGCAGGGCACGGCACACAGCAGGATGGCCTCAAGGCGGGGGACCTGCTTAGTCCCCTTCCCACACTCTAGGGACATTTTCTTCTCTCCTCCCACCACATCCTGCTGACTGCACCCAACACTGAGCAACCCCCAGAACACCATGACCCGCTCTGCCCTGAAACTCATATTCCGCCCTCACCGTAGATTTCCTCACCTGTTCTACGCGTACCTTCCCACGTGGAGGTCCAAGAGAAAAAGAGCGTGTTCTAGCTGCCTCCTTCTCACAGAAATTCTCTTTCCCTAGTGCTGACCTGTAGGTGTGCCCCCTGTTGCCAATGGACCCCTGAACGCATCCTGAGGATGTGCCACAGAGCCAGGTGCTGCCAGGGTCCTCATGACTCCATGCAACCAGGGCACCTCTAGCTCCACCACCACCATCCAGGGCCCACCACAAAGCTTGTCTCACTGAGCCTTACTCTGCCGAGACACGCACCGTTCACATGCAGTCCAGGTCATCAGTACCTGTCTGGGCAGGCCACTGCACACAGCATGCTTCCACAGTGGACGAGCTGCCCCGGACCCCTCACGCTCTCAAACACAGCTCTCATCTCCCTTCCCACCACGTCGAGATGACTATGCAACATCCTTTCCTTCCCCCAGGCAACACAGAACCACGACCCTCTTCCATGCACCCCTGCGTCACTGGGGACCCCTGCACCTTCTCTAGGCTTACTTAGATTCTCACGGGGACCATTACACACACACACCGCCCGTGATCGCTCTTCTCCTATTGGGAAGTAGCTTTATCTTACCTTCAGATGGTCACACAGGTAGCCACGGAACACTGACTTCATTGGCAGCAAGCCTGAGACACAGGTGGCTACGTGGGCCCTCCTGAGTTCACCGCAAGGGCAGGCCACTGCACACAGCATGGCTTCACGGGGGAGGATCCACCCAGGACTTCGGGCACTTCCAAAGGTAGCCTTCACCTCTCTTCCCAGGCCGTCACACTGCATGCATGGAAGAATGTCCCCCACATCCACACATGTTCATGCACCGCCCTCCAGCTTGCATCCAGCCCTCAACGGGGATCCGCTCTTCTGCTCTATGCTTCAGGAGGAAGAGGAGGAGGAGCACCAGAGGACAACACACTTTCCGTTCTCTGCTCTGCCACTGGAAAGTCTCCTTAGCTTCTCTACCCTCTAGGTGTTCCCATCCTTAGCAAAAGGCTCGTGAAATGGCCCTGAGGTTTCCTGGGATCAGCTGGAGGCCGGAGTCCTCATGCCATCATGCCAGCCAGCTCAACGACACCTGCAGCTCCACCACTACTGCTTGGCCAAAAGCCTGCACCAAAGGGACTCTTGCTGGGCGTTCCCTTACCCCGACAGCCACCAATGCCACAAAATACAAGAGATCAGCATCCGTCTGGGCAGGGCACCACACAGCATGCCTCTCAGGGGAGGATCCACCCAATCCCCTTCCCACTCTCAGAAGGAGCTTGGAGCTCTCTCCCCATCACATCCTGATGGCTGCGCCCAAGGTAGAGCCACAGCCCTAGAGGATGTCAACCCATGCCTTCCAACCTGCATCTCTCCCTGACAGCAAATCCCGCCCCCCCCTCCACCCACTCACCCACCCCACTCTACGCCTCCTCCACATGGAAGAGGCCCCGCGGCCGGAAGAAGCATACTGTACTCCTCCCTTCTTGTCTCAGGAATGACCTTCTCTTCTGTAACCTCTCTGTGCTCACAGCCTGAGCAAAGGAGCCCTGAAATCAGGCTGAGGATGCCAGAGACACAGCTGGCTCCCACGGTCATCATGACATCAAGGCGGGCTGCTCATCCACACCTACAACTCCACCCACAACACCGCTGCACAGGCCACCACACGAGGTTCTCGTGAGCCTTACTCTACCCACACGGGTACCCCTTAAGAGACATCTAAGGAAACGGCACCCGCGTAGGTAGGGCACGGCACACAGCTGGCCTTCAAGGTGGAGGACCTGCCCTACCTCCCTCTCACTCCCACATGGAACCTTTCATGTGTCTACCCATCTCTTCCTGGTGAGTGCACCCTGCATCCAGCCATAGCCTTAGAAGGTATCGACCCACTGCCCTCCAACTAGCATGCCTCCCCCTTTGCATCTCCTCAGCTGGTCGAAGCCTATCTGGACAACTCTCTGAACAGAGGGAGAATGATCTTGCCTCTGTTCTCGGCTATTCTAGTGGCAATTATCTTTACCGCATCTACTTCACAGATGCTCACCTTTTTAGGAGTGGACCATGGAAATCCTAACCAAGATGTGTCTGCGATCTAGGTGGCCTCCAGGGCCTTCCTGCCTTCTTGGAGGAAGATCACCTGCAGACCCACGCCCAGCACTTGTCCACAGGCCACCACGAAACATAATCCACTTGTGCATGACCCCAGCCAGAAAGGCTCTCTTTACACATACTGGAAAGGAACGGCCCCTTTCTGGGCAGGGCACGGCACACAGCAGGATGGCCTCAAGGCGGGGGACCTGCTTAGTCCCCTTCCCACACTCTAGGGACAGTTTCTTCTCTCCTCCCACCACATCCTGCTGACTGCACCCAACACTGAGCAACCCCCAGAACACCATGACCCGCTCTGCCCTGAAACTCATATTCCGCCCTCACCGTAGATTTCCTCACCTGTTCTACGCGTACCTTCCCACGTGGAGGTCCAAGAGAAAAAGAGCGTGTTCTAGCTGCCTCCTTCTCACAGAAATTCTCTTTCCCTAGTGCTGACCTGTAGGTGTGCCCCCTGTTGCCAATGGACCCCTGAACGCATCCTGAGGATGTGCCACAGAGCCAGGTGCTGCCAGGGTCCTCATGACTCCATGCAACCAGGGCACCTCTAGCTCCACCACCACCATCCAGGGCCCACCACAAAGCTTGTCTCACTGAGCCTTACTCTGCCGAGACACGCACCGTTCACATGCAGTCCAGGTCATCAGTACCTGTCTGGGCAGGCCACTGCACACAGCATGCTTCCACAGTGGACGAGCTGCCCCGGACCCCTCACGCTCTCAAACACAGCTCTCATCTCCCTTCCCACCACGTCGAGATGACTATGCAACATCCTTTCCTTCCCCCAGGCAACACAGAACCACGACCCTCTTCCATGCACCCCTGCGTCACTGGGGACCCCTGCACCTTCTCTAGGCTTACTTAGATTCTCACGGGGACCATTACACACACACACCGCCCGTGATCGCTCTTCTCCTATTGGGAAGTAGCTTTATCTTACCTTCAGATGGTCACACAGGTAGCCACGGAACACTGACTTCATTGGCAGCAAGCCTGAGACACAGGTGGCTACGTGGGCCCTCCTGAGTTCACCGCAAGGGCAGGCCACTGCACACAGCATGGCTTCACGGGGGAGGATCCACCCAGGACTTCGGGCACTTCCAAAGGTAGCCTTCACCTCTCTTCCCAGGCCGTCACACTGCATGCATGGAAGAATGTCCCCCACATCCACACATGTTCATGCACCGCCCTCCAGCTTGCATCCAGCCCTCAACGGGGATCCGCTCTTCTGCTCTATGCTTCAGGAGGAAGAGGAGGAGGAGCACCAGAGGACAACACACTTTCCGTTCTCTGCTCTGCCACTGGAAAGTCTCCTTAGCTTCTCTACCCTCTAGGTGTTCCCATCCTTAGCAAAAGGCTCGTGAAATGGCCCTGAGGTTTCCTGGGATCAGCTGGAGGCCGGAGTCCTCATGCCATCATGCCAGCCAGCTCAACGACACCTGCAGCTCCACCACTACTGCTTGGCCAAAAGCCTGCACCAAAGGGACTCTTGCTGGGCGTTCCCTTACCCCGACAGCCACCAATGCCACAAAATACAAGAGATCAGCACCCGTCTGGGCAGGGCACCACACAGCATGCCTCTCAGGGGAGGATCCACCCAATCCCCTTCCCACTCTCAGAAGGAGCTTGGAGCTCTCTCCCCATCACATCCTGATGGCTGCGCCCAAGGTAGAGCCACAGCCCTAGAGGATGTCAACCCATGCCTTCCAACCTGCATCTCTCCCTGACAGCAAATCCCGCCCCCCCCTCCACCCACTCACCCACCCCACTCTACGCCTCCTCCACATGGAAGAGGCCCCGCGGCCGGAAGAAGCATACTGTACTCCTCCCTTCTTGTCTCAGGAATGACCTTCTCTTCTGTAACCTCTCTGTGCTCACAGCCTGAGCAAAGGAGCCCTGAAATCAGGCTGAGGATGCCAGAGACACAGCTGGCTCCCACGGTCATCATGACATCAAGGCGGGCTGCTCATCCACACCTACAACTCCACCCACATCACCGCTGCACAGGCCACCACACGAGGTTCTCGTGAGCCTTACTCTACCCACACGGGTACCCCTTAAGAGACATCTAAGGAAACGGCACCCGCGTAGGTAGGGCACGGCACACAGCTGGCCTTCAAGGTGGAGGACCTGCCCTACCTCCCTCTCACTCCCACATGGAACCTTTCATGTGTCTACCCATCTCTTCCTGGTGAGTGCACCCTGCATCCAGCCATAGCCTTAGAAGGTATCGACCCACTGCCCTCCAACTAGCATGCCTCCCCCTTTGCATCTCCTCAGCTGGTCGAAGCCTATCTGGACAACTCTCTGAACAGAGGGAGAATGATCTTGCCTCTGTTCTCGGCTATTCTAGTGGCAATTATCTTTACCGCATCTACTTCACAGATGCTCACCTTTTTAGGAGTGGACCATGGAAATCCTAACCAAGATGTGTCTGCGATCTAGGTGGCCTCCAGGGCCTTCCTGCCTTCTTGGAGGAAGATCACCTGCAGACCCACGCCCAGCACTTGTCCACAGGCCACCACGAAACATAATCCACTTGTGCATGACCCCAGCCAGAAAGGCTCTCTTTACACATACTGGAAAGGAACGGCCCCTTTCTGGGCAGGGCACGGCACACAGCAGGATGGCCTCAAGGCGGGGGACCTGCTTAGTCCCCTTCCCACACTCTAGGGACAGTTTCTTCTCTCCTCCCACCACATCCTGCTGACTGCACCCAACACTGAGCAACCCCCAGAACACCATGACCCGCTCTGCCCTGAAACTCATATTCCGCCCTCACCGTAGATTTCCTCACCTGTTCTACGCGTACCTTCCCACGTGGAGGTCCAAGAGAAAAAGAGCGTGTTCTAGCTGCCTCCTTCTCACAGAAATTCTCTTTCCCTAGTGCTGACCTGTAGGTGTGCCCCCTGTTGCCAATGGACCCCTGAACGCATCCTGAGGATGTGCCACAGAGCCAGGTGCTGCCAGGGTCCTCATGACTCCATGCAACCAGGGCACCTCTAGCTCCACCACCACCATCCAGGGCCCACCACAAAGCTTGTCTCACTGAGCCTTACTCTGCCGAGACACGCACCGTTCACATGCAGTCCAGGTCATCAGTACCTGTCTGGGCAGGCCACTGCACACAGCATGCTTCCACAGTGGACGAGCTGCCCCGGACCCCTCACGCTCTCAAACACAGCTCTCATCTCCCTTCCCACCACGTCGAGATGACTATGCAACATCCTTTCCTTCCCCCAGGCAACACAGAACCACGACCCTCTTCCATGCACCCCTGCGTCACTGGGGACCCCTGCACCTTCTCTAGGCTTACTTAGATTCTCACGGGGACCATTACACACACACACCGCCCGTGATCGCTCTTCTCCTATTGGGAAGTAGCTTTATCTTACCTTCAGATGGTCACACAGGTAGCCACGGAACACTGACTTCACTGGCGGCAAGCCTGAGACACAGGTGGCTACGTGGGCCCTCCTGAGTTCACCGCAAGGGCAGGCCACTGCACACAGCATGGCTTCACGGGGGAGGATCCACCCAGGACTTCGGGCACTTCCAAACGTAGCCTTCACCTCTCTTCCCAGGCCGTCACACTGCATGCATGCAAGAATGTCCCCCACATCCACACATGTTCATGCACCGCCCTCCAGCTTGCATCCAGCCCTCAACGGGGATCCGCTCTTCTGCTCTATGCTTCAGGAGGAAGAGGAGGAGGAGCACCAGAGGACAACACACTTTCCGTTCTCTGCTCTGCCACTGGAAAGTCTCCTTAGCTGCTCTACCCTCTAGGTGTTCACATCCTTAGCAAAAGGCTCGTGAAATGGCCCTGAGGTTTCCTGGGATCAGCTGGAGGCCGGAGTCCTCATGCCATCATGCCAGCCAGCTCAACGACACCTGCAGCTCCACCACTAATGCTAGGCCAAAAGCCTGCACCAAAGGGACTCTTGCTGGGCGTTCCCTTACCCCGACAGCCACCAATGCCACAAAATACAAGAGATCAGCACCCATCTGGGCAGGGCACCACACAGCATGCCTCTCAGGGGAGGATCCACCCAATCCCCTTCCCACTCTCAGAAGGAGCTTGGAGCTCTCTCCCCATCACATCCTGATGGCTGCGCCCAAGGTAGAGCCACAGCCCTAGAGGATGTCAACCCCTGCCTTCCAACCGGCATCTCTCCCTGACAGCAAATCCCGCCCCCCCCTCCACCCACTCACCCACCCCACTCTACGCCTCCTCGACATGGAAGAGGCCCCGCGGCCGGAAGAAGCATACTGTACTCCTTCCTTCTTGTCTCAGGAATGACCTTCTCTTCTGTAACCTCTCTGTGCTCACAGCCTGAGCAAAGGAGCCCTGAAATCAGGCTGAGGATGCCAGAGACACAGCTGGCTCCCACGGTCATCATGACATCAAGGCGGGCTGCTCATCCACACCTACAACTCCACCCACATCACCGCTGCACAGGCCACCACATGAGGTTCTCGTGAGCCTTACTCTACCCACACGGGTACCCCTTAAGAGACATCTAAGGAAACGGCACCCGTGTAGGTAGGGCACGGCACACAGCTGGCCTTCAAGGTGGAGGACCTGCCCTACCTCCCTCTCACTCCCACATGGAACCTTTCATGTGTCTACCCATCTCTTCCTGGTGAGTGCACCCTGCATCCAGCCATAGCCTTAGAAGGTATCGACCCACTGCCCTCCAACTAGCATGCCTCCCCCTTTGCATCTCCTCAGCTGGTCGAAGCCTATCTGGACAACTCTCTGAACAGAGGGAGAATGATCTTGCCTCTGTTCTCGGCTATTCTAGTGGCAATTATCTTTACCGCATCTACTTCACAGATGCTCACCTTTTTAGGAGTGGACCATGGAAATCCTAACCAAGATGTGTCTGCGATCTAGGTGGCCTCCAGGGCCTTCCTGCCTTCTTGGAGGAAGATCACCTGCAGACCCACGCCCAGCACTTGTCCACAGGCCACCACGAAACATAATCCACTTGTGCATGACCCCAGCCAGAAAGGCTCTCTTTACACATACTGGAAAGGAACGGCCCCTTTCTGGGCAGGGCACGGCACACAGCAGGATG
The DNA here is from genome assembly GCF_030028045.1 of Hippopotamus amphibius kiboko. Classification (NCBI taxonomy): domain Eukaryota; kingdom Metazoa; phylum Chordata; class Mammalia; order Artiodactyla; family Hippopotamidae; genus Hippopotamus; species Hippopotamus amphibius. The sequence goes on along the minus strand of NC_080203.1, from coordinate 9,446,242 downwards.
GCCTCAAGGCGGGGGACCTGCTTAGTCCCCTTCCCACACTCTAGGGACAGTTTCTTCTCTCCTCCCACCACATCCTGCTGACTGCACCCAACACTGAGCAACCCCCAGAACACCATGACCCGCTCTGCCCTGAAACTCATATTCCGCCCTCACCGTAGATTTCCTCACCTGTTCTACGCGTACCTTCCCACGTGGAGGTCCAAGAGAAAAAGAGCGTGTTCTAGCTGCCTCCTTCTCACAGAAATTCTCTTTCCCTAGTGCTGACCTGTAGGTGTGCCCCCTGTTGCCAATGGACCCCTGAACGCATCCTGAGGATGTGCCACAGAGCCAGGTGCTGCCAGGGTCCTCATGACTCCATGCAACCAGGGCACCTCTAGCTCCACCACCACCATCCAGGGCCCACCACAAAGCTTGTCTCACTGAGCCTTACTCTGCCGAGACACGCACCGTTCACATGCAGTCCAGGTCATCAGTACCTGTCTGGGCAGGCCACTGCACACAGCATGCTTCCACAGTGGACGAGCTGCCCCGGGCCCCTCACGCTCTCAAACACAGCTCTCATCTCCCTTCCCACCACGTCGAGATGACTATGCAACATCCTTTCCTTCCCCCAGGCAACACAGAACCACGACCCTCTTCCATGCACCCCTGCGTCACTGGGGACCCCTGCACCTTCTCTAGGCTTACTTAGATTCTCACGGGGACCATTACACACACACACCGCCCGTGATCGCTCTTCTCCTATTGGGAAGTAGCTTTATCTTACCTTCAGATGGTCACACAGGTAGCCACGGAACACTGACTTCATTGGCGGCAAGCCTGAGACACAGGTGGCTACGTGGGCCCTCCTGAGTTCACCGCAAGGGCAGGCCACTGCACACAGCATGGCTTCATGGGGGAGGATCCACCCAGGACTTTGGGCACTTCCAAACGTAGCCTTCACCTCTCTTCCCAGGCCGTCACACTGCATGCATGCAAGAATGTCCCCCACATCCACACATGTTCATGCACCGCCCTCCAGCTTGCATCCAGCCCTCAACGGGGATCCGCTCTTCTGCTCTATGCTTCAGGAGGAAGAGGAGGAGGAGCACCAGAGGACAACACACTTTCCGTTCTCTGCTCTGCCACTGGAAAGTCTCCTTAGCTTCTCTACCCTCTAGGTGTTCCCATCCTTAGCAAAAGGCTCGTGAAATGGCCCTGAGGTTTCCTGGGATCAGCTGGAGGCCGGAGTCCTCATGCCATCATGCCAGCCAGCTCAACGACACCTGCAGCTCCACCACTACTGCTTGGCCAAAAGCCTGCACCAAAGGGACTCTTGCTGGGCGTTCCCTTACCCCGACAGCCACCAATGCCACAAAATACAAGAGATCAGCATCCGTCTGGGCAGGGCACCACACAGCATGCCTCTCAGGGGAGGATCCACCCAATCCCCTTCCCACTCTCAGAAGGAGCTTGGAGCTCTCTCCCCATCACATCCTGATGGCTGCGCCCAAGGTAGAGCCACAGCCCTAGAGGATGTCAACCCATGCCTTCCAACCTGCATCTCTCCCTGACAGCAAATCCCGCCCCCCCCTCCACCCACTCACCCACCCCACTCTACGCCTCCTCCACATGGAAGAGGCCCCGCGGCCGGAAGAAGCATACTGTACTCCTCCCTTCTTGTCTCAGGAATGACCTTCTCTTCTGTAACCTCTCTGTGCTCACAGCCTGAGCAAAGGAGCCCTGAAATCAGGCTGAGGATGCCAGAGACACAGCTGGCTCCCACGGTCATCATGACATCAAGGCGGGCTGCTCATCCACACCTACAACTCCACCCACATCACCGCTGCACAGGCCACCACACGAGGTTCTCGTGAGCCTTACTCTACCCACACGGGTACCCCTTAAGAGACATCTAAGGAAACGGCACCCGCGTAGGTAGGGCACGGCACACAGCTGGCCTTCAAGGTGGAGGACCTGCCCTACCTCCCTCTCACTCCCACATGGAACCTTTCATGTGTCTACCCATCTCTTCCTGGTGAGTGCACCCTGCATCCAGCCATAGCCTTAGAAGGTATCGACCCACTGCCCTCCAACTAGCATGCCTCCCCCTTTGCATCTCCTCAGCTGGTCGAAGCCTATCTGGACAACTCTCTGAACAGAGGGAGAATGATCTTGCCTCTGTTCTCGGCTATTCTAGTGGCAATTATCTTTACCGCATCTACTTCACAGATGCTCACCTTTTTAGGAGTGGACCATGGAAATCCTAACCAAGATGTGTCTGCGATCTAGGTGGCCTCCAGGGCCTTCCTGCCTTCTTGGAGGAAGATCACCTGCAGACCCACGCCCAGCACTTGTCCACAGGCCACCACGAAACATAATCCACTTGTGCATGACCCCAGCCAGAAAGGCTCTCTTTACACATACTGGAAAGGAACGGCCCCTTTCTGGGCAGGGCACGGCACACAGCAGGATGGCCTCAAGGCGGGGGACCTGCTTAGTCCCCTTCCCACACTCTAGGGACATTTTCTTCTCTCCTCCCACCACATCCTGCTGACTGCACCCAACACTGAGCAACCCCCAGAACACCATGACCCGCTCTGCCCTGAAACTCATATTCCGCCCTCACCGTAGATTTCCTCACCTGTTCTACGCGTACCTTCCCACGTGGAGGTCCAAGAGAAAAAGAGCGTGTTCTAGCTGCCTCCTTCTCACAGAAATTCTCTTTCCCTAGTGCTGACCTGTAGGTGTGCCCCCTGTTGCCAATGGACCCCTGAACGCATCCTGAGGATGTGCCACAGAGCCAGGTGCTGCCAGGGTCCTCATGACTCCATGCAACCAGGGCACCTCTAGCTCCACCACCACCATCCAGGGCCCACCACAAAGCTTGTCTCACTGAGCCTTACTCTGCCGAGACACGCACCGTTCACATGCAGTCCAGGTCATCAGTACCTGTCTGGGCAGGCCACTGCACACAGCATGCTTCCACAGTGGACGAGCTGCCCCGGACCCCTCACGCTCTCAAACACAGCTCTCATCTCCCTTCCCACCACGTCGAGATGACTATGCAACATCCTTTCCTTCCCCCAGGCAACACAGAACCACGACCCTCTTCCATGCACCCCTGCGTCACTGGGGACCCCTGCACCTTCTCTAGGCTTACTTAGATTCTCACGGGGACCATTACACACACACACCGCCCGTGATCGCTCTTCTCCTATTGGGAAGTAGCTTTATCTTACCTTCAGATGGTCACACAGGTAGCCACGGAACACTGACTTCATTGGCAGCAAGCCTGAGACACAGGTGGCTACGTGGGCCCTCCTGAGTTCACCGCAAGGGCAGGCCACTGCACACAGCATGGCTTCACGGGGGAGGATCCACCCAGGACTTCGGGCACTTCCAAAGGTAGCCTTCACCTCTCTTCCCAGGCCGTCACACTGCATGCATGGAAGAATGTCCCCCACATCCACACATGTTCATGCACCGCCCTCCAGCTTGCATCCAGCCCTCAACGGGGATCCGCTCTTCTGCTCTATGCTTCAGGAGGAAGAGGAGGAGGAGCACCAGAGGACAACACACTTTCCGTTCTCTGCTCTGCCACTGGAAAGTCTCCTTAGCTTCTCTACCCTCTAGGTGTTCCCATCCTTAGCAAAAGGCTCGTGAAATGGCCCTGAGGTTTCCTGGGATCAGCTGGAGGCCGGAGTCCTCATGCCATCATGCCAGCCAGCTCAACGACACCTGCAGCTCCACCACTACTGCTTGGCCAAAAGCCTGCACCAAAGGGACTCTTGCTGGGCGTTCCCTTACCCCGACAGCCACCAATGCCACAAAATACAAGAGATCAGCATCCGTCTGGGCAGGGCACCACACAGCATGCCTCTCAGGGGAGGATCCACCCAATCCCCTTCCCACTCTCAGAAGGAGCTTGGAGCTCTCTCCCCATCACATCCTGATGGCTGCGCCCAAGGTAGAGCCACAGCCCTAGAGGATGTCAACCCATGCCTTCCAACCTGCATCTCTCCCTGACAGCAAATCCCGCCCCCCCCTCCACCCACTCACCCACCCCACTCTACGCCTCCTCCACATGGAAGAGGCCCCGCGGCCGGAAGAAGCATACTGTACTCCTCCCTTCTTGTCTCAGGAATGACCTTCTCTTCTGTAACCTCTCTGTGCTCACAGCCTGAGCAAAGGAGCCCTGAAATCAGGCTGAGGATGCCAGAGACACAGCTGGCTCCCACGGTCATCATGACATCAAGGCGGGCTGCTCATCCACACCTACAACTCCACCCACATCACCGCTGCACAGGCCACCACACGAGGTTCTCGTGAGCCTTACTCTACCCACACGGGTACCCCTTAAGAGACATCTAAGGAAACGGCACCCGCGTAGGTAGGGCACGGCACACAGCTGGCCTTCAAGGTGGAGGACCTGCCCTACCTCCCTCTCACTCCCACATGGAACCTTTCATGTGTCTACCCATCTCTTCCTGGTGAGTGCACCCTGCATCCAGCCATAGCCTTAGAAGGTATCGACCCACTGCCCTCCAACTAGCATGCCTCCCCCTTTGCATCTCCTCAGCTGGTCGAAGCCTATCTGGACAACTCTCTGAACAGAGGGAGAATGATCTTGCCTCTGTTCTCGGCTATTCTAGTGGCAATTATCTTTACCGCATCTACTTCACAGATGCTCACCTTTTTAGGAGTGGACCATGGAAATCCTAACCAAGATGTGTCTGCGATCTAGGTGGCCTCCAGGGCCTTCCTGCCTTCTTGGAGGAAGATCACCTGCAGACCCACGCCCAGCACTTGTCCACAGGCCACCACGAAACATAATCCACTTGTGCATGACCCCAGCCAGAAAGGCTCTCTTTACACATACTGGAAAGGAACGGCCCCTTTCTGGGCAGGGCACGGCACACAGCAGGATGGCCTCAAGGCGGGGGACCTGCTTAGTCCCCTTCCCACACTCTAGGGACAGTTTCTTCTCTCCTCCCACCACATCCTGCTGACTGCACCCAACACTGAGCAACCCCCAGAACACCATGACCCGCTCTGCCCTGAAACTCATATTCCGCCCTCACCGTAGATTTCCTCACCTGTTCTACGCGTACCTTCCCACGTGGAGGTCCAAGAGAAAAAGAGCGTGTTCTAGCTGCCTCCTTCTCACAGAAATTCTCTTTCCCTAGTGCTGACCTGTAGGTGTGCCTCCTGTTGCCAATGGACCCCTGAACGCATCCTGAGGATGTGCCACAGAGCCAGGTGCTGCCAGGGTCCTCATGACTCCATGCAACCAGGGCACCTCTAGCTCCACCACCACCATCCAGGGCCCACCACAAAGCTTGTCTCACTGAGCCTTACTCTGCCGAGACACGCACCGTTCACATGCAGTCCAGGTCATCAGTACCTGTCTGGGCAGGCCACTGCACACAGCATGCTTCCACAGTGGACGAGCTGCCCCGGACCCCTCACGCTCTCAAACACAGCTCTCATCTCCCTTCCCACCACGTCGAGATGACTATGCAACATCCTTTCCTTCCCCCAGGCAACACAGAACCACGACCCTCTTCCATGCACCCCTGCGTCACTGGGGACCCCTGCACCTTCTCTAGGCTTACTTAGATTCTCACGGGGACCATTACACACACACACCGCCCGTGATCGCTCTTCTCCTATTGGGAAGTAGCTTTATCTTACCTTCAGATGGTCACACAGGTAGCCACGGAACACTGACTTCATTGGCAGCAAGCCTGAGACACAGGTGGCTACGTGGGCCCTCCTGAGTTCACCGCAAGGGCAGGCCACTGCACACAGCATGGCTTCACGGGGGAGGATCCACCCAGGACTTCGGGCACTTCCAAAGGTAGCCTTCACCTCTCTTCCCAGGCCGTCACACTGCATGCATGGAAGAATGTCCCCCACATCCACACATGTTCATGCACCGCCCTCCAGCTTGCATCCAGCCCTCAACGGGGATCCGCTCTTCTGCTCTATGCTTCAGGAGGAAGAGGAGGAGGAGCACCAGAGGACAACACACTTTCCGTTCTCTGCTCTGCCACTGGAAAGTCTCCTTAGCTTCTCTACCCTCTAGGTGTTCCCATCCTTAGCAAAAGGCTCGTGAAATGGCCCTGAGGTTTCCTGGGATCAGCTGGAGGCCGGAGTCCTCATGCCATCATGCCAGCCAGCTCAACGACACCTGCAGCTCCACCACTACTGCTTGGCCAAAAGCCTGCACCAAAGGGACTCTTGCTGGGCGTTCCCTTACCCCGACAGCCACCAATGCCACAAAATACAAGAGATCAGCATCCGTCTGGGCAGGGCACCACACAGCATGCCTCTCAGGGGAGGATCCACCCAATCCCCTTCCCACTCTCAGAAGGAGCTTGGAGCTCTCTCCCCATCACATCCTGATGGCTGCGCCCAAGGTAGAGCCACAGCCCTAGAGGATGTCAACCCATGCCTTCCAACCTGCATCTCTCCCTGACAGCAAATCCCGCCCCCCCCTCCACCCACTCACCCACCCCACTCTACGCCTCCTCCACATGGAAGAGGCCCCGCGGCCGGAAGAAGCATACTGTACTCCTCCCTTCTTGTCTCAGGAATGACCTTCTCTTCTGTAACCTCTCTGTGCTCACAGCCTGAGCAAAGGAGCCCTGAAATCAGGCTGAGGATGCCAGAGACACAGCTGGCTCCCACGGTCATCATGACATCAAGGCGGGCTGCTCATCCACACCTACAACTCCACCCACATCACCGCTGCACAGGCCACCACACGAGGTTCTCGTGAGCCTTACTCTACCCACACGGGTACCCCTTAAGAGACATCTAAGGAAACGGCACCCGCGTAGGTAGGGCACGGCACACAGCTGGCCTTCAAGGTGGAGGACCTGCCCTACCTCCCTCTCACTCCCACATGGAACCTTTCATGTGTCTACCCATCTCTTCCTGGTGAGTGCACCCTGCATCCAGCCATAGCCTTAGAAGGTATCGACCCACTGCCCTCCAACTAGCATGCCTCCCCCTTTGCATCTCCTCAGCTGGTCGAAGCCTATCTGGACAACTCTCTGAACAGAGGGAGAATGATCTTGCCTCTGTTCTCGGCTATTCTAGTGGCAATTATCTTTACCGCATCTACTTCACAGATGCTCACCTTTTTAGGAGTGGACCATGGAAATCCTAACCAAGATGTGTCTGCGATCTAGGTGGCCTCCAGGGCCTTCCTGCCTTCTTGGAGGAAGATCACCTGCAGACCCACGCCCAGCACTTGTCCACAGGCCACCACGAAACATAATCCACTTGTGCATGACCCCAGCCAGAAAGGCTCTCTTTACACATACTGGAAAGGAACGGCCCCTTTCTGGGCAGGGCACGGCACACAGCAGGATGGCCTCAAGGCGGGGGACCTGCTTAGTCCCCTTCCCACACTCTAGGGACAGTTTCTTCTCTCCTCCCACCACATCCTGCTGACTGCACCCAACACTGAGCAACCCCCAGAACACCATGACCCGCTCTGCCCTGAAACTCATATTCCGCCCTCACCGTAGATTTCCTCACCTGTTCTACGCGTACCTTCCCACGTGGAGGTCCAAGAGAAAAAGAGCGTGTTCTAGCTGCCTCCTTCTCACAGAAATTCTCTTTCCCTAGTGCTGACCTGTAGGTGTGCCCCCTGTTGCCAATGGACCCCTGAACGCATCCTGAGGATGTGCCACAGAGCCAGGTGCTGCCAGGGTCCTCATGACTCCATGCAACCAGGGCACCTCTAGCTCCACCACCACCATCCAGGGCCCACCACAAAGCTTGTCTCACTGAGCCTTACTCTGCCGAGACACGCACCGTTCACATGCAGTCCAGGTCATCAGTACCTGTCTGGGCAGGCCACTGCACACAGCATGCTTCCACAGTGGACGAGCTGCCCCGGACCCCTCACGCTCTCAAACACAGCTCTCATCTCCCTTCCCACCACGTCGAGATGACTATGCAACATCCTTTCCTTCCCCCAGGCAACACAGAACCACGACCCTCTTCCATGCACCCCTGCGTCACTGGGGACCCCTGCACCTTCTCTAGGCTTACTTAGATTCTCACGGGGACCATTACACACACACACCGCCCGTGATCGCTCTTCTCCTATTGGGAAGTAGCTTTATCTTACCTTCAGATGGTCACACAGGTAGCCACGGAACACTGACTTCATTGGCAGCAAGCCTGAGACACAGGTGGCTACGTGGGCCCTCCTGAGTTCACCGCAAGGGCAGGCCACTGCACACAGCATGGCTTCACGGGGGAGGATCCACCCAGGACTTCGGGCACTTCCAAAGGTAGCCTTCACCTCTCTTCCCAGGCCGTCACACTGCATGCATGGAAGAATGTCCCCCACATCCACACATGTTCATGCACCGCCCTCCAGCTTGCATCCAGCCCTCAACGGGGATCCGCTCTTCTGCTCTATGCTTCAGGAGGAAGAGGAGGAGGAGCACCAGAGGACAACACACTTTCCGTTCTCTGCTCTGCCACTGGAAAGTCTCCTTAGCTTCTCTACCCTCTAGGTGTTCCCATCCTTAGCAAAAGGCTCGTGAAATGGCCCTGAGGTTTCCTGGGATCAGCTGGAGGCCGGAGTCCTCATGCCATCATGCCAGCCAGCTCAACGACACCTGCAGCTCCACCACTACTGCTTGGCCAAAAGCCTGCACCAAAGGGACTCTTGCTGGGCGTTCCCTTACCCCGACAGCCACCAATGCCACAAAATACAAGAGATCAGCATCCGTCTGGGCAGGGCACCACACAGCATGCCTCTCAGGGGAGGATCCACCCAATCCCCTTCCCACTCTCAGAAGGAGCTTGGAGCTCTCTCCCCATCACATCCTGATGGCTGCGCCCAAGGTAGAGCCACAGCCCTAGAGGATGTCAACCCATGCCTTCCAACCTGCATCTCTCCCTGACAGCAAATCCCGCCCCCCCCTCCACCCACTCACCCACCCCACTCTACGCCTCCTCCACATGGAAGAGGCCCCGCGGCCGGAAGAAGCATACTGTACTCCTCCCTTCTTGTCTCAGGAATGACCTTCTCTTCTGTAACCTCTCTGTGCTCACAGCCTGAGCAAAGGAGCCCTGAAATCAGGCTGAGGATGCCAGAGACACAGCTGGCTCCCACGGTCATCATGACATCAAGGCGGGCTGCTCATCCACACCTACAACTCCACCCACATCACCGCTGCACAGGCCACCACACGAGGTTCTCGTGAGCCTTACTCTACCCACACGGGTACCCCTTAAGAGACATCTAAGGAAACGGCACCCGCGTAGGTAGGGCACGGCACACAGCTGGCCTTCAAGGTGGAGGACCTGCCCTACCTCCCTCTCACTCCCACATGGAACCTTTCATGTGTCTACCCATCTCTTCCTGGTGAGTGCACCCTGCATCCAGCCATAGCCTTAGAAGGTATCGACCCACTGCCCTCCAACTAGCATGCCTCCCCCTTTGCATCTCCTCAGCTGGTCGAAGCCTATCTGGACAACTCTCTGAACAGAGGGAGAATGATCTTGCCTCTGTTCTCGGCTATTCTAGTGGCAATTATCTTTACCGCATCTACTTCACAGATGCTCACCTTTTTAGGAGTGGACCATGGAAATCCTAACCAAGATGTGTCTGCGATCTAGGTGGCCTCCAGGGCCTTCCTGCCTTCTTGGAGGAAGATCACCTGCAGACCCACGCCCAGCACTTGTCCACAGGCCACCACGAAACATAATCCACTTGTGCATGACCCCAGCCAGAAAGGCTCTCTTTACACATACTGGAAAGGAACGGCCCCTTTCTGGGCAGGGCACGGCACACAGCAGGATGGCCTCAAGGCGGGGGACCTGCTTAGTCCCCTTCCCACACTCTAGGGACAGTTTCTTCTCTCCTCCCACCACATCCTGCTGACTGCACCCAACACTGAGCAACCCCCAGAACACCATGACCCGCTCTGCCCTGAAACTCATATTCCGCCCTCACCGTAGATTTCCTCACCTGTTCTACGCGTACCTTCCCACGTGGAGGTCCAAGAGAAAAAGAGCGTGTTCTAGCTGCCTCCTTCTCACAGAAATTCTCTTTCCCTAGTGCTGACCTGTAGGTGTGCCCCCTGTTGCCAATGGACCCCTGAACGCATCCTGAGGATGTGCCACAGAGCCAGGTGCTGCCAGGGTCCTCATGACTCCATGCAACCAGGGCACCTCTAGCTCCACCACCACCATCCAGGGCCCACCACAAAGCTTGTCTCACTGAGCCTTACTCTGCCGAGACACGCACCGTTCACATGCAGTCCAGGTCATCAGTACCTGTCTGGGCAGGCCACTGCACACAGCATGCTTCCACAGTGGACGAGCTGCCCCGGACCCCTCACGCTCTCAAACACAGCTCTCATCTCCCTTCCCACCACGTCGAGATGACTATGCAACATCCTTTCCTTCCCCCAGGCAACACAGAACCACGACCCTCTTCCATGCACCCCTGCGTCACTGGGGACCCCTGCACCTTCTCTAGGCTTACTTAGATTCTCACGGGGACCATTACACACACACACCGCCCGTGATCGCTCTTCTCCTATTGGGAAGTAGCTTTATCTTACCTTCAGATGGTCACACAGGTAGCCACGGAACACTGACTTCATTGGCAGCAAGCCTGAGACACAGGTGGCTACGTGGGCCCTCCTGAGTTCACCGCAAGGGCAGGCCACTGCACACAGCATGGCTTCATGGGGGAGGATCCACCCAGGACTTTGGGCACTTCCAAACGTAGCCTTCACCTCTCTTCCCAGGCCGTCACACTGCATGCATGCAAGAATGTCCCCCACATCCACACATGTTCATGCACCGCCCTCCAGCTTGCATCCAGCACTCAACGGGGATCCGCTCTTCTGCTCTATGCTTCAGGAGGAAGAGGAGGAGGAGCACCAGAGGACAACACACTTTCCGTTCTCTGCTCTGCCACTGGAAAGTCTCCTTAGCTGCTCTACCCTCTAGGTGTTCACATCCTTAGCAAAAGGCTCGTGAAATGGCCCTGAGGTTTCCTGGGATCAGCTGGAGGCCGGAGTCCTCATGCCATCATGCCAGCCAGCTCAACGACACCTGCAGCTCCACCACTACTGCTTGGCCAAAAGCCTGCACCAAAGGGACTCTTGCTGGGCGTTCCCTTACCCCGACAGCCACCAATGCCACAAAATACAAGAGATCAGCATCCGTCTGGGCAGGGCACCACACAGCATGCCTCTCAGGGGAGGATCCACCCAATCCCCTTCCCACTCTCAGAAGGAGCTTGGAGCTCTCTCCCCATCACATCCTGATGGCTGCGCCCAAGGTAGAGCCACAGCCCTAGAGGATGTCAACCCCTGCCTTCCAACCGGCATCTCTCCCTGACAGCAAATCCCGCCCCCCCCTCCACCCACACACCCACCCCACTCTACGCCTCCTCCACATGGAAGAGGCCCCGCGGCCGGAAGAAGCATACTGTACTTCTCCCTTCTTGTCTCAGGAATGACCTTCTCTTCTGTAACCTCTCTGTGCTCACAGCCTGAGCAAAGGAGCCCTGAAATCAGGCTGAGGATGCCAGAGACACAGCTGGCTCCCACGGCCATCATGACATCAAGGCGGGCTGCTCATCCACACCTACAACTCCAGCCACATCACCGCTGCACAGGCCACCACACGAGGTTCTCGGGAGCCTTACTCTACCCACACGGGTACCCCTTAAGAGACATCTAAGGAAACGGCACCCGCGTAGGTAGGGCACGGCACACAGCTGGCCTTCAAGGTGGAGGACCTGCCCTACCTCCCTCTCACTCCCACATGGAACCTTTCATGTGTCTACCCATCTCTTCCTGGTGAGTGCACCCTGCATCCAGCCATAGCCTTAGAAGGTATCGACCCACTGCCCTCCAACTAGCATGCCTCCCCCTTTGCATCTCCTCAGCTGGTCGAAGCCTATCTGGACAACTCTCTGAACAGAGGGAGAATGATCTTGCCTCTGTTCTCGGCTATTCTAGTGGCAATTATCTTTACCGCATCTACTTCACAGATGCTCACCTTTTTAGGAGTGGACCATGGAAATCCTAACCAAGATGTGTCTGCGATCTAGGTGGCCTCCAGGGCCTTCCTGCCTTCTTGGAGGAAGATCACCTGCAGACCCACGCCCAGCACTTGTCCACAGGCCACCACGAAACATAATCCACTTGTGCATGACCCCAGCCAGAAAGGCTCTCTTTACACATACTGGAAAGGAACGGCCCCTTTCTGGGCAGGGCACGGCACACAGCAGGATGGCCTCAAGGCGGGGGACCTGCTTAGTCCCCTTCCCACACTCTAGGGACATTTTCTTCTCTCCTCCCACCACATCCTGCTGACTGCACCCAACACTGAGCAACCCCCAGAACACCATGACCCGCTCTGCCCTGAAACTCATATTCCGCCCTCACCGTAGATTTCCTCACCTGTTCTACGCGTACCTTCCCACGTGGAGGTCCAAGAGAAAAAGAGCGTGTTCTAGCTGCCTCCTTCTCACAGAAATTCTCTTTCCCTAGTGCTGACCTGTAGGTGTGCCCCCTGTTGCCAATGGACCCCTGAACGCATCCTGAGGATGTGCCACAGAGCCAGGTGCTGCCAGGGTCCTCATGACTCCATGCAACCAGGGCACCTCTAGCTCCACCACCACCATCCAGGGCCCACCACAAAGCTTGTCTCACTGAGCCTTACTCTGCCGAGACACGCACCGTTCACATGCAGTCCAGGTCATCAGTACCTGTCTGGGCAGGCCACTGCACACAGCATGCTTCCACAGTGGACGAGCTGCCCCGGACCCCTCACGCTCTCAAACACAGCTCTCATCTCCCTTCCCACCACGTCGAGATGACTATGCAACATCCTTTCCTTCCCCCAGGCAACACAGAACCACGACCCTCTTCCATGCACCCCTGCGTCACTGGGGACCCCTGCACCTTCTCTAGGCTTACTTAGATTCTCACGGGGACCATTACACACACACACCGCCCGTGATCGCTCTTCTCCTATTGGGAAGTAGCTTTATCTTACCTTCAGATGGTCACACAGGTAGCCACGGAACACTGACTTCATTGGCAGCAAGCCTGAGACACAGGTGGCTACGTGGGCCCTCCTGAGTTCACCGCAAGGGCAGGCCACTGCACACAGCATGGCTTCATGGGGGAGGATCCACCCAGGACTTTGGGCACTTCCAAACGTAGCCTTCACCTCTCTTCCCAGGCCGTCACACTGCATGCATGCAAGAATGTCCCCCACATCCACACATGTTCATGCACCGCCCTCCAGCTTGCATCCAGCACTCAACGGGGATCCGCTCTTCTGCTCTATGCTTCAGGAGGAAGAGGAGGAGGAGCACCAGAGGACAACACACTTTCCGTTCTCTGCTCTGCCACTGGAAAGTCTCCTTAGCTGCTCTACCCTCTAGGTGTTCACATCCTTAGCAAAAGGCTCGTGAAATGGCCCTGAGGTTTCCTGGGATCAGCTGGAGGCCGGAGTCCTCATGCCATCATGCCAGCCAGCTCAACGACACCTGCAGCTCCACCACTACTGCTTGGCCAAAAGCCTGCACCAAAGGGACTCTTGCTGGGCGTTCCCTTACCCCGACAGCCACCAATGCCACAAAATACAAGAGATCAGCATCCGTCTGGGCAGGGCACCACACAGCATGCCTCTCAGGGGAGGATCCACCCAATCCCCTTCCCACTCTCAGAAGGAGCTTGGAGCTCTCTCCCCATCACATCCTGATGGCTGCGCCCAAGGTAGAGCCACAGCCCTAGAGGATGTCAACCCCTGCCTTCCAACCGGCATCTCTCCCTGACAGCAAATCCCGCCCCCCCCTCCACCCACACACCCACCCCACTCTACGCCTCCTCCACATGGAAGAGGCCCCGCGGCCGGAAGAAGCATACTGTACTTCTCCCTTCTTGTCTCAGGAATGACCTTCTCTTCTGTAACCTCTCTGTGCTCACAGCCTGAGCAAAGGAGCCCTGAAATCAGGCTGAGGATGCCAGAGACACAGCTGGCTCCCACGGCCATCATGACATCAAGGCGGGCTGCTCATCCACACCTACAACTCCACCCACATCACCGCTGCACAGGCCACCACACGAGGTTCTCGGGAGCCTTACTCTACCCACACGGGTACCCCTTAAGAGACATCTAAGGAAACGGCACCCGCGTAGGTAGGGCACGGCACACAGCTGGCCTTCAAGGTGGAGGACCTGCCCTACCTCCCTCTCACTCCCACATGGAACCTTTCATGTGTCTACCCATCTCTTCCTGGTGAGTGCACCCTGCATCCAGCCATAGCCTTAGAAGGTATCGACCCACTGCCCTCCAACTAGCATGCCTCCCCCTTTGCATCTCCTCAGCTGGTCGAAGCCTATCTGGACAACTCTCTGAACAGAGGGAGAATGATCTTGCCTCTGTTCTCGGCTATTCTAGTGGCAATTATCTTTACCGCATCTACTTCACAGATGCTCACCTTTTTAGGAGTGGACCATGGAAATCCTAACCAAGATGTGTCTGCGATCTAGGTGGCCTCCAGGGCCTTCCTGCCTTCTTGGAGGAAGATCACCTGCAGACCCACGCCCAGCACTTGTCCACAGGCCACCACGAAACATAATCCACTTGTGCATGACCCCAGCCAGAAAGGCTCTCTTTACACATACTGGAAAGGAACGGCCCCTTTCTGGGCAGGGCACGGCACACAGCAGGATGGCCTCAAGGCGGGGGACCTGCTTAGTCCCCTTCCCACACTCTAGGGACATTTTCTTCTCTCCTCCCACCACATCCTGCTGACTGCACCCAACACTGAGCAACCCCCAGAACACCATGACCCGCTCTGCCCTGAAACTCATATTCCGCCCTCACCGTAGATTTCCTCACCTGTTCTACGCGTACCTTCCCACGTGGAGGTCCAAGAGAAAAAGAGCGTGTTCTAGCTGCCTCCTTCTCACAGAAATTCTCTTTCCCTAGTGCTGACCTGTAGGTGTGCCCCCTGTTGCCAATGGACCCCTGAACGCATCCTGAGGATGTGCCACAGAGCCAGGTGCTGCCAGGGTCCTCATGACTCCATGCAACCAGGGCACCTCTAGCTCCACCACCACCATCCAGGGCCCACCACAAAGCTTGTCTCACTGAGCCTTACTCTGCCGAGACACGCACCGTTCACATGCAGTCCAGGTCATCAGTACCTGTCTGGGCAGGCCACTGCACACAGCATGCTTCCACAGTGGACGAGCTGCCCCGGACCCCTCACGCTCTCAAACACAGCTCTCATCTCCCTTCCCACCACGTCGAGATGACTATGCAACATCCTTTCCTTCCCCCAGGCAACACAGAACCACGACCCTCTTCCATGCACCCCTGCGTCACTGGGGACCCCTGCACCTTCTCTAGGCTTACTTAGATTCTCACGGGGACCATTACACACACACACCGCCCGTGATCGCTCTTCTCCTATTGGGAAGTAGCTTTATCTTACCTTCAGATGGTCACACAGGTAGCCACGGAACACTGACTTCACTGGCGGCAAGCCTGAGACACAGGTGGCTACGTGGGCCCTCCTGAGTTCACCGCAAGGGCAGGCCACTGCACACAGCATGGCTTCACGGGGGAGGATCCCCCCAGGACTTCGGGCACTTCCAAACGTAGCCTTCACCTCTCTTCCCAGGCCGTCACACTGCATGCATGCAAGAATGTCCCCCACATCCACACATGTTCATGCACCGCCCTCCAGCTTGCATCCAGCACTCAACGGGGATCCGCTCTTCTGCTCTATGCTTCAGGAGGAAGAGGAGGAGGAGCACCAGAGGACAACACACTTTCCGTTCTCTGCTCTGCCACTGGAAAGTCTCCTTAGCTTCTCTACCCTCTAGGTGTTCCCATCCTTAGCAAAAGGCTCGTGAAATGGCCCTGAGGTTTCCTGGGATCAGCTGGAGGCCGGAGTCCTCATGCCATCATGCCAGCCAGCTCAACGACACCTGCAGCTCCACCACTACTGCTTGGCCAAAAGCCTGCACCAAAGGGACTCTTGCTGGGCGTTCCCTTACCCCGACAGCCACCAATGCCACAAAATACAAGAGATCAGCACCCGTCTGGGCAGGGCACCACACAGCATGCCTCTCAGGGGAGGATCCACCCAATCCCCTTCCCACTCTCAGAAGGAGCTTGGAGCTCTCTCCCCATCACATCCTGATGGCTGCGCCCAAGGTAGAGCCACAGCCCTAGAGGATGTCAACCCATGCCTTCCAACCTGCATCTCTCCCTGACAGCAAAACCCGCCCCCCCCCACCCACTCACCCACCCCACTCTACGCCTCCTCGACATGGAAGAGGCCCCGCGGCCGGAAGAAGCATACTGTACTCCTCCCTTCTTGTCTCAGGAATGACCTTCTCTTCTGTAACCTCTCTGTGCTCACAGCCTGAGCAAAGGAGCCCTGAAATCAGGCTGAGGATGCCAGAGACACAGCTGGCTCCCACGGTCATCATGACATCAAGGCGGGCTGCTCATCCACACCTACAACTCCACCCACATCACCGCTGCACAGGCCACCACACGAGGTTCTCGTGAGCCTTACTCTACCCACACGGGTACCCCTTAAGAGACATCTAAGGAAACGGCACCCGCGTAGGTAGGGCACGGCACACAGCTGGCCTTCAAGGTGGAGGACCTGCCCTACCTCCCTCTCACTCCCACATGGAACCTTTCATGTGTCTACCCATCTCTTCCTGGTGAGTGCACCCTGCATCCAGCCATAGCCTTAGAAGGTATCGACCCACTGCCCTCCAACTAGCATGCCTCCCCCTTTGCATCTCCTCAGCTGGTCGAAGCCTATCTGGACAACTCTCTGAACAGAGGGAGAATGATCTTGCCTCTGTTCTCGGCTATTCTAGTGGCAATTATCTTTACCGCATCTACTTCACAGATGCTCACCTTTTTAGGAGTGGACCATGGAAATCCTAACCAAGATGTGTCTGCGATCTAGGTGGCCTCCAGGGCCTTCCTGCCTTCTTGGAGGAAGATCACCTGCAGACCCACGCCCAGCACTTGTCCACAGGCCACCACGAAACATAATCCACTTGTGCATGACCCCAGCCAGAAAGGCTCTCTTTACACATACTGGAAAGGAACGGCCCCTTTCTGGGCAGGGCACGGCACACAGCAGGATGGCCTCAAGGCGGGGGACCTGCTTAGTCCCCTTCCCACACTCTAGGGACATTTTCTTCTCTCCTCCCACCACATCCTGCTGACTGCACCCAACACTGAGCAACCCCCAGAACACCATGACCCGCTCTGCCCTGAAACTCATATTCCGCCCTCACCGTAGATTTCCTCACCTGTTCTACGCGTACCTTCCCACGTGGAGGTCCAAGAGAAAAAGAGCGTGTTCTAGCTGCCTCCTTCTCACAGAAATTCTCTTTCCCTAGTGCTGACCTGTAGGTGTGCCCCCTGTTGCCAATGGACCCCTGAACGCATCCTGAGGATGTGCCACAGAGCCAGGTGCTGCCAGGGTCCTCATGACTCCATGCAACCAGGGCACCTCTAGCTCCACCACCACCATCCAGGGCCCACCACAAAGCTTGTCTCACTGAGCCTTACTCTGCTGAGACACGCACCGTTCACATGCAGTCCAGGTCATCAGTACCTGTGTGGGCAGGGCACTGCACACAGCATGCTTCCACAGTGGACGAGCTGCCCCGGACCCCTCACGCTCTCAAACACAGCTCTCATCTCCCTTCCCACCACGTCGAGATGACTATGCAACATCCTTTCCTTCCCCCAGGCAACACAGAACCACGACCCTCTTCCATGCACCCCTGCGTCACTGGGGACCCCTGCACCTTCTCTAGGCTTACTTAGATTCTCACGGGGACCATTACACACACACACCGCCCGTGATCGCTCTTCTCCTATTGGGAAGTAGCTTTATCTTACCTTCAGATGGTCACACAGGTAGCCACGGAACACTGACTTCACTGGCAGCAAGCCTGAGACACAGGTGGCTACGTGGGCCCTCCTGAGTTCACCGCAAGGGCAGGCCACTGCACACAGCATGGCTTCATGGGGGAGGATCCACCCAGGACTTTGGGCACTTCCAAACGTAGCCTTCACCTCTCTTCCCAGGCCGTCACACTGCTTGCATGCAAGAATGTCCCCCACATCCACACATGTTCATGCACCGCCCTCCAGCTTGCATCCAGCACTCAACGGGGATCCGCTCTTCTGCTCTATGCTTCAGGAGGAAGAGAAGGAGGAGCACCAGAGGACAACACACTTTCCGTTCTCTGCTCTGCCACTGGAAAGTCTCCTTAGCTGCTCTACCCTCTAGGTGTTCACATCCTTAGCAAAAGGCTCGTGAAATGGCCCTGAGGTTTCCTGGGATCAGCTGGAGGCCGGAGTCCTCATGCCATCATGCCAGCCAGCTCAACGACACCTGCAGCTCCACCACTACTGCTTGGCCAAAAGCCTGCACCAAAGGGACTCTTGCTGGGCGTTCCCTTACCCCGACAGCCACCAATGCCACAAAATACAAGAGATCAGCACCCGTCTGGGCAGGGCACCACACAGCATGCCTCTCAGGGGAGGATCCACCCAATCCCCTTCCCACTCTCAGAAGGAGCTTGGAGCTCTCTCCCCATCACATCCTGATGGCTGCGCCCAAGGTAGAGCCACAGCCCTAGAGGATGTCAACCCATGCCTTCCAACCTGCATCTCTCCCTGACAGCAAATCCCGCCCCCCCCCAACCCACTCACCCACCCCACTCTACGCCTCCTCGACATGGAAGAGGCCCCGCGGCCGGAAGAAGCATACTGTACTCCTCCCTTCTTGTC
The DNA here is from genome assembly GCF_030028045.1 of Hippopotamus amphibius kiboko. Classification (NCBI taxonomy): domain Eukaryota; kingdom Metazoa; phylum Chordata; class Mammalia; order Artiodactyla; family Hippopotamidae; genus Hippopotamus; species Hippopotamus amphibius. The sequence continues at coordinate 9,427,396 of NC_080203.1, read as the reverse complement.
TCAGGAATGACCTTCTCTTCTGTAACCTCTCTGTGCTCACAGCCTGAGCAAAGGAGCCCTGAAATCAGGCTGAGGATGCCAGAGACACAGCTGGCTCCCACGGTCATCATGACATCAAGGCGGGCTGCTCATCCACACCTACAACTCCACCCACATCACCGCTGCACAGGCCACCACACGAGGTTCTCGTGAGCCTTACTCTACCCACACGGGTACCCCTTAAGAGACATCTAAGGAAACGGCACCCGCGTAGGTAGGGCACGGCACACAGCTGGCCTTCAAGGTGGAGGACCTGCCCTACCTCCCTCTCACTCCCACATGGAACCTTTCATGTGTCTACCCATCTCTTCCTGGTGAGTGCACCCTGCATCCAGCCATAGCCTTAGAAGGTATAGACCCACTGCCCTCCAACTAGCATGCCTCCCCCTTTGCATCTCCTCAGCTGGTCGAAGCCTATCTGGACAACTCTCTGAACAGAGGGAGAATGATCTTGCCTCTGTTCTCGGCTATTCTAGTGGCAATTATCTTTACCGCATCTACTTCACAGATGCTCACCTTTTTAGGAGTGGACCATGGAAATCCTAACCAAGATGTGTCTGCGATCTAGGTGGCCTCCAGGGCCTTCCTGCCTTCTTGGAGGAAGATCACCTGCAGACCCACGCCCAGCACTTGTCCACAGGCCACCACGAAACATAATCCACTTGTGCATGACCCCAGCCAGAAAGGCTCTCTTTACACATACTGGAAAGGAACGGCCCCTTTCTGGGCAGGGCACGGCACACAGCAGGATGGCCTCAAGGCGGGGGACCTGCTTAGTCCCCTTCCCACACTCTAGGGACATTTTCTTCTCTCCTCCCACCACATCCTGCTGACTGCACCCAACACTGAGCAACCCCCAGAACACCATGACCCGCTCTGCCCTGAAACTCATATTCCGCCCTCACCGTAGATTTCCTCACCTGTTCTACGCGTACCTTCCCACGTGGAGGTCCAAGAGAAAAAGAGCGTGTTCTAGCTGCCTCCTTCTCACAGAAATTCTCTTTCCCTAGTGCTGACCTGTAGGTGTGCCCCCTGTTGCCAATGGACCCCTGAACGCATCCTGAGGATGTGCCACAGAGCCAGGTGCTGCCAGGGTCCTCATGACTCCATGCAACCAGGGCACCTCTAGCTCCACCACCACCATCCAGGGCCCACCACAAAGCTTGTCTCACTGAGCCTTACTCTGCTGAGACACGCACCGTTCACATGCAGTCCAGGTCATCAGTACCTGTGTGGGCAGGGCACTGCACACAGCATGCTTCCACAGTGGACGAGCTGCCCCGGACCCCTCACGCTCTCAAACACAGCTCTCATCTCCCTTCCCACCACGTCGAGATGACTATGCAACATCCTTTCCTTCCCCCAGGCAACACAGAACCACGACCCTCTTCCATGCACCCCTGCGTCACTGGGGACCCCTGCACCTTCTCTAGGCTTACTTAGATTCTCACGGGGACCATTACACACACACACCGCCCGTGATCGCTCTTCTCCTATTGGGAAGTAGCTTTATCTTACCTTCAGATGGTCACACAGGTAGCCACGGAACACTGACTTCACTGGCAGCAAGCCTGAGACACAGGTGGCTACGTGGGCCCTCCTGAGTTCACCGCAAGGGCAGGCCACTGCACACAGCATGGCTTCATGGGGGAGGATCCACCCAGGACTTTGGGCACTTCCAAACGTAGCCTTCACCTCTCTTCCCAGGCCGTCACACTGCATGCATGCAAGAATGTCCCCCACATCCACACATGTTCATGCACCGCCCTCCAGCTTGCATCCAGCACTCAACGGGGATCCGCTCTTCTGCTCTATGCTTCAGGAGGAAGAGAAGGAGGAGCACCAGAGGACAACACACTTTCCGTTCTCTGCTCTGCCACTGGAAAGTCTCCTTAGCTGCTCTACCCTCTAGGTGTTCACATCCTTAGCAAAAGGCTCGTGAAATGGCCCTGAGGTTTCCTGGGATCAGCTGGAGGCCGGAGTCCTCATGCCATCATGCCAGCCAGCTCAACGACACCTGCAGCTCCACCACTACTGCTTGGCCAAAAGCCTGCACCAAAGGGACTCTTGCTGGGCGTTCCCTTACCCCGACAGCCACCAATGCCACAAAATACAAGAGATCAGCATCCGTCTGGGCAGGGCACCACACAGCATGCCTCTCAGGGGAGGATCCACCCAATCCCCTTCCCACTCTCAGAAGGAGCTTGGAGCTCTCTCCCCATCACATCCTGATGGCTGCGCCCAAGGTAGAGCCACAGCCCTAGAGGATGTCAACCCATGCCTTCCAACCTGCATCTCTCCCTGACAGCAAATCCCGCCCCCCCCTCCACCCACTCACCCACCCCACTCTACGCCTCCTCCACATGGAAGAGGCCCCGCGGCCGGAAGAAGCATACTGTACTCCTCCCTTCTTGTCTCAGGAATGACCTTCTCTTCTGTAACCTCTCTGTGCTCACAGCCTGAGCAAAGGAGCCCTGAAATCAGGCTGAGGATGCCAGAGACACAGCTGGCTCCCACGGTCATCATGACATCAAGGCGGGCTGCTCATCCACACCTACAACTCCACCCACATCACCGCTGCACAGGCCACCACACGAGGTTCTCGTGAGCCTTACTCTACCCACACGGGTACCCCTTAAGAGACATCTAAGGAAACGGCACCCGCGTAGGTAGGGCACGGCACACAGCTGGCCTTCAAGGTGGAGGACCTGCCCTACCTCCCTCTCACTCCCACATGGAACCTTTCATGTGTCTACCCATCTCTTCCTGGTGAGTGCACCCTGCATCCAGCCATAGCCTTAGAAGGTATCGACCCACTGCCCTCCAACTAGCATGCCTCCCCCTTTGCATCTCCTCAGCTGGTCGAAGCCTATCTGGACAACTCTCTGAACAGAGGGAGAATGATCTTGCCTCTGTTCTCGGCTATTCTAGTGGCAATTATCTTTACCGCATCTACTTCACAGATGCTCACCTTTTTAGGAGTGGACCATGGAAATCCTAACCAAGATGTGTCTGCGATCTAGGTGGCCTCCAGGGCCTTCCTGCCTTCTTGGAGGAAGATCACCTGCAGACCCACGCCCAGCACTTGTCCACAGGCCACCACGAAACATAATCCACTTGTGCATGACCCCAGCCAGAAAGGCTCTCTTTACACATACTGGAAAGGAACGGCCCCTTTCTGGGCAGGGCACGGCACACAGCAGGATGGCCTCAAGGCGGGGGACCTGCTTAGTCCCCTTCCCACACTCTAGGGACAGTTTCTTCTCTCCTCCCACCACATCCTGCTGACTGCACCCAACACTGAGCAACCCCCAGAACACCATGACCCGCTCTGCCCTGAAACTCATATTCCGCCCTCACCGTAGATTTCCTCACCTGTTCTACGCGTACCTTCCCACGTGGAGGTCCAAGAGAAAAAGAGCGTGTTCTAGCTGCCTCCTTCTCACAGAAATTCTCTTTCCCTAGTGCTGACCTGTAGGTGTGCCCCCTGTTGCCAATGGACCCCTGAACGCATCCTGAGGATGTGCCACAGAGCCAGGTGCTGCCAGGGTCCTCATGACTCCATGCAACCAGGGCACCTCTAGCTCCACCACCACCATCCAGGGCCCACCACAAAGCTTGTCTCACTGAGCCTTACTCTGCCGAGACACGCACCGTTCACATGCAGTCCAGGTCATCAGTACCTGTCTGGGCAGGCCACTGCACACAGCATGCTTCCACAGTGGACGAGCTGCCCCGGACCCCTCACGCTCTCAAACACAGCTCTCATCTCCCTTCCCACCACGTCGAGATGACTATGCAACATCCTTTCCTTCCCCCAGGCAACACAGAACCACGACCCTCTTCCATGCACCCCTGCGTCACTGGGGACCCCTGCACCTTCTCTAGGCTTACTTAGATTCTCACGGGGACCATTACACACACACACCGCCCGTGATCGCTCTTCTCCTATTGGGAAGTAGCTTTATCTTACCTTCAGATGGTCACACAGGTAGCCACGGAACACTGACTTCATTGGCAGCAAGCCTGAGACACAGGTGGCTACGTGGGCCCTCCTGAGTTCACCGCAAGGGCAGGCCACTGCACACAGCATGGCTTCATGGGGGAGGATCCACCCAGGACTTTGGGCACTTCCAAACGTAGCCTTCACCTCTCTTCCCAGGCCGTCACACTGCATGCATGCAAGAATGTCCCCCACATCCACACATGTTCATGCACCGCCCTCCAGCTTGCATCCAGCACTCAACGGGGATCCGCTCTTCTGCTCTATGCTTCAGGAGGAAGAGGAGGAGGAGCACCAGAGGACAACACACTTTCCGTTCTCTGCTCTGCCACTGGAAAGTCTCCTTAGCTGCTCTACCCTCTAGGTGTTCACATCCTTAGCAAAAGGCTCGTGAAATGGCCCTGAGGTTTCCTGGGATCAGCTGGAGGCCGGAGTCCTCATGCCATCATGCCAGCCAGCTCAACGACACCTGCAGCTCCACCACTACTGCTTGGCCAAAAGCCTGCACCAAAGGGACTCTTGCTGGGCGTTCCCTTACCCCGACAGCCACCAATGCCACAAAATACAAGAGATCAGCATCCGTCTGGGCAGGGCACCACACAGCATGCCTCTCAGGGGAGGATCCACCCAATCCCCTTCCCACTCTCAGAAGGAGCTTGGAGCTCTCTCCCCATCACATCCTGATGGCTGCGCCCAAGGTAGAGCCACAGCCCTAGAGGATGTCAACCCCTGCCTTCCAACCGGCATCTCTCCCTGACAGCAAATCCCGCCCCCCCCTCCACCCACACACCCACCCCACTCTACGCCTCCTCCACATGGAAGAGGCCCCGCGGCCGGAAGAAGCATACTGTACTTCTCCCTTCTTGTCTCAGGAATGACCTTCTCTTCTGTAACCTCTCTGTGCTCACAGCCTGAGCAAAGGAGCCCTGAAATCAGGCTGAGGATGCCAGAGACACAGCTGGCTCCCACGGCCATCATGACATCAAGGCGGGCTGCTCATCCACACCTACAACTCCACCCACATCACCGCTGCACAGGCCACCACACGAGGTTCTCGGGAGCCTTACTCTACCCACACGGGTACCCCTTAAGAGACATCTAAGGAAACGGCACCCGCGTAGGTAGGGCACGGCACACAGCTGGCCTTCAAGGTGGAGGACCTGCCCTACCTCCCTCTCACTCCCACATGGAACCTTTCATGTGTCTACCCATCTCTTCCTGGTGAGTGCACCCTGCATCCAGCCATAGCCTTAGAAGGTATCGACCCACTGCCCTCCAACTAGCATGCCTCCCCCTTTGCATCTCCTCAGCTGGTCGAAGCCTATCTGGACAACTCTCTGAACAGAGGGAGAATGATCTTGCCTCTGTTCTCGGCTATTCTAGTGGCAATTATCTTTACCTCATCTACTTCACAGATGCTCACCTTTTTAGGAGTGGACCATGGAAATCCTAACCAAGATGTGTCTGCGATCTAGGTGGCCTCCAGGGCCTTCCTGCCTTCTTGGAGGAAGATCACCTGCAGACCCACGCCCAGCACTTGTCCACAGGCCACCACGAAACATAATCCACTTGTGCATGACCCCAGCCAGAAAGGCTCTCTTTACACATACTGGAAAGGAACGGCCCCTTTCTGGGCAGGGCACGGCACACAGCAGGATGGCCTCAAGGCGGGGGACCTGCTTAGTCCCCTTCCCACACTCTAGGGACATTTTCTTCTCTCCTCCCACCACATCCTGCTGACTGCACCCAACACTGAGCAACCCCCAGAACACCATGACCCGCTCTGCCCTGAAACTCATATTCCGCCCTCACCGTAGATTTCCTCACCTGTTCTACGCGTACCTTCCCACGTGGAGGTCCAAGAGAAAAAGAGCGTGTTCTAGCTGCCTCCTTCTCACAGAAATTCTCTTTCCCTAGTGCTGACCTGTAGGTGTGCCCCCTGTTGCCAATGGACCCCTGAACGCATCCTGAGGATGTGCCACAGAACCAGGTGCTGCCAGGGTCCTCATGACTCCATGCAACCAGGGCACCTCTAGCTCCACCACCACCATCCAGGGCCCACCACAAAGCTTGTCTCACTGAGCCTTACTCTGCCGAGACACGCACCGTTCACATGCAGTCCAGGTCATCAGTACCTGTCTGGGCAGGCCACTGCACACAGCATGCTTCCACAGTGGACGAGCTGCCCCGGACCCCTCACGCTCTCAAACACAGCTCTCATCTCCCTTCCCACCACGTCGAGATGACTATGCAACATCCTTTCCTTCCCCCAGGCAACACAGAACCACGACCCTCTTCCATGCACCCCTGCGTCACTGGGGACCCCTGCACCTTCTCTAGGCTTACTTAGATTCTCACGGGGACCATTACACACACACACCGCCCGTGATCGCTCTTCTCCTATTGGGAAGTAGCTTTATCTTACCTTCAGATGGTCACACAGGTAGCCACGGAACACTGACTTCATTGGCAGCAAGCCTGAGACACAGGTGGCTACGTGGGCCCTCCTGAGTTCACCGCAAGGGCAGGCCACTGCACACAGCATGGCTTCATGGGGGAGGATCCACCCAGGACTTTGGGCACTTCCAAACGTAGCCTTCACCTCTCTTCCCAGGCCGTCACACTGCATGCATGCAAGAATGTCCCCCACATCCACACATGTTCATGCACCGCCCTCCAGCTTGCATCCAGCACTCAACGGGGATCCGCTCTTCTGCTCTATGCTTCAGGAGGAAGAGGAGGAGGAGCACCAGAGGACAACACACTTTCCGTTCTCTGCTCTGCCACTGGAAAGTCTCCTTAGCTGCTCTACCCTCTAGGTGTTCACATCCTTAGCAAAAGGCTCGTGAAATGGCCCTGAGGTTTCCTGGGATCAGCTGGAGGCCGGAGTCCTCATGCCATCATGCCAGCCAGCTCAACGACACCTGCAGCTCCACCACTACTGCTTGGCCAAAAGCCTGCACCAAAGGGACTCTTGCTGGGCGTTCCCTTACCCCGACAGCCACCAATGCCACAAAATACAAGAGATCAGCACCCGTCTGGGCAGGGCACCACACAGCATGCCTCTCAGGGAAGGATCCACCCAATCCCCTTCCCACTCTCAGAAGGAGCTTGGAGCTCTCTCCCCATCACATCCTGATGGCTGCGCCCAAGGTAGAGCCACAGCCCTAGAGGATGTCAACCCATGCCTTCCAACCGGCATCTCTCCCTGACAGCAAATCCCGCCCCCCCCTCCACCCACTCACCCACCCCACTCTACGCCTCCTCCACATGGAAGAGGCCCCGCGGCCGGAAGAAGCATACTGTACTTCTCCCTTCTTGTCTCAGGAATGACCTTCTCTTCTGTAACCTCTCTGTGCTCACAGCCTGAGCAAAGGAGCCCTGAAATCAGGCTGAGGATGCCAGAGACACAGCTGGCTCCCACGGTCATCATGACATCAAGGCGGGCTGCTCATCCACACCTACAACTCCACCCACATCACCGCTGCACAGGCCACCACACGAGGTTCTCGTGAGCCTTACTCTACCCACACGGGTACCCCTTAAGAGACATCTAAGGAAACGGCACCCGCGTAGGTAGGGCACGGCACACAGCTGGCCTTCAAGGTGGAGGACCTGCCCTACCTCCCTCTCACTCCCACATGGAACCTTTCATGTGTCTACCCATCTCTTCCTGGTGAGTGCACCCTGCATCCAGCCATAGCCTTAGAAGGTATCGACCCACTGCCCTCCAACTAGCATGCCTCCCCCTTTGCATCTCCTCAGCTGGTCGAAGCCTATCTGGACAACTCTCTGAACAGAGGGAGAATGATCTTGCCTCTGTTCTCGGCTATTCTAGTGGCAATTATCTTTACCGCATCTACTTCACAGATGCTCACCTTTTTAGGAGTGGACCATGGAAATCCTAACCAAGATGTGTCTGCGATCTAGGTGGCCTCCAGGGCCTTCCTGCCTTCTTGGAGGAAGATCACCTGCAGACCCACGCCCAGCACTTGTCCACAGGCCACCACGAAACATAATCCACTTGTGCATGACCCCAGCCAGAAAGGCTCTCTTTACACATACTGGAAAGGAACGGCCCCTTTCTGGGCAGGGCACGGCACACAGCAGGATGGCCTCAAGGCGGGGGACCTGCTTAGTCCCCTTCCCACACTCTAGGGACAGTTTCTTCTCTCCTCCCACCACATCCTGCTGACTGCACCCAACACTGAGCAACCCCCAGAACACCATGACCCGCTCTGCCCTGAAACTCATATTCCGCCCTCACCGTAGATTTCCTCACCTGTTCTACGCGTACCTTCCCACGTGGAGGTCCAAGAGAAAAAGAGCGTGTTCTAGCTGCCTCCTTCTCACAGAAATTCTCTTTCCCTAGTGCTGACCTGTAGGTGTGCCCCCTGTTGCCAATGGACCCCTGAACGCATCCTGAGGATGTGCCACAGAGCCAGGTGCTGCCAGGGTCCTCATGACTCCATGCAACCAGGGCACCTCTAGCTCCACCACCACCATCCAAGGCCCACCACAAAGCTTGTCTCACTGAGCCTTACTCTGCCGAGACACGCACCGTTCACATGCAGTCCAGGTCATCAGTACCTGTCTGGGCAGGCCACTGCACACAGCATGCTTCCACAGTGGACGAGCTGCCCCGGACCCCTCACGCTCTCAAACACAGCTCTCATCTCCCTTCCCACCACGTCGAGATGACTATGCAACATCCTTTCCTTCCCCCAGGCAACACAGAACCACGACCCTCTTCCATGCACCCCTGCGTCACTGGGGACCCCTGCACCTTCTCTAGGCTTACTTAGATTCTCACGGGGACCATTACACACACACACCGCCCGTGATCGCTCTTCTCCTATTGGGAAGTAGCTTTATCTTACCTTCAGATGGTCACACAGGTAGCCACGGAACACTGACTTCACTGGCGGCAAGCCTGAGACACAGGTGGCTACGTGGGCCCTCCTGAGTTCACCGCAAGGGCAGGCCACTGCACACAGCATGGCTTCACGGGGGAGGATCCCCCCAGGACTTCGGGCACTTCCAAACGTAGCCTTCACCTCTCTTCCCAGGCCGTCACACTGCATGCATGCAAGAATGTCCCCCACATCCACACATGTTCATGCACCGCCCTCCAGCTTGCATCCAGCACTCAACGGGGATCCGCTCTTCTGCTCTATGCTTCAGGAGGAAGAGGAGGAGGAGCACCAGAGGACAACACACTTTCCGTTCTCTGCTCTGCCACTGGAAAGTCTCCTTAGCTTCTCTACCCTCTAGGTGTTCCCATCCTTAGCAAAAGGCTCGTGAAATGGCCCTGAGGTTTCCTGGGATCAGCTGGAGGCCGGAGTCCTCATGCCATCATGCCAGCCAGCTCAACGACACCTGCAGCTCCACCACTACTGCTTGGCCAAAAGCCTGCACCAAAGGGACTCTTGCTGGGCGTTCCCTTACCCCGACAGCCACCAATGCCACAAAATACAAGAGATCAGCACCCGTCTGGGCAGGGCACCACACAGCATGCCTCTCAGGGGAGGATCCACCCAATCCCCTTCCCACTCTCAGAAGGAGCTTGGAGCTCTCTCCCCATCACATCCTGATGGCTGCGCCCAAGGTAGAGCCACAGCCCTAGAGGATGTCAACCCCTGCCTTCCAACCTGCATCTCTCCCTGACAGCAAATCCCGCCCCCCCCCCCCACCCACTCACCCACCCCACTCTACGCCTCCTCGACATGGAAGAGGCCCCGCGGCCGGAAGAAGCATACTGTACTCCTCCCTTCTTGTCTCAGGAATGACCTTCTCTTCTGTAACCTCTCTGTGCTCACAGCCTGAGCAAAGGAGCCCTGAAATCAGGCTGAGGATGCCAGAGACACAGCTGGCTCCCACGGTCATCATGACATCAAGGCGGGCTGCTCATCCACACCTACAACTCCACCCACATCACCGCTGCACAGGCCACCACACGAGGTTCTCGTGAGCCTTACTCTACCCACACGGGTACCCCTTAAGAGACATCTAAGGAAACGGCACCCGCGTAGGTAGGGCACGGCACACAGCTGGCCTTCAAGGTGGAGGACCTGCCCTACCTCCCTCTCACTCCCACATGGAACCTTTCATGTGTCTACCCATCTCTTCCTGGTGAGTGCACCCTGCATCCAGCCATAGCCTTAGAAGGTATCGACCCACTGCCCTCCAACTAGCATGCCTCCCCCTTTGCATCTCCTCAGCTGGTCGAAGCCTATCTGGACAACTCTCTGAACAGAGGGAGAATGATCTTGCCTCTGTTCTCGGCTATTCTAGTGGCAATTATCTTTACCGCATCTACTTCACAGATGCTCACCTTTTTAGGAGTGGACCGTGGAAATCCTAACCAAGATGTGTCTGCGATCTAGGTGGCCTCCAGGGCCTTCCTGCCTTCTTGGAGGAAGATCACCTGCAGACCCACGCCCAGCACTTGTCCACAGGCCACCACGAAACATAATCCACTTGTGCATGACCCCAGCCAGAAAGGCTCTCTTTACACATACTGGAAAGGAACGGCCCCTTTCTGGGCAGGGCACGGCACACAGCAGGATGGCCTCAAGGCGGGGGACCTGCTTAGTCCCCTTCCCACACTCTAGGGACAGTTTCTTCTCTCTTCCCACCACATCCTGCTGACTGCACCCAACACTGAGCAACCCCCAGAACACCATGACCCGCTCTGCCCTGAAGCTCATATTCCGCCCTCACCGTAGATTTCCTCACCTGTTCTACGCGTACCTTCCCACGTGGAGGTCCAAGAGAAAAAGAGCGTGTTCTAGCTGCCTCCTTCTCACAGAAATTCTCTTTCCCTAGTGCTGACCTGTAGGTGTGCCCCCTGTTGCCAATGGACCCCTGAACGCATCCTGAGGATGTGCCACAGAGCCAGGTGCTGCCAGGGTCCTCATGACTCCATGCAACCAGGGCACCTCTAGCTCCACCACCACCATCCAGGGCCCACCACAAAGCTTGTCTCACTGAGCCTTACTCTGCCGAGACACGCACCGTTCACATGCAGTCCAGGTCATCAGTACCTGTCTGGGCAGGCCACTGCACACAGCATGCTTCCACAGTGGACGAGCTGCCCCGGACCCCTCACGCTCTCAAACACAGCTCTCATCTCCCTTCCCACCACGTCGAGATGACTATGCAACATCCTTTCCTTCCCCCAGGCAACACAGAACCACGACCCTCTTCCATGCACCCCTGCGCCACTCGGGACCCCTGCACCTTCTCTAGGCTTACTTAGATTCTCACGGGGACCATTACACACACACACCGCCCGTGATCGCTCTTCTCCTATTGGGAAGTAGCTTTATCTTACCTTCAGATGGTCACACAGGTAGCCACGGAACACTGACTTCACTGGTGGCAAGCCTGAGACACAGGTGGCTACGTGGGCCCTCCTGAGTTCACCGCAAGGGCAGGCCACTGCACACAGCATGGCTTCACGGGGGAGGATCCACCCAGGACTTCGGGCACTTCCAAACGTAGCCTTCACCTCTCTTCCCAGGCCGTCACACTGCATGCATGCAAGAATGTCCCCCACATCCACACATGTTCATGCACCGCCCTCCAGCTTGCATCCAGCACTCAACGGGGATCCGCTCTTCTGCTCTATGCTTCAGGAGGAAGAGGAGGAGGAACACCAGAGGACAACACACTTTCCGTTCTCTGCTCTGCCACTGGAAAGTCTCCTTAGCTTCTCTACCCTCTAGGTGTTCACATCCTTAGCAAAAGGCTCGTGAAATGGCCCCGAGGTTTCCTGGGATCCGCTGGAGGCCAGAGTCCTCATGCCATCATGCCAGCCAGCTCAACGACACCTGCAGCTCCACCACTACTGCTTGGCCAAAAGCCTACACCAAAGGGACTCTTGCTGGGCGTTCCCTTACCCCGACAGCCACCAATGCCACAAAATACAAGAGATCAGCACCCGTCTGGGCAGGGCACCACACAGCATGCCTCTCAGGGGAGGATCCACCCAATCCCCTTCCCACTCTCAGAAGGAGCTTGGAGCTCTCTCCCCATCACATCCTGATGGCTGCGCCCAAGGTAGAGCCACAGCCCTAGAGGATGTCAACCCATGCCTTCCATCCTGCATCTCTCTCTGACAGCAAATCCCGCCCCCCCCTCCACCCACACACCCACCCCACTCTACGCCTCCTCCACATGGAAGAGGCCCCGCGGCCGGAAGAAGCATACTGTACTTCTCCCTTCTTGTCTCAGGAATGACCTTCTCTTCTGTAACCTCTCTGTGCTCACAGCCTGAGCAAAGGAGCCCTGAAATCAGGCTGAGGATGCCAGAGACACAGCTGGCTCCCACGGTCATCATGGCATCAAGGCGGGCTGCTCATCCACACCTACAACTCCACCCACATCACCGCTGCACAGGCCACCACACGAGGTTCTCGTGAGCCTTACTCTACCCACACGGGTACCCCTTAAGAGACATCTAAGGAAACGGCACCCGCGTAGGTAGGGCACGGCACACAGCTGGCCTTCAAGGTGGAGGACCTGCCCTACCTCCCTCTCACTCCCACATGGAACCTTTCATGTGTCTACCCATCTCTTCCTGGTGAGTGCACCCTGCATCCAGCCATAGCCTTAGAAGGTATCGACCCACTGCCCTCCAACTAGCATGCCTCCCCCTTTGCATCTCCTCAGCTGGTCGAAGCCTATCTGGACAACTCTCTGAACAGAGGGAGAATGATCTTGCCTCTGTTCTCGGCTATTCTAGTGGCAATTATCTTTACCTCATCTACTTCACAGATGCTCACCTTTTTAGGAGTGGACCATGGAAATCCTAACCAAGATGTGTCTGCGATCTAGGTGGCCTCCAGGGCCTTCCTGCCTTCTTGGAGGAAGATCACCTGCAGACCCACGCCCAGCACTTGTCCACAGGCCACCACGAAACATAATCCACTTGTGCATGACCCCAGCCAGAAAGGCTCTCTTTACACATACTGGAAAGGAACGGCCCCTTTCTGGGCAGGGCACGGCACACAGCAGGATGGCCTCAAGGCGGGGGACCTGCTTAGTCCCCTTCCCACACTCTAGGGACATTTTCTTCTCTCTTCCCACCACATCCTGCTGACTGCACCCAACACTGAGCAACCCCCAGAACACCATGACCCGCTCTGCCCTGAAACTCATATTCCGCCCTCACCGTAGATTTCCTCACCTGTTCTACGCGTACCTTCCCACGTGGAGGTCCAAGAGAAAAAGAGCGTGTTCTAGCTGCCTCCTTCTCACAGAAATTCTCTTTCCCTAGTGCTGACCTGTAGGTGTGCCCCCTGTTGCCAATGGACCCCTGAACGCATCCTGAGGATGTGCCACAGAGCCAGGTGCTGCCAGGGTCCTCATGACTCCATGCAACCAGGGCACCTCTAGCTCCACCACCACCATCCAGGGCCCACCACAAAGCTTGTCTCACTGAGCCTTACTCTGCCGAGACACGCACCGTTCACATGCAGTCCAGGTCATCAGTACCTGTCTGGGCAGGCCACTGCACACAGCATGCTTCCACAGTGGACGAGCTGCCCCGGACCCCTCACGCTCTCAAACACAGCTCTCATCTCCCTTCCCACCACGTCGAGATGACTATGCAACATCCTTCCCTTCCCCCAGGCAACACAGAACCACGACCCTCTTCCATGCACCCCTGCGTCACTGGGGACCCCTGCACCTTCTCTAGGCTTACTTAGATTCTCACGGGGACCATTACACACACAGACCGCCCGTGATCGCTCTTCTCCTATTGGGAAGTAGCTTTATCTTACCTTCAGATGGTCACACAGGTAGCCACGGAACACTGACTTCATTGGCAGCAAGCCTGAGACACAGGTGGCTACGTGGGCCCTCCTGAGTTCACCGCAAGGGCAGGCCACTGCACACAGCATGGCTTCACGGGGGAGGATCCACCCAGGACTTCGGGCACTTCCAAACGTAGCCTTCACCTCTCTTCCCAGGCCGTCACACTGCATGCATGCAAGAATGTCCCCCACATCCACACATGTTCATGCACCGCCCTCCAGCTTGCATCCAGCACTCAACGGGGATCCGCTCTTCTGCTCTATGCTTCAGGAGGAAGAGGAGGAGAAGCACCAGAGGACAACACACTTTCCGTTCTCTGCTCTGCCACTGGAAAGTCTCCTTAGCTTCTCTACCCTCTAGGTGTTCACATCCTTAGCAAAAGGCTCGTGAAATGGCCCTGAGGTTTCCTGGGATCAGCTGGAGGCCGGAGTCCTCATGCCATCATGCCAGCCAGCTCAACGACACCTGCAGCTCCACCACTACTGCTTGGCCAAAAGCCTGCACCAAAGGGACTCTTGCTGGGCGTTCCCTTACCCCGACAGCCACCAATGCCACAAAATACAAGAGATCAGCACCCGTCTGGGCAGGGCACCACACAGCATGCCTCTCAGGGGAGGATCCACCCAATCCCCTTCCCACTCTCAGAAGGAGCTTGGAGCTCTCTCCCCATCACATCCTGATGGCTGCGCCCAAGGTAGAGCCACAGCCCTAGAGGATGTCAACCCATGCCTTCCAACCTGCATCTCTCCCTGACAGCAAATCCCGCCCCCCCCCTCCACCCACACACCCATCCCACTCTACGCCTCCTCGACATGGAAGAGGCCCCGCGGCCGGAAGAAGCATACTGTACTTCTCCCTTCTTGTCTCAGGAATGACCTTCTCTTCTGTAACCTCTCTGTGCTCACAGCCTGAGCAAAGGAGCCCTGAAATCAGGCTGAGGATGCCAGAGACACAGCTGGCTCCCACGGTCATCATGGCATCAAGGCGGGCTGCTCATCCACACCTACAACTCCACCCACATCACCGCTGCACAGGCCACCACACGAGGTTCTCGTGAGCCTTACTCTACCCACACGGGTACCCCTTAAGAGACATCTAAGGAAACGGCACCCGCGTAGGTAGGGCACGGCACACAGCTGGCCTTCAAGGTGGAGGACCTGCCCTACCTCCCTCTCACTCCCACATGGAACCTTTCATGTGTCTACCCATCTCTTCCTGGTGAGTGCACCCTGCATCCAGCCATAGCCTTAGAAGGTATCGACCCACTGCCCTCCAACTAGCATGCCTCCCCCTTTGCATCTCCTCAGCTGGTCGAAGCCTATCTGGACAACTCTCTGAACAGAGGGAGAATGATCTTGCCTCTGTTCTCGGCTATTCTAGTGGCAATTATCTTTACCTCATCTACTTCACAGATGCTCACCTTTTTAGGAGTGGACCATGGAAATCCTAACCAAGATGTGTCTGCGATCTAGGTGGCCTCCAGGGCCTTCCTGCCTTCTTGGAGGAAGATCACCTGCAGACCCACGCCCAGCACTTGTCCACAGGCCACCACGAAACATAATCCACTTGTGCATGACCCCAGCCAGAAAGGCTCTCTTTACACATACTGGAAAGGAACGGCCCCTTTCTGGGCAGGGCACGGCACACAGCAGGATGGCCTCAAGGCGGGGGACCTGCTTAGTCCCCTTCCCACACTCTAGGGACATTTTCTTCTCTCTTCCCACCACATCCTGCTGACTGCACCCAACACTGAGCAACCCCCAGAACACCATGACCCGCTCTGCCCTGAAACTCATATTCCGCCCTCACCGTAGATTTCCTCACCTGTTCTACGCGTACCTTCCCACGTGGAGGTCCAAGAGAAAAAGAGCGTGTTCTAGCTGCCTCCTTCTCACAGAAATTCTCTTTCCCTAGTGCTGACCTGTAGGTGTGCCCCCTGTTGCCAATGGACCCCTGAACGCATCCTGAGGATGTGCCACAGAGCCAGGTGCTGCCAGGGTCCTCATGACTCCATGCAACCAGGGCACCTCTAGCTCCACCACCACCATCCAGGGCCCACCACAAAGCTTGTCTCACTGAGCCTTACTCTGCCGAGACACGCACCGTTCACATGCAGTCCAGGTCATCAGTACCTGTCTGGGCAGGCCACTGCACACAGCATGCTTCCACAGTGGACGAGCTGCCCCGGACCCCTCACGCTCTCAAACACAGCTCTCATCTCCCTTCCCACCACGTCGAGATGACTATGCAACATCCTTCCCTTCCCCCAGGCAACACAGAACCACGACCCTCTTCCATGCACCCCTGCGTCACTGGGGACCCCTGCACCTTCTCTAGGCTTACTTAGATTCTCACGGGGACCATTACACACACAGACCGCCCGTGATCGCTCTTCTCCTATTGGGAAGTAGCTTTATCTTACCTTCAGATGGTCACACAGGTAGCCACGGAACACTGACTTCATTGGCAGCAAGCCTGAGACACAGGTGGCTACGTGGGCCCTCCTGAGTTCACCGCAAGGGCAGGCCACTGCACACAGCATGGCTTCACGGGGGAGGATCCACCCAGGACTTCGGGCACTTCCAAACGTAGCCTTCACCTCTCTTCCCAGGCCGTCACACTGCATGCATGCAAGAATGTCCCCCACATCCACACATGTTCATGCACCGCCCTCCAGCTTGCATCCAGCACTCAACGGGGATCCGCTCTTCTGCTCTATGCTTCAGGAGGAAGAGGAGGAGAAGCACCAGAGGACAACACACTTTCCGTTCTCTGCTCTGCCACTGGAAAGTCTCCTTAGCTTCTCTACCCTCTAGGTGTTCACATCCTTAGCAAAAGGCTCGTGAAATGGCCCTGAGGTTTCCTGGGATCAGCTGGAGGCCGGAGTCCTCATGCCATCATGCCAGCCAGCTCAACGACACCTGCAGCTCCACCACTACTGCTTGGCCAAAAGCCTGCACCAAAGGGACTCTTGCTGGGCGTTCCCTTACCCCGACAGCCACCAATGCCACAAAATACAAGAGATCAGCACCCGTCTGGGCAGGGCACCACACAGCATGCCTCTCAGGGGAGGATCCACCCAATCCCCTTCCCACTCTCAGAAGGAGCTTGGAGCTCTCTCCCCATCACATCCTGATGGCTGCGCCCAAGGTAGAGCCACAGCCCTAGAGGATGTCAACCCATGCCTTCCAACCTGCATCTCTCCCTGACAGCAAATCCCGCCCCCCCCCTCCACCCACACACCCATCCCACTCTACGCCTCCTCGACATGGAAGAGGCCCCGCGGCCGGAAGAAGCATACTGTACTTCTCCCTTCTTGTCTCAGGAATGACCTTCTCTTCTGTAACCTCTCTGTGCTCACAGCCTGAGCAAAGGAGCCCTGAAATCAGGCTGAGGATGCCAGAGACACAGCTGGCTCCCACGGTCATCATGGCATCAAGGCGGGCTGCTCATCCACACCTACAACTCCACCCACATCACCGCTGCACAGGCCACCACACGAGGTTCTCGTGAGCCTTACTCTACCCACACGGGTACCCCTTAAGAGACATCTAAGGAAACGGCACCCGCGTAGGTAGGGCACGGCACACAGCTGGCCTTCAAGGTGGAGGACCTGCCCTACCTCCCTCTCACTCCCACATGGAACCTTTCATGTGTCTACCCATCTCTTCCTGGTGAGTGCACCCTGCATCCAGCCATAGCCTTAGAAGGTATCGACCCACTGCCCTCCAACTAGCATGCCTCCCCCTTTGCATCTCCTCAGCTGGTCGAAGCCTATCTGGACAACTCTCTGAACAGAGGGAGAATGATCTTGCCTCTGTTCTCGGCTATTCTAGTGGCAATTATCTTTACCTCATCTACTTCACAGATGCTCACCTTTTTAGGAGTGGACCATGGAAATCCTAACCAAGATGTGTCTGCGATCTAGGTGGCCTCCAGGGCCTTCCTGCCTTCTTGGAGGAAGATCACCTGCAGACCCACGCCCAGCACTTGTCCACAGGCCACCACGAAACATAATCCACTTGTGCATGACCCCAGCCAGAAAGGCTCTCTTTACACATACTGGAAAGGAACGGCCCCTTTCTGGGCAGGGCACGGCACACAGCAGGATGGCCTCAAGGCGGGGGACCTGCTTAGTCCCCTTCCCACACTCTAGGGACATTTTCTTCTCTCTTCCCACCACATCCTGCTGACTGCACCCAACACTGAGCAACCCCCAGAACACCATGACCCGCTCTGCCCTGAAACTCATATTCCGCCCTCACCGTAGATTTCCTCACCTGTTCTACGCGTACCTTCCCACGTGGAGGTCCAAGAGAAAAAGAGCGTGTTCTAGCTGCCTCCTTCTCACAGAAATTCTCTTTCCCTAGTGCTGACCTGTAGGTGTGCCCCCTGTTGCCAATGGACCCCTGAACGCATCCTGAGGATGTGCCACAGAGCCAGGTGCTGCCAGGGTCCTCATGACTCCATGCAACCAGGGCACCTCTAGCTCCACCACCACCATCCAGGGCCCACCACAAAGCTTGTCTCACTGAGCCTTACTCTGCCGAGACACGCACCGTTCACATGCAGTCCAGGTCATCAGTACCTGTCTGGGCAGGCCACTGCACACAGCATGCTTCCACAGTGGACGAGCTGCCCCGGACCCCTCACGCTCTCAAACACAGCTCTCATCTCCCTTCCCACCACGTCGAGATGACTATGCAACATCCTTCCCTTCCCCCAGGCAACACAGAACCACGACCCTCTTCCATGCACCCCTGCGTCACTGGGGACCCCTGCACCTTCTCTAGGCTTACTTAGATTCTCACGGGGACCATTACACACACAGACCGCCCGTGATCGCTCTTCTCCTATTGGGAAGTAGCTTTATCTTACCTTCAGATGGTCACACAGGTAGCCACGGAACACTGACTTCATTGGCAGCAAGCCTGAGACACAGGTGGCTACGTGGGCCCTCCTGAGTTCACCGCAAGGGCAGGCCACTGCACACAGCATGGCTTCACGGGGGAGGATCCACCCAGGACTTCGGGCACTTCCAAACGTAGCCTTCACCTCTCTTCCCAGGCCGTCACACTGCATGCATGCAAGAATGTCCCCCACATCCACACATGTTCATGCACCGCCCTCCAGCTTGCATCCAGCACTCAACGGGGATCCGCTCTTCTGCTCTATGCTTCAGGAGGAAGAGGAGGAGAAGCACCAGAGGACAACACACTTTCCGTTCTCTGCTCTGCCACTGGAAAGTCTCCTTAGCTTCTCTACCCTCTAGGTGTTCACATCCTTAGCAAAAGGCTCGTGAAATGGCCCTGAGGTTTCCTGGGATCAGCTGGAGGCCGGAGTCCTCATGCCATCATGCCAGCCAGCTCAACGACACCTGCAGCTCCACCACTACTGCTTGGCCAAAAGCCTGCACCAAAGGGACTCTTGCTGGGCGTTCCCTTACCCCGACAGCCACCAATGCCACAAAATACAAGAGATCAGCACCCGTCTGGGCAGGGCACCACACAGCATGCCTCTCAGGGGAGGATCCACCCAATCCCCTTCCCACTCTCAGAAGGAGCTTGGAGCTCTCTCCCCATCACATCCTGATGGCTGCGCCCAAGGTAGAGCCACAGCCCTAGAGGATGTCAACCCATGCCTTCCAACCTGCATCTCTCCCTGACAGCAAATCCCGCCCCCCCCCTCCACCCACACACCCATCCCACTCTACGCCTCCTCGACATGGAAGAGGCCCCGCGGCCGGAAGAAGCATACTGTACTTCTCCCTTCTTGTCTCAGGAATGACCTTCTCTTCTGTAACCTCTCTGTGCTCACAGCCTGAGCAAAGGAGCCCTGAAATCAGGCTGAGGATGCCAGAGACACAGCTGGCTCCCACGGTCATCATGACATCAAGGCGGGCTGCTCATCCACACCTACAACTCCACCCACATCACCGCTGCACAGGCCACCACACGAGGTTCTCGTGAGCCTTACTCTACCCACACGGGTACCCCTTAAGAGACATCTAAGGAAACGGCACCCGCGTAGGTAGGGCACGGCACACAGCTGGCCTTCAAGGTGGAGGACCTGCCCTACCTCCCTCTCACTCCCACATGGAACCTTTCATGTGTCTACCCATCTCTTCCTGGTGAGTGCACCCTGCATCCAGCCATAGCCTTAGAAGGTATCGACCCACTGCCCTCCAACTAGCATGCCTCCCCCTTTGCATCTCCTCAGCTGGTCGAAGCCTATCTGGACAACTCTCTGAACAGAGGGAGAATGATCTTGCCTCTGTTCTCGGCTATTCTAGTGGCAATTATCTTTACCTCATCTACTTCACAGATGCTCACCTTTTTAGGAGTGGACCATGGAAATCCTAACCAAGATGTGTCTGCGATCCAGGTGGCCTCCAGGGCCTTCCTGCCTTCTTGGAGGAAGATCACCTGCAGACCCACGCCCAGCACTTGTCCACAGGCCACCACGAAACATAATCCACTTGTGCATGACCCCAGCCAGAAAGGCTCTCTTTACACATACTGGAAAGGAACGGCCCCTTTCTGGGCAGGGCACGGCACACAGCAGGATGGCCTCAAGGCGGGGGACCTGCTTAGTCCCCTTCCCACACTCTAGGGACATTTTCTTCTCTCTTCCCACCACATCCTGCTGACTGCACCCAACACTGAGCAACCCCCAGAACACCATGACCCGCTCTGCCCTGAAACTCATATTCCGCCCTCACCGTAGATTTCCTCACCTGTTCTACGCGTACCTTCCCACGTGGAGGTCCAAGAGAAAAACAGCGTGTTCTAGCTGCCTCCTTCTCACAGAAATTCTCTTTCCCTAGTGCTGACCTGTAGGTGTGCCCCCTGTTGCCAATGGACCCCTGAATGCATCCTGAGGATGTGCCACAGAGCCAGGTGCTGCCAGGGTCCTCATGACTCCATGCAACCAGGGCACCTCTAGCTCCACCACCACCATCCAGGGCCCACCACAAAGCTTGTCTCACTGAGCCTTACTCTGCCGAGACACGCACCGTTCACATGCAGTCCAGGTCATCAGTACCTGTCTGGGCAGGGCACTGCACACAGCATGCTTCCACAGTGGACGAGCTGCCCCGGACCCCTCACGCTCTCAAACACAGCTCTCATCTCCCTTCCCACCACGTCGAGATGACTATGCAACATCCTTTCCTTCCCCCAGGCAACACAGAACCACGACCCTCTTCCATGCACCCCTGCGTCACTGGGGACCCCTGCACCTTCTCTAGGCTTACTTAGATTCTCATGGGGACCATTACACACAAACACCGCCCGTGATCGCTCTTCTCCTACTGGGAAGTAGCTTTATCTTACCTTCAGATGGTCACACAGGTAGCCACGGAACACTGACTTCATTGGCAGCAAGCCTGAGACACAGGTGGCTACGTGGGCCCTCCTGAGTTCACCGCAAGGGCAGGCCACTGCACACAGCATGGCTTCACGGGGGAGGATCCACCCAGGACTTCGGGCACTTCCAAACGTAGCCTTCACCTCTCTTCCCAGGCCGTCACACTGCATGCATGCAAGAATGTCCCCCACATCCACACATGTTCATGCACCGCCCTCCAGCTTGCATCCAGCACTCAACGGGGATCCGCTCTTCTGCTCTATGCTTCAGGAGGAAGAGGAGGAGGAGCACCAGAGGACAACACACTTTCCGTTCTCTGCTCTGCCACTGGAAAGTCTCCTTAGCTTCTCTACCCTCTAGGTGTTCCCATCCTTAGCAAAAGGCTCGTGAAATGGCCCTGAGGTTTCCTGGGATCAGCTGGAGGCCGGAGTCCTCATGCCATCATGCCAGCCAGCTCAAGGACACCTGCAGCTCCACCACTACTGCTTGGCCAAAAGCCTGCACCAAAGGGACTCTTGCTGGGCGTTCCCTTACCCCGACAGCCACTAAAGCCACAAAATACAAGAGATCAGCACCCGTCTGGGCAGGGCACCACACAGCATGCCTCTCAGGGGAGGATCCACCCAATCCCCTTCCCACTCTCAGAAGGAGCTTGGAGCTCTCTCCCCATCACATCCTGATGGCTGCGCCCAAGGTAGAGCCACAGCCCTAGAGGATGTCAACCCATGCCTTCCAACCTGCATCTCTCCCTGACAGCAAATCCCGCCCCCCCCTCCACCCACACACCCACCCCACTCTACGCCTCCTCCACATGGAAGAGGCCCCGCGGCCGGAAGAAGCATACTGTACTTCTCCCTTCTTGTCTCAGGAATGACCTTCTCTTCTGTAACCTCTCTGTGCTCACAGCCTGAGCAAAGGAGCCCTGAAATCAGGCTGAGGATGCCAGAGACACAGCTGGCTCCCACGGTCATCATGACATCAAGGCGGGCTGCTCATCCACACCTACAACTCCACCCACATCACCGCTGCACAGGCCACCACACGAGGTTCTCGTGAGCCTTACTCTACCCACACGGGTACCCCTTAAGAGACATCTAAGGAAACGGCACCCGCGTAGGTAGGGCACGGCACACAGCTGGCCTTCAAGGTGGAGGACCTGCCCTACCTCCCTCTCACTCCCACATGGAACCTTTCCTGTGTCTACCCATCTCTTCCTGGTGAGTGCACCCTGCATCCAGCCATAGCCTTAGAAGGTATCGACCCACTGCCCTCCAACTAGCATGCCTCCCCCTTTGCATCTCCTCAGCTGGTCGAAGCCTATCTGGACAACTCTCTGAACAGAGGGAGAATGATCTTGCCTCTGTTCTCGGCTATTCTAGTGGCAATTATCTTTACCTCATCTACTTCACAGATGCTCACCTTTTTAGGAGTGGACCATGGAAATCCTAACCAAGATGTGTCTGCGATCTAGGTGGCCTCCAGGGCCTTCCTGCCTTCTTGGAGGAAGATCACCTGCAGACCCACGCCCAGCACTTGTCCACAGGCCACCACGAAACATAATCCACTTGTGCATGACCCCAGCCAGAAAGGCTCTCTTTACACATACTGGAAAGGAACGGCCCCTTTCTGGGCAGGGCACGGCACACAGCAGGATGGCCTCAAGGCGGGGGACCTGCTTAGTCCCCTTCCCACACTCTAGGGACAGTTTCTTCTCTCTTCCCACCACATCCTGCTGACTGCACCCAACACTGAGCAACCCCCAGAACACCATGACCCGCTCTGCCCTGAAGCTCATATTCCGCCCTCACCGTAGATTTCCTCACCTGTTCTACGCGTACCTTCCCACGTGGAGGTCCAAGAGAAAAAGAGCGTGTTCTAGCTGCCTCCTTCTCACAGAAATTCTCTTTCCCTAGTGCTGACCTGTAGGTGTGCCCCCTGTTGCCAATGGACCCCTGAACGCATCCTGAGGATGTGCCACAGAGCCAGGTGCTGCCAGGGTCCTCATGACTCCATGCAACCAGGGCACCTCTAGCTCCACCACCACCATCCAGGGCCCACCACAAAGCTTGTCTCACTGAGCCTTACTCTGCCGAGACAGGCACCGTTCACATGCAGTCCAGGTCATCAGTACCTGTCTGGGCAGGGCACTGCACACAGCATGCTTCCACAGTGGACGAGCTGCCCCGGACCCCTCACGCTCTCAAACACAGCTCTCATCTCCCTTCCCACCACGTCGAGATGACTATGCAACATCCTTTCCTTCCCCCAGGCAACACAGAACCACGACCCTCTTCCATGCACCCCTGCGTCACTGGGGACCCCTGCACCTTCTCTAGGCTTACTTAGATTCTCACGGGGACCATTACACACACAGACCGCCCGCGATCGCTCTTCTCCTATTGGGAAGTAGCTTTATCTTACCTTCAGATGGTCACACAGGTAGCCACGGAACACTGACTTCATTGGCAGCAAGCCTGAGACACAGGTGGCTACGTGGGCCCTCCTGAGTTCACCGCAAGGGCAGGCCACTGCACACAGCATGGCTTCACGGGGGAGGATCCACCCAGGACTTCGGGCACTTCCAAACGTAGCCTTCACCTCTCTTCCCAGGCCGTCACACTGCATGCATGCAAGAATGTCCCCCACATCCACACATGTTCATGCACCGCCCTCCAGCTTGCATCCAGCCCTCAACGGGGATCCGCTCTTCTGCTCTATGCTTCAGGAGGAAGAGGAGGAGGAGCACCAGAGGACAACACACTTTCCGTTCTCTGCTCTGCCACTGGAAAGTCTCCTTAGCTTCTCTACCCTCTAGGTGGTCCCATCCTTAGCAAAAGGCTCGTGAAATGGCCCTGAGGTTTCCTGGGATCAGCTGGAGGCCGGAGTCCTCATGCCATCATGCCAGCCAGCTCAACGACACCTGCAGCTCCACCACTACTGCTTGGCCAAAAGCCTGCACCAAAGGGACTCTTGCTGGGCGTTCCCTTACCCCGACAGCCACTAATGCAACAAAATACAAGAGATCAGCACCCGTCTGGGCAGGGCACCACACAGCATGCCTCTCAGGGGAGGATCCACCCAATCCCCTTCCCACTCTCAGAAGGAGCTTGGAGCTCTCTCCCCATCACATCCTGATGGCTGCGCCCAAGGTAGAGCCACAGCCCTAGAGGATGTCAACCCATGCCTTCCAACCTGCATCTCTCCCTGACAGCAAATCCCGCCCCCCCCTCCACCCACACACCCACCCCACTCTACGCCTCCTCCACATGGAAGAGGCCCCGCGGCCGGAAGAAGCATACTGTACTTCTCCCTTCTTGTCTCAGGAATGACCTTCTCTTCTGTAACCTCTCTGTGCTCACAGCCTGAGCAAAGGAGCCCTGAAATCAGGCTGAGGATGCCAGAGACACAGCTGGCTCCCACGGTCATCATGGCATCAAGGCGGGCTGCTCATCCACACCTACAACTCCACCCACATCACCGCTGCACAGGCCACCACACGAGGTTCTCGGGAGCCTTACTCTACCCACACGGGTACCCCTTAAGAGACATCTAAGGAAACGGCACCCGCGTAGGTAGGGCACGGCACACAGCTGGCCTTCAAGGTGGAGGACCTGCCCTACCTCCCTCTCACTCCCACATGGAACCTTTCATGTGTCTACCCATCTCTTCCTGGTGAGTGCACCCTGCATCCAGCCATAGCCTTAGAAGGTATCGACCCACTGCCCTCCAACTAGCATGCCTCCCCCTTTGCATCTCCTCAGCTGGTCGAAGCCTATCTGGACAACTCTCTGAACAGAGGGAGAATGATCTTGCCTCTGTTCTCGGCTATTCTAGTGGCAATTATCTTTACCTCATCTACTTCACAGATGCTCACCTTTTTAGGAGTGGACCATGGAAATCCTAACCAAGATGTGTCTGCGATCTAGGTGGCCTCCAGGGCCTTCCTGCCTTCTTGGAGGAAGATCACCTGCAGACCCACGCCCAGCACTTGTCCACAGGCCACCACGAAACATAATCCACTTGTGCATGACCCCAGCCAGAAAGGCTCTCTTTACACATACTGGAAAGGAACGGCCCCTTTCTGGGCAGGGCACGGCACACAGCAGGATGGCCTCAAGGCGGGGGACCTGCTTAGTCCCCTTCCCACACTCTAGGGACATTTTCTTCTCTCCCCCCACCACATCCTGCTGACTGCACCCAACACTGAGCAACCCCCAGAACACCATGACCCGCTCTGCCCTGAAACTCATATTCCGCCCTCACCGTAGATTTCCTCACCTGTTCTACGCGTACCTTCCCACGTGGAGGTCCAAGAGAAAAAGAGCGTGTTCTAGCTGCCTCCTTCTCACAGAAATTCTCTTTCCCTAGTGCTGACCTGTAGGTGTGCCTCCTGTTGCCAATGGACCCCTGAACGCATCCTGAGGATGTGCCACAGAGCCAGGTGCTGCCAGGGTCCTCATGACTCCATGCAACCAGGGCACCTCTAGCTCCACCACCACCATCCAGGGCCCACCACAAAGCTTGTCTCACTGAGCCTTACTCTGCCGAGACACGCACCGTTCACATGCAGTCCAGGTCATCAGTACCTGTCTGGGCAGGCCACTGCACACAGCATGCTTCCACAGTGGACGAGCTGCCCCGGACCCCTCACGCTCTCAAACACAGCTCTCATCTCCCTTCCCACCACGTCGAGATGACTATGCAACATCCTTTCCTTCCCCCAGGCAACACAGAACCACGACCCTCTTCCATGCACCCCTGCGTCACTGGGGACCCCTGCACCTTCTCTAGGCTTACTTAGATTCTCACGGGGACCATTACACACACACACCGCCCGTGATCGCTCTTCTCCTATTGGGAAGTAGCTTTATCTTACCTTCAGATGGTCACACAGGTAGCCACGGAACACTGACTTCATTGGCAGCAAGCCTGAGACACAGGTGGCTACGTGGGCCCTCCTGAGTTCACCGCAAGGGCAGGCCACTGCACACAGCATGGCTTCACGGGGGAGGATCCACCCAGGATTCGGGCACTTCCAAACGTAGCCTTCACCTCTCTTCCCAGGCCGTCACACTGCATGCATGCAAGAATGTCCCCCACATCCACACATGTTCATGCACCGCCCTCCAGCTTGCATCCAGCCCTCAACGGGGATCCGCTCTTCTGCTCTATGCTTCAGGAGGAAGAGGAGGAGGAGCACCAGAGGACAACACACTTTCCGTTCTCTGCTCTGCCACTGGAAAGTCTCCTTAGCTTCTCTACCCTCTAGGTGTTCACATCCTTAGCAAAAGGCTCGTGAAACGGCCCTGAGGTTTCCTGGGATCAGCTGGAGGCCGGAGTCCTCATGCCATCATGCCAGCCAGCTCAACGACACCTGCAGCTCCACCACTACTGCTTGGCCAAAAGCCTGCACCAAAGGGACTCTTGCTGGGCGTTCCCTTACCCCGACAGCCACCAATGCCACAAAATACAAGAGATCAGCACCCGTCTGGGCAGGGCACCACACAGCATGCCTCTCAGGGGAGGATCCACCCAATCCCCTTCCCACTCTCAGAAGGAGCTTGGAGCTCTCTCCCCATCACATCCTGATGGCTGCGCCCAAGGTAGAGCCACAGCCCTAGAGGATGTCAACCCCTGCCTTCCAACCTGCATCTCTCCCTGACAGCAAATCCCGCCCCCCCCTCCACCCACACACCCACCCCACTCTACGCCTCCTCCACATGGAAGAGGCCCCGCGGCCGGAAGAAGCATACTGTACTTCTCCCTTCTTGTCTCAGGAATGACCTTCTCTTCTGTAACCTCTCTGTGCTCACAGCCTGAGCAAAGGAGCCCTGAAATCAGGCTGAGGATGCCAGAGACACAGCTGGCTCCCACGGTCATCATGACATCAAGGCGGGCTGCTCATCCACACCTACAACTCCACCCACATCACTGCTGCACAGGCCACCACACGAGCTTCTCGGGAGCCTTACTCTACCCACACGGGTACCCCTTAAGAGACATCTAAGGAAACGGCACCCGCGTAGGTAGGGCACGGCACACAGCTGGCCTTCAAGGTGGAGGACCTGCCCTACCTCCCTCTCACTCCCACATGGAACCTTTCATGTGTCTACCCATCTCTTCCTGGTGAGTGCACCCTGCATCCAGCCATAGCCTTAGAAGGTATCGACCCACTGCCCTCCAACTAGCATGCCTCCCCCTTTGCATCTCCTCAGCTGGTCGAAGCCTATCTGGACAACTCTCTGAACAGAGGGAGAATGATCTTG
Source organism: Hippopotamus amphibius kiboko (assembly GCF_030028045.1). Classification (NCBI taxonomy): domain Eukaryota; kingdom Metazoa; phylum Chordata; class Mammalia; order Artiodactyla; family Hippopotamidae; genus Hippopotamus; species Hippopotamus amphibius. Next base: position 9,399,895 of record NC_080203.1, on the reverse strand, counting down.
CCTCTGTTCTCGGCTATTCTAGTGGCAATTATCTTTACCTCATCTACTTCACAGATGCTCACCTTTTTAGGAGTGGACCATGGAAATCCTAACCAAGATGTGTCTGCGATCTAGGTGGCCTCCAGGGCCTTCCTGCCTTCTTGGAGGAAGATCACCTGCAGACCCACGCCCAGCACTTGTCCACAGGCCACCACGAAACATAATCCACTTGTGCATGACCCCAGCCAGAAAGGCTCTCTTTACACATACTGGAAAGGAACGGCCCCTTTCTGGGCAGGGCACGGCACACAGCAGGATGGCCTCAAGGCGGGGGACCTGCTTAGTCCCCTTCCCACACTCTAGGGACATTTTCTTCTCTCCCCCCACCACATCCTGCTGACTGCACCCAACACTGAGCAACCCCCAGAACACCATGACCCGCTCTGCCCTGAAACTCATATTCCGCCCTCACCGTAGATTTCCTCACCTGTTCTACGCGTACCTTCCCACGTGGAGGTCCAAGAGAAAAAGAGCGTGTTCTAGCTGCCTCCTTCTCACAGAAATTCTCTTTCCCTAGTGCTGACCTGTAGGTGTGCCTCCTGTTGCCAATGGACCCCTGAACGCATCCTGAGGATGTGCCACAGAGCCAGGTGCTGCCAGGGTCCTCATGACTCCATGCAACCAGGGCACCTCTAGCTCCACCACCACCATCCAGGGCCCACCACAAAGCTTGTCTCACTGAGCCTTACTCTGCCGAGACACGCACCGTTCACATGCAGTCCAGGTCATCAGTACCTGTCTGGGCAGGCCACTGCACACAGCATGCTTCCACAGTGGACGAGCTGCCCCGGACCCCTCACGCTCTCAAACACAGCTCTCATCTCCCTTCCCACCACGTCGAGATGACTATGCAACATCCTTTCCTTCCCCCAGGCAACACAGAACCACGACCCTCTTCCATGCACCCCTGCGTCACTGGGGACCCCTGCACCTTCTCTAGGCTTACTTAGATTCTCACGGGGACCATTACACACACACACCGCCCGTGATCGCTCTTCTCCTATTGGGAAGTAGCTTTATCTTACCTTCAGATGGTCACACAGGTAGCCACGGAACACTGACTTCATTGGCAGCAAGCCTGAGACACAGGTGGCTACGTGGGCCCTCCTGAGTTCACCGCAAGGGCAGGCCACTGCACACAGCATGGCTTCACGGGGGAGGATCCCCCCAGGATTCGGGCACTTCCAAACGTAGCCTTCACCTCTCTTCCCAGGCCGTCACACTGCATGCATGCAAGAATGTCCCCCACATCCACACATGTTCATGCACCGCCCTCCAGCTTGCATCCAGCCCTCAACGGGGATCCGCTCTTCTGCTCTATGCTTCAGGAGGAAGAGGAGGAGGAGCACCAGAGGACAACACACTTTCCGTTCTCTGCTCTGCCACTGGAAAGTCTCCTTAGCTTCTCTACCCTCTAGGTGTTCACATCCTTAGCAAAAGGCTCGTGAAACGGCCCTGAGGTTTCCTGGGATCAGCTGGAGGCCGGAGTCCTCATGCCATCATGCCAGCCAGCTCAACGACACCTGCAGCTCCACCACTACTGCTTGGCCAAAAGCCTGCACCAAAGGGACTCTTGCTGGGCGTTCCCTTACCCCGACAGCCACCAATGCCACAAAATACAAGAGATCAGCACCCGTCTGGGCAGGGCACCACACAGCATGCCTCTCAGGGGAGGATCCACCCAATCCCCTTCCCACTCTCAGAAGGAGCTTGGAGCTCTCTCCCCATCACATCCTGATGGCTGCGCCCAAGGTAGAGCCACAGCCCTAGAGGATGTCAACCCCTGCCTTCCAACCTGCATCTCTCCCTGACAGCAAATCCCGCCCCCCCCTCCACCCACACACCCACCCCACTCTACGCCTCCTCCACATGGAAGAGGCCCCGCGGCCGGAAGAAGCATACTGTACTTCTCCCTTCTTGTCTCAGGAATGACCTTCTCTTCTGTAACCTCTCTGTGCTCACAGCCTGAGCAAAGGAGCCCTGAAATCAGGCTGAGGATGCCAGAGACACAGCTGGCTCCCACGGTCATCATGACATCAAGGCGGGCTGCTCATCCACACCTACAACTCCACCCACATCACTGCTGCACAGGCCACCACACGAGCTTCTCGGGAGCCTTACTCTACCCACACGGGTACCCCTTAAGAGACATCTAAGGAAACGGCACCCGCGTAGGTAGGGCACGGCACACAGCTGGCCTTCAAGGTGGAGGACCTGCCCTACCTCCCTCTCACTCCCACATGGAACCTTTCATGTGTCTACCCATCTCTTCCTGGTGAGTGCACCCTGCATCCAGCCATAGCCTTAGAAGGTATCGACCCACTGCCCTCCAACTAGCATGCCTCCCCCTTTGCATCTCCTCAGCTGGTCGAAGCCTATCTGGACAACTCTCTGAACAGAGGGAGAATGATCTTGCCTCTGTTCTCGGCTATTCTAGTGGCAATTATCTTTACCTCATCTACTTCACAGATGCTCACCTTTTTAGGAGTGGACCATGGAAATCCTAACCAAGATGTGTCTGCGATCTAGGTGGCCTCCAGGGCCTTCCTGCCTTCTTGGAGGAAGATCACCTGCAGACCCACGCCCAGCACTTGTCCACAGGCCACCACGAAACATAACCCACTTGTGCATGACCCCAGCCAGAAAGGCTCTCTTTACACATACTGGAAAGGAACGGCCCCTTTCTGGGCAGGGCACGGCACACAGCAGGATGGCCTCAAGGCGGGGGACCTGCTTAGTCCCCTTCCCACACTCTAGGGACAGTTTCTTCTCTCTTCCCACCACATCCTGCTGACTGCACCCAACACTGAGCAACCCCCAGAACACCATGACCCGCTCTGCCCTGAAGCTCATATTCCGCCCTCACCGTAGATTTCCTCACCTGTTCTACGCGTACCTTCCCACGTGGAGGTCCAAGAGAAAAAGAGCGTGTTCTAGCTGCCTCCTTCTCACAGAAATTCTCTTTCCCTAGTGCTGACCTGTAGGTGTGCCCCCTGTTGCCAATGGACCCCTGAACGCATCCTGAGGATGTGCAACAGAGCCAGGTGCTGCCAGGGTCCTCATGACTCCATGCAACCAGGGCACCTCTAGCTCCACCACCACCATCCAGGGCCCACCACAAAGCTTGTCTCACTGAGCCTTACTCTGCCGAGACACGCACCGTTCACATGCAGTCCAGGTCATCAGTACCTGTCTGGGCAGGGCACTGCACACAGCATGCTTCCACAGTGGACGAGCTGCCCCGGGCCCCTCACGCTCTCAAACACAGCTCTCATCTCCCTTCCCACCACGTCGAGATGACTATGCAACATCCTTTCCTTCCCCCAGGCAACACAGAACCACGACCCTCTTCCATGCACCCCTGCGTCACTGGGGACCCCTGCACCTTCTCTAGGCTTACTTAGATTCTCACGGGGACCATTACACACACAGACCGCCCGCGATCGCTCTTCTCCTATTGGGAAGTAGCTTTATCTTACCTTCAGATGGTCACACAGGTAGCCACGGAACACTGACTTCACTGGCAGCAAGCCTGAGACACAGGTGGCTACGTGGGCCCTCCTGAGTTCACCGCAAGGGCAGGCCACTGCACACAGCATGGCTTCACGGGGGAGGATCCACCCAGGACTTCGGGCACTTCCAAACGCAGCCTTCACCTCTCTTCCCAGGCCGTCACACTGCATGCATGCAAGAATGTCCCCCACATCCACACATGTTCATGCACCGCCCTCCAGCTTGCATCCAGCCCTCAACGGGGATCCGCTCTTCTGCTCTATGCTTCAGGAGGAAGAGGAGGAGGAGCACCAGAGGACAACACACTTTCCGTTCTCTGCTCTGCCACTGGAAAGTCTCCTTAGCTTCTCTACCCTCTAGGTGGTCCCATCCTTAGCAAAAGGCTCGTGAAATGGCCCTGAGGTTTCCTGGGATCAGCTGGAGGCCGGAGTCCTCATGCCATCATGCCAGCCAGCTCAACGACACCTGCAGCTCCACCACTACTGCTTGGCCAAAAGCCTGCACCAAAGGGACTCTTGCTGGGCGTTCCCTTACCCCGACAGCCACCAATGCCACAAAATACAAGAGATCAGCACCCGTCTGGGCAGGGCACCACACAGCATGCCTCTCAGGGGAGGATCCACCCAATCCCCTTCCCACTCTCAGAAGGAGCTTGGAGCTCTCTCCCCATCACATCCTGATGGCTGCGCCCAAGGTAGAGCCACAGCCCTAGAGGATGTCAACCCATGCCTTCCAACCTGCATCTCTCCCTGACAGCAAATCCCGCCCCCCCCTCCACCCACACACCCACCCCACTCTACGCCTCCTCCACATGGAAGAGGCCCCGCGGCCGGAAGAAGCATACTGTACTTCTCCCTTCTTGTCTCAGGAATGACCTTCTCTTCTGTAACCTCTCTGTGCTCACAGCCTGAGCAAAGGAGCCCTGAAATCAGGCTGAGGATGCCAGAGACACAGCTGGCTCCCACGGTCATCATGGCATCAAGGCGGGCTGCTCATCCACACCTACAACTCCACCCACATCACCGCTGCACAGGCCACCACACGAGGTTCTCGTGAGCCTTACTCTACCCACACGGGTACCCCTTAAGAGACATCTAAGGAAACGGCACCCGCGTAGGTAGGGCACGGCACACAGCTGGCCTTCAAGGTGGAGGACCTGCCCTACCTCCCTCTCACTCCCACATGGAACCTTTCATGTGTCTACCCATCTCTTCCTGGTGAGTGCACCCTGCATCCAGCCATAGCCTTAGAAGGTATCGACCCACTGCCCTCCAACTAGCATGCCTCCCCCTTTGCATCTCCTCAGCTGGTCGAAGCCTATCTGGACAACTCTCTGAACAGAGGGAGAATGATCTTGCCTCTGTTCTCGGCTATTCTAGTGGCAATTATCTTTACCTCATCTACTTCACAGATGCTCACCTTTTTAGGAGTGGACCATGGAAATCCTAACCAAGATGTGTCTGCGATCTAGGTGGCCTCCAGGGCCTTCCTGCCTTCTTGGAGGAAGATCACCTGCAGACCCACGCCCAGCACTTGTCCACAGGCCACCACGAAACATAACCCACTTGTGCATGACCCCAGCCAGAAAGGCTCTCTTTACACATACTGGAAAGGAACGGCCCCTTTCTGGGCAGGGCACGGCACACAGCAGGATGGCCTCAAGGCGGGGGACCTGCTTAGTCCCCTTCCCACACTCTAGGGACAGTTTCTTCTCTCTTCCCACCACATCCTGCTGACTGCACCCAACACTGAGCAACCCCCAGAACACCATGACCCGCTCTGCCCTGAAGCTCATATTCCGCCCTCACCGTAGATTTCCTCACCTGTTCTACGCGTACCTTCCCACGTGGAGGTCCAAGAGAAAAAGAGCGTGTTCTAGCTGCCTCCTTCTCACAGAAATTCTCTTTCCCTAGTGCTGACCTGTAGGTGTGCCCCCTGTTGCCAATGGACCCCTGAACGCATCCTGAGGATGTGCCACAGAGCCAGGTGCTGCCAGGGTCCTCATGACTCCATGCAACCAGGGCACCTCTAGCTCCACCACCACCATCCAGGGCCCACCACAAAGCTTGTCTCACTGAGCCTTACTCTGCCGAGACACGCACCGTTCACATGCAGTCCAGGTCATCAGTACCTGTCTGGGCAGGGCACTGCACACAGCATGCTTCCACAGTGGACGAGCTGCCCCGGGCCCCTCACGCTCTCAAACACAGCTCTCATCTCCCTTCCCACCACGTCGAGATGACTATGCAACATCCTTTCCTTCCCCCAGGCAACACAGAACCACGACCCTCTTCCATGCACCCCTGCGTCACTGGGGACCCCTGCACCTTCTCTAGGCTTACTTAGATTCTCACGGGGACCATTACACACACAGACCGCCCGCGATCGCTCTTCTCCTATTGGGAAGTAGCTTTATCTTACCTTCAGATGGTCACACAGGTAGCCACGGAACACTGACTTCACTGGCAGCAAGCCTGAGACACAGGTGGCTACGTGGGCCCTCCTGAGTTCACCGCAAGGGCAGGCCACTGCACACAGCATGGCTTCACGGGGGAGGATCCACCCAGGACTTCGGGCACTTCCAAACGTAGCCTTCACCTCTCTTCCCAGGCCGTCACACTGCATGCATGCAAGAATGTCCCCCACATCCACACATGTTCATGCACCGCCCTCCAGCTTGCATCCAGCCCTCAACGGGGATCCGCTCTTCTGCTCTATGCTTCAGGAGGAAGAGGAGGAGGAGCACCAGAGGACAACACACTTTCCGTTCTCTGCTCTGCCACTGGAAAGTCTCCTTAGCTTCTCTACCCTCTAGGTGGTCCCATCCTTAGCAAAAGGCTCGTGAAATGGCCCTGAGGTTTCCTGGGATCAGCTGGAGGCCGGAGTCCTCATGCCATCATGCCAGCCAGCTCAACGACACCTGCAGCTCCACCACTACTGCTTGGCCAAAAGCCTGCACCAAAGGGACTCTTGCTGGGCGTTCCCTTACCCCGACAGCCACCAATGCCACAAAATACAAGAGATCAGCACCCGTCTGGGCAGGGCACCACACAGCATGCCTCTCAGGGGAGGATCCACCCAATCCCCTTCCCACTCTCAGAAGGAGCTTGGAGCTCTCTCCCCATCACATCCTGATGGCTGCGCCCAAGGTAGAGCCACAGCCCTAGAGGATGTCAACCCATGCCTTCCAACCTGCATCTCTCCCTGACAGCAAATCCCGCCCCCCCCTCCACCCACACACCCACCCCACTCTACGCCTCCTCCACATGGAAGAGGCCCCGCGGCCGGAAGAAGCATACTGTACTTCTCCCTTCTTGTCTCAGGAATGACCTTCTCTTCTGTAACCTCTCTGTGCTCACAGCCTGAGCAAAGGAGCCCTGAAATCAGGCTGAGGATGCCAGAGACACAGCTGGCTCCCACGGTCATCATGGCATCAAGGCGGGCTGCTCATCCACACCTACAACTCCACCCACATCACCGCTGCACAGGCCACCACACGAGGTTCTCGTGAGCCTTACTCTACCCACACGGGTACCCCTTAAGAGACATCTAAGGAAACGGCACCCGCGTAGGTAGGGCACGGCACACAGCTGGCCTTCAAGGTGGAGGACCTGCCCTACCTCCCTCTCACTCCCACATGGAACCTTTCATGTGTCTACCCATCTCTTCCTGGTGAGTGCACCCTGCATCCAGCCATAGCCTTAGAAGGTATCGACCCACTGCCCTCCAACTAGCATGCCTCCCCCTTTGCATCTCCTCAGCTGGTCGAAGCCTATCTGGACAACTCTCTGAACAGAGGGAGAATGATCTTGCCTCTGTTCTCGGCTATTCTAGTGGCAATTATCTTTACCTCATCTACTTCACAGATGCTCACCTTTTTAGGAGTGGACCATGGAAATCCTAACCAAGATGTGTCTGCGATCTAGGTGGCCTCCAGGGCCTTCCTGCCTTCTTGGAGGAAGATCACCTGCAGACCCACGCCCAGCACTTGTCCACAGGCCACCACGAAACATAACCCACTTGTGCATGACCCCAGCCAGAAAGGCTCTCTTTACACATACTGGAAAGGAACGGCCCCTTTCTGGGCAGGGCACGGCACACAGCAGGATGGCCTCAAGGCGGGGGACCTGCTTAGTCCCCTTCCCACACTCTAGGGACATTTTCTTCTCTCTTCCCACCACATCCTGCTGACTGCACCCAACACTGAGCAACCCCCAGAACACCATGACCCGCTCTGCCCTGAAGCTCATATTCCGCCCTCACCGTAGATTTCCTCACCTGTTCTACGCGTACCTTCCCACGTGGAGGTCCAAGAGAAAAAGAGCGTGTTCTAGCTGCCTCCTTCTCACAGAAATTCTCTTTCCCTAGTGCTGACCTGTAGGTGTGCCCCCTGTTGCCAATGGACCCCTGAACGCATCCTGAGGATGTGCCACAGAGCCAGGTGCTGCCAGGGTCCTCATGACTCCATGCAACCAGGGCACCTCTAGCTCCACCACCACCATCCAGGGCCCACCACAAAGCTTGTCTCACTGAGCCTTACTCTGCCGAGACACGCACCGTTCACATGCAGTCCAGGTCATCAGTACCTGTCTGGGCAGGGCACTGCACACAGCATGCTTCCACAGTGGACGAGCTGCCCCGGGCCCCTCACGCTCTCAAACACAGCTCTCATCTCCCTTCCCACCACGTCGAGATGACTATGCAACATCCTTTCCTTCCCCCAGGCAACACAGAACCACGACCCTCTTCCATGCACCCCTGCGTCACTGGGGACCCCTGCACCTTCTCTAGGCTTACTTAGATTCTCACGGGGACCATTACACACACAGACCGCCCGCGATCGCTCTTCTCCTATTGGGAAGTAGCTTTATCTTACCTTCAGATGGTCACACAGGTAGCCACGGAACACTGACTTCACTGGCAGCAAGCCTGAGACACAGGTGGCTACGTGGGCCCTCCTGAGTTCACCGCAAGGGCAGGCCACTGCACACAGCATGGCTTCACGGGGGAGGATCCACCCAGGACTTCGGGCACTTCCAAACGCAGCCTTCACCTCTCTTCCCAGGCCGTCACACTGCATGCATGCAAGAATGTCCCCCACATCCACACATGTTCATGCACCGCCCTCCAGCTTGCATCCAGCCCTCAACGGGGATCCGCTCTTCTGCTCTATGCTTCAGGAGGAAGAGGAGGAGGAGCACCAGAGGACAACACACTTTCCGTTCTCTGCTCTGCCACTGGAAAGTCTCCTTAGCTTCTCTACCCTCTAGGTGGTCCCATCCTTAGCAAAAGGCTCGTGAAATGGCCCTGAGGTTTCCTGGGATCAGCTGGAGGCCGGAGTCCTCATGCCATCATGCCAGCCAGCTCAACGACACCTGCAGCTCCACCACTACGGCTTGGCCAAAAGCCTGCACCAAAGGGACTCTTGCTGGGCGTTCCCTTACCCCGACAGCCACCAATGCCACAAAATACAAGAGATCAGCACCCGTCTGGGCAGGGCACCACACAGCATGCCTCTCAGGGGAGGATCCACCCAATCCCCTTCCCACTCTCAGAAGGAGCTTGGAGCTCTCTCCCCATCACATCCTGATGGCTGCGCCCAAGGTAGAGCCACAGCCCTAGAGGATGTCAACCCATGCCTTCCAACCTGCATCTCTCCCTGACAGCAAATCCCGCCCCCCCCTCCACCCACACACCCACCCCACTCTACGCCTCCTCCACATGGAAGAGGCCCCGCGGCCGGAAGAAGCATACTGTACTTCTCCCTTCTTGTCTCAGGAATGACCTTCTCTTCTGTAACCTCTCTGTGCTCACAGCCTGAGCAAAGGAGCCCTGAAATCAGGCTGAGGATGCCAGAGACACAGCTGGCTCCCACGGTCATCATGGCATCAAGGCGGGCTGCTCATCCACACCTACAACTCCACCCACATCACCGCTGCACAGGCCACCACACGAGGTTCTCGTGAGCCTTACTCTACCCACACGGGTACCCCTTAAGAGACATCTAAGGAAACGGCACCCGCGTAGGTAGGGCACGGCACACAGCTGGCCTTCAAGGTGGAGGACCTGCCCTACCTCCCTCTCACTCCCACATGGAACCTTTCATGTGTCTACCCATCTCTTCCTGGTGAGTGCACCCTGCATCCAGCCATAGCCTTAGAAGGTATCGACCCACTGCCCTCCAACTAGCATGCCTCCCCCTTTGCATCTCCTCAGCTGGTCGAAGCCTATCTGGACAACTCTCTGAACAGAGGGAGAATGATCTTGCCTCTGTTCTCGGCTATTCTAGTGGCAATTATCTTTACCTCATCTACTTCACAGATGCTCACCTTTTTAGGAGTGGACCATGGAAATCCTAACCAAGATGTGTCTGCGATCTAGGTGGCCTCCAGGGCCTTCCTGCCTTCTTGGAGGAAGATCACCTGCAGACCCACGCCCAGCACTTGTCCACAGGCCACCACGAAACATAACCCACTTGTGCATGACCCCAGCCAGAAAGGCTCTCTTTACACATACTGGAAAGGAACGGCCCCTTTCTGGGCAGGGCACGGCACACAGCAGGATGGCCTCAAGGCGGGGGACCTGCTTAGTCCCCTTCCCACACTCTAGGGACAGTTTCTTCTCTCTTCCCACCACATCCTGCTGACTGCACCCAACACTGAGCAACCCCCAGAACACCATGACCCGCTCTGCCCTGAAGCTCATATTCCGCCCTCACCGTAGATTTCCTCACCTGTTCTACGCGTACCTTCCCACGTGGAGGTCCAAGAGAAAAAGAGCGTGTTCTAGCTGCCTCCTTCTCACAGAAATTCTCTTTCCCTAGTGCTGACCTGTAGGTGTGCCCCCTGTTGCCAATGGACCCCTGAACGCATCCTGAGGATGTGCCACAGAGCCAGGTGCTGCCAGGGTCCTCATGACTCCATGCAACCAGGGCACCTCTAGCTCCACCACCACCATCCAGGGCCCACCACAAAGCTTGTCTCACTGAGCCTTACTCTGCCGAGACACGCACCGTTCACATGCAGTCCAGGTCATCAGTACCTGTCTGGGCAGGGCACTGCACACAGCATGCTTCCACAGTGGACGAGCTGCCCCGGGCCCCTCACGCTCTCAAACACAGCTCTCATCTCCCTTCCCACCACGTCGAGATGACTATGCAACATCCTTTCCTTCCCCCAGGCAACACAGAACCACGACCCTCTTCCATGCACCCCTGCGTCACTGGGGACCCCTGCACCTTCTCTAGGCTTACTTAGATTCTCACGGGGACCATTACACACACAGACCGCCCGCGATCGCTCTTCTCCTATTGGGAAGTAGCTTTATCTTACCTTCAGATGGTCACACAGGTAGCCACGGAACACTGACTTCACTGGCAGCAAGCCTGAGACACAGGTGGCTACGTGGGCCCTCCTGAGTTCACCGCAAGGGCAGGCCACTGCACACAGCATGGCTTCACGGGGGAGGATCCACCCAGGACTTCGGGCACTTCCAAACGCAGCCTTCACCTCTCTTCCCAGGCCGTCACACTGCATGCATGCAAGAATGTCCCCCACATCCACACATGTTCATGCACCGCCCTCCAGCTTGCATCCAGCCCTCAACGGGGATCCGCTCTTCTGCTCTATGCTTCAGGAGGAAGAGGAGGAGGAGCACCAGAGGACAACACACTTTCCGTTCTCTGCTCTGCCACTGGAAAGTCTCCTTAGCTTCTCTACCCTCTAGGTGGTCCCATCCTTAGCAAAAGGCTCGTGAAATGGCCCTGAGGTTTCCTGGGATCAGCTGGAGGCCGGAGTCCTCATGCCATCATGCCAGCCAGCTCAACGACACCTGCAGCTCCACCACTACGGCTTGGCCAAAAGCCTGCACCAAAGGGACTCTTGCTGGGCGTTCCCTTACCCCGACAGCCACCAATGCCACAAAATACAAGAGATCAGCACCCGTCTGGGCAGGGCACCACACAGCATGCCTCTCAGGGGAGGATCCACCCAATCCCCTTCCCACTCTCAGAAGGAGCTTGGAGCTCTCTCCCCATCACATCCTGATGGCTGCGCCCAAGGTAGAGCCACAGCCCTAGAGGATGTCAACCCATGCCTTCCAACCTGCATCTCTCCCTGACAGCAAATCCCGCCCCCCCCTCCACCCACACACCCACCCCACTCTACGCCTCCTCCACATGGAAGAGGCCCCGCGGCCGGAAGAAGCATACTGTACTTCTCCCTTCTTGTCTCAGGAATGACCTTCTCTTCTGTAACCTCTCTGTGCTCACAGCCTGAGCAAAGGAGCCCTGAAATCAGGCTGAGGATGCCAGAGACACAGCTGGCTCCCACGGTCATCATGGCATCAAGGCGGGCTGCTCATCCACACCTACAACTCCACCCACATCACCGCTGCACAGGCCACCACACGAGGTTCTCGTGAGCCTTACTCTACCCACACGGGTACCCCTTAAGAGACATCTAAGGAAACGGCACCCGCGTAGGTAGGGCACGGCACACAGCTGGCCTTCAAGGTGGAGGACCTGCCCTACCTCCCTCTCACTCCCACATGGAACCTTTCATGTGTCTACCCATCTCTTCCTGGTGAGTGCACCCTGCATCCAGCCATAGCCTTAGAAGGTATCGACCCACTGCCCTCCAACTAGCATGCCTCCCCCTTTGCATCTCCTCAGCTGGTCGAAGCCTATCTGGACAACTCTCTGAACAGAGGGAGAATGATCTTGCCTCTGTTCTCGGCTATTCTAGTGGCAATTATCTTTACCTCATCTACTTCACAGATGCTCACCTTTTTAGGAGTGGACCATGGAAATCCTAACCAAGATGTGTCTGCGATCTAGGTGGCCTCCAGGGCCTTCCTGCCTTCTTGGAGGAAGATCACCTGCAGACCCACGCCCAGCACTTGTCCACAGGCCACCACGAAACATAACCCACTTGTGCATGACCCCAGCCAGAAAGGCTCTCTTTACACATACTGGAAAGGAACGGCCCCTTTCTGGGCAGGGCACGGCACACAGCAGGATGGCCTCAAGGCGGGGGACCTGCTTAGTCCCCTTCCCACACTCTAGGGACAGTTTCTTCTCTCTTCCCACCACATCCTGCTGACTGCACCCAACACTGAGCAACCCCCAGAACACCATGACCCGCTCTGCCCTGAAGCTCATATTCCGCCCTCACCGTAGATTTCCTCACCTGTTCTACGCGTACCTTCCCACGTGGAGGTCCAAGAGAAAAAGAGCGTGTTCTAGCTGCCTCCTTCTCACAGAAATTCTCTTTCCCTAGTGCTGACCTGTAGGTGTGCCCCCTGTTGCCAATGGACCCCTGAACGCATCCTGAGGATGTGCCACAGAGCCAGGTGCTGCCAGGGTCCTCATGACTCCATGCAACCAGGGCACCTCTAGCTCCACCACCACCATCCAGGGCCCACCACAAAGCTTGTCTCACTGAGCCTTACTCTGCCGAGACACGCACCGTTCACATGCAGTCCAGGTCATCAGTACCTGTCTGGGCAGGGCACTGCACACAGCATGCTTCCACAGTGGACGAGCTGCCCCGGGCCCCTCACGCTCTCAAACACAGCTCTCATCTCCCTTCCCACCACGTCGAGATGACTATGCAACATCCTTTCCTTCCCCCAGGCAACACAGAACCACGACCCTCTTCCATGCACCCCTGCGTCACTGGGGACCCCTGCACCTTCTCTAGGCTTACTTCGATTCTCACGGGGACCATTACACACACAGACCGCCCGCGATCGCTCTTCTCCTATTGGGAAGTAGCTTTATCTTACCTTCAGATGGTCACACAGGTAGCCACGGAACACTGACTTCACTGGCAGCAAGCCTGAGACACAGGTGGCTACGTGGGCCCTCCTGAGTTCACCGCAAGGGCAGGCCACTGCACACAGCATGGCTTCACGGGGGAGGATCCACCCAGGACTTCGGGCACTTCCAAACGCAGCCTTCACCTCTCTTCCCAGGCCGTCACACTGCATGCATGCAAGAATGTCCCCCACATCCACACATGTTCATGCACCGCCCTCCAGCTTGCATCCAGCCCTCAACGGGGATCCGCTCTTCTGCTCTATGCTTCAGGAGGAAGAGGAGGAGGAGCACCAGAGGACAACACACTTTCCGTTCTCTGCTCTGCCACTGGAAAGTCTCCTTAGCTTCTCTACCCTCTAGGTGTTCCCATCCTTAGCAAAAGGCTCGTGGAATGGCCCTGAGGTTTCCTGGGATCAGCTGGAGGCCGGAGTCCTCATGCCATCATGCCAGCCAGCTCAAGGACACCTGCAGCTCCACCACTACGGCTTGGCCAAAAGCCTGCACCAAAGGGACTCTTGCTGGGCGTTCCCTTACCCCGACAGCCACCAATGCCACAAAATACAAGAGATCAGCACCCATCTGGGCAGGGCACCACACAGCATGCCTCTCAGGGGAGGATCCACCCAATCCCCTTCCCACTCTCAGAAGGAGCTTGGAGCTCTCTCCCCATCACATCCTGATGGCTGCGCCCAAGGTAGAGCCACAGCCCTAGAGGATGTCAACCCATGCCTTCCAACCTGCATCTCTCCCTGACAGCAAATCCCGCCCCCCCCTCCACCCACACACCCACCCCACTCTACGCCTCCTCCACATGGAAGAGGCCCCGCGGCCGGAAGAAGCATACTGTACTTCTCCCTTCTTGTCTCAGGAATGACCTTCTCTTCTGTAACCTCTCTGTGCTCACAGCCTGAGCAAAGGAGCCCTGAAATCAGGCTGAGGATGCCAGAGACACAGCTGGCTCCCACGGTCATCATGGCATCAAGGCGGGCTGCTCATCCACACCTACAACTCCACCCACATCACCGCTGCACAGGCCACCACACGAGGTTCTCGTGAGCCTTACTCTACCCACACGGGTACCCCTTAAGAGACATCTAAGGAAACGGCACCCGCGTAGGTAGGGCACGGCACACAGCTGGCCTTCAAGGTGGAGGACCTGCCCTACCTCCCTCTCACTCCCACATGGAACCTTTCATGTGTCTACCCATCTCTTCCTGGTGAGTGCACCCTGCATCCAGCCATAGCCTTAGAAGGTATCGACCCACTGCCCTCCAACTAGCATGCCTCCCCCTTTGCATCTCCTCAGCTGGTCGAAGCCTATCTGGACAACTCTCTCAACAGAGGGAGAATGATCTTGCCTCTGTTCTCGGCTATTCTAGTGGCAATTATCTTTACCTCATCTACTTCACAGATGCTCACCTTTTTAGGAGTGGACCATGGAAATCCTAACCAAGATGTGTCTGCGATCTAGGTGGCCTCCAGGGCCTTCCTGCCTTCTTGGAGGAAGATCACCTGCAGACCCACGCCCAGCACTTGTCCACAGGCCACCACGAAACATAACCCACTTGTGCATGACCCCAGCCAGAAAGGCTCTCTTTACACATACTGGAAAGGAACGGCCCCTTTCTGGGCAGGGCACGGCACACAGCAGGATGGCCTCAAGGCGGGGGACCTGCTTAGTCCCCTTCCCACACTCTAGGGACAGTTTCTTCTCTCTTCCCACCACATCCTGCTGACTGCACCCAACACTGAGCAACCCCCAGAACACCATGACCCGCTCTGCCCTGAAGCTCATATTCCGCCCTCACCGTAGATTTCCTCACCTGTTCTACGCGTACCTTCCCACGTGGAGGTCCAAGAGAAAAAGAGCGTGTTCTAGCTGCCTCCTTCTCACAGAAATTCTCTTTCCCTAGTGCTGACCTGTAGGTGTGCCCCCTGTTGCCAATGGACCCCTGAACGCATCCTGAGGATGTGCCACAGAGCCAGGTGCTGCCAGGGTCCTCATGACTCCATGCAACCAGGGCACCTCTAGCTCCACCACCACCATCCAGGGCCCACCACAAAGCTTGTCTCACTGAGCCTTACTCTGCCGAGACACGCACCGTTCACATGCAGTCCAGGTCATCAGTACCTGTCTGGGCAGGGCACTGCACACAGCATGCTTCCACAGTGGACGAGCTGCCCCGGGCCCCTCACGCTCTCAAACACAGCTCTCATCTCCCTTCCCACCACGTCGAGATGACTATGCAACATCCTTTCCTTCCCCCAGGCAACACAGAACCACGACCCTCTTCCATGCACCCCTGCGTCACTGGGGACCCCTGCACCTTCTCTAGGCTTACTTAGATTCTCACGGGGACCATTACACACACAGACCGCCCGCGATCGCTCTTCTCCTATTGGGAAGTAGCTTTATCTTACCTTCAGATGGTCACACAGGTAGCCACGGAACACTGACTTCACTGGCAGCAAGCCTGAGACACAGGTGGCTACGTGGGCCCTCCTGAGTTCACCGCAAGGGCAGGCCACTGCACACAGCATGGCTTCACGGGGGAGGATCCACCCAGGACTTCGGGCACTTCCAAACGTAGCCTTCACCTCTCTTCCCAGGCCGTCACACTGCATGCATGCAAGAATGTCCCCCACATCCACACATGTTCATGCACCGCCCTCCAGCTTGCATCCAGCCCTCAACGGGGATCCGCTCTTCTGCTCTATGCTTCAGGAGGAAGAGGAGGAGGAGCACCAGAGGACAACACACTTTCCGTTCTCTGCTCTGCCACTGGAAAGTCTCCTTAGCTTCTCTACCCTCTAGGTGTTCCCATCCTTAGCAAAAGGCTCGTGGAATGGCCCTGAGGTTTCCTGGGATCAGCTGGAGGCCGGAGTCCTCATGCCATCATGCCAGCCAGCTCAAGGACACCTGCAGCTCCACCACTACGGCTTGGCCAAAAGCCTGCACCAAAGGGACTCTTGCTGGGCGTTCCCTTACCCCGACAGCCACCAATGCCACAAAATACAAGAGATCAGCACCCGTCTGGGCAGGGCACCACACAGCATGCCTCTCAGGGGAGGATCCACCCAATCCCCTTCCCACTCTCAGAAGGAGCTTGGAGCTCTCTCCCCATCACATCCTGATGGCTGCGCCCAAGGTAGAGCCACAGCCCTAGAGGATGTCAACCCATGCCTTCCAACCTGCATCTCTCCCTGACAGCAAATCCCGCCCCCCCCTCCACCCACACACCCACCCCACTCTACGCCTCCTCCACATGGAAGAGGCCCCGCGGCCGGAAGAAGCATACTGTACTTCTCCCTTCTTGTCTCAGGAATGACCTTCTCTTCTGTAACCTCTCTGTGCTCACAGCCTGAGCAAAGGAGCCCTGAAATCAGGCTGAGGATGCCAGAGACACAGCTGGCTCCCACGGTCATCATGGCATCAAGGCGGGCTGCTCATCCACACCTACAACTCCACCCACATCACCGCTGCACAGGCCACCACACGAGGTTCTCGTGAGCCTTACTCTACCCACACGGGTACCCCTTAAGAGACATCTAAGGAAACGGCACCCGCGTAGGTAGGGCACGGCACACAGCTGGCCTTCAAGGTGGAGGACCTGCCCTACCTCCCTCTCACTCCCACATGGAACCTTTCATGTGTCTACCCATCTCTTCCTGGTGAGTGCACCCTGCATCCAGCCATAGCCTTAGAAGGTATCGACCCACTGCCCTCCAACTAGCATGCCTCCCCCTTTGCATCTCCTCAGCTGGTCGAAGCCTATCTGGACAACTCTCTCAACAGAGGGAGAATGATCTTGCCTCTGTTCTCGGCTATTCTAGTGGCAATTATCTTTACCTCATCTACTTCACAGATGCTCACCTTTTTAGGAGTGGACCATGGAAATCCTAACCAAGATGTGTCTGCGATCTAGGTGGCCTCCAGGGCCTTTCTGCCTTCTTGGAGGAAGATCACCTGCAGACCCACGCCCGGCACTTGTCCACAGGCCACCACGAAACATAACCCACTTGTGCATGACCCCAGCCAGAAAGGCTCTCTTTACACATACTGGAAAGGAACGGCCCCTTTCTGGGCAGGGCACGGCACACAGCAGGATGGCCTCAAGGCGGGGGACCTGCTTAGTCCCCTTCCCACACTCTAGGGACAGTTTCTTCTCTCTTCCCACCACATCCTGCTGACTGCACCCAACACTGAGCAACCCCCAGAACACCATGACCCGCTCTGCCCTGAAGCTCATATTCCGCCCTCACCGTAGATTTCCTCACCTGTTCTACGCGTACCTTCCCACGTGGAGGTCCAAGAGAAAAAGAGCGTGTTCTAGCTGCCTCCTTCTCACAGAAATTCTCTTTCCCTAGTGCTGACCTGTAGGTGTGCCCCCTGTTGCCAATGGACCCCTGAACGCATCCTGAGGATGTGCCACAGAGCCAGGTGCTGCCAGGGTCCTCATGACTCCATGCAACCAGGGCACCTCTAGCTCCACCACCACCATCCAGGGCCCACCACAAAGCTTGTCTCACTGAGCCTTACTCTGCCGAGACACGCACCGTTCACATGCAGTCCAGGTCATCAGTACCTGTCTGGGCAGGGCACTGCACACAGCATGCTTCCACAGTGGACGAGCTGCCCCGGGCCCCTCACGCTCTCAAACACAGCTCTCATCTCCCTTCCCACCACGTCGAGATGACTATGCAACATCCTTTCCTTCCCCCAGGCAACACAGAACCACGACCCTCTTCCATGCACCCCTGCGTCACTGGGGACCCCTGCACCTTCTCTAGGCTTACTTAGATTCTCACGGGGACCATTACACACACAGACCGCCCGCGATCGCTCTTCTCCTATTGGGAAGTAGCTTTATCTTACCTTCAGATGGTCACACAGGTAGCCACGGAACACTGACTTCACTGGCAGCAAGCCTGAGACACAGGTGGCTACGTGGGCCCTCCTGAGTTCACCGCAAGGGCAGGCCACTGCACACAGCATGGCTTCACGGGGGAGGATCCACCCAGGACTTCGGGCACTTCCAAACGTAGCCTTCACCTCTCTTCCCAGGCCGTCACACTGCATGCATGCAAGAATGTCCCCCACATCCACACATGTTCATGCACCGCCCTCCAGCTTGCATCCAGCCCTCAACGGGGATCCGCTCTTCTGCTCTATGCTTCAGGAGGAAGAGGAGGAGGAGCACCAGAGGACAACACACTTTCCGTTCTCTGCTCTGCCACTGGAAAGTCTCCTTAGCTTCTCTACCCTCTAGGTGTTCCCATCCTTAGCAAAAGGCTCGTGGAATGGCCCTGAGGTTTCCTGGGATCAGCTGGAGGCCGGAGTCCTCATGCCATCATGCCAGCCAGCTCAAGGACACCTGCAGCTCCACCACTACGGCTTGGCCAAAAGCCTGCACCAAAGGGACTCTTGCTGGGCGTTCCCTTACCCCGACAGCCACCAATGCCACAAAATACAAGAGATCAGCACCCGTCTGGGCAGGGCACCACACAGCATGCCTCTCAGGGGAGGATCCACCCAATCCCCTTCCCACTCTCAGAAGGAGCTTGGAGCTCTCTCCCCATCACATCCTGATGGCTGCGCCCAAGGTAGAGCCACAGCCCTAGAGGATGTCAACCCATGCCTTCCAACCTGCATCTCTCCCTGACAGCAAATCCCGCCCCCCCCTCCACCCACACACCCACCCCACTCTACGCCTCCTCCACATGGAAGAGGCCCCGCGGCCGGAAGAAGCATACTGTACTTCTCCCTTCTTGTCTCAGGAATGACCTTCTCTTCTGTAACCTCTCTGTGCTCACAGCCTGAGCAAAGGAGCCCTGAAATCAGGCTGAGGATGCCAGAGACACAGCTGGCTCCCACGGTCATCATGGCATCAAGGCGGGCTGCTCATCCACACCTACAACTCCACCCACATCACCGCTGCACAGGCCACCACACGAGGTTCTCGTGAGCCTTACTCTACCCACACGGGTACCCCTTAAGAGACATCTAAGGAAACGGCACCCGCGTAGGTAGGGCACGGCACACAGCTGGCCTTCAAGGTGGAGGACCTGCCCTACCTCCCTCTCACTCCCACATGGAACCTTTCATGTGTCTACCCATCTCTTCCTGGTGAGTGCACCCTGCATCCAGCCATAGCCTTAGAAGGTATCGACCCACTGCCCTCCAACTAGCATGCCTCCCCCTTTGCATCTCCTCAGCTGGTCGAAGCCTATCTGGACAACTCTCTGAACAGAGGGAGAATGATCTTGCCTCTGTTCTCGGCTATTCTAGTGGCAATTATCTTTACCTCATCTACTTCACAGATGCTCACCTTTTTAGGAGTGGACCATGGAAATCCTAACCAAGATGTGTCTGCGATCTAGGTGGCCTCCAGGGCCTTCCTGCCTTCTTGGAGGAAGATCACCTGCAGACCCACGCCCAGCACTTGTCCACAGGCCACCACGAAACATAACCCACTTGTGCATGACCCCAGCCAGAAAGGCTCTCTTTACACATACTGGAAAGGAACGGCCCCTTTCTGGGCAGGGCACGGCACACAGCAGGATGGCCTCAAGGCAGGGGACCTGCTTAGTCCCCTTCCCACACTCTAGGGACATTTTCTTCTCTCTTCCCACCACATCCTGCTGACTGCACCCAACACTGAGCAACCCCCAGAACACCATGACCCGCTCTGCCCTGAAGCTCATATTCCGCCCTCACCGTAGATTTCCTCACCTGTTCTACGCGTACCTTCCCACGTGGAGGTCCAAGAGAAAAAGAGCGTGTTCTAGCTGCCTCCTTCTCACAGAAATTCTCTTTCCCTAGTGCTGACCTGTAGGTGTGCCCCCTGTTGCCAATGGACCCCTGAACGCATCCTGAGGATGTGCCACAGAGCCAGGTGCTGCCAGGGTCCTCATGACTCCATGCAACCAGGGCACCTCTAGCTCCACCACCACCATCCAGGGCCCACCACAAAGCTTGTCTCACTGAGCCTTACTCTGCCGAGACACGCACCGTTCACATGCAGTCCAGGTCATCAGTACCTGTCTGGGCAGGGCACTGCACACAGCATGCTTCCACAGTGGACGAGCTGCCCCGGGCCCCTCACGCTCTCAAACACAGCTCTCATCTCCCTTCCCACCACGTCGAGATGACTATGCAACATCCTTTCCTTCCCCCAGGCAACACAGAACCACGACCCTCTTCCATGCACCCCTGCGTCACTGGGGACCCCTGCACCTTCTCTAGGCTTACTTCGATTCTCACGGGGACCATTACACACACAGACCGCCCGCGATCGCTCTTCTCCTATTGGGAAGTAGCTTTATCTTACCTTCAGATGGTCACACAGGTAGCCACGGAACACTGACTTCACTGGCAGCAAGCCTGAGACACAGGTGGCTACGTGGGCCCTCCTGAGTTCACCGCAAGGGCAGGCCACTGCACACAGCATGGCTTCACGGGGGAGGATCCACCCAGGACTTCGGGCACTTCCAAAAGTAGCCTTCACCTCTCTTCCCAGGCCGTCACACTGCATGCATGCAAGAATGTCCCCCACATCCACACATGTTCATGCACCGCCCTCCAGCTTGCATCCAGCCCTCAACGGGGATCCGCTCTTCTGCTCTATGCTTCAGGAGGAAGAGGAGGAGGAGCACCAGAGGACAACACACTTTCCGTTCTCTGCTCTGCCACTGGAAAGTCTCCTTAGCTTCTCTACCCTCTAGGTGTTCCCATCCTTAGCAAAAGGCTCGTGAAATGGCCCTGAGGTTTCCTGGGATCAGCTGGAGGCCGGAGTCCTCATGCCATCATGCCAGCCAGCTCAAGGACACCTGCAGCTCCACCACTACGGCTTGGCCAAAAGCCTGCACCAAAGGGACTCTTGCTGGGCGTTCCCTTACCCCGACAGCCACCAATGCCACAAAATACAAGAGATCAGCACCCGTCTGGGCAGGGCACCACACAGCATGCCTCTCAGGGGAGGATCCACCCAATCCCCTTCCCACTCTCAGAAGGAGCTTGGAGCTCTCTCCCCATCACATCCTGATGGCTGCGCCCAAGGTAGAGCCACAGCCCTAGAGGATGTCAACCCATGCCTTCCAACCTGCATCTCTCCCTGACAGCAAATCCCGCCCCCACCTCCACCCACACACCCACCCCACTCTACGCCTCCTCCACATGGAAGAGGCCCCGCGGCCGGAAGAAGCATACTGTACTTCTCCCTTCTTGTCTCAGGAATGACCTTCTCTTCTGTAACCTCTCTGTGCTCACAGCCTGAGCAAAGGAGCCCTGAAATCAGGCTGAGGATGCCAGAGACACAGCTGGCTCCCACGGTCATCATGGCATCAAGGCGGGCTGCTCATCCACACCTACAACTCCACCCACATCACCGCTGCACAGGCCACCACACGAGGTTCTCGTGAGCCTTACTCTACCCACACGGGTACCCCTTAAGAGACATCTAAGGAAACGGCACCCGCGTAGGTAGGGCACGGCACACAGCTGGCCTTCAAGGTGGAGGACCTGCCCTACCTCCCTCTCACTCCCACATGGAACCTTTCATGTGTCTACCCATCTCTTCCTGGTGAGTGCACCCTGCATCCAGCCATAGCCTTAGAAGGTATCGACCCACTGCCCTCCAACTAGCATGCCTCCCCCTTTGCATCTCCTCAGCTGGTCGAAGCCTATCTGGACAACTCTCTGAACAGAGGGAGAATGATCTTGCCTCTGTTCTCGGCTATTCTAGTGGCAATTATCTTTACCTCATCTACTTCACAGATGCTCACCTTTTTAGGAGTGGACCATGGAAATCCTAACCAAGATGTGTCTGCGATCTAGGTGGCCTCCAGGGCCTTCCTGCCTTCTTGGAGGAAGATCACCTGCAGACCCACGCCCAGCACTTGTCCACAGGCCACCACGAAACATAACCCACTTGTGCATGACCCCAGCCAGAAAGGCTCTCTTTACACATACTGGAAAGGAACGGCCCCTTTCTGGGCAGGGCACGGCACACAGCAGGATGGCCTCAAGGCGGGGGACCTGCTTAGTCCCCTTCCCACACTCTAGGGACAGTTTCTTCTCTCTTCCCACCACATCCTGCTGACTGCACCCAACACTGAGCAACCCCCAGAACACCATGACCCGCTCTGCCCTGAAGCTCATATTCCGCCCTCACCGTAGATTTCCTCACCTGTTCTACGCGTACCTTCCCACGTGGAGGTCCAAGAGAAAAAGAGCGTGTTCTAGCTGCCTCCTTCTCACAGAAATTCTCTTTCCCTAGTGCTGACCTGTAGGTGTGCCCCCTGTTGCCAATGGACCCCTGAACGCATCCTGAGGATGTGCCACAGAGCCAGGTGCTGCCAGGGTCCTCATGACTCCATGCAACCAGGGCACCTCTAGCTCCACCACCACCATCCAGGGCCCACCACAAAGCTTGTCTCACTGAGCCTTACTCTGCCGAGACACGCACCGTTCACATGCAGTCCAGGTCATCAGTACCTGTCTGGGCAGGGCACTGCACACAGCATGCTTCCACAGTGGACGAGCTGCCCCGGGCCCCTCACGCTCTCAAACACAGCTCTCATCTCCCTTCCCACCACGTCGAGATGACTATGCAACATCCTTTCCTTCCCCCAGGCAACACAGAACCACGACCCTCTTCCATGCACCCCTGCGTCACTGGGGACCCCTGCACCTTCTCTAGGCTTACTTCGATTCTCACGGGGACCATTACACACACAGACCGCCCGCGATCGCTCTTCTCCTATTGGGAAGTAGCTTTATCTTACCTTCAGATGGTCACACAGGTAGCCACGGAACACTGACTTCACTGGCAGCAAGCCTGAGACACAGGTGGCTACGTGGGCCCTCCTGAGTTCACCGCAAGGGCAGGCCACTGCACACAGCATGGCTTCACGGGGGAGGATCCACCCAGGACTTCGGGCACTTCCAAACGTAGCCTTCACCTCTCTTCCCAGGCCGTCACACTGCATGCATGCAAGAATGTCCCCCACATCCACACATGTTCATGCACCGCCCTCCAGCTTGCATCCAGCCCTCAACGGGGATCCGCTCTTCTGCTCTATGCTTCAGGAGGAAGAGGAGGAGGAGCACCAGAGGACAACACACTTTCCGTTCTCTGCTCTGCCACTGGAAAGTCTCCTTAGCTTCTCTACCCTCTAGGTGTTCCCATCCTTAGCAAAAGGCTCGTGGAATGGCCCTGAGGTTTCCTGGGATCAGCTGGAGGCCGGAGTCCTCATGCCATCATGCCAGCCAGCTCAAGGACACCTGCAGCTCCACCACTACGGCTTGGCCAAAAGCCTGCACCAAAGGGACTCTTGCTGGGCGTTCCCTTACCCCGACAGCCACCAATGCCACAAAATACAAGAGATCAGCACCCGTCTGGGCAGGGCACCACACAGCATGCCTCTCAGGGGAGGATCCACCCAATCCCCTTCCCACTCTCAGAAGGAGCTTGGAGCTCTCTCCCCATCACATCCTGATGGCTGCGCCCAAGGTAGAGCCACAGCCCTAGAGGATGTCAACCCATGCCTTCCAACCTGCATCTCTCCCTGACAGCAAATCCCGCCCCCCCCTCCACCCACACACCCACCCCACTCTACGCCTCCTCCACATGGAAGAGGCCCCGCGGCCGGAAGAAGCATACTGTACTTCTCCCTTCTTGTCTCAGGAATGACCTTCTCTTCTGTAACCTCTCTGTGCTCACAGCCTGAGCAAAGGAGCCCTGAAATCAGGCTGAGGATGCCAGAGACACAGCTGGCTCCCACGGTCATCATGGCATCAAGGCGGGCTGCTCATCCACACCTACAACTCCACCCACATCACCGCTGCACAGGCCACCACACGAGGTTCTCGTGAGCCTTACTCTACCCACACGGGTACCCCTTAAGAGACATCTAAGGAAACGGCACCCGCGTAGGTAGGGCACGGCACACAGCTGGCCTTCAAGGTGGAGGACCTGCCCTACCTCCCTCTCACTCCCACATGGAACCTTTCATGTGTCTACCCATCTCTTCCTGGTGAGTGCACCCTGCATCCAGCCATAGCCTTAGAAGGTATCGACCCACTGCCCTCCAACTAGCATGCCTCCCCCTTTGCATCTCCTCAGCTGGTCGAAGCCTATCTGGACAACTCTCTGAACAGAGGGAGAATGATCTTGCCTCTGTTCTCGGCTATTCTAGTGGCAATTATCTTTACCTCATCTACTTCACAGATGCTCACCTTTTTAGGAGTGGACCATGGAAATCCTAACCAAGATGTGTCTGCGATCTAGGTGGCCTCCAGGGCCTTCCTGCCTTCTTGGAGGAAGATCACCTGCAGACCCACGCCCAGCACTTGTCCACAGGCCACCACGAAACATAACCCACTTGTGCATGACCCCAGCCAGAAAGGCTCTCTTTACACATACTGGAAAGGAACGGCCCCTTTCTGGGCAGGGCACGGCACACAGCAGGATGGCCTCAAGGCGGGGGACCTGCTTAGTCCCCTTCCCACACTCTAGGGACAGTTTCTT
Organism: Hippopotamus amphibius kiboko; assembly: GCF_030028045.1. Taxonomy (NCBI): domain Eukaryota; kingdom Metazoa; phylum Chordata; class Mammalia; order Artiodactyla; family Hippopotamidae; genus Hippopotamus; species Hippopotamus amphibius. Next base: position 9,374,992 of record NC_080203.1, on the reverse strand, counting down.
CTCTCTTCCCACCACATCCTGCTGACTGCACCCAACACTGAGCAACCCCCAGAACACCATGACCCGCTCTGCCCTGAAGCTCATATTCCGCCCTCACCGTAGATTTCCTCACCTGTTCTACGCGTACCTTCCCACGTGGAGGTCCAAGAGAAAAAGAGCGTGTTCTAGCTGCCTCCTTCTCACAGAAATTCTCTTTCCCTAGTGCTGACCTGTAGGTGTGCCCCCTGTTGCCAATGGACCCCTGAACGCATCCTGAGGATGTGCCACAGAGCCAGGTGCTGCCAGGGTCCTCATGACTCCATGCAACCAGGGCACCTCTAGCTCCACCACCACCATCCAGGGCCCACCACAAAGCTTGTCTCACTGAGCCTTACTCTGCCGAGACACGCACCGTTCACATGCAGTCCAGGTCATCAGTACCTGTCTGGGCAGGGCACTGCACACAGCATGCTTCCACAGTGGACGAGCTGCCCCGGGCCCCTCACGCTCTCAAACACAGCTCTCATCTCCCTTCCCACCACGTCGAGATGACTATGCAACATCCTTTCCTTCCCCCAGGCAACACAGAACCACGACCCTCTTCCATGCACCCCTGCGTCACTGGGGACCCCTGCACCTTCTCTAGGCTTACTTCGATTCTCACGGGGACCATTACACACACAGACCGCCCGCGATCGCTCTTCTCCTATTGGGAAGTAGCTTTATCTTACCTTCAGATGGTCACACAGGTAGCCACGGAACACTGACTTCACTGGCAGCAAGCCTGAGACACAGGTGGCTACGTGGGCCCTCCTGAGTTCACCGCAAGGGCAGGCCACTGCACACAGCATGGCTTCACGGGGGAGGATCCACCCAGGACTTCGGGCACTTCCAAACGTAGCCTTCACCTCTCTTCCCAGGCCGTCACACTGCATGCATGCAAGAATGTCCCCCACATCCACACATGTTCATGCACCGCCCTCCAGCTTGCATCCAGCCCTCAACGGGGATCCGCTCTTCTGCTCTATGCTTCAGGAGGAAGAGGAGGAGGAGCACCAGAGGACAACACACTTTCCGTTCTCTGCTCTGCCACTGGAAAGTCTCCTTAGCTTCTCTACCCTCTAGGTGTTCCCATCCTTAGCAAAAGGCTCGTGGAATGGCCCTGAGGTTTCCTGGGATCAGCTGGAGGCCGGAGTCCTCATGCCATCATGCCAGCCAGCTCAACGACACCTGCAGCTCCACCACTACGGCTTGGCCAAAAGCCTGCACCAAAGGGACTCTTGCTGGGCGTTCCCTTACCCCGACAGCCACCAATGCCACAAAATACAAGAGATCAGCACCCGTCTGGGCAGGGCACCACACAGCATGCCTCTCAGGGGAGGATCCACCCAATCCCCTTCCCACTCTCAGAAGGAGCTTGGAGCTCTCTCCCCATCACATCCTGATGGCTGCGCCCAAGGTAGAGCCACAGCCCTAGAGGATGTCAACCCATGCCTTCCAACCTGCATCTCTCCCTGACAGCAAATCCCGCCCCCCCCTCCACCCACACACCCACCCCACTCTACGCCTCCTCCACATGGAAGAGGCCCCGCGGCCGGAAGAAGCATACTGTACTTCTCCCTTCTTGTCTCAGGAATGACCTTCTCTTCTGTAACCTCTCTGTGCTCACAGCCTGAGCAAAGGAGCCCTGAAATCAGGCTGAGGATGCCAGAGACACAGCTGGCTCCCACGGTCATCATGGCATCAAGGCGGGCTGCTCATCCACACCTACAACTCCACCCACATCACCGCTGCACAGGCCACCACACGAGGTTCTCGTGAGCCTTACTCTACCCACACGGGTACCCCTTAAGAGACATCTAAGGAAACGGCACCCGCGTAGGTAGGGCACGGCACACAGCTGGCCTTCAAGGTGGAGGACCTGCCCTACCTCCCTCTCACTCCCACATGGAACCTTTCATGTGTCTACCCATCTCTTCCTGGTGAGTGCACCCTGCATCCAGCCATAGCCTTAGAAGGTATCGACCCACTGCCCTCCAACTAGCATGCCTCCCCCTTTGCATCTCCTCAGCTGGTCGAAGCCTATCTGGACAACTCTCTGAACAGAGGGAGAATGATCTTGCCTCTGTTCTCGGCTATTCTAGTGGCAATTATCTTTACCTCATCTACTTCACAGATGCTCACCTTTTTAGGAGTGGACCATGGAAATCCTAACCAAGATGTGTCTGCGATCTAGGTGGCCTCCAGGGCCTTCCTGCCTTCTTGGAGGAAGATCACCTGCAGACCCACGCCCAGCACTTGTCCACAGGCCACCACGAAACATAACCCACTTGTGCATGACCCCAGCCAGAAAGGCTCTCTTTACACATACTGGAAAGGAACGGCCCCTTTCTGGGCAGGGCACGGCACACAGCAGGATGGCCTCAAGGCAGGGGACCTGCTTAGTCCCCTTCCCACACTCTAGGGACATTTTCTTCTCTCTTCCCACCACATCCTGCTGACTGCACCCAACACTGAGCAACCCCCAGAACACCATGACCCGCTCTGCCCTGAAGCTCATATTCCGCCCTCACCGTAGATTTCCTCACCTGTTCTACGCGTACCTTCCCACGTGGAGGTCCAAGAGAAAAAGAGCGTGTTCTAGCTGCCTCCTTCTCACAGAAATTCTCTTTCCCTAGTGCTGACCTGTAGGTGTGCCCCCTGTTGCCAATGGACCCCTGAACGCATCCTGAGGATGTGCCACAGAGCCAGGTGCTGCCAGGGTCCTCATGACTCCATGCAACCAGGGCACCTCTAGCTCCACCACCACCATCCAGGGCCCACCACAAAGCTTGTCTCACTGAGCCTTACTCTGCCGAGACACGCACCGTTCACATGCAGTCCAGGTCATCAGTACCTGTCTGGGCAGGGCACTGCACACAGCATGCTTCCACAGTGGACGAGCTGCCCCGGGCCCCTCACGCTCTCAAACACAGCTCTCATCTCCCTTCCCACCACGTCGAGATGACTATGCAACATCCTTTCCTTCCCCCAGGCAACACAGAACCACGACCCTCTTCCATGCACCCCTGCGTCACTGGGGACCCCTGCACCTTCTCTAGGCTTACTTCGATTCTCACGGGGACCATTACACACACAGACCGCCCGCGATCGCTCTTCTCCTATTGGGAAGTAGCTTTATCTTACCTTCAGATGGTCACACAGGTAGCCACGGAACACTGACTTCACTGGCAGCAAGCCTGAGACACAGGTGGCTACGTGGGCCCTCCTGAGTTCACCGCAAGGGCAGGCCACTGCACACAGCATGGCTTCACGGGGGAGGATCCACCCAGGACTTCGGGCACTTCCAAAAGTAGCCTTCACCTCTCTTCCCAGGCCGTCACACTGCATGCATGCAAGAATGTCCCCCACATCCACACATGTTCATGCACCGCCCTCCAGCTTGCATCCAGCCCTCAACGGGGATCCGCTCTTCTGCTCTATGCTTCAGGAGGAAGAGGAGGAGGAGCACCAGAGGACAACACACTTTCCGTTCTCTGCTCTGCCACTGGAAAGTCTCCTTAGCTTCTCTACCCTCTAGGTGTTCCCATCCTTAGCAAAAGGCTCGTGAAATGGCCCTGAGGTTTCCTGGGATCAGCTGGAGGCCGGAGTCCTCATGCCATCATGCCAGCCAGCTCAAGGACACCTGCAGCTCCACCACTACGGCTTGGCCAAAAGCCTGCACCAAAGGGACTCTTGCTGGGCGTTCCCTTACCCCGACAGCCACCAATGCCACAAAATACAAGAGATCAGCACCCGTCTGGGCAGGGCACCACACAGCATGCCTCTCAGGGGAGGATCCACCCAATCCCCTTCCCACTCTCAGAAGGAGCTTGGAGCTCTCTCCCCATCACATCCTGATGGCTGCGCCCAAGGTAGAGCCACAGCCCTAGAGGATGTCAACCCATGCCTTCCAACCTGCATCTCTCCCTGACAGCAAATCCCGCCCCCCCCTCCACCCACACACCCACCCCACTCTACGCCTCCTCCACATGGAAGAGGCCCCGCGGCCGGAAGAAGCATACTGTACTTCTCCCTTCTTGTCTCAGGAATGACCTTCTCTTCTGTAACCTCTCTGTGCTCACAGCCTGAGCAAAGGAGCCCTGAAATCAGGCTGAGGATGCCAGAGACACAGCTGGCTCCCACGGTCATCATGGCATCAAGGCGGGCTGCTCATCCACACCTACAACTCCACCCACATCACCGCTGCACAGGCCACCACACGAGGTTCTCGTGAGCCTTACTCTACCCACACGGGTACCCCTTAAGAGACATCTAAGGAAACGGCACCCGCGTAGGTAGGGCACGGCACACAGCTGGCCTTCAAGGTGGAGGACCTGCCCTACCTCCCTCTCACTCCCACATGGAACCTTTCATGTGTCTACCCATCTCTTCCTGGTGAGTGCACCCTGCATCCAGCCATAGCCTTAGAAGGTATCGACCCACTGCCCTCCAACTAGCATGCCTCCCCCTTTGCATCTCCTCAGCTGGTCGAAGCCTATCTGGACAACTCTCTGAACAGAGGGAGAATGATCTTGCCTCTGTTCTCGGCTATTCTAGTGGCAATTATCTTTACCTCATCTACTTCACAGATGCTCACCTTTTTAGGAGTGGACCATGGAAATCCTAACCAAGATGTGTCTGCGATCTAGGTGGCCTCCAGGGCCTTCCTGCCTTCTTGGAGGAAGATCACCTGCAGACCCACGCCCAGCACTTGTCCACAGGCCACCACGAAACATAACCCACTTGTGCATGACCCCAGCCAGAAAGGCTCTCTTTACACATACTGGAAAGGAACGGCCCCTTTCTGGGCAGGGCACGGCACACAGCAGGATGGCCTCAAGGCGGGGGACCTGCTTAGTCCCCTTCCCACACTCTAGGGACATTTTCTTCTCTCTTCCCACCACATCCTGCTGACTGCACCCAACACTGAGCAACCCCCAGAACACCATGACCCGCTCTGCCCTGAAGCTCATATTCTGCCCTCACCGTAGATTTCCTCACCTGTTCTACGCGTACCTTCCCACGTGGAGGTCCAAGAGAAAAAGAGCGTGTTCTAGCTGCCTCCTTCTCACAGAAATTCTCTTTCCCTAGTGCTGACCTGTAGGTGTGCCCCCTGTTGCCAATGGACCCCTGAACGCATCCTGAGGATGTGCCACAGAGCCAGGTGCTGCCAGGGTCCTCATGACTCCATGCAACCAGGGCACCTCTAGCTCCACCACCACCATCCAGGGCCCACCACAAAGCTTGTCTCACTGAGCCTTACTCTGCCGAGACACGCACCGTTCACATGCAGTCCAGGTCATCAGTACCTGTCTGGGCAGGGCACTGCACACAGCATGCTTCCACAGTGGACGAGCTGCCCCGGGCCCCTCACGCTCTCAAACACAGCTCTCATCTCCCTTCCCACCACGTCGAGATGACTATGCAACATCCTTTCCTTCCCCCAGGCAACACAGAACCACGACCCTCTTCCATGCACCCCTGCGTCACTGGGGACCCCTGCACCTTCTCTAGGCTTACTTCGATTCTCACGGGGACCATTACACACACAGACCGCCCGCGATCGCTCTTCTCCTATTGGGAAGTAGCTTTATCTTACCTTCAGATGGTCACACAGGTAGCCACGGAACACTGACTTCACTGGCAGCAAGCCTGAGACACAGGTGGCTACGTGGGCCCTCCTGAGTTCACCGCAAGGGCAGGCCACTGCACACAGCATGGCTTCACGGGGGAGGATCCACCCAGGACTTTGGGCACTTCCAAACGCAGCCTTCACCTCTCTTCCCAGGCCGTCACACTGCATGCATGCAAGAATGTCCCCCACATCCACACATGTTCATGCACCGCCCTCCAGCTTGCATCCAGCCCTCAACGGGGATCCGCTCTTCTGCTCTATGCTTCAGGAGGAAGAGGAGGAGGAGCACCAGAGGACAACACACTTTCCGTTCTCTGCTCTGCCACTGGAAAGTCTCCTTAGCTTCTCTACCCTCTAGGTGTTCCCATCCTTAGCAAAAGGCTCGTGAAATGGCCCTGAGGTTTCCTGGGATCAGCTGGAGGCCGGAGTCCTCATGCCATCATGCCAGCCAGCTCAAGGACACCTGCAGCTCCACCACTACGGCTTGGCCAAAAGCCTGCACCAAAGGGACTCTTGCTGGGCGTTCCCTTACCCCGACAGCCACCAATGCCACAAAATACAAGAGATCAGCACCCGTCTGGGCAGGGCACCACACAGCATGCCTCTCAGGGGAGGATCCACCCAATCCCCTTCCCACTCTCAGAAGGAGCTTGGAGCTCTCTCCCCATCACATCCTGATGGCTGCGCCCAAGGTAGAGCCACAGCCCTAGAGGATGTCAACCCATGCCTTCCAACCTGCATCTCTCCCTGACAGCAAATCCCGCCCCCCCCTCCACCCACACACCCACCCCACTCTACGCCTCCTCCACATGGAAGAGGCCCCGCGGCCGGAAGAAGCATACTGTACTTCTCCCTTCTTGTCTCAGGAATGACCTTCTCTTCTGTAACCTCTCTGTGCTCACAGCCTGAGCAAAGGAGCCCTGAAATCAGGCTGAGGATGCCAGAGACACAGCTGGCTCCCACGGTCATCATGGCATCAAGGCGGGCTGCTCATCCACACCTACAACTCCACCCACATCACCGCTGCACAGGCCACCACACGAGGTTCTCGTGAGCCTTACTCTACCCACACGGGTACCCCTTAAGAGACATCTAAGGAAACGGCACCCGCGTAGGTAGGGCACGGCACACAGCTGGCCTTCAAGGTGGAGGACCTGCCCTACCTCCCTCTCACTCCCACATGGAACCTTTCATGTGTCTACCCATCTCTTCCTGGTGAGTGCACCCTGCATCCAGCCATAGCCTTAGAAGGTATCGACCCACTGCCCTCCAACTAGCATGCCTCCCCCTTTGCATCTCCTCAGCTGGTCGAAGCCTATCTGGACAACTCTCTGAACAGAGGGAGAATGATCTTGCCTCTGTTCTCGGCTATTCTAGTGGCAATTATCTTTACCTCATCTACTTCACAGATGCTCACCTTTTTAGGAGTGGACCATGGAAATCCTAACCAAGATGTGTCTGCGATCTAGGTGGCCTCCAGGGCCTTCCTGCCTTCTTGGAGGAAGATCACCTGCAGACCCACGCCCAGCACTTGTCCACAGGCCACCACGAAACATAACCCACTTGTGCATGACCCCAGCCAGAAAGGCTCTCTTTACACATACTGGAAAGGAACGGCCCCTTTCTGGGCAGGGCACGGCACACAGCAGGATGGCCTCAAGGCGGGGGACCTGCTTAGTCCCCTTCCCACACTCTAGGGACAGTTTCTTCTCTCTTCCCACCACATCCTGCTGACTGCACCCAACACTGAGCAACCCCCAGAACACCATGACCCGCTCTGCCCTGAAGCTCATATTCCGCCCTCACCGTAGATTTCCTCACCTGTTCTACGCGTACCTTCCCACGTGGAGGTCCAAGAGAAAAAGAGCGTGTTCTAGCTGCCTCCTTCTCACAGAAATTCTCTTTCCCTAGTGCTGACCTGTAGGTGTGCCCCCTGTTGCCAATGGACCCCTGAACGCATCCTGAGGATGTGCCACAGAGCCAGGTGCTGCCAGGGTCCTCATGACTCCATGCAACCAGGGCACCTCTAGCTCCACCACCACCATCCAGGGCCCACCACAAAGCTTGTCTCACTGAGCCTTACTCTGCCGAGACACGCACCGTTCACATGCAGTCCAGGTCATCAGTACCTGTCTGGGCAGGGCACTGCACACAGCATGCTTCCACAGTGGACGAGCTGCCCCGGGCCCCTCACGCTCTCAAACACAGCTCTCATCTCCCTTCCCACCACGTCGAGATGACTATGCAACATCCTTTCCTTCCCCCAGGCAACACAGAACCACGACCCTCTTCCATGCACCCCTGCGTCACTGGGGACCCCTGCACCTTCTCTAGGCTTACTTCGATTCTCACGGGGACCATTACACACACAGACCGCCCGCGATCGCTCTTCTCCTATTGGGAAGTAGCTTTATCTTACCTTCAGATGGTCACACAGGTAGCCACGGAACACTGACTTCACTGGCAGCAAGCCTGAGACACAGGTGGCTACGTGGGCCCTCCTGAGTTCACCGCAAGGGCAGGCCACTGCACACAGCATGGCTTCACGGGGGAGGATCCACCCAGGACTTCGGGCACTTCCAAACGTAGCCTTCACCTCTCTTCCCAGGCCGTCACACTGCATGCATGCAAGAATGTCCCCCACATCCACACATGTTCATGCACCGCCCTCCAGCTTGCATCCAGCCCTCAACGGGGATCCGCTCTTCTGCTCTATGCTTCAGGAGGAAGAGGAGGAGGAGCACCAGAGGACAACACACTTTCCGTTCTCTGCTCTGCCACTGGAAAGTCTCCTTAGCTTCTCTACCCTCTAGGTGTTCCCATCCTTAGCAAAAGGCTCGTGGAATGGCCCTGAGGTTTCCTGGGATCAGCTGGAGGCCGGAGTCCTCATGCCATCATGCCAGCCAGCTCAAGGACACCTGCAGCTCCACCACTACGGCTTGGCCAAAAGCCTGCACCAAAGGGACTCTTGCTGGGCGTTCCCTTACCCCGACAGCCACCAATGCCACAAAATACAAGAGATCAGCACCCGTCTGGGCAGGGCACCACACAGCATGCCTCTCAGGGGAGGATCCACCCAATCCCCTTCCCACTCTCAGAAGGAGCTTGGAGCTCTCTCCCCATCACATCCTGATGGCTGCGCCCAAGGTAGAGCCACAGCCCTAGAGGATGTCAACCCATGCCTTCCAACCTGCATCTCTCCCTGACAGCAAATCCCGCCCCCCCCTCCACCCACACACCCACCCCACTCTACGCCTCCTCCACATGGAAGAGGCCCCGCGGCCGGAAGAAGCATACTGTACTTCTCCCTTCTTGTCTCAGGAATGACCTTCTCTTCTGTAACCTCTCTGTGCTCACAGCCTGAGCAAAGGAGCCCTGAAATCAGGCTGAGGATGCCAGAGACACAGCTGGCTCCCACGGTCATCATGGCATCAAGGCGGGCTGCTCATCCACACCTACAACTCCACCCACATCACCGCTGCACAGGCCACCACACGAGGTTCTCGTGAGCCTTACTCTACCCACACGGGTACCCCTTAAGAGACATCTAAGGAAACGGCACCCGCGTAGGTAGGGCACGGCACACAGCTGGCCTTCAAGGTGGAGGACCTGCCCTACCTCCCTCTCACTCCCACATGGAACCTTTCATGTGTCTACCCATCTCTTCCTGGTGAGTGCACCCTGCATCCAGCCATAGCCTTAGAAGGTATCGACCCACTGCCCTCCAACTAGCATGCCTCCCCCTTTGCATCTCCTCAGCTGGTCGAAGCCTATCTGGACAACTCTCTGAACAGAGGGAGAATGATCTTGCCTCTGTTCTCGGCTATTCTAGTGGCAATTATCTTTACCTCATCTACTTCACAGATGCTCACCTTTTTAGGAGTGGACCATGGAAATCCTAACCAAGATGTGTCTGCGATCTAGGTGGCCTCCAGGGCCTTCCTGCCTTCTTGGAGGAAGATCACCTGCAGACCCACGCCCAGCACTTGTCCACAGGCCACCACGAAACATAACCCACTTGTGCATGACCCCAGCCAGAAAGGCTCTCTTTACACATACTGGAAAGGAACGGCCCCTTTCTGGGCAGGGCACGGCACACAGCAGGATGGCCTCAAGGCGGGGGACCTGCTTAGTCCCCTTCCCACACTCTAGGGACAGTTTCTTCTCTCTTCCCACCACATCCTGCTGACTGCACCCAACACTGAGCAACCCCCAGAACACCATGACCCGCTCTGCCCTGAAGCTCATATTCCGCCCTCACCGTAGATTTCCTCACCTGTTCTACGCGTACCTTCCCACGTGGAGGTCCAAGAGAAAAAGAGCGTGTTCTAGCTGCCTCCTTCTCACAGAAATTCTCTTTCCCTAGTGCTGACCTGTAGGTGTGCCCCCTGTTGCCAATGGACCCCTGAACGCATCCTGAGGATGTGCCACAGAGCCAGGTGCTGCCAGGGTCCTCATGACTCCATGCAACCAGGGCACCTCTAGCTCCACCACCACCATCCAGGGCCCACCACAAAGCTTGTCTCACTGAGCCTTACTCTGCCGAGACACGCACCGTTCACATGCAGTCCAGGTCATCAGTACCTGTCTGGGCAGGGCACTGCACACAGCATGCTTCCACAGTGGACGAGCTGCCCCGGGCCCCTCACGCTCTCAAACACAGCTCTCATCTCCCTTCCCACCACGTCGAGATGACTATGCAACATCCTTTCCTTCCCCCAGGCAACACAGAACCACGACCCTCTTCCATGCACCCCTGCGTCACTGGGGACCCCTGCACCTTCTCTAGGCTTACTTCGATTCTCACGGGGACCATTACACACACAGACCGCCCGCGATCGCTCTTCTCCTATTGGGAAGTAGCTTTATCTTACCTTCAGATGGTCACACAGGTAGCCACGGAACACTGACTTCACTGGCAGCAAGCCTGAGACACAGGTGGCTACGTGGGCCCTCCTGAGTTCACCGCAAGGGCAGGCCACTGCACACAGCATGGCTTCACGGGGGAGGATCCACCCAGGACTTCGGGCACTTCCAAACGTAGCCTTCACCTCTCTTCCCAGGCCGTCACACTGCATGCATGCAAGAATGTCCCCCACATCCACACATGTTCATGCACCGCCCTCCAGCTTGCATCCAGCCCTCAACGGGGATCCGCTCTTCTGCTCTATGCTTCAGGAGGAAGAGGAGGAGGAGCACCAGAGGACAACACACTTTCCGTTCTCTGCTCTGCCACTGGAAAGTCTCCTTAGCTTCTCTACCCTCTAGGTGTTCCCATCCTTAGCAAAAGGCTCGTGGAATGGCCCTGAGGTTTCCTGGGATCAGCTGGAGGCCGGAGTCCTCATGCCATCATGCCAGCCAGCTCAACGACACCTGCAGCTCCACCACTACGGCTTGGCCAAAAGCCTGCACCAAAGGGACTCTTGCTGGGCGTTCCCTTACCCCGACAGCCACCAATGCCACAAAATACAAGAGATCAGCACCCGTCTGGGCAGGGCACCACACAGCATGCCTCTCAGGGGAGGATCCACCCAATCCCCTTCCCACTCTCAGAAGGAGCTTGGAGCTCTCTCCCCATCACATCCTGATGGCTGCGCCCAAGGTAGAGCCACAGCCCTAGAGGATGTCAACCCATGCCTTCCAACCTGCATCTCTCCCTGACAGCAAATCCCGCCCCCCCCTCCACCCACACACCCACCCCACTCTACGCCTCCTCCACATGGAAGAGGCCCCGCGGCCGGAAGAAGCATACTGTACTTCTCCCTTCTTGTCTCAGGAATGACCTTCTCTTCTGTAACCTCTCTGTGCTCACAGCCTGAGCAAAGGAGCCCTGAAATCAGGCTGAGGATGCCAGAGACACAGCTGGCTCCCACGGTCATCATGGCATCAAGGCGGGCTGCTCATCCACACCTACAACTCCACCCACATCACCGCTGCACAGGCCACCACACGAGGTTCTCGTGAGCCTTACTCTACCCACACGGGTACCCCTTAAGAGACATCTAAGGAAACGGCACCCGCGTAGGTAGGGCACGGCACACAGCTGGCCTTCAAGGTGGAGGACCTGCCCTACCTCCCTCTCACTCCCACATGGAACCTTTCATGTGTCTACCCATCTCTTCCTGGTGAGTGCACCCTGCATCCAGCCATAGCCTTAGAAGGTATCGACCCACTGCCCTCCAACTAGCATGCCTCCCCCTTTGCATCTCCTCAGCTGGTCGAAGCCTATCTGGACAACTCTCTGAACAGAGGGAGAATGATCTTGCCTCTGTTCTCGGCTATTCTAGTGGCAATTATCTTTACCTCATCTACTTCACAGATGCTCACCTTTTTAGGAGTGGACCATGGAAATCCTAACCAAGATGTGTCTGCGATCTAGGTGGCCTCCAGGGCCTTCCTGCCTTCTTGGAGGAAGATCACCTGCAGACCCACGCCCAGCACTTGTCCACAGGCCACCACGAAACATAACCCACTTGTGCATGACCCCAGCCAGAAAGGCTCTCTTTACACATACTGGAAAGGAACGGCCCCTTTCTGGGCAGGGCACGGCACACAGCAGGATGGCCTCAAGGCAGGGGACCTGCTTAGTCCCCTTCCCACACTCTAGGGACATTTTCTTCTCTCTTCCCACCACATCCTGCTGACTGCACCCAACACTGAGCAACCCCCAGAACACCATGACCCGCTCTGCCCTGAAGCTCATATTCCGCCCTCACCGTAGATTTCCTCACCTGTTCTACGCGTACCTTCCCACGTGGAGGTCCAAGAGAAAAAGAGCGTGTTCTAGCTGCCTCCTTCTCACAGAAATTCTCTTTCCCTAGTGCTGACCTGTAGGTGTGCCCCCTGTTGCCAATGGACCCCTGAACGCATCCTGAGGATGTGCCACAGAGCCAGGTGCTGCCAGGGTCCTCATGACTCCATGCAACCAGGGCACCTCTAGCTCCACCACCACCATCCAGGGCCCACCACAAAGCTTGTCTCACTGAGCCTTACTCTGCCGAGACACGCACCGTTCACATGCAGTCCAGGTCATCAGTACCTGTCTGGGCAGGGCACTGCACACAGCATGCTTCCACAGTGGACGAGCTGCCCCGGGCCCCTCACGCTCTCAAACACAGCTCTCATCTCCCTTCCCACCACGTCGAGATGACTATGCAACATCCTTTCCTTCCCCCAGGCAACACAGAACCACGACCCTCTTCCATGCACCCCTGCGTCACTGGGGACCCCTGCACCTTCTCTAGGCTTACTTCGATTCTCACGGGGACCATTACACACACAGACCGCCCGCGATCGCTCTTCTCCTATTGGGAAGTAGCTTTATCTTACCTTCAGATGGTCACACAGGTAGCCACGGAACACTGACTTCACTGGCAGCAAGCCTGAGACACAGGTGGCTACGTGGGCCCTCCTGAGTTCACCGCAAGGGCAGGCCACTGCACACAGCATGGCTTCACGGGGGAGGATCCACCCAGGACTTCGGGCACTTCCAAAAGTAGCCTTCACCTCTCTTCCCAGGCCGTCACACTGCATGCATGCAAGAATGTCCCCCACATCCACACATGTTCATGCACCGCCCTCCAGCTTGCATCCAGCCCTCAACGGGGATCCGCTCTTCTGCTCTATGCTTCAGGAGGAAGAGGAGGAGGAGCACCAGAGGACAACACACTTTCCGTTCTCTGCTCTGCCACTGGAAAGTCTCCTTAGCTTCTCTACCCTCTAGGTGTTCCCATCCTTAGCAAAAGGCTCGTGAAATGGCCCTGAGGTTTCCTGGGATCAGCTGGAGGCCGGAGTCCTCATGCCATCATGCCAGCCAGCTCAAGGACACCTGCAGCTCCACCACTACGGCTTGGCCAAAAGCCTGCACCAAAGGGACTCTTGCTGGGCGTTCCCTTACCCCGACAGCCACCAATGCCACAAAATACAAGAGATCAGCACCCGTCTGGGCAGGGCACCACACAGCATGCCTCTCAGGGGAGGATCCACCCAATCCCCTTCCCACTCTCAGAAGGAGCTTGGAGCTCTCTCCCCATCACATCCTGATGGCTGCGCCCAAGGTAGAGCCACAGCCCTAGAGGATGTCAACCCATGCCTTCCAACCTGCATCTCTCCCTGACAGCAAATCCCGCCCCCCCCTCCACCCACACACCCACCCCACTCTACGCCTCCTCCACATGGAAGAGGCCCCGCGGCCGGAAGAAGCATACTGTACTTCTCCCTTCTTGTCTCAGGAATGACCTTCTCTTCTGTAACCTCTCTGTGCTCACAGCCTGAGCAAAGGAGCCCTGAAATCAGGCTGAGGATGCCAGAGACACAGCTGGCTCCCACGGTCATCATGGCATCAAGGCGGGCTGCTCATCCACACCTACAACTCCACCCACATCACCGCTGCACAGGCCACCACACGAGGTTCTCGTGAGCCTTACTCTACCCACACGGGTACCCCTTAAGAGACATCTAAGGAAACGGCACCCGCGTAGGTAGGGCACGGCACACAGCTGGCCTTCAAGGTGGAGGACCTGCCCTACCTCCCTCTCACTCCCACATGGAACCTTTCATGTGTCTACCCATCTCTTCCTGGTGAGTGCACCCTGCATCCAGCCATAGCCTTAGAAGGTATCGACCCACTGCCCTCCAACTAGCATGCCTCCCCCTTTGCATCTCCTCAGCTGGTCGAAGCCTATCTGGACAACTCTCTGAACAGAGGGAGAATGATCTTGCCTCTGTTCTCGGCTATTCTAGTGGCAATTATCTTTACCTCATCTACTTCACAGATGCTCACCTTTTTAGGAGTGGACCATGGAAATCCTAACCAAGATGTGTCTGCGATCTAGGTGGCCTCCAGGGCCTTCCTGCCTTCTTGGAGGAAGATCACCTGCAGACCCACGCCCAGCACTTGTCCACAGGCCACCACGAAACATAACCCACTTGTGCATGACCCCAGCCAGAAAGGCTCTCTTTACACATACTGGAAAGGAACGGCCCCTTTCTGGGCAGGGCACGGCACACAGCAGGATGGCCTCAAGGCGGGGGACCTGCTTAGTCCCCTTCCCACACTCTAGGGACAGTTTCTTCTCTCTTCCCACCACATCCTGCTGACTGCACCCAACACTGAGCAACCCCCAGAACACCATGACCCGCTCTGCCCTGAAGCTCATATTCCGCCCTCACCGTAGATTTCCTCACCTGTTCTACGCGTACCTTCCCACGTGGAGGTCCAAGAGAAAAAGAGCGTGTTCTAGCTGCCTCCTTCTCACAGAAATTCTCTTTCCCTAGTGCTGACCTGTAGGTGTGCCCCCTGTTGCCAATGGACCCCTGAACGCATCCTGAGGATGTGCCACAGAGCCAGGTGCTGCCAGGGTCCTCATGACTCCATGCAACCAGGGCACCTCTAGCTCCACCACCACCATCCAGGGCCCACCACAAAGCTTGTCTCACTGAGCCTTACTCTGCCGAGACACGCACCGTTCACATGCAGTCCAGGTCATCAGTACCTGTCTGGGCAGGGCACTGCACACAGCATGCTTCCACAGTGGACGAGCTGCCCCGGGCCCCTCACGCTCTCAAACACAGCTCTCATCTCCCTTCCCACCACGTCGAGATGACTATGCAACATCCTTTCCTTCCCCCAGGCAACACAGAACCACGACCCTCTTCCATGCACCCCTGCGTCACTGGGGACCCCTGCACCTTCTCTAGGCTTACTTCGATTCTCACGGGGACCATTACACACACAGACCGCCCGCGATCGCTCTTCTCCTATTGGGAAGTAGCTTTATCTTACCTTCAGATGGTCACACAGGTAGCCACGGAACACTGACTTCACTGGCAGCAAGCCTGAGACACAGGTGGCTACGTGGGCCCTCCTGAGTTCACCGCAAGGGCAGGCCACTGCACACAGCATGGCTTCACGGGGGAGGATCCACCCAGGACTTCGGGCACTTCCAAACGTAGCCTTCACCTCTCTTCCCAGGCCGTCACACTGCATGCATGCAAGAATGTCCCCCACATCCACACATGTTCATGCACCGCCCTCCAGCTTGCATCCAGCCCTCAACGGGGATCCGCTCTTCTGCTCTATGCTTCAGGAGGAAGAGGAGGAGGAGCACCAGAGGACAACACACTTTCCGTTCTCTGCTCTGCCACTGGAAAGTCTCCTTAGCTTCTCTACCCTCTAGGTGTTCCCATCCTTAGCAAAAGGCTCGTGGAATGGCCCTGAGGTTTCCTGGGATCAGCTGGAGGCCGGAGTCCTCATGCCATCATGCCAGCCAGCTCAAGGACACCTGCAGCTCCACCACTACGGCTTGGCCAAAAGCCTGCACCAAAGGGACTCTTGCTGGGCGTTCCCTTACCCCGACAGCCACCAATGCCACAAAATACAAGAGATCAGCACCCGTCTGGGCAGGGCACCACACAGCATGCCTCTCAGGGGAGGATCCACCCAATCCCCTTCCCACTCTCAGAAGGAGCTTGGAGCTCTCTCCCCATCACATCCTGATGGCTGCGCCCAAGGTAGAGCCACAGCCCTAGAGGATGTCAACCCATGCCTTCCAACCTGCATCTCTCCCTGACAGCAAATCCCGCCCCCCCCTCCACCCACACACCCACCCCACTCTACGCCTCCTCCACATGGAAGAGGCCCCGCGGCCGGAAGAAGCATACTGTACTTCTCCCTTCTTGTCTCAGGAATGACCTTCTCTTCTGTAACCTCTCTGTGCTCACAGCCTGAGCAAAGGAGCCCTGAAATCAGGCTGAGGATGCCAGAGACACAGCTGGCTCCCACGGTCATCATGGCATCAAGGCGGGCTGCTCATCCACACCTACAACTCCACCCACATCACCGCTGCACAGGCCACCACACGAGGTTCTCGTGAGCCTTACTCTACCCACACGGGTACCCCTTAAGAGACATCTAAGGAAACGGCACCCGCGTAGGTAGGGCACGGCACACAGCTGGCCTTCAAGGTGGAGGACCTGCCCTACCTCCCTCTCACTCCCACATGGAACCTTTCATGTGTCTACCCATCTCTTCCTGGTGAGTGCACCCTGCATCCAGCCATAGCCTTAGAAGGTATCGACCCACTGCCCTCCAACTAGCATGCCTCCCCCTTTGCATCTCCTCAGCTGGTCGAAGCCTATCTGGACAACTCTCTGAACAGAGGGAGAATGATCTTGCCTCTGTTCTCGGCTATTCTAGTGGCAATTATCTTTACCTCATCTACTTCACAGATGCTCACCTTTTTAGGAGTGGACCATGGAAATCCTAACCAAGATGTGTCTGCGATCTAGGTGGCCTCCAGGGCCTTCCTGCCTTCTTGGAGGAAGATCACCTGCAGACCCACGCCCAGCACTTGTCCACAGGCCACCACGAAACATAACCCACTTGTGCATGACCCCAGCCAGAAAGGCTCTCTTTACACATACTGGAAAGGAACGGCCCCTTTCTGGGCAGGGCACGGCACACAGCAGGATGGCCTCAAGGCGGGGGACCTGCTTAGTCCCCTTCCCACACTCTAGGGACATTTTCTTCTCTCTTCCCACCACATCCTGCTGACTGCACCCAACACTGAGCAACCCCCAGAACACCATGACCCGCTCTGCCCTGAAGCTCATATTCCGCCCTCACCGTAGATTTCCTCACCTGTTCTACGCGTACCTTCCCACGTGGAGGTCCAAGAGAAAAAGAGCGTGTTCTAGCTGCCTCCTTCTCACAGAAATTCTCTTTCCCTAGTGCTGACCTGTAGGTGTGCCCCCTGTTGCCAATGGACCCCTGAACGCATCCTGAGGATGTGCCACAGAGCCAGGTGCTGCCAGGGTCCTCATGACTCCATGCAACCAGGGCACCTCTAGCTCCACCACCACCATCCAGGGCCCACCACAAAGCTTGTCTCACTGAGCCTTACTCTGCCGAGACACGCACCGTTCACATGCAGTCCAGGTCATCAGTACCTGTCTGGGCAGGGCACTGCACACAGCATGCTTCCACAGTGGACGAGCTGCCCCGGGCCCCTCACGCTCTCAAACACAGCTCTCATCTCCCTTCCCACCACGTCGAGATGACTATGCAACATCCTTTCCTTCCCCCAGGCAACACAGAACCACGACCCTCTTCCATGCACCCCTGCGTCACTGGGGACCCCTGCACCTTCTCTAGGCTTACTTCGATTCTCACGGGGACCATTACACACACAGACCGCCCGCGATCGCTCTTCTCCTATTGGGAAGTAGCTTTATCTTACCTTCAGATGGTCACACAGGTAGCCACGGAACACTGACTTCACTGGCAGCAAGCCTGAGACACAGGTGGCTACGTGGGCCCTCCTGAGTTCACCGCAAGGGCAGGCCACTGCACACAGCATGGCTTCACGGGGGAGGATCCACCCAGGACTTCGGGCACTTCCAAACGTAGCCTTCACCTCTCTTCCCAGGCCGTCACACTGCATGCATGCAAGAATGTCCCCCACATCCACACATGTTCATGCACCGCCCTCCAGCTTGCATCCAGCCCTCAACGGGGATCCGCTCTTCTGCTCTATGCTTCAGGAGGAAGAGGAGGAGGAGCACCAGAGGACAACACACTTTCCGTTCTCTGCTCTGCCACTGGAAAGTCTCCTTAGCTTCTCTACCCTCTAGGTGTTCCCATCCTTAGCAAAAGGCTCGTGGAATGGCCCTGAGGTTTCCTGGGATCAGCTGGAGGCCGGAGTCCTCATGCCATCATGCCAGCCAGCTCAAGGACACCTGCAGCTCCACCACTACGGCTTGGCCAAAAGCCTGCACCAAAGGGACTCTTGCTGGGCGTTCCCTTACCCCGACAGCCACCAATGCCACAAAATACAAGAGATCAGCACCCGTCTGGGCAGGGCACCACACAGCATGCCTCTCAGGGGAGGATCCACCCAATCCCCTTCCCACTCTCAGAAGGAGCTTGGAGCTCTCTCCCCATCACATCCTGATGGCTGCGCCCAAGGTAGAGCCACAGCCCTAGAGGATGTCAACCCATGCCTTCCAACCTGCATCTCTCCCTGACAGCAAATCCCGCCCCCCCCTCCACCCACACACCCACCCCACTCTACGCCTCCTCCACATGGAAGAGGCCCCGCGGCCGGAAGAAGCATACTGTACTTCTCCCTTCTTGTCTCAGGAATGACCTTCTCTTCTGTAACCTCTCTGTGCTCACAGCCTGAGCAAAGGAGCCCTGAAATCAGGCTGAGGATGCCAGAGACACAGCTGGCTCCCACGGTCATCATGGCATCAAGGCGGGCTGCTCATCCACACCTACAACTCCACCCACATCACCGCTGCACAGGCCACCACACGAGGTTCTCGTGAGCCTTACTCTACCCACACGGGTACCCCTTAAGAGACATCTAAGGAAACGGCACCCGCGTAGGTAGGGCACGGCACACAGCTGGCCTTCAAGGTGGAGGACCTGCCCTACCTCCCTCTCACTCCCACATGGAACCTTTCATGTGTCTACCCATCTCTTCCTGGTGAGTGCACCCTGCATCCAGCCATAGCCTTAGAAGGTATCGACCCACTGCCCTCCAACTAGCATGCCTCCCCCTTTGCATCTCCTCAGCTGGTCGAAGCCTATCTGGACAACTCTCTGAACAGAGGGAGAATGATCTTGCCTCTGTTCTCGGCTATTCTAGTGGCAATTATCTTTACCTCATCTACTTCACAGATGCTCACCTTTTTAGGAGTGGACCATGGAAATCCTAACCAAGATGTGTCTGCGATCTAGGTGGCCTCCAGGGCCTTCCTGCCTTCTTGGAGGAAGATCACCTGCAGACCCACGCCCAGCACTTGTCCACAGGCCACCACGAAACATAACCCACTTGTGCATGACCCCAGCCAGAAAGGCTCTCTTTACACATACTGGAAAGGAACGGCCCCTTTCTGGGCAGGGCACGGCACACAGCAGGATGGCCTCAAGGCGGGGGACCTGCTTAGTCCCCTTCCCACACTCTAGGGACATTTTCTTCTCTCTTCCCACCACATCCTGCTGACTGCACCCAACACTGAGCAACCCCCAGAACACCATGACCCGCTCTGCCCTGAAGCTCATATTCCGCCCTCACCGTAGATTTCCTCACCTGTTCTACGCGTACCTTCCCACGTGGAGGTCCAAGAGAAAAAGAGCGTGTTCTAGCTGCCTCCTTCTCACAGAAATTCTCTTTCCCTAGTGCTGACCTGTAGGTGTGCCCCCTGTTGCCAATGGACCCCTGAACGCATCCTGAGGATGTGCCACAGAGCCAGGTGCTGCCAGGGTCCTCATGACTCCATGCAACCAGGGCACCTCTAGCTCCACCACCACCATCCAGGGCCCACCACAAAGCTTGTCTCACTGAGCCTTACTCTGCCGAGACACGCACCGTTCACATGCAGTCCAGGTCATCAGTACCTGTCTGG
Organism: Hippopotamus amphibius kiboko; assembly: GCF_030028045.1. Classification (NCBI taxonomy): domain Eukaryota; kingdom Metazoa; phylum Chordata; class Mammalia; order Artiodactyla; family Hippopotamidae; genus Hippopotamus; species Hippopotamus amphibius. The sequence continues at coordinate 9,354,924 of NC_080203.1, read as the reverse complement.
GCAGGGCACTGCACACAGCATGCTTCCACAGTGGACGAGCTGCCCCGGGCCCCTCACGCTCTCAAACACAGCTCTCATCTCCCTTCCCACCACGTCGAGATGACTATGCAACATCCTTTCCTTCCCCCAGGCAACACAGAACCACGACCCTCTTCCATGCACCCCTGCGTCACTGGGGACCCCTGCACCTTCTCTAGGCTTACTTCGATTCTCACGGGGACCATTACACACACAGACCGCCCGCGATCGCTCTTCTCCTATTGGGAAGTAGCTTTATCTTACCTTCAGATGGTCACACAGGTAGCCACGGAACACTGACTTCACTGGCAGCAAGCCTGAGACACAGGTGGCTACGTGGGCCCTCCTGAGTTCACCGCAAGGGCAGGCCACTGCACACAGCATGGCTTCACGGGGGAGGATCCACCCAGGACTTCGGGCACTTCCAAACGTAGCCTTCACCTCTCTTCCCAGGCCGTCACACTGCATGCATGCAAGAATGTCCCCCACATCCACACATGTTCATGCACCGCCCTCCAGCTTGCATCCAGCCCTCAACGGGGATCCGCTCTTCTGCTCTATGCTTCAGGAGGAAGAGGAGGAGGAGCACCAGAGGACAACACACTTTCCGTTCTCTGCTCTGCCACTGGAAAGTCTCCTTAGCTTCTCTACCCTCTAGGTGTTCCCATCCTTAGCAAAAGGCTCGTGGAATGGCCCTGAGGTTTCCTGGGATCAGCTGGAGGCCGGAGTCCTCATGCCATCATGCCAGCCAGCTCAACGACACCTGCAGCTCCACCACTACGGCTTGGCCAAAAGCCTGCACCAAAGGGACTCTTGCTGGGCGTTCCCTTACCCCGACAGCCACCAATGCCACAAAATACAAGAGATCAGCACCCGTCTGGGCAGGGCACCACACAGCATGCCTCTCAGGGGAGGATCCACCCAATCCCCTTCCCACTCTCAGAAGGAGCTTGGAGCTCTCTCCCCATCACATCCTGATGGCTGCGCCCAAGGTAGAGCCACAGCCCTAGAGGATGTCAACCCATGCCTTCCAACCTGCATCTCTCCCTGACAGCAAATCCCGCCCCCCCCTCCACCCACACACCCACCCCACTCTACGCCTCCTCCACATGGAAGAGGCCCCGCGGCCGGAAGAAGCATACTGTACTTCTCCCTTCTTGTCTCAGGAATGACCTTCTCTTCTGTAACCTCTCTGTGCTCACAGCCTGAGCAAAGGAGCCCTGAAATCAGGCTGAGGATGCCAGAGACACAGCTGGCTCCCACGGTCATCATGGCATCAAGGCGGGCTGCTCATCCACACCTACAACTCCACCCACATCACCGCTGCACAGGCCACCACACGAGGTTCTCGTGAGCCTTACTCTACCCACACGGGTACCCCTTAAGAGACATCTAAGGAAACGGCACCCGCGTAGGTAGGGCACGGCACACAGCTGGCCTTCAAGGTGGAGGACCTGCCCTACCTCCCTCTCACTCCCACATGGAACCTTTCATGTGTCTACCCATCTCTTCCTGGTGAGTGCACCCTGCATCCAGCCATAGCCTTAGAAGGTATCGACCCACTGCCCTCCAACTAGCATGCCTCCCCCTTTGCATCTCCTCAGCTGGTCGAAGCCTATCTGGACAACTCTCTGAACAGAGGGAGAATGATCTTGCCTCTGTTCTCGGCTATTCTAGTGGCAATTATCTTTACCTCATCTACTTCACAGATGCTCACCTTTTTAGGAGTGGACCATGGAAATCCTAACCAAGATGTGTCTGCGATCTAGGTGGCCTCCAGGGCCTTCCTGCCTTCTTGGAGGAAGATCACCTGCAGACCCACGCCCAGCACTTGTCCACAGGCCACCACGAAACATAACCCACTTGTGCATGACCCCAGCCAGAAAGGCTCTCTTTACACATACTGGAAAGGAACGGCCCCTTTCTGGGCAGGGCACGGCACACAGCAGGATGGCCTCAAGGCGGGGGACCTGCTTAGTCCCCTTCCCACACTCTAGGGACAGTTTCTTCTCTCTTCCCACCACATCCTGCTGACTGCACCCAACACTGAGCAACCCCCAGAACACCATGACCCGCTCTGCCCTGAAGCTCATATTCCGCCCTCACCGTAGATTTCCTCACCTGTTCTACGCGTACCTTCCCACGTGGAGGTCCAAGAGAAAAAGAGCGTGTTCTAGCTGCCTCCTTCTCACAGAAATTCTCTTTCCCTAGTGCTGACCTGTAGGTGTGCCCCCTGTTGCCAATGGACCCCTGAACGCATCCTGAGGATGTGCCACAGAGCCAGGTGCTGCCAGGGTCCTCATGACTCCATGCAACCAGGGCACCTCTAGCTCCACCACCACCATCCAGGGCCCACCACAAAGCTTGTCTCACTGAGCCTTACTCTGCCGAGACACGCACCGTTCACATGCAGTCCAGGTCATCAGTACCTGTCTGGGCAGGGCACTGCACACAGCATGCTTCCACAGTGGACGAGCTGCCCCGGGCCCCTCACGCTCTCAAACACAGCTCTCATCTCCCTTCCCACCACGTCGAGATGACTATGCAACATCCTTTCCTTCCCCCAGGCAACACAGAACCACGACCCTCTTCCATGCACCCCTGCGTCACTGGGGACCCCTGCACCTTCTCTAGGCTTACTTCGATTCTCACGGGGACCATTACACACACAGACCGCCCGCGATCGCTCTTCTCCTATTGGGAAGTAGCTTTATCTTACCTTCAGATGGTCACACAGGTAGCCACGGAACACTGACTTCACTGGCAGCAAGCCTGAGACACAGGTGGCTACGTGGGCCCTCCTGAGTTCACCGCAAGGGCAGGCCACTGCACACAGCATGGCTTCACGGGGGAGGATCCACCCAGGACTTCGGGCACTTCCAAACGTAGCCTTCACCTCTCTTCCCAGGCCGTCACACTGCATGCATGCAAGAATGTCCCCCACATCCACACATGTTCATGCACCGCCCTCCAGCTTGCATCCAGCCCTCAACGGGGATCCGCTCTTCTGCTCTATGCTTCAGGAGGAAGAGGAGGAGGAGCACCAGAGGACAACACACTTTCCGTTCTCTGCTCTGCCACTGGAAAGTCTCCTTAGCTTCTCTACCCTCTAGGTGTTCCCATCCTTAGCAAAAGGCTCGTGGAATGGCCCTGAGGTTTCCTGGGATCAGCTGGAGGCCGGAGTCCTCATGCCATCATGCCAGCCAGCTCAAGGACACCTGCAGCTCCACCACTACGGCTTGGCCAAAAGCCTGCACCAAAGGGACTCTTGCTGGGCGTTCCCTTACCCCGACAGCCACCAATGCCACAAAATACAAGAGATCAGCACCCGTCTGGGCAGGGCACCACACAGCATGCCTCTCAGGGGAGGATCCACCCAATCCCCTTCCCACTCTCAGAAGGAGCTTGGAGCTCTCTCCCCATCACATCCTGATGGCTGCGCCCAAGGTAGAGCCACAGCCCTAGAGGATGTCAACCCATGCCTTCCAACCTGCATCTCTCCCTGACAGCAAATCCCGCCCCCCCCTCCACCCACACACCCACCCCACTCTACGCCTCCTCCACATGGAAGAGGCCCCGCGGCCGGAAGAAGCATACTGTACTTCTCCCTTCTTGTCTCAGGAATGACCTTCTCTTCTGTAACCTCTCTGTGCTCACAGCCTGAGCAAAGGAGCCCTGAAATCAGGCTGAGGATGCCAGAGACACAGCTGGCTCCCACGGTCATCATGGCATCAAGGCGGGCTGCTCATCCACACCTACAACTCCACCCACATCACCGCTGCACAGGCCACCACACGAGGTTCTCGTGAGCCTTACTCTACCCACACGGGTACCCCTTAAGAGACATCTAAGGAAACGGCACCCGCGTAGGTAGGGCACGGCACACAGCTGGCCTTCAAGGTGGAGGACCTGCCCTACCTCCCTCTCACTCCCACATGGAACCTTTCATGTGTCTACCCATCTCTTCCTGGTGAGTGCACCCTGCATCCAGCCATAGCCTTAGAAGGTATCGACCCACTGCCCTCCAACTAGCATGCCTCCCCCTTTGCATCTCCTCAGCTGGTCGAAGCCTATCTGGACAACTCTCTGAACAGAGGGAGAATGATCTTGCCTCTGTTCTCGGCTATTCTAGTGGCAATTATCTTTACCTCATCTACTTCACAGATGCTCACCTTTTTAGGAGTGGACCATGGAAATCCTAACCAAGATGTGTCTGCGATCTAGGTGGCCTCCAGGGCCTTCCTGCCTTCTTGGAGGAAGATCACCTGCAGACCCACGCCCAGCACTTGTCCACAGGCCACCACGAAACATAACCCACTTGTGCATGACCCCAGCCAAAAAGGCTCTCTTTACACATACTGGAAAGGAACGGCCCCTTTCTGGGCAGGGCACGGCACACAGCAGGATGGCCTCAAGGCAGGGGACCTGCTTAGTCCCCTTCCCACACTCTAGGGACATTTTCTTCTCTCTTCCCACCACATCCTGCTGACTGCACCCAACACTGAGCAACCCCCAGAACACCATGACCCGCTCTGCCCTGAAGCTCATATTCCGCCCTCACCGTAGATTTCCTCACCTGTTCTACGCGTACCTTCCCACGTGGAGGTCCAAGAGAAAAAGAGCGTGTTCTAGCTGCCTCCTTCTCACAGAAATTCTCTTTCCCTAGTGCTGACCTGTAGGTGTGCCCCCTGCTGCCAATGGACCCCTGAACGCATCCTGAGGATGTGCCACAGAGCCAGGTGCTGCCAGGGTCCTCATGACTCCATGCAACCAGGGCACCTCTAGCTCCACCACCACCATCCAGGGCCCACCACAAAGCTTGTCTCACTGAGCCTTACTCTGCCGAGACACGCACCGTTCACATGCAGTCCAGGTCATCAGTACCTGTCTGGGCAGGGCACTGCACACAGCATGCTTCCACAGTGGACGAGCTGCCCCGGGCCCCTCACGCTCTCAAACACAGCTCTCATCTCCCTTCCCACCACGTCGAGATGACTATGCAACATCCTTTCCTTCCCCCAGGCAACACAGAACCACGACCCTCTTCCATGCACCCCTGCGTCACTGGGGACCCCTGCACCTTCTCTAGGCTTACTTCGATTCTCACGGGGACCATTACACACACAGACCGCCCGCGATCGCTCTTCTCCTATTGGGAAGTAGCTTTATCTTACCTTCAGATGGTCACACAGGTAGCCACGGAACACTGACTTCACTGGCAGCAAGCCTGAGACACAGGTGGCTACGTGGGCCCTCCTGAGTTCACCGCAAGGGCAGGCCACTGCACACAGCATGGCTTCACGGGGGAGGATCCACCCAGGACTTCGGGCACTTCCAAACGTAGCCTTCACCTCTCTTCCCAGGCCGTCACACTGCATGCATGCAAGAATGTCCCCCACATCCACACATGTTCATGCACCGCCCTCCAGCTTGCATCCAGCCCTCAACGGGGATCCGCTCTTCTGCTCTATGCTTCAGGAGGAAGAGGAGGAGGAGCACCAGAGGACAACACACTTTCCGTTCTCTGCTCTGCCACTGGAAAGTCTCCTTAGCTTCTCTACCCTCTAGGTGTTCCCATCCTTAGCAAAAGGCTCGTGGAATGGCCCTGAGGTTTCCTGGGATCAGCTGGAGGCCGGAGTCCTCATGCCATCATGCCAGCCAGCTCAACGACACCTGCAGCTCCACCACTACGGCTTGGCCAAAAGCCTGCACCAAAGGGACTCTTGCTGGGCGTTCCCTTACCCCGACAGCCACCAATGCCACAAAATACAAGAGATCAGCACCCGTCTGGGCAGGGCACCACACAGCATGCCTCTCAGGGGAGGATCCACCCAATCCCCTTCCCACTCTCAGAAGGAGCTTGGAGCTCTCTCCCCATCACATCCTGATGGCTGCGCCCAAGGTAGAGCCACAGCCCTAGAGGATGTCAACCCATGCCTTCCAACCTGCATCTCTCCCTGACAGCAAATCCCGCCCCCCCCTCCACCCACACACCCACCCCACTCTACGCCTCCTCCACATGGAAGAGGCCCCGCGGCCGGAAGAAGCATACTGTACTTCTCCCTTCTTGTCTCAGGAATGACCTTCTCTTCTGTAACCTCTCTGTGCTCACAGCCTGAGCAAAGGAGCCCTGAAATCAGGCTGAGGATGCCAGAGACACAGCTGGCTCCCACGGTCATCATGGCATCAAGGCGGGCTGCTCATCCACACCTACAACTCCACCCACATCACCGCTGCACAGGCCACCACACGAGGTTCTCGTGAGCCTTACTCTACCCACACGGGTACCCCTTAAGAGACATCTAAGGAAACGGCACCCGCGTAGGTAGGGCACGGCACACAGCTGGCCTTCAAGGTGGAGGACCTGCCCTACCTCCCTCTCACTCCCACATGGAACCTTTCATGTGTCTACCCATCTCTTCCTGGTGAGTGCACCCTGCATCCAGCCATAGCCTTAGAAGGTATCGACCCACTGCCCTCCAACTAGCATGCCTCCCCCTTTGCATCTCCTCAGCTGGTCGAAGCCTATCTGGACAACTCTCTGAACAGAGGGAGAATGATCTTGCCTCTGTTCTCGGCTATTCTAGTGGCAATTATCTTTACCTCATCTACTTCACAGATGCTCACCTTTTTAGGAGTGGACCATGGAAATCCTAACCAAGATGTGTCTGCGATCTAGGTGGCCTCCAGGGCCTTCCTGCCTTCTTGGAGGAAGATCACCTGCAGACCCACGCCCAGCACTTGTCCACAGGCCACCACGAAACATAACCCACTTGTGCATGACCCCAGCCAGAAAGGCTCTCTTTACACATACTGGAAAGGAACGGCCCCTTTCTGGGCAGGGCACGGCACACAGCAGGATGGCCTCAAGGCGGGGGACCTGCTTAGTCCCCTTCCCACACTCTAGGGACATTTTCTTCTCTCTTCCCACCACATCCTGCTGACTGCACCCAACACTGAGCAACCCCCAGAACACCATGACCCGCTCTGCCCTGAAGCTCATATTCCGCCCTCACCGTAGATTTCCTCACCTGTTCTACGCGTACCTTCCCACGTGGAGGTCCAAGAGAAAAAGAGCGTGTTCTAGCTGCCTCCTTCTCACAGAAATTCTCTTTCCCTAGTGCTGACCTGTAGGTGTGCCCCCTGTTGCCAATGGACCCCTGAACGCATCCTGAGGATGTGCCACAGAGCCAGGTGCTGCCAGGGTCCTCATGACTCCATGCAACCAGGGCACCTCTAGCTCCACCACCACCATCCAGGGCCCACCACAAAGCTTGTCTCACTGAGCCTTACTCTGCCGAGACACGCACCGTTCACATGCAGTCCAGGTCATCAGTACCTGTCTGGGCAGGGCACTGCACACAGCATGCTTCCACAGTGGACGAGCTGCCCCGGGCCCCTCACGCTCTCAAACACAGCTCTCATCTCCCTTCCCACCACGTCGAGATGACTATGCAACATCCTTTCCTTCCCCCAGGCAACACAGAACCACGACCCTCTTCCATGCACCCCTGCGTCACTGGGGACCCCTGCACCTTCTCTAGGCTTACTTCGATTCTCACGGGGACCATTACACACACAGACCGCCCGCGATCGCTCTTCTCCTATTGGGAAGTAGCTTTATCTTACCTTCAGATGGTCACACAGGTAGCCACGGAACACTGACTTCACTGGCAGCAAGCCTGAGACACAGGTGGCTACGTGGGCCCTCCTGAGTTCACCGCAAGGGCAGGCCACTGCACACAGCATGGCTTCACGGGGGAGGATCCACCCAGGACTTCGGGCACTTCCAAAAGTAGCCTTCACCTCTCTTCCCAGGCCGTCACACTGCATGCATGCAAGAATGTCCCCCACATCCACACATGTTCATGCACCGCCCTCCAGCTTGCATCCAGCCCTCAACGGGGATCCGCTCTTCTGCTCTATGCTTCAGGAGGAAGAGGAGGAGGAGCACCAGAGGACAACACACTTTCCGTTCTCTGCTCTGCCACTGGAAAGTCTCCTTAGCTTCTCTACCCTCTAGGTGTTCCCATCCTTAGCAAAAGGCTCGTGAAATGGCCCTGAGGTTTCCTGGGATCAGCTGGAGGCCGGAGTCCTCATGCCATCATGCCAGCCAGCTCAAGGACACCTGCAGCTCCACCACTACGGCTTGGCCAAAAGCCTGCACCAAAGGGACTCTTGCTGGGCGTTCCCTTACCCCGACAGCCACCAATGCCACAAAATACAAGAGATCAGCACCCGTCTGGGCAGGGCACCACACAGCATGCCTCTCAGGGGAGGATCCACCCAATCCCCTTCCCACTCTCAGAAGGAGCTTGGAGCTCTCTCCCCATCACATCCTGATGGCTGCGCCCAAGGTAGAGCCACAGCCCTAGAGGATGTCAACCCATGCCTTCCAACCTGCATCTCTCCCTGACAGCAAATCCCGCCCCCCCCTCCACCCACACACCCACCCCACTCTACGCCTCCTCCACATGGAAGAGGCCCCGCGGCCGGAAGAAGCATACTGTACTTCTCCCTTCTTGTCTCAGGAATGACCTTCTCTTCTGTAACCTCTCTGTGCTCACAGCCTGAGCAAAGGAGCCCTGAAATCAGGCTGAGGATGCCAGAGACACAGCTGGCTCCCACGGTCATCATGGCATCAAGGCGGGCTGCTCATCCACACCTACAACTCCACCCACATCACCGCTGCACAGGCCACCACACGAGGTTCTCGTGAGCCTTACTCTACCCACACGGGTACCCCTTAAGAGACATCTAAGGAAACGGCACCCGCGTAGGTAGGGCACGGCACACAGCTGGCCTTCAAGGTGGAGGACCTGCCCTACCTCCCTCTCACTCCCACATGGAACCTTTCATGTGTCTACCCATCTCTTCCTGGTGAGTGCACCCTGCATCCAGCCATAGCCTTAGAAGGTATCGACCCACTGCCCTCCAACTAGCATGCCTCCCCCTTTGCATCTCCTCAGCTGGTCGAAGCCTATCTGGACAACTCTCTGAACAGAGGGAGAATGATCTTGCCTCTGTTCTCGGCTATTCTAGTGGCAATTATCTTTACCTCATCTACTTCACAGATGCTCACCTTTTTAGGAGTGGACCATGGAAATCCTAACCAAGATGTGTCTGCGATCTAGGTGGCCTCCAGGGCCTTCCTGCCTTCTTGGAGGAAGATCACCTGCAGACCCACGCCCAGCACTTGTCCACAGGCCACCACGAAACATAACCCACTTGTGCATGACCCCAGCCAGAAAGGCTCTCTTTACACATACTGGAAAGGAACGGCCCCTTTCTGGGCAGGGCACGGCACACAGCAGGATGGCCTCAAGGCGGGGGACCTGCTTAGTCCCCTTCCCACACTCTAGGGACAGTTTCTTCTCTCTTCCCACCACATCCTGCTGACTGCACCCAACACTGAGCAACCCCCAGAACACCATGACCCGCTCTGCCCTGAAGCTCATATTCCGCCCTCACCGTAGATTTCCTCACCTGTTCTACGCGTACCTTCCCACGTGGAGGTCCAAGAGAAAAAGAGCGTGTTCTAGCTGCCTCCTTCTCACAGAAATTCTCTTTCCCTAGTGCTGACCTGTAGGTGTGCCCCCTGTTGCCAATGGACCCCTGAACGCATCCTGAGGATGTGCCACAGAGCCAGGTGCTGCCAGGGTCCTCATGACTCCATGCAACCAGGGCACCTCTAGCTCCACCACCACCATCCAGGGCCCACCACAAAGCTTGTCTCACTGAGCCTTACTCTGCCGAGACACGCACCGTTCACATGCAGTCCAGGTCATCAGTACCTGTCTGGGCAGGGCACTGCACACAGCATGCTTCCACAGTGGACGAGCTGCCCCGGGCCCCTCACGCTCTCAAACACAGCTCTCATCTCCCTTCCCACCACGTCGAGATGACTATGCAACATCCTTTCCTTCCCCCAGGCAACACAGAACCACGACCCTCTTCCATGCACCCCTGCGTCACTGGGGACCCCTGCACCTTCTCTAGGCTTACTTCGATTCTCACGGGGACCATTACACACACAGACCGCCCGCGATCGCTCTTCTCCTATTGGGAAGTAGCTTTATCTTACCTTCAGATGGTCACACAGGTAGCCACGGAACACTGACTTCACTGGCAGCAAGCCTGAGACACAGGTGGCTACGTGGGCCCTCCTGAGTTCACCGCAAGGGCAGGCCACTGCACACAGCATGGCTTCACGGGGGAGGATCCACCCAGGACTTCGGGCACTTCCAAACGTAGCCTTCACCTCTCTTCCCAGGCCGTCACACTGCATGCATGCAAGAATGTCCCCCACATCCACACATGTTCATGCACCGCCCTCCAGCTTGCATCCAGCCCTCAACGGGGATCCGCTCTTCTGCTCTATGCTTCAGGAGGAAGAGGAGGAGGAGCACCAGAGGACAACACACTTTCCGTTCTCTGCTCTGCCACTGGAAAGTCTCCTTAGCTTCTCTACCCTCTAGGTGTTCCCATCCTTAGCAAAAGGCTCGTGGAATGGCCCTGAGGTTTCCTGGGATCAGCTGGAGGCCGGAGTCCTCATGCCATCATGCCAGCCAGCTCAAGGACACCTGCAGCTCCACCACTACGGCTTGGCCAAAAGCCTGCACCAAAGGGACTCTTGCTGGGCGTTCCCTTACCCCGACAGCCACCAATGCCACAAAATACAAGAGATCAGCACCCGTCTGGGCAGGGCACCACACAGCATGCCTCTCAGGGGAGGATCCACCCAATCCCCTTCCCACTCTCAGAAGGAGCTTGGAGCTCTCTCCCCATCACATCCTGATGGCTGCGCCCAAGGTAGAGCCACAGCCCTAGAGGATGTCAACCCATGCCTTCCATCCTGCATCTCTCCCTGACAGCAAATCCCGCCCCCCCCTCCACCCACACACCCACCCCACTCTACGCCTCCTCCACATGGAAGAGGCCCCGCGGCCGGAAGAAGCATACTGTACTTCTCCCTTCTTGTCTCAGGAATGACCTTCTCTTCTGTAACCTCTCTGTGCTCACAGCCTGAGCAAAGGAGCCCTGAAATCAGGCTGAGGATGCCAGAGACACAGCTGGCTCCCACGGTCATCATGGCATCAAGGCGGGCTGCTCATCCACACCTACAACTCCACCCACATCACCGCTGCACAGGCCACCACACGAGGTTCTCGTGAGCCTTACTCTACCCACACGGGTACCCCTTAAGAGACATCTAAGGAAACGGCACCCGCGTAGGTAGGGCACGGCACACAGCTGGCCTTCAAGGTGGAGGACCTGCCCTACCTCCCTCTCACTCCCACATGGAACCTTTCATGTGTCTACCCATCTCTTCCTGGTGAGTGCACCCTGCATCCAGCCATAGCCTTAGAAGGTATCGACCCACTGCCCTCCAACTAGCATGCCTCCCCCTTTGCATCTCCTCAGCTGGTCGAAGCCTATCTGGACAACTCTCTGAACAGAGGGAGAATGATCTTGCCTCTGTTCTCGGCTATTCTAGTGGCAATTATCTTTACCTCATCTACTTCACAGATGCTCACCTTTTTAGGAGTGGACCATGGAAATCCTAACCAAGATGTGTCTGCGATCTAGGTGGCCTCCAGGGCCTTCCTGCCTTCTTGGAGGAAGATCACCTGCAGACCCACGCCCAGCACTTGTCCACAGGCCACCACGAAACATAACCCACTTGTGCATGACCCCAGCCAGAAAGGCTCTCTTTACACATACTGGAAAGGAACGGCCCCTTTCTGGGCAGGGCACGGCACACAGCAGGATGGCCTCAAGGCGGGGGACCTGCTTAGTCCCCTTCCCACACTCTAGGGACATTTTCTTCTCTCTTCCCACCACATCCTGCTGACTGCACCCAACACTGAGCAACCCCCAGAACACCATGACCCGCTCTGCCCTGAAGCTCATATTCCGCCCTCACCGTAGATTTCCTCACCTGTTCTACGCGTACCTTCCCACGTGGAGGTCCAAGAGAAAAAGAGCGTGTTCTAGCTGCCTCCTTCTCACAGAAATTCTCTTTCCCTAGTGCTGACCTGTAGGTGTGCCCCCTGTTGCCAATGGACCCCTGAACGCATCCTGAGGATGTGCCACAGAGCCAGGTGCTGCCAGGGTCCTCATGACTCCATGCAACCAGGGCACCTCTAGCTCCACCACCACCATCCAGGGCCCACCACAAAGCTTGTCTCACTGAGCCTTACTCTGCCGAGACACGCACCGTTCACATGCAGTCCAGGTCATCAGTACCTGTCTGGGCAGGGCACTGCACACAGCATGCTTCCACAGTGGACGAGCTGCCCCGGGCCCCTCACGCTCTCAAACACAGCTCTCATCTCCCTTCCCACCACGTCGAGATGACTATGCAACATCCTTTCCTTCCCCCAGGCAACACAGAACCACGACCCTCTTCCATGCACCCCTGCGTCACTGGGGACCCCTGCACCTTCTCTAGGCTTACTTCGATTCTCACGGGGACCATTACACACACAGACCGCCCGCGATCGCTCTTCTCCTATTGGGAAGTAGCTTTATCTTACCTTCAGATGGTCACACAGGTAGCCACGGAACACTGACTTCACTGGCAGCAAGCCTGAGACACAGGTGGCTACGTGGGCCCTCCTGAGTTCACCGCAAGGGCAGGCCACTGCACACAGCATGGCTTCACGGGGGAGGATCCACCCAGGACTTCGGGCACTTCCAAACGTAGCCTTCACCTCTCTTCCCAGGCCGTCACACTGCATGCATGCAAGAATGTCCCCCACATCCACACATGTTCATGCACCGCCCTCCAGCTTGCATCCAGCCCTCAACGGGGATCCGCTCTTCTGCTCTATGCTTCAGGAGGAAGAGGAGGAGGAGCACCAGAGGACAACACACTTTCCGTTCTCTGCTCTGCCACTGGAAAGTCTCCTTAGCTTCTCTACCCTCTAGGTGTTCCCATCCTTAGCAAAAGGCTCGTGAAATGGCCCTGAGGTTTCCTGGGATCAGCTGGAGGCCGGAGTCCTCATGCCATCATGCCAGCCAGCTCAAGGACACCTGCAGCTCCACCACTACTGCTTGGCCAAAAGCCTGCACCAAAGGGACTCTTGCTGGGCGTTCCCTTACCCCGACAGCCACCAATGCCACAAAATACAAGAGATCAGCACCCGTCTGGGCAGGGCACCACACAGCATGCCTCTCAGGGGAGGATCCACCCAATCCCCTTCCCACTCTCAGAAGGAGCTTGGAGCTCTCTCCCCATCACATCCTGATGGCTGCGCCCAAGGTAGAGCCACAGCCCTAGAGGATGTCAACCCATGCCTTCCAACCTGCATCTCTCCCTGACAGCAAATCCCGCCCCCCCCTCCACCCACACACCCACCCCACTCTACGCCTCCTCCACATGGAAGAGGCCCCGCGGCCGGAAGAAGCATACTGTACTTCTCCCTTCTTGTCTCAGGAATGACCTTCTCTTCTGTAACCTCTCTGTGCTCACAGCCTGAGCAAAGGAGCCCTGAAATCAGGCTGAGGATGCCAGAGACACAGCTGGCTCCCACGGTCATCATGGCATCAAGGCGGGCTGCTCATCCACACCTACAACTCCACCCACATCACCGCTGCACAGGCCACCACACGAGGTTCTCGTGAGCCTTACTCTACCCACACGGGTACCCCTTAAGAGACATCTAAGGAAACGGCACCCGCGTAGGTAGGGCACGGCACACAGCTGGCCTTCAAGGTGGAGGACCTGCCCTACCTCCCTCTCACTCCCACATGGAACCTTTCATGTGTCTACCCATCTCTTCCTGGTGAGTGCACCCTGCATCCAGCCATAGCCTTAGAAGGTATCGACCCACTGCCCTCCAACTAGCATGCCTCCCCCTTTGCATCTCCTCAGCTGGTCGAAGCCTATCTGGACAACTCTCTGAACAGAGGGAGAATGATCTTGCCTCTGTTCTCGGCTATTCTAGTGGCAATTATCTTTACCTCATCTACTTCACAGATGCTCACCTTTTTAGGAGTGGACCATGGAAATCCTAACCAAGATGTGTCTGCGATCTAGGTGGCCTCCAGGGCCTTCCTGCCTTCTTGGAGGAAGATCACCTGCAGACCCACGCCCAGCACTTGTCCACAGGCCACCACGAAACATAACCCACTTGTGCATGACCCCAGCCAGAAAGGCTCTCTTTACACATACTGGAAAGGAACGGCCCCTTTCTGGGCAGGGCACGGCACACAGCAGGATGGCCTCAAGGCGGGGGACCTGCTTAGTCCCCTTCCCACACTCTAGGGACATTTTCTTCTCTCTTCCCACCACATCCTGCTGACTGCACCCAACACTGAGCAACCCCCAGAACACCATGACCCGCTCTGCCCTGAAGCTCATATTCCGCCCTCACCGTAGATTTCCTCACCTGTTCTACGCGTACCTTCCCACGTGGAGGTCCAAGAGAAAAAGAGCGTGTTCTAGCTGCCTCCTTCTCACAGAAATTCTCTTTCCCTAGTGCTGACCTGTAGGTGTGCCCCCTGTTGCCAATGGACCCCTGAACGCATCCTGAGGATGTGCCACAGAGCCAGGTGCTGCCAGGGTCCTCATGACTCCATGCAACCAGGGCACCTCTAGCTCCACCACCACCATCCAGGGCCCACCACAAAGCTTGTCTCACTGAGCCTTACTCTGCCGAGACACGCACCGTTCACATGCAGTCCAGGTCATCAGTACCTGTCTGGGCAGGGCACTGCACACAGCATGCTTCCACAGTGGACGAGCTGCCCCGGGCCCCTCACGCTCTCAAACACAGCTCTCATCTCCCTTCCCACCACGTCGAGATGACTATGCAACATCCTTTCCTTCCCCCAGGCAACACAGAACCACGACCCTCTTCCATGCACCCCTGCGTCACTGGGGACCCCTGCACCTTCTCTAGGCTTACTTCGATTCTCACGGGGACCATTACACACACAGACCGCCCGCGATCGCTCTTCTCCTATTGGGAAGTAGCTTTATCTTACCTTCAGATGGTCACACAGGTAGCCACGGAACACTGACTTCACTGGCAGCAAGCCTGAGACACAGGTGGCTACGTGGGCCCTCCTGAGTTCACCGCAAGGGCAGGCCACTGCACACAGCATGGCTTCACGGGGGAGGATCCACCCAGGACTTCGGGCACTTCCAAACGTAGCCTTCACCTCTCTTCCCAGGCCGTCACACTGCATGCATGCAAGAATGTCCCCCACATCCACACATGTTCATGCACCGCCCTCCAGCTTGCATCCAGCCCTCAACGGGGATCCGCTCTTCTGCTCTATGCTTCAGGAGGAAGAGGAGGAGGAGCACCAGAGGACAACACACTTTCCGTTCTCTGCTCTGCCACTGGAAAGTCTCCTTAGCTTCTCTACCCTCTAGGTGTTCCCATCCTTAGCAAAAGGCTCGTGGAATGGCCCTGAGGTTTCCTGGGATCAGCTGGAGGCCGGAGTCCTCATGCCATCATGCCAGCCAGCTCAAGGACACCTGCAGCTCCACCACTACGGCTTGGCCAAAAGCCTGCACCAAAGGGACTCTTGCTGGGCGTTCCCTTACCCCGACAGCCACCAATGCCACAAAATACAAGAGATCAGCACCCGTCTGGGCAGGGCACCACACAGCATGCCTCTCAGGGGAGGATCCACCCAATCCCCTTCCCACTCTCAGAAGGAGCTTGGAGCTCTCTCCCCATCACATCCTGATGGCTGCGCCCAAGGTAGAGCCACAGCCCTAGAGGATGTCAACCCATGCCTTCCAACCTGCATCTCTCCCTGACAGCAAATCCCGCCCCCCCCTCCACCCACACACCCACCCCACTCTACGCCTCCTCCACATGGAAGAGGCCCCGCGGCCGGAAGAAGCATACTGTACTTCTCCCTTCTTGTCTCAGGAATGACCTTCTCTTCTGTAACCTCTCTGTGCTCACAGCCTGAGCAAAGGAGCCCTGAAATCAGGCTGAGGATGCCAGAGACACAGCTGGCTCCCACGGTCATCATGGCATCAAGGCGGGCTGCTCATCCACACCTACAACTCCACCCACATCACCGCTGCACAGGCCACCACACGAGGTTCTCGTGAGCCTTACTCTACCCACACGGGTACCCCTTAAGAGACATCTAAGGAAACGGCACCCGCGTAGGTAGGGCACGGCACACAGCTGGCCTTCAAGGTGGAGGACCTGCCCTACCTCCCTCTCACTCCCACATGGAACCTTTCATGTGTCTACCCATCTCTTCCTGGTGAGTGCACCCTGCATCCAGCCATAGCCTTAGAAGGTATCGACCCACTGCCCTCCAACTAGCATGCCTCCCCCTTTGCATCTCCTCAGCTGGTCGAAGCCTATCTGGACAACTCTCTGAACAGAGGGAGAATGATCTTGCCTCTGTTCTCGGCTATTCTAGTGGCAATTATCTTTACCTCATCTACTTCACAGATGCTCACCTTTTTAGGAGTGGACCATGGAAATCCTAACCAAGATGTGTCTGCGATCTAGGTGGCCTCCAGGGCCTTCCTGCCTTCTTGGAGGAAGATCACCTGCAGACCCACGCCCAGCACTTGTCCACAGGCCACCACGAAACATAACCCACTTGTGCATGACCCCAGCCAGAAAGGCTCTCTTTACACATACTGGAAAGGAACGGCCCCTTTCTGGGCAGGGCACGGCACACAGCAGGATGGCCTCAAGGCAGGGGACCTGCTTAGTCCCCTTCCCACACTCTAGGGACATTTTCTTCTCTCTTCCCACCACATCCTGCTGACTGCACCCAACACTGAGCAACCCCCAGAACACCATGACCCGCTCTGCCCTGAAGCTCATATTCCGCCCTCACCGTAGATTTCCTCACCTGTTCTACGCGTACCTTCCCACGTGGAGGTCCAAGAGAAAAAGAGCGTGTTCTAGCTGCCTCCTTCTCACAGAAATTCTCTTTCCCTAGTGCTGACCTGTAGGTGTGCCCCCTGTTGCCAATGGACCCCTGAACGCATCCTGAGGATGTGCCACAGAGCCAGGTGCTGCCAGGGTCCTCATGACTCCATGCAACCAGGGCACCTCTAGCTCCACCACCACCATCCAGGGCCCACCACAAAGCTTGTCTCACTGAGCCTTACTCTGCCGAGACACGCACCGTTCACATGCAGTCCAGGTCATCAGTACCTGTCTGGGCAGGCCACTGCACACAGCATGCTTCCACAGTGGACGAGCTGCCCCGGGCCCCTCACGCTCTCAAACACAGCTCTCATCTCCCTTCCCACCACGTCGAGATGACTATGCAACATCCTTTCCTTCCCCCAGGCAACACAGAACCACGACCCTCTTCCATGCACCCCTGCGTCACTGGGGACCCCTGCACCTTCTCTAGGCTTACTTCGATTCTCACGGGGACCATTACACACACAGACCGCCCGCGATCGCTCTTCTCCTATTGGGAAGTAGCTTTATCTTACCTTCAGATGGTCACACAGGTAGCCACGGAACACTGACTTCACTGGCAGCAAGCCTGAGACACAGGTGGCTACGTGGGCCCTCCTGAGTTCACCGCAAGGGCAGGCCACTGCACACAGCATGGCTTCACGGGGGAGGATCCACCCAGGACTTCGGGCACTTCCAAACGTAGCCTTCACCTCTCTTCCCAGGCCGTCACACTGCATGCATGCAAGAATGTCCCCCACATCCACACATGTTCATGCACCGCCCTCCAGCTTGCATCCAGCCCTCAACGGGGATCCGCTCTTCTGCTCTATGCTTCAGGAGGAAGAGGAGGAGGAGCACCAGAGGACAACACACTTTCCGTTCTCTGCTCTGCCACTGGAAAGTCTCCTTAGCTTCTCTACCCTCTAGGTGTTCCCATCCTTAGCAAAAGGCTCGTGGAATGGCCCTGAGGTTTCCTGGGATCAGCTGGAGGCCGGAGTCCTCATGCCATCATGCCAGCCAGCTCAAGGACACCTGCAGCTCCACCACTACGGCTTGGCCAAAAGCCTGCACCAAAGGGACTCTTGCTGGGCGTTCCCTTACCCCGACAGCCACCAATGCCACAAAATACAAGAGATCAGCACCCGTCTGGGCAGGGCACCACACAGCATGCCTCTCTGGGGAGGATCCACCCAATCCCCTTCCCACTCTCAGAAGGAGCTTGGAGCTCTCTCCCCATCACATCCTGATGGCTGCGCCCAAGGTAGAGCCACAGCCCTAGAGGATGTCAACCCATGCCTTCCAACCTGCATCTCTCCCTGACAGCAAATCCCGCCCCCCCCTCCACCCACACACCCACCCCACTCTACGCCTCCTCCACATGGAAGAGGCCCCGCGGCCGGAAGAAGCATACTGTACTTCTCCCTTCTTGTCTCAGGAATGACCTTCTCTTCTGTAACCTCTCTGTGCTCACAGCCTGAGCAAAGGAGCCCTGAAATCAGGCTGAGGATGCCAGAGACACAGCTGGCTCCCACGGTCATCATGGCATCAAGGCGGGCTGCTCATCCACACCTACAACTCCACCCACATCACCGCTGCACAGGCCACCACACGAGGTTCTCGTGAGCCTTACTCTACCCACACGGGTACCCCTTAAGAGACATCTAAGGAAACGGCACCCGCGTAGGTAGGGCACGGCACACAGCTGGCCTTCAAGGTGGAGGACCTGCCCTACCTCCCTCTCACTCCCACATGGAACCTTTCATGTGTCTACCCATCTCTTCCTGGTGAGTGCACCCTGCATCCAGCCATAGCCTTAGAAGGTATCGACCCACTGCCCTCCAACTAGCATGCCTCCCCCTTTGCATCTCCTCAGCTGGTCGAAGCCTATCTGGACAACTCTCTGAACAGAGGGAGAATGATCTTGCCTCTGTTCTCGGCTATTCTAGTGGCAATTATCTTTACCTCATCTACTTCACAGATGCTCACCTTTTTAGGAGTGGACCATGGAAATCCTAACCAAGATGTGTCTGCGATCTAGGTGGCCTCCAGGGCCTTCCTGCCTTCTTGGAGGAAGATCACCTGCAGACCCACGCCCAGCACTTGTCCACAGGCCACCACGAAACATAACCCACTTGTGCATGACCCCAGCCAGAAAGGCTCTCTTTACACATACTGGAAAGGAACGGCCCCTTTCTGGGCAGGGCACGGCACACAGCAGGATGGCCTCAAGGCGGGGGACCTGCTTAGTCCCCTTCCCACACTCTAGGGACATTTTCTTCTCTCTTCCCACCACATCCTGCTGACTGCACCCAACACTGAGCAACCCCCAGAACACCATGACCCGCTCTGCCCTGAAGCTCATATTCCGCCCTCACCGTAGATTTCCTCACCTGTTCTACGCGTACCTTCCCACGTGGAGGTCCAAGAGAAAAAGAGCGTGTTCTAGCTGCCTCCTTCTCACAGAAATTCTCTTTCCCTAGTGCTGACCTGTAGGTGTGCCCCCTGTTGCCAATGGACCCCTGAACGCATCCTGAGGATGTGCCACAGAGCCAGGTGCTGCCAGGGTCCTCATGACTCCATGCAACCAGGGCACCTCTAGCTCCACCACCACCATCCAGGGCCCACCACAAAGCTTGTCTCACTGAGCCTTACTCTGCCGAGACACGCACCGTTCACATGCAGTCCAGGTCATCAGTACCTGTCTGGGCAGGGCACTGCACACAGCATGCTTCCACAGTGGACGAGCTGCCCCGGGCCCCTCACGCTCTCAAACACAGCTCTCATCTCCCTTCCCACCACGTCGAGATGACTATGCAACATCCTTTCCTTCCCCCAGGCAACACAGAACCACGACCCTCTTCCATGCACCCCTGCGTCACTGGGGACCCCTGCACCTTCTCTAGGCTTACTTCGATTCTCACGGGGACCATTACACACACAGACCGCCCGCGATCGCTCTTCTCCTATTGGGAAGTAGCTTTATCTTACCTTCAGATGGTCACACAGGTAGCCACGGAACACTGACTTCACTGGCAGCAAGCCTGAGACACAGGTGGCTACGTGGGCCCTCCTGAGTTCACCGCAAGGGCAGGCCACTGCACACAGCATGGCTTCACGGGGGAGGATCCACCCAGGACTTCGGGCACTTCCAAACGTAGCCTTCACCTCTCTTCCCAGGCCGTCACACTGCATGCATGCAAGAATGTCCCCCACATCCACACATGTTCATGCACCGCCCTCCAGCTTGCATCCAGCCCTCAACGGGGATCCGCTCTTCTGCTCTATGCTTCAGGAGGAAGAGGAGGAGGAGCACCAGAGGACAACACACTTTCCGTTCTCTGCTCTGCCACTGGAAAGTCTCCTTAGCTTCTCTACCCTCTAGGTGTTCCCATCCTTAGCAAAAGGCTCGTGAAATGGCCCTGAGGTTTCCTGGGATCAGCTGGAGGCCAGAGTCCTCATGCCATCATGCCAGCCAGCTCAAGGACACCTGCAGCTCCACCACTACGGCTTGGCCAAAAGCCTGCACCAAAGGGACTCTTGCTGGGCGTTCCCTTACCCCGACAGCCACCAATGCCACAAAATACAAGAGATCAGCACCCGTCTGGGCAGGGCACCACACAGCATGCCTCTCAGGGGAGGATCCACCCAATCCCCTTCCCACTCTCAGAAGGAGCTTGGAGCTCTCTCCCCATCACATCCTGATGGCTGCGCCCAAGGTAGAGCCACAGCCCTAGAGGATGTCAACCCATGCCTTCCAACCTGCATCTCTCCCTGACAGCAAATCCCGCCCCCCCCTCCACCCACACACCCACCCCACTCTACGCCTCCTCCACATGGAAGAGGCCCCGCGGCCGGAAGAAGCATACTGTACTTCTCCCTTCTTGTCTCAGGAATGACCTTCTCTTCTGTAACCTCTCTGTGCTCACAGCCTGAGCAAAGGAGCCCTGAAATCAGGCTGAGGATGCCAGAGACACAGCTGGCTCCCACGGTCATCATGGCATCAAGGCGGGCTGCTCATCCACACCTACAACTCCACCCACATCACCGCTGCACAGGCCACCACACGAGGTTCTCGTGAGCCTTACTCTACCCACACGGGTACCCCTTAAGAGACATCTAAGGAAACGGCACCCGCGTAGGTAGGGCACGGCACACAGCTGGCCTTCAAGGTGGAGGACCTGCCCTACCTCCCTCTCACTCCCACATGGAACCTTTCATGTGTCTACCCATCTCTTCCTGGTGAGTGCACCCTGCATCCAGCCATAGCCTTAGAAGGTATCGACCCACTGCCCTCCAACTAGCATGCCTCCCCCTTTGCATCTCCTCAGCTGGTCGAAGCCTATCTGGACAACTCTCTGAACAGAGGGAGAATGATCTTGCCTCTGTTCTCGGCTATTCTAGTGGCAATTATCTTTACCTCATCTACTTCACAGATGCTCACCTTTTTAGGAGTGGACCATGGAAATCCTAACCAAGATGTGTCTGCGATCTAGGTGGCCTCCAGGGCCTTCCTGCCTTCTTGGAGGAAGATCACCTGCAGACCCACGCCCAGCACTTGTCCACAGGCCACCACGAAACATAACCCACTTGTGCATGACCCCAGCCAGAAAGGCTCTCTTTACACATACTGGAAAGGAACGGCCCCTTTCTGGGCAGGGCACGGCACACAGCAGGATGGCCTCAAGGCGGGGGACCTGCTTAGTCCCCTTCCCACACTCTAGGGACATTTTCTTCTCTCTTCCCACCACATCCTGCTGACTGCACCCAACACTGAGCAACCCCCAGAACACCATGACCCGCTCTGCCCTGAAGCTCATATTCCGCCCTCACCGTAGATTTCCTCACCTGTTCTACGCGTACCTTCCCACGTGGAGGTCCAAGAGAAAAAGAGCGTGTTCTAGCTGCCTCCTTCTCACAGAAATTCTCTTTCCCTAGTGCTGACCTGTAGGTGTGCCCCCTGTTGCCAATGGACCCCTGAACGCATCCTGAGGATGTGCCACAGAGCCAGGTGCTGCCAGGGTCCTCATGACTCCATGCAACCAGGGCACCTCTAGCTCCACCACCACCATCCAGGGCCCACCACAAAGCTTGTCTCACTGAGCCTTACTCTGCCGAGACACGCACCGTTCACATGCAGTCCAGGTCATCAGTACCTGTCTGGGCAGGGCACTGCACACAGCATGCTTCCACAGTGGACGAGCTGCCCCGGGCCCCTCACGCTCTCAAACACAGCTCTCATCTCCCTTCCCACCACGTCGAGATGACTATGCAACATCCTTTCCTTCCCCCAGGCAACACAGAACCACGACCCTCTTCCATGCACCCCTGCGTCACTGGGGACCCCTGCACCTTCTCTAGGCTTACTTCGATTCTCACGGGGACCATTACACACACAGACCGCCCGCGATCGCTCTTCTCCTATTGGGAAGTAGCTTTATCTTACCTTCAGATGGTCACACAGGTAGCCACGGAACACTGACTTCACTGGCAGCAAGCCTGAGACACAGGTGGCTACGTGGGCCCTCCTGAGTTCACCGCAAGGGCAGGCCACTGCACACAGCATGGCTTCACGGGGGAGGATCCACCCAGGACTTCGGGCACTTCCAAACGTAGCCTTCACCTCTCTTCCCAGGCCGTCACACTGCATGCATGCAAGAATGTCCCCCACATCCACACATGTTCATGCACCGCCCTCCAGCTTGCATCCAGCCCTCAACGGGGATCCGCTCTTCTGCTCTATGCTTCAGGAGGAAGAGGAGGAGGAGCACCAGAGGACAACACACTTTCCGTTCTCTGCTCTGCCACTGGAAAGTCTCCTTAGCTTCTCTACCCTCTAGGTGTTCCCATCCTTAGCAAAAGGCTCGTGGAATGGCCCTGAGGTTTCCTGGGATCAGCTGGAGGCCGGAGTCCTCATGCCATCATGCCAGCCAGCTCAACGACACCTGCAGCTCCACCACTACGGCTTGGCCAAAAGCCTGCACCAAAGGGACTCTTGCTGGGCGTTCCCTTACCCCGACAGCCACCAATGCCACAAAATACAAGAGATCAGCACCCGTCTGGGCAGGGCACCACACAGCATGCCTCTCAGGGGAGGATCCACCCAATCCCCTTCCCACTCTCAGAAGGAGCTTGGAGCTCTCTCCCCATCACATCCTGATGGCTGCGCCCAAGGTAGAGCCACAGCCCTAGAGGATGTCAACCCATGCCTTCCAACCTGCATCTCTCCCTGACAGCAAATCCCGCCCCCCCCTCCACCCACACACCCACCCCACTCTACGCCTCCTCCACATGGAAGAGGCCCCGCGGCCGGAAGAAGCATACTGTACTTCTCCCTTCTTGTCTCAGGAATGACCTTCTCTTCTGTAACCTCTCTGTGCTCACAGCCTGAGCAAAGGAGCCCTGAAATCAGGCTGAGGATGCCAGAGACACAGCTGGCTCCCACGGTCATCATGGCATCAAGGCGGGCTGCTCATCCACACCTACAACTCCACCCACATCACCGCTGCACAGGCCACCACACGAGGTTCTCGTGAGCCTTACTCTACCCACACGGGTACCCCTTAAGAGACATCTAAGGAAACGGCACCCGCGTAGGTAGGGCACGGCACACAGCTGGCCTTCAAGGTGGAGGACCTGCCCTACCTCCCTCTCACTCCCACATGGAACCTTTCATGTGTCTACCCATCTCTTCCTGGTGAGTGCACCCTGCATCCAGCCATAGCCTTAGAAGGTATCGACCCACTGCCCTCCAACTAGCATGCCTCCCCCTTTGCATCTCCTCAGCTGGTCGAAGCCTATCTGGACAACTCTCTGAACAGAGGGAGAATGATCTTGCCTCTGTTCTCGGCTATTCTAGTGGCAATTATCTTTACCTCATCTACTTCACAGATGCTCACCTTTTTAGGAGTGGACCATGGAAATCCTAACCAAGATGTGTCTGCGATCTAGGTGGCCTCCAGGGCCTTCCTGCCTTCTTGGAGGAAGATCACCTGCAGACCCACGCCCAGCACTTGTCCACAGGCCACCACGAAACATAACCCACTTGTGCATGACCCCAGCCAGAAAGGCTCTCTTTACACATACTGGAAAGGAACGGCCCCTTTCTGGGCAGGGCACGGCACACAGCAGGATGGCCTCAAGGCGGGGGACCTGCTTAGTCCCCTTCCCACACTCTAGGGACATTTTCTTCTCTCTTCCCACCACATCCTGCTGACTGCACCCAACACTGAGCAACCCCCAGAACACCATGACCCGCTCTGCCCTGAAGCTCATATTCCGCCCTCACCGTAGATTTCCTCACCTGTTCTACGCGTACCTTCCCACGTGGAGGTCCAAGAGAAAAAGAGCGTGTTCTAGCTGCCTCCTTCTCACAGAAATTCTCTTTCCCTAGTGCTGACCTGTAGGTGTGCCCCCTGTTGCCAATGGACCCCTGAACGCATCCTGAGGATGTGCCACAGAGCCAGGTGCTGCCAGGGTCCTCATGACTCCATGCAACCAGGGCACCTCTAGCTCCACCACCACCATCCAGGGCCCACCACAAAGCTTGTCTCACTGAGCCTTACTCTGCCGAGACACGCACCGTTCACATGCAGTCCAGGTCATCAGTACCTGTCTGGGCAGGGCACTGCACACAGCATGCTTCCACAGTGGACGAGCTGCCCCGGGCCCCTCACGCTCTCAAACACAGCTCTCATCTCCCTTCCCACCACGTCGAGATGACTATGCAACATCCTTTCCTTCCCCCAGGCAACACAGAACCACGACCCTCTTCCATGCACCCCTGCGTCACTGGGGACCCCTGCACCTTCTCTAGGCTTACTTCGATTCTCACGGGGACCATTACACACACAGACCGCCCGCGATCGCTCTTCTCCTATTGGGAAGTAGCTTTATCTTACCTTCAGATGGTCACACAGGTAGCCACGGAACACTGACTTCACTGGCAGCAAGCCTGAGACACAGGTGGCTACGTGGGCCCTCCTGAGTTCACCGCAAGGGCAGGCCACTGCACACAGCATGGCTTCAGGGGGGAGGATCCACCCAGGACTTCGGGCACTTCCAAACGTAGCCTTCACCTCTCTTCCCAGGCCGTCACACTGCATGCATGCAAGAATGTCCCCCACATCCACACATGTTCATGCACCGCCCTCCAGCTTGCATCCAGCCCTCAACGGGGATCCGCTCTTCTGCTCTATGCTTCAGGAGGAAGAGGAGGAGGAGCACCAGAGGACAACACACTTTCCGTTCTCTGCTCTGCCACTGGAAAGTCTCCTTAGCTTCTCTACCCTCTAGGTGTTCCCATCCTTAGCAAAAGGCTCGTGAAATGGCCCTGAGGTTTCCTGGGATCAGCTGGAGGCCGGAGTCCTCATGCCATCATGCCAGCCAGCTCAACGACACCTGCAGCTCCACCACTACTGCTTGGCCAAAAGCCTGCACCAAAGGGACTCTTGCTGGGCGTTCCCTTACCCCGACAGCCACCAATGCCACAAAATACAAGAGATCAGCACCCGTCTGGGCAGGGCACCACACAGCATGCCTCTCTGGGGAGGATCCACCCAATCCCCTTCCCACTCTCAGAAGGAGCTTGGAGCTCTCTCCCCATCACATCCTGATGGCTGCGCCCAAGGTAGAGCCACAGCCCTAGAGGATGTCAACCCATGCCTTCCAACCTGCATCTCTCCCTGACAGCAAATCCCGCCCCCCCCTCCACCCACACACCCACCCCACTCTACGCCTCCTCCACATGGAAGAGGCCCCGCGGCCGGAAGAAGCATACTGTACTTCTCCCTTCTTGTCTCAGGAATGACCTTCTCTTCTGTAACCTCTCTGTGCTCACAGCCTGAGCAAAGGAGCCCTGAAATCAGGCTGAGGATGCCAGAGACACAGCTGGCTCCCACGGTCATCATGGCATCAAGGCGGGCTGCTCATCCACACCTACAACTCCACCCACATCACCGCTGCACAGGCCACCACACGAGGTTCTCGGGAGCCTTACTCTACCCACACGGGTACCCCTTAAGAGACATCTAAGGAAACGGCACCCGCGTAGGTAGGGCACGGCACACAGCTGGCCTTCAAGGTGGAGGACCTGCCCTACCTCCCTCTCACTCCCACATGGAACCTTTCATGTGTCTACCCATCTCTTCCTGGTGAGTGCACCCTGCATCCAGCCATAGCCTTAGAAGGTATCGACCCACTGCCCTCCAACTAGCATGCCTCCCCCTTTGCATCTCCTCAGCTGGTCGAAGCCTATCTGGACAACTCTCTCAACAGAGGGAGAATGATCTTGCCTCTGTTCTCGGCTATTCTAGTGGCAATTATCTTTACCTCATCTACTTCACAGATGCTCACCTTTTTAGGAGTGGACCATGGAAATCCTAACCAAGATGTGTCTGCGATCTAGGTGGCCTCCAGGGCCTTCCTGCCTTCTTGGAGGAAGATCACCTGCAGACCCACGCCCAGCACTTGTCCACAGGCCACCACGAAACATAACCCACTTGTGCATGACCCCAGCCAGAAAGGCTCTCTTTACACATACTGGAAAGGAACGGCCCCTTTCTGGGCAGGGCACGGCACACAGCAGGATGGCCTCAAGGCGGGGGACCTGCTTAGTCCCCTTCCCACACTCTAGGGACAGTTTCTTCTCTCTTCCCACCACATCCTGCTGACTGCACCCAACACTGAGCAACCCCCAGAACACCATGACCCGCTCTGCCCTGAAGCTCATATTCCGCCCTCACCGTAGATTTCCTCACCTGTTCTACGCGTACCTTCCCACGTGGAGGTCCAAGAGAAAAAGAGCGTGTTCTAGCTGCCTCCTTCTCACAGAAATTCTCTTTCCCTAGTGCTGACCTGTAGGTGTGCCCCCTGTTGCCAATGGACCCCTGAACGCATCCTGAGGATGTGCCACAGAGCCAGGTGCTGCCAGGGTCCTCATGACTCCATGCAACCAGGGCACCTCTAGCTCCACCACCACCATCCAGGGCCCACCACAAAGCTTGTCTCACTGAGCCTTACTCTGCCGAGACACGCACCGTTCACATGCAGTCCAGGTCATCAGTACCTGTCTGGGCAGGCCACTGCACACAGCATGCTTCCACAGTGGACGAGCTGCCCCGGGCCCCTCACGCTCTCAAACACAGCTCTCATCTCCCTTCCCACCACGTCGAGATGACTATGCAACATCCTTTCCTTCCCCCAGGCAACACAGAACCACGACCCTCTTCCATGCACCCCTGCGTCACTGGGGACCCCTGCACCTTCTCTAGGCTTACTTCGATTCTCACGGGGACCATTACACACACAGACCGCCCGCGATCGCTCTTCTCCTATTGGGAAGTAGCTTTATCTTACCTTCAGATGGTCACACAGGTAGCCACGGAACACTGACTTCACTGGCAGCAAGCCTGAGACACAGGTGGCTACGTGGGCCCTCCTGAGTTCACCGCAAGGGCAGGCCACTGCACACAGCATGGCTTCACGGGGGAGGATCCACCCAGGACTTCGGGCACTTCCAAACGTAGCCTTCACCTCTCTTCCCAGGCCGTCACACTGCATGCATGCAAGAATGTCCCCCACATCCACACATGTTCATGCACCGCCCTCCAGCTTGCATCCAGCCCTCAACGGGGATCCGCTCTTCTGCTCTATGCTTCAGGAGGAAGAGGAGGAGGAGCACCAGAGGACAACACACTTTCCGTTCTCTGCTCTGCCACTGGAAAGTCTCCTTAGCTTCTCTACCCTCTAGGTGTTCCCATCCTTAGCAAAAGGCTCGTGAAATGGCCCTGAGGTTTCCTGGGATCAGCTGGAGGCCGGAGTCCTCATGCCATCATGCCAGCCAGCTCAACGACACCTGCAGCTCCACCACTACTGCTTGGCCAAAAGCCTGCACCAAAGGGACTCTTGCTGGGCGTTCCCTTACCCCGACAGCCACCAATGCCACAAAATACAAGAGATCAGCACCCGTCTGGGCAGGGCACCACACAGCATGCCTCTCAGGGGAGGATCCACCCAATCCCCTTCCCACTCTCAGAAGGAGCTTGGAGCTCTCTCCCCATCACATCCTGATGGCTGCGCCCAAGGTAGAGCCACAGCCCTAGAGGATGTCAACCCATGCCTTCCAACCTGCATCTCTCCCTGACAGCAAATCCCGCCCCCCCCTCCACCCACACACCCACCCCACTCTACGCCTCCTCCACATGGAAGAGGCCCCGCGGCCGGAAGAAGCATACTGTACTTCTCCCTTCTTGTCTCAGGAATGACCTTCTCTTCTGTAACCTCTCTGTGCTCACAGCCTGAGCAAAGGAGCCCTGAAATCAGGCTGAGGATGCCAGAGACACAGCTGGCTCCCACGGTCATCATGGCATCAAGGCGGGCTGCTCATCCACACCTACAACTCCACCCACATCACCGCTGCACAGGCCACCACACGAGGTTCTCGTGAGCCTTACTCTACCCACACGGGTACCCCTTAAGAGACATCTAAGGAAACGGCACCCGCGTAGGTAGGGCACGGCACACAGCTGGCCTTCAAGGTGGAGGACCTGCCCTACCTCCCTCTCACTCCCACATGGAACCTTTCATGTGTCTACCCATCTCTTCCTGGTGAGTGCACCCTGCATCCAGCCATAGCCTTAGAAGGTATCGACCCACTGCCCTCCAACTAGCATGCCTCCCCCTTTGCATCTCCTCAGCTGGTCGAAGCCTATCTGGACAACTCTCTCAACAGAGGGAGAATGATCTTGCCTCTGTTCTCGGCTATTCTAGTGGCAATTATCTTTACCTCATCTACTTCACAGATGCTCACCTTTTTAGGAGTGGACCATGGAAATCCTAACCAAGATGTGTCTGCGATCTAGGTGGCCTCCAGGGCCTTCCTGCCTTCTTGGAGGAAGATCACCTGCAGACCCACGCCCAGCACTTGTCCACAGGCCACCACGAAACATAATCCACTTGTGCATGACCCCAGCCAGAAAGGCTCTCTTTACACATACTGGAAAGGAACGGCCCCTTTCTGGGCAGGGCACGGCACACAGCAGGATGGCCTCAAGGCGGGGGACCTGCTTAGTCCCCTTCCCACACTCTAGGGACATTTTCTTCTCTCTTCCCACCACATCCTGCTGACTGCACCCAACACTGAGCAACCCCCAGAACACCATGACCCGCTCTGCCCTGAAGCTCATATTCCGCCCTCACCGTAGATTTCCTCACCTGTTCTACGCGTACCTTCCCACGTGGAGGTCCAAGAGAAAAAGAGCGTGTTCTAGCTGCCTCCTTCTCACAGAAATTCTCTTTCCCTAGTGCTGACCTGTAGGTGTGCCCCCTGTTGCCAATGGACCCCTGAACGCATCCTGAGGATGTGCCACAGAGCCAGGTGCTGCCAGGGTCCTCATGACTCCATGCAACCAGGGCACCTCTAGCTCCACCACCACCATCCAGGGCCCACCACAAAGCTTGTCTCACTGAGCCTTACTCTGCCGAGACACGCACCGTTCACATGCAGTCCAGGTCATCAGTACCTGTCTGGGCAGGGCACTGCACACAGCATGCTTCCACAGTGGACGAGCTGCCCCGGGCCCCTCACGCTCTCAAACACAGCTCTCATCTCCCTTCCCACCACGTCGAGATGACTATGCAACATCCTTTCCTTCCCCCAGGCAACACAGAACCACGACCCTCTTCCATGCACCCCTGCGTTACTGGGGACCCCTGCACCTTCTCTAGGCTTACTTCGATTCTCACGGGGACCATTACACACACAGACCTCCCGCGATCGCTCTTCTCCTATT
This sequence comes from Hippopotamus amphibius kiboko, assembly GCF_030028045.1. Taxonomy (NCBI): domain Eukaryota; kingdom Metazoa; phylum Chordata; class Mammalia; order Artiodactyla; family Hippopotamidae; genus Hippopotamus; species Hippopotamus amphibius. The sequence goes on along the minus strand of NC_080203.1, from coordinate 9,325,202 downwards.
GGGAAGTAGCTTTATCTTACCTTCAGATGGTCACACAGGTAGCCACGGAACACTGACTTCACTGGCAGCAAGCCTGAGACACAGGTGGCTACGTGGGCCCTTCTGAGTTCACCGCAAGGGCAGGCCACTGCACACAGCATGGCTTCACGGGGGAGGATCCACCCAGGACTTCGGGCACTTCCAAACGTAGCCTTCACCTCTCTTCCCAGGCCGTCACACTGCATGCATGCAAGAATGTCCCCCACATCCACACATGTTCATGCACCGCCCTCCAGCTTGCATCCAGCCCTCAACGGGGATCCGCTCTTCTGCTCTATGCTTCAGGAGGAAGAGGAGGAGGAGCACCAGAGGACAACACACTTTCCGTTCTCTGCTCTGCCACTGGAAAGTCTCCTTAGCTTCTCTACCCTCTAGGTGTTCCCATCCTTAGCAAAAGGCTCGTGAAATGGCCCTGAGGTTTCCTGGGATCAGCTGGAGGCCGGAGTCCTCATGCCATCATGCCAGCCAGCTCAACGACACCTGCAGCTCCACCACTACTGCTTGGCCAAATGCCTGCACCAAAGGGACTCTTGCTGGGCGTTCCCTTACCCCGACAGCCACCAATGCCACAAAATACAAGAGATCAGCACCCGTCTGGGCAGGGCACCACACAGCATGCCTCTCAGGGGAGGATCCACCCAATCCCCTTCCCACTCTCAGAAGGAGCTTGGAGCTCTCTCCCCATCACATCCTGATGGCTGCGCCCAAGGTAGAGCCACAGCCCTAGAGGATGTCAACCCATGCCTTCCAACCTGCATCTCTCCCTGACAGCAAATCCCGCCCCCCCCTCCACCCACTCACCCACCCCACTCTACGCCTCCTCCACATGGAAGAGGCCCCGCGGCCGGAAGAAGCATACTGTACTTCTCCCTTCTTGTCTCAGGAATGACCTTCTCTTCTGTAACCTCTCTGTGCTCACAGCCTGAGCAAAGGAGCCCTGAAATCAGGCTGAGGATGCCAGAGACACAGCTGGCTCCCACGGTCATCATGGCATCAAGGCGGGCTGCTCATCCACACCTACAACTCCACCCACATCACCGCTGCACAGGCCACCACACGAGGTTCTCGTGAGCCTTACTCTACCCACATGGGTACCCCTTAAGAGACATCTAAGGAAACGGCACCCGCGTAGGTAGGGCACGGCACACAGCTGGCCTTCAAGGTGGAGGACCTGCCCTACCTCCCTCTCACTCCCACATGGAACCTTTCATGTGTCTACCCATCTCTTCCTGGTGAGTGCACCCTGCATCCAGCCATAGCCTTAGAAGGTATCGACCCACTGCCCTCCAACTAGCATGCCTCCCCCTTTGCATCTCCTCAGCTGGTCGAAGCCTATCTGGACAACTCTCTCAACAGAGGGAGAATGATCTTGCCTCTGTTCTCGGCTATTCTAGTGGCAATTATCTTTACCTCATCTACTTCACAGATGCTCACCTTTTTAGGAGTGGACCATGGAAATCCTAACCAAGATGTGTCTGCGATCTAGGTGGCCTCCAGGGCCTTCCTGCCTTCTTGGAGGAAGATCACCTGCAGACCCACGCCCAGCACTTGTCCACAGGCCACCACGAAACATAATCCACTTGTGCATGACCCCAGCCAGAAAGGCTCTCTTTACACATACTGGAAAGGAACGGCCCCTTTCTGGGCAGGGCACGGCACACAGCAGGATGGCCTCAAGGCGGGGGACCTGCTTAGTCCCCTTCCCACACTCTAGGGACAGTTTCTTCTCTCTTCCCACCACATCCTGCTGACTGCACCCAACACTGAGCAACCCCCAGAACACCATGACCCGCTCTGCCCTGAAACTCATATTCCGCCCTCACCGTAGATTTCCTCACCTGTTCTACGCGTACCTTCCCACGTGGAGGTCCAAGAGAAAAAGAGCGTGTTCTAGCTGCCTCCTTCTCACAGAAATTCTCTTTCCCTAGTGCTGACCTGTAGGTGTGCCCCCTGTTGCCAATGGACCCCTGAACGCATCCTGAGGATGTGCCACAGAGCCAGGTGCTGCCAGGGTCCTCATGACTCCATGCAACCAGGGCACCTCTAGCTCCACCACCACCATCCAGGGCCCACCACAAAGCTTGTCTCACTGAGCCTTACTCTGCCGAGACACGCACCGTTCACATGCAGTCCAGGTCATCAGTACCTGTCTGGGCAGGCCACTGCACACAGCATGCTTCCACAGTGGACGAGCTGCCCCGGGCCCCTCACGCTCTCAAACACAGCTCTCATCTCCCTTCCCACCACGTCGAGATGACTATGCAACATCCTTTCCTTCCCCCAGGCAACACAGAACCACGACCCTCTTCCATGCACCCCTGCGTCACTGGGGACCCCTGCACCTTCTCTAGGCTTACTTCGATTCTCACGGGGACCATTACACACACAGACCGCCCGCGATCGCTCTTCTCCTATTGGGAAGTAGCTTTATCTTACCTTCAGATGGTCACACAGGTAGCCACGGAACACTGACTTCACTGGCAGCAAGCCTGAGACACAGGTGGCTACGTGGGCCCTCCTGAGTTCACCGCAAGGGCAGGCCACTGCACACAGCATGGCTTCACGGGGGAGGATCCACCCAGGACTTCGGGCACTTCCAAACGTAGCCTTCACCTCTCTTCCCAGGCCGTCACACTGCATGCATGCAAGAATGTCCCCCACATCCACACATGTTCATGCACCGCCCTCCAGCTTGCATCCAGCCCTCAACGGGGATCCGCTCTTCTGCTCTATGCTTCAGGAGGAAGAGGAGGAGGAGCACCAGAGGACAACACACTTTCCGTTCTCTGCTCTGCCACTGGAAAGTCTCCTTAGCTTCTCTACCCTCTAGGTGTTCCCATCCTTAGCAAAAGGCTCGTGAAATGGCCCTGAGGTTTCCTGGGATCAGCTGGAGGCCGGAGTCCTCATGCCATCATGCCAGCCAGCTCAACGACACCTGCAGCTCCACCACTACTGCTTGGCCAAAAGCCTGCACCAAAGGGACTCTTGCTGGGCGTTCCCTTACCCCGACAGCCACCAATGCCACAAAATACAAGAGATCAGCACCCGTCTGGGCAGGGCACCATACAGCATGCCTCTCAGGGGAGGATCCACCCAATCCCCTTCCCACTCTCAGAAGGAGCTTGGAGCTCTCTCCCCATCACATCCTGATGGCTGCGCCCAAGGTAGAGCCACAGCCCTAGAGGATGTCAACCCATGCCTTCCAACCTGCATCTCTCCCTGACAGCAAATCCCGCCCCCCCCTCCACCCACACACCCACCCCACTCTACGCCTCCTCCACATGGAAGAGGCCCCGCGGCCGGAAGAAGCATACTGTACTTCTCCCTTCTTGTCTCAGGAATGACCTTCTCTTCTGTAACCTCTCTGTGCTCACAGCCTGAGCAAAGGAGCCCTGAAATCAGGCTGAGGATGCCAGAGACACAGCTGGCTCCCACGGTCATCATGGCATCAAGGCGGGCTGCTCATCCACACCTACAACTCCACCCACATCACCGCTGCACAGGCCACCACACGAGGTTCTCGTGAGCCTTACTCTACCCACACGGGTACCCCTTAAGAGACATCTAAGGAAACGGCACCCGCGTAGGTAGGGCACGGCACACAGCTGGCCTTCAAGGTGGAGGACCTGCCCTACCTCCCTCTCACTCCCACATGGAACCTTTCATGTGTCTACCCATCTCTTCCTGGTGAGTGCACCCTGCATCCAGCCATAGCCTTAGAAGGTATCGACCCACTGCCCTCCAACTAGCATGCCTCCCCCTTTGCATCTCCTCAGCTGGTCGAAGCCTATCTGGACAACTCTCTCAACAGAGGGAGAATGATCTTGCCTCTGTTCTCGGCTATTCTAGTGGCAATTATCTTTACCTCATCTACTTCACAGATGCTCACCTTTTTAGGAGTGGACCATGGAAATCCTAACCAAGATGTGTCTGCGATCTAGGTGGCCTCCAGGGCCTTCCTGCCTTCTTGGAGGAAGATCACCTGCAGACCCACGCCCAGCACTTGTCCACAGGCCACCACGAAACATAATCCACTTGTGCATGACCCCAGCCAGAAAGGCTCTCTTTACACATACTGGAAAGGAACGGCCCCTTTCTGGGCAGGGCACGGCACACAGCAGGATGGCCTCAAGGCGGGGGACCTGCTTAGTCCCCTTCCCACACTCTAGGGACATTTTCTTCTCTCTTCCCACCACATCCTGCTGACTGCACCCAACACTGAGCAACCCCCAGAACACCATGACCCGCTCTGCCCTGAAGCTCATATTCCGCCCTCACCGTAGATTTCCTCACCTGTTCTACGCGTACCTTCCCACGTGGAGGTCCAAGAGAAAAAGAGCGTGTTCTAGCTGCCTCCTTCTCACAGAAATTCTCTTTCCCTAGTGCTGACCTGTAGGTGTGCCCCCTGTTGCCAATGGACCCCTGAACGCATCCTGAGGATGTGCCACAGAGCCAGGTGCTGCCAGGGTCCTCATGACTCCATGCAACCAGGGCACCTCTAGCTCCACCACCACCATCCAGGGCCCACCACAAAGCTTGTCTCACTGAGCCTTACTCTGCCGAGACACGCACCGTTCACATGCAGTCCAGGTCATCAGTACCTGTCTGGGCAGGGCACTGCACACAGCATGCTTCCACAGTGGACGAGCTGCCCCGGGCCCCTCACGCTCTCAAACACAGCTCTCATCTCCCTTCCCACCACGTCGAGATGACTATGCAACATCCTTTCCTTCCCCCAGGCAACACAGAACCACGACCCTCTTCCATGCACCCCTGCGTTACTGGGGACCCCTGCACCTTCTCTAGGCTTACTTCGATTCTCACGGGGACCATTACACACACAGACCTCCCGCGATCGCTCTTCTCCTATTGGGAAGTAGCTTTATCTTACCTTCAGATGGTCACACAGGTAGCCACGGAACACTGACTTCACTGGCAGCAAGCCTGAGACACAGGTGGCTACGTGGGCCCTTCTGAGTTCACCGCAAGGGCAGGCCACTGCACACAGCATGGCTTCACGGGGGAGGATCCACCCAGGACTTCGGGCACTTCCAAACGTAGCCTTCACCTCTCTTCCCAGGCCGTCACACTGCATGCATGCAAGAATGTCCCCCACATCCACACATGTTCATGCACCGCCCTCCAGCTTGCATCCAGCCCTCAACGGGGATCCGCTCTTCTGCTCTATGCTTCAGGAGGAAGAGGAGGAGGAGCACCAGAGGACAACACACTTTCCGTTCTCTGCTCTGCCACTGGAAAGTCTCCTTAGCTTCTCTACCCTCTAGGTGTTCCCATCCTTAGCAAAAGGCTCGTGAAATGGCCCTGAGGTTTCCTGGGATCAGCTGGAGGCCGGAGTCCTCATGCCATCATGCCAGCCAGCTCAACGACACCTGCAGCTCCACCACTACTGCTTGGCCAAATGCCTGCACCAAAGGGACTCTTGCTGGGCGTTCCCTTACCCCGACAGCCACCAATGCCACAAAATACAAGAGATCAGCACCCGTCTGGGCAGGGCACCACACAGCATGCCTCTCAGGGGAGGATCCACCCAATCCCCTTCCCACTCTCAGAAGGAGCTTGGAGCTCTCTCCCCATCACATCCTGATGGCTGCGCCCAAGGTAGAGCCACAGCCCTAGAGGATGTCAACCCATGCCTTCCAACCTGCATCTCTCCCTGACAGCAAATCCCGCCCCCCCCTCCACCCACTCACCCACCCCACTCTACGCCTCCTCCACATGGAAGAGGCCCCGCGGCCGGAAGAAGCATACTGTACTTCTCCCTTCTTGTCTCAGGAATGACCTTCTCTTCTGTAACCTCTCTGTGCTCACAGCCTGAGCAAAGGAGCCCTGAAATCAGGCTGAGGATGCCAGAGACACAGCTGGCTCCCACGGTCATCATGGCATCAAGGCGGGCTGCTCATCCACACCTACAACTCCACCCACATCACCGCTGCACAGGCCACCACACGAGGTTCTCGTGAGCCTTACTCTACCCACATGGGTACCCCTTAAGAGACATCTAAGGAAACGGCACCCGCGTAGGTAGGGCACGGCACACAGCTGGCCTTCAAGGTGGAGGACCTGCCCTACCTCCCTCTCACTCCCACATGGAACCTTTCATGTGTCTACCCATCTCTTCCTGGTGAGTGCACCCTGCATCCAGCCATAGCCTTAGAAGGTATCGACCCACTGCCCTCCAACTAGCATGCCTCCCCCTTTGCATCTCCTCAGCTGGTCGAAGCCTATCTGGACAACTCTCTCAACAGAGGGAGAATGATCTTGCCTCTGTTCTCGGCTATTCTAGTGGCAATTATCTTTACCTCATCTACTTCACAGATGCTCACCTTTTTAGGAGTGGACCATGGAAATCCTAACCAAGATGTGTCTGCGATCTAGGTGGCCTCCAGGGCCTTCCTGCCTTCTTGGAGGAAGATCACCTGCAGACCCACGCCCAGCACTTGTCCACAGGCCACCACGAAACATAATCCACTTGTGCATGACCCCAGCCAGAAAGGCTCTCTTTACACATACTGGAAAGGAACGGCCCCTTTCTGGGCAGGGCACGGCACACAGCAGGATGGCCTCAAGGCGGGGGACCTGCTTAGTCCCCTTCCCACACTCTAGGGACAGTTTCTTCTCTCTTCCCACCACATCCTGCTGACTGCACCCAACACTGAGCAACCCCCAGAACACCATGACCCGCTCTGCCCTGAAACTCATATTCCGCCCTCACCGTAGATTTCCTCACCTGTTCTACGCGTACCTTCCCACGTGGAGGTCCAAGAGAAAAAGAGCGTGTTCTAGCTGCCTCCTTCTCACAGAAATTCTCTTTCCCTAGTGCTGACCTGTAGGTGTGCCCCCTGTTGCCAATGGACCCCTGAACGCATCCTGAGGATGTGCCACAGAGCCAGGTGCTGCCAGGGTCCTCATGACTCCATGCAACCAGGGCACCTCTAGCTCCACCACCACCATCCAGGGCCCACCACAAAGCTTGTCTCACTGAGCCTTACTCTGCCGAGACACGCACCGTTCACATGCAGTCCAGGTCATCAGTACCTGTCTGGGCAGGGCACTGCACACAGCATGCTTCCACAGTGGACGAGCTGCCCCGGGCCCCTCACGCTCTCAAACACAGCTCTCATCTCCCTTCCCACCACGTCGAGATGACTATGCAACATCCTTTCCTTCCCCCAGGCAACACAGAACCACGACCCTCTTCCATGCACCCCTGCGTCACTGGGGACCCCTGCACCTTCTCTAGGCTTACTTCGATTCTCACGGGGACCATTACACACACAGACCGCCCGCGATCGCTCTTCTCCTATTGGGAAGTAGCTTTATCTTACCTTCAGATGGTCACACAGGTAGCCACGGAACACTGACTTCACTGGCAGCAAGCCTGAGACACAGGTGGCTACGTGGGCCCTCCTGAGTTCACCGCAAGGGCAGGCCACTGCACACAGCATGGCTTCACGGGGGAGGATCCACCCAGGACTTCGGGCACTTCCAAACGTAGCCTTCACCTCTCTTCCCAGGCCGTCACACTGCATGCATGCAAGAATGTCCCCCACATCCACACATGTTCATGCACCGCCCTCCAGCTTGCATCCAGCCCTCAACGGGGATCCGCTCTTCTGCTCTATGCTTCAGGAGGAAGAGGAGGAGGAGCACCAGAGGACAACACACTTTCCGTTCTCTGCTCTGCCACTGGAAAGTCTCCTTAGCTTCTCTACCCTCTAGGTGTTCCCATCCTTAGCAAAAGGCTCGTGAAATGGCCCTGAGGTTTCCTGGGATCAGCTGGAGGCCGGAGTCCTCATGCCATCATGCCAGCCAGCTCAACGACACCTGCAGCTCCACCACTACTGCTTGGCCAAAAGCCTGCACCAAAGGGACTCTTGCTGGGCGTTCCCTTACCCCGACAGCCACCAATGCCACAAAATACAAGAGATCAGCACCCGTCTGGGCAGGGCACCACACAGCATGCCTCTCAGGGGAGGATCCACCCAATCCCCTTCCCACTCTCAGAAGGAGCTTGGAGCTCTCTCCCCATCACATCCTGATGGCTGCGCCCAAGGTAGAGCCACAGCCCTAGAGGATGTCAACCCATGCCTTCCAACCTGCATCTCTCCCTGACAGCAAATCCCGCCCCCCCCTCCACCCACTCACCCACCCCACTCTACGCCTCCTCCACATGGAAGAGGCCCCGCGGCCGGAAGAAGCATACTGTACTTCTCCCTTCTTGTCTCAGGAATGACCTTCTCTTCTGTAACCTCTCTGTGCTCACAGCCTGAGCAAAGGAGCCCTGAAATCAGGCTGAGGATGCCAGAGACACAGCTGGCTCCCACGGTCATCATGGCATCAAGGCGGGCTGCTCATCCACACCTACAACTCCACCCACATCACCGCTGCACAGGCCACCACACGAGGTTCTCGTGAGCCTTACTCTACCCACACGGGTACCCCTTAAGAGACATCTAAGGAAACGGCACCCGCGTAGGTAGGGCACGGCACACAGCTGGCCTTCAAGGTGGAGGACCTGCCCTACCTCCCTCTCACTCCCACATGGAACCTTTCATGTGTCTACCCATCTCTTCCTGGTGAGTGCACCCTGCATCCAGCCATAGCCTTAGAAGGTATCGACCCACTGCCCTCCAACTAGCATGCCTCCCCCTTTGCATCTCCTCAGCTGGTCGAAGCCTATCTGGACAACTCTCTCAACAGAGGGAGAATGATCTTGCCTCTGTTCTCGGCTATTCTAGTGGCAATTATCTTTACCTCATCTACTTCACAGATGCTCACCTTTTTAGGAGTGGACCATGGAAATCCTAACCAAGATGTGTCTGCGATCTAGGTGGCCTCCAGGGCCTTCCTGCCTTCTTGGAGGAAGATCACCTGCAGACCCACGCCCAGCACTTGTCCACAGGCCACCACGAAACATAATCCACTTGTGCATGACCCCAGCCAGAAAGGCTCTCTTTACACATACTGGAAAGGAACGGCCCCTTTCTGGGCAGGGCACGGCACACAGCAGGATGGCCTCAAGGCGGGGGACCTGCTTAGTCCCCTTCCCACACTCTAGGGACAGTTTCTTCTCTCTTCCCACCACATCCTGCTGACTGCACCCAACACTGAGCAACCCCCAGAACACCATGACCCGCTCTGCCCTGAAGCTCATATTCCGCCCTCACCGTAGATTTCCTCACCTGTTCTACGCGTACCTTCCCACGTGGAGGTCCAAGAGAAAAAGAGCGTGTTCTAGCTGCCTCCTTCTCACAGAAATTCTCTTTCCCTAGTGCTGACCTGTAGGTGTGCCCCCTGTTGCCAATGGACCCCTGAACGCATCCTGAGGATGTGCCACAGAGCCAGGTGCTGCCAGGGTCCTCATGACTCCATGCAACCAGGGCACCTCTAGCTCCACCACCACCATCCAGGGCCCACCACAAAGCTTGTCTCACTGAGCCTTACTCTGCCGAGACACGCACCGTTCACATGCAGTCCAGGTCATCAGTACCTGTCTGGGCAGGGCACTGCACACAGCATGCTTCCACAGTGGACGAGCTGCCCCGGGCCCCTCACGCTCTCAAACACAGCTCTCATCTCCCTTCCCACCACGTCGAGATGACTATGCAACATCCTTTCCTTCCCCCAGGCAACACAGAACCACGACCCTCTTCCATGCACCCCTGCGTCACTGGGGACCCCTGCACCTTCTCTAGGCTTACTTAGATTCTCACGGGGACCATTACACACACAGACCGCCCGCGATCGCTCTTCTCCTATTGGGAAGTAGCTTTATCTTACCTTCAGATGGTCACACAGGTAGCCACGGAACACTGACTTCACTGGCAGCAAGCCTGAGACACAGGTGGCTACGTGGGCCCTCCTGAGTTCACCGCAAGGGCAGGCCACTGCACACAGCATGGCTTCACGGGGGAGGATCCACCCAGGACTTCGGGCACTTCCAAACGTAGCCTTCACCTCTCTTCCCAGGCCGTCACACTGCATGCATGCAAGAATGTCCCCCACATCCACACATGTTCATGCACCGCCCTCCAGCTTGCATCCAGCCCTCAACGGGGATCCGCTCTTCTGCTCTATGCTTCAGGAGGAAGAGGAGGAGGAGCACCAGAGGACAACACACTTTCCGTTCTCTGCTCTGCCACTGGAAAGTCTCCTTAGCTTCTCTACCCTCTAGGTGTTCCCATCCTTAGCAAAAGGCTCGTGAAATGGCCCTGAGGTTTCCTGGGATCAGCTGGAGGCCGGAGTCCTCATGCCATCATGCCAGCCAGCTCAACGACACCTGCAGCTCCACCACTACTGCTTGGCCAAAAGCCTGCACCAAAGGGACTCTTGCTGGGCGTTCCCTTACCCCGACAGCCACCAATGCCACAAAATACAAGAGATCAGCACCCGTCTGGGCAGGGCACCACACAGCATGCCTCTCAGGGGAGGATCCACCCAATCCCCTTCCCACTCTCAGAAGGAGCTTGGAGCTCTCTCCCCATCACATCCTGATGGCTGCGCCCAAGGTAGAGCCACAGCCCTAGAGGATGTCAACCCATGCCTTCCAACCTGCATCTCTCCCTGACAGCAAATCCCGCCCCCCCCTCCACCCACTCACCCACCCCACTCTACGCCTCCTCCACATGGAAGAGGCCCCGCGGCCGGAAGAAGCATACTGTACTTCTCCCTTCTTGTCTCAGGAATGACCTTCTCTTCTGTAACCTCTCTGTGCTCACAGCCTGAGCAAAGGAGCCCTGAAATCAGGCTGAGGATGCCAGAGACACAGCTGGCTCCCACGGTCATCGTGACATCAAGGCGGGCTGCTCATCCACACCTACAACTCCACCCACATCACCGCTGCACAGGCCACCACACGAGGTTCTCGTGAGCCTTACTCTACCCACACGGGTACCCCTTAAGAGACATCTAAGGAAACGGCACCCGCGTAGGTAGGGCACGGCACACAGCTGGCCTTCAAGGTGGAGGACCTGCCCTACCTCCCTCTCACTCCCACATGGAACCTTTCATGTGTCTACCCATCTCTTCCTGGTGAGTGCACCCTGCATCCAGCCATAGCCTTAGAAGGTATCGACCCACTGCCCTCCAACTAGCATGCCTCCCCCTTTGCATCTCCTCAGCTGGTCGAAGCCTATCTGGACAACTCTCTCAACAGAGGGAGAATGATCTTGCCTCTGTTCTCGGCTATTCTAGTGGCAATTATCTTTACCTCATCTACTTCACAGATGCTCACCTTTTTAGGAGTGGACCATGGAAATCCTAACCAAGATGTGTCTGCGATCTAGGTGGCCTCCAGGGCCTTCCTGCCTTCTTGGAGGAAGATCACCTGCAGACCCACGCCCAGCACTTGTCCACAGGCCACCACGAAACATAATCCACTTGTGCATGACCCCAGCCAGAAAGGCTCTCTTTACACATACTGGAAAGGAACGGCCCCTTTCTGGGCAGGGCACGGCACACAGCAGGATGGCCTCAAGGCGGGGGACCTGCTTAGTCCCCTTCCCACACTCTAGGGACAGTTTCTTCTCTCTTCCCACCACATCCTGCTGACTGCACCCAACACTGAGCAACCCCCAGAACACCATGACCCGCTCTGCCCTGAAACTCATATTCCGCCCTCACCGTAGATTTCCTCACCTGTTCTACGCGTACCTTCCCACGTGGAGGTCCAAGAGAAAAAGAGCGTGTTCTAGCTGCCTCCTTCTCACAGAAATTCTCTTTCCCTAGTGCTGACCTGTAGGTGTGCCCCCTGTTGCCAATGGACCCCTGAACGCATCCTGAGGATGTGCCACAGAGCCAGGTGCTGCCAGGGTCCTCATGACTCCATGCAACCAGGGCACCTCTAGCTCCACCACCACCATCCAGGGCCCACCACAAAGCTTGTCTCACTGAGCCTTACTCTGCCGAGACACGCACCGTTCACATGCAGTCCAGGTCATCAGTACCTGTCTGGGCAGGCCACTGCACACAGCATGCTTCCACAGTGGACGAGCTGCCCCGGGCCCCTCACGCTCTCAAACACAGCTCTCATCTCCCTTCCCACCACGTCGAGATGACTATGCAACATCCTTTCCTTCCCCCAGGCAACACAGAACCACGACCCTCTTCCATGCACCCCTGCGTCACTGGGGACCCCTGCACCTTCTCTAGGCTTACTTCGATTCTCACGGGGACCATTACACACACAGACCGCCCGCGATCGCTCTTCTCCTATTGGGAAGTAGCTTTATCTTACCTTCAGATGGTCACACAGGTAGCCACGGAACACTGACTTCACTGGCAGCAAGCCTGAGACACAGGTGGCTACGTGGGCCCTCCTGAGTTCACCGCAAGGGCAGGCCACTGCACACAGCATGGCTTCACGGGGGAGGATCCACCCAGGACTTCGGGCACTTCCAAACGTAGCCTTCACCTCTCTTCCCAGGCCGTCACACTGCATGCATGCAAGAATGTCCCCCACATCCACACATGTTCATGCACCGCCCTCCAGCTTGCATCCAGCCCTCAACGGGGATCCGCTCTTCTGCTCTATGCTTCAGGAGGAAGAGGAGGAGGAGCACCAGAGGACAACACACTTTCCGTTCTCTGCTCTGCCACTGGAAAGTCTCCTTAGCTTCTCTACCCTCTAGGTGTTCCCATCCTTAGCAAAAGGCTCGTGAAATGGCCCTGAGGTTTCCTGGGATCAGCTGGAGGCCGGAGTCCTCATGCCATCATGCCAGCCAGCTCAACGACACCTGCAGCTCCACCACTACTGCTTGGCCAAAAGCCTGCACCAAAGGGACTCTTGCTGGGCGTTCCCTTACCCCGACAGCCACCAATGCCACAAAATACAAGAGATCAGCACCCGTCTGGGCAGGGCACCACACAGCATGCCTCTCAGGGGAGGATCCACCCAATCCCCTTCCCACTCTCAGAAGGAGCTTGGAGCTCTCTCCCCATCACATCCTGATGGCTGCGCCCAAGGTAGAGCCACAGCCCTAGAGGATGTCAACCCATGCCTTCCAACCTGCATCTCTCCCTGACAGCAAATCCCGCCCCCCCCTCCACCCACTCACCCACCCCACTCTACGCCTCCTCCACATGGAAGAGGCCCCGCGGCCGGAAGAAGCATACTGTACTTCTCCCTTCTTGTCTCAGGAATGACCTTCTCTTCTGTAACCTCTCTGTGCTCACAGCCTGAGCAAAGGAGCCCTGAAATCAGGCTGAGGATGCCAGAGACACAGCTGGCTCCCACGGTCATCATGGCATCAAGGCGGGCTGCTCATCCACACCTACAACTCCACCCACATCACCGCTGCACAGGCCACCACACGAGGTTCTCGTGAGCCTTACTCTACCCACACGGGTACCCCTTAAGAGACATCTAAGGAAACGGCACCCGCGTAGGTAGGGCACGGCACACAGCTGGCCTTCAAGGTGGAGGACCTGCCCTACCTCCCTCTCACTCCCACATGGAACCTTTCATGTGTCTACCCATCTCTTCCTGGTGAGTGCACCCTGCATCCAGCCATAGCCTTAGAAGGTATCGACCCACTGCCCTCCAACTAGCATGCCTCCCCCTTTGCATCTCCTCAGCTGGTCGAAGCCTATCTGGACAACTCTCTCAACAGAGGGAGAATGATCTTGCCTCTGTTCTCGGCTATTCTAGTGGCAATTATCTTTACCTCATCTACTTCACAGATGCTCACCTTTTTAGGAGTGGACCATGGAAATCCTAACCAAGATGTGTCTGCGATCTAGGTGGCCTCCAGGGCCTTCCTGCCTTCTTGGAGGAAGATCACCTGCAGACCCACGCCCAGCACTTGTCCACAGGCCACCACGAAACATAATCCACTTGTGCATGACCCCAGCCAGAAAGGCTCTCTTTACACATACTGGAAAGGAACGGCCCCTTTCTGGGCAGGGCACGGCACACAGCAGGATGGCCTCAAGGCGGGGGACCTGCTTAGTCCCCTTCCCACACTCTAGGGACAGTTTCTTCTCTCTTCCCACCACATCCTGCTGACTGCACCCAACACTGAGCAACCCCCAGAACACCATGACCCGCTCTGCCCTGAAACTCATATTCCGCCCTCACCGTAGATTTCCTCACCTGTTCTACGCGTACCTTCCCACGTGGAGGTCCAAGAGAAAAAGAGCGTGTTCTAGCTGCCTCCTTCTCACAGAAATTCTCTTTCCCTAGTGCTGACCTGTAGGTGTGCCCCCTGTTGCCAATGGACCCCTGAACGCATCCTGAGGATGTGCCACAGAGCCAGGTGCTGCCAGGGTCCTCATGACTCCATGCAACCAGGGCACCTCTAGCTCCACCACCACCATCCAGGGCCCACCACAAAGCTTGTCTCACTGAGCCTTACTCTGCCGAGACACGCACCGTTCACATGCAGTCCAGGTCATCAGTACCTGTCTGGGCAGGGCACTGCACACAGCATGCTTCCACAGTGGACGAGCTGCCCCGGGCCCCTCACGCTCTCAAACACAGCTCTCATCTCCCTTCCCACCACGTCGAGATGACTATGCAACATCCTTTCCTTCCCCCAGGCAACACAGAACCACGACCCTCTTCCATGCACCCCTGCGTCACTGGGGACCCCTGCACCTTCTCTAGGCTTACTTAGATTCTCACGGGGACCATTACACACACAGACCGCCCGTGATCGCTCTTCTCCTATTGGGAAGTAGCTTTATCTTACCTTCAGATGGTCACACAGGTAGCCACGGAACACTGACTTCACTGGCAGCAAGCCTGAGACACAGGTGGCTACGTGGGCCCTCCTGAGTTCACCGCAAGGGCAGGCCACTGCACACAGCATGGCTTCACGGGGGAGGATCCACCCAGGACTTCGGGCACTTCCAAACGTAGCCTTCACCTCTCTTCCCAGGCCGTCACACTGCATGCATGCAAGAATGTCCCCCACATCCACACATGTTCATGCACCGCCCTCCAGCTTGCATCCAGCCCTCAACGGGGATCCGCTCTTCTGCTCTATGCTTCAGGAGGAAGAGGAGGAGGAGCACCAGAGGACAACACACTTTCCGTTCTCTGCTCTGCCACTGGAAAGTCTCCTTAGCTTCTCTACCCTCTAGGTGTTCCCATCCTTAGCAAAAGGCTCGTGAAATGGCCCTGAGGTTTCCTGGGATCAGCTGGAGGCCGGAGTCCTCATGCCATCATGCCAGCCAGCTCAACGACACCTGCAGCTCCACCACTACTGCTTGGCCAAAAGCCTGCACCAAAGGGACTCTTGCTGGGCGTTCCCTTACCCCGACAGCCACCAATGCCACAAAATACAAGAGATCAGCACCCGTCTGGGCAGGGCACCACACAGCATGCCTCTCAGGGGAGGATCCACCCAATCCCCTTCCCACTCTCAGAAGGAGCTTGGAGCTCTCTCCCCATCACATCCTGATGGCTGCGCCCAAGGTAGAGCCACAGCCCTAGAGGATGTCAACCCATGCCTTCCAACCTGCATCTCTCCCTGACAGCAAATCCCGCCCCCCCCTCCACCCACTCACCCACCCCACTCTACGCCTCCTCCACATGGAAGAGGCCCCGCGGCCGGAAGAAGCATACTGTACTTCTCCCTTCTTGTCTCAGGAATGACCTTCTCTTCTGTAACCTCTCTGTGCTCACAGCCTGAGCAAAGGAGCCCTGAAATCAGGCTGAGGATGCCAGAGACACAGCTGGCTCCCACGGTCATCGTGACATCAAGGCGGGCTGCTCATCCACACCTACAACTCCACCCACATCACCGCTGCACAGGCCACCACACGAGGTTCTCGTGAGCCTTACTCTACCCACACGGGTACCCCTTAAGAGACATCTAAGGAAACGGCACCCGCGTAGGTAGGGCACGGCACACAGCTGGCCTTCAAGGTGGAGGACCTGCCCTACCTCCCTCTCACTCCCACATGGAACCTTTCATGTGTCTACCCATCTCTTCCTGGTGAGTGCACCCTGCATCCAGCCATAGCCTTAGAAGGTATCGACCCACTGCCCTCCAACTAGCATGCCTCCCCCTTTGCATCTCCTCAGCTGGTCGAAGCCTATCTGGACAACTCTCTCAACAGAGGGAGAATGATCTTGCCTCTGTTCTCGGCTATTCTAGTGGCAATTATCTTTACCTCATCTACTTCACAGATGCTCACCTTTTTAGGAGTGGACCATGGAAATCCTAACCAAGATGTGTCTGCGATCTAGGTGGCCTCCAGGGCCTTCCTGCCTTCTTGGAGGAAGATCACCTGCAGACCCACGCCCAGCACTTGTCCACAGGCCACCACGAAACATAATCCACTTGTGCATGACCCCAGCCAGAAAGGCTCTCTTTACACATACTGGAAAGGAACGGCCCCTTTCTGGGCAGGGCACGGCACACAGCAGGATGGCCTCAAGGCGGGGGACCTGCTTAGTCCCCTTCCCACACTCTAGGGACAGTTTCTTCTCTCTTCCCACCACATCCTGCTGACTGCACCCAACACTGAGCAACCCCCAGAACACCATGACCCGCTCTGCCCTGAAACTCATATTCCGCCCTCACCGTAGATTTCCTCACCTGTTCTACGCGTACCTTCCCACGTGGAGGTCCAAGAGAAAAAGAGCGTGTTCTAGCTGCCTCCTTCTCACAGAAATTCTCTTTCCCTAGTGCTGACCTGTAGGTGTGCCCCCTGTTGCCAATGGACCCCTGAACGCATCCTGAGGATGTGCCACAGAGCCAGGTGCTGCCAGGGTCCTCATGACTCCATGCAACCAGGGCACCTCTAGCTCCACCACCACCATCCAGGGCCCACCACAAAGCTTGTCTCACTGAGCCTTACTCTGCCGAGACACGCACCGTTCACATGCAGTCCAGGTCATCAGTACCTGTCTGGGCAGGGCACTGCACACAGCATGCTTCCACAGTGGACGAGCTGCCCCGGGCCCCTCACGCTCTCAAACACAGCTCTCATCTCCCTTCCCACCACGTCGAGATGACTATGCAACATCCTTTCCTTCCCCCAGGCAACACAGAACCACGACCCTCTTCCATGCACCCCTGCGTCACTGGGGACCCCTGCACCTTCTCTAGGCTTACTTCGATTCTCACGGGGACCATTACACACACAGACCGCCCGCGATCGCTCTTCTCCTATTGGGAAGTAGCTTTATCTTACCTTCAGATGGTCACACAGGTAGCCACGGAACACTGACTTCACTGGCAGCAAGCCTGAGACACAGGTGGCTACGTGGGCCCTCCTGAGTTCACCGCAAGGGCAGGCCACTGCACACAGCATGGCTTCACGGGGGAGGATCCACCCAGGACTTCGGGCACTTCCAAACGTAGCCTTCACCTCTCTTCCCAGGCCGTCACACTGCATGCATGCAAGAATGTCCCCCACATCCACACATGTTCATGCACCGCCCTCCAGCTTGCATCCAGCCCTCAACGGGGATCCGCTCTTCTGCTCTATGCTTCAGGAGGAAGAGGAGGAGGAGCACCAGAGGACAACACACTTTCCGTTCTCTGCTCTGCCACTGGAAAGTCTCCTTAGCTTCTCTACCCTCTAGGTGTTCCCATCCTTAGCAAAAGGCTCGTGAAATGGCCCTGAGGTTTCCTGGGATCAGCTGGAGGCCGGAGTCCTCATGCCATCATGCCAGCCAGCTCAACGACACCTGCAGCTCCACCACTACTGCTTGGCCAAAAGCCTGCACCAAAGGGACTCTTGCTGGGCGTTCCCTTACCCCGACAGCCACCAATGCCACAAAATACAAGAGATCAGCACCCGTCTGGGCAGGGCACCACACAGCATGCCTCTCAGGGGAGGATCCACCCAATCCCCTTCCCACTCTCAGAAGGAGCTTGGAGCTCTCTCCCCATCACATCCTGATGGCTGCGCCCAAGGTAGAGCCACAGCCCTAGAGGATGTCAACCCATGCCTTCCAACCTGCATCTCTCCCTGACAGCAAATCCCGCCCCCCCCTCCACCCACTCACCCACCCCACTCTACGCCTCCTCCACATGGAAGAGGCCCCGCGGCCGGAAGAAGCATACTGTACTTCTCCCTTCTTGTCTCAGGAATGACCTTCTCTTCTGTAACCTCTCTGTGCTCACAGCCTGAGCAAAGGAGCCCTGAAATCAGGCTGAGGATGCCAGAGACACAGCTGGCTCCCACGGTCATCGTGACATCAAGGCGGGCTGCTCATCCACACCTACAACTCCACCCACATCACCGCTGCACAGGCCACCACACGAGGTTCTCGTGAGCCTTACTCTACCCACACGGGTACCCCTTAAGAGACATCTAAGGAAACGGCACCCGCGTAGGTAGGGCACGGCACACAGCTGGCCTTCAAGGTGGAGGACCTGCCCTACCTCCCTCTCACTCCCACATGGAACCTTTCATGTGTCTACCCATCTCTTCCTGGTGAGTGCACCCTGCATCCAGCCATAGCCTTAGAAGGTATCGACCCACTGCCCTCCAACTAGCATGCCTCCCCCTTTGCATCTCCTCAGCTGGTCGAAGCCTATCTGGACAACTCTCTCAACAGAGGGAGAATGATCTTGCCTCTGTTCTCGGCTATTCTAGTGGCAATTATCTTTACCTCATCTACTTCACAGATGCTCACCTTTTTAGGAGTGGACCATGGAAATCCTAACCAAGATGTGTCTGCGATCTAGGTGGCCTCCAGGGCCTTCCTGCCTTCTTGGAGGAAGATCACCTGCAGACCCACGCCCAGCACTTGTCCACAGGCCACCACGAAACATAATCCACTTGTGCATGACCCCAGCCAGAAAGGCTCTCTTTACACATACTGGAAAGGAACGGCCCCTTTCTGGGCAGGGCACGGCACACAGCAGGATGGCCTCAAGGCGGGGGACCTGCTTAGTCCCCTTCCCACACTCTAGGGACAGTTTCTTCTCTCTTCCCACCACATCCTGCTGACTGCACCCAACACTGAGCAACCCCCAGAACACCATGACCCGCTCTGCCCTGAAACTCATATTCCGCCCTCACCGTAGATTTCCTCACCTGTTCTACGCGTACCTTCCCACGTGGAGGTCCAAGAGAAAAAGAGCGTGTTCTAGCTGCCTCCTTCTCACAGAAATTCTCTTTCCCTAGTGCTGACCTGTAGGTGTGCCCCCTGTTGCCAATGGACCCCTGAACGCATCCTGAGGATGTGCCACAGAGCCAGGTGCTGCCAGGGTCCTCATGACTCCATGCAACCAGGGCACCTCTAGCTCCACCACCACCATCCAGGGCCCACCACAAAGCTTGTCTCACTGAGCCTTACTCTGCCGAGACACGCACCGTTCACATGCAGTCCAGGTCATCAGTACCTGTCTGGGCAGGCCACTGCACACAGCATGCTTCCACAGTGGACGAGCTGCCCCGGGCCCCTCACGCTCTCAAACACAGCTCTCATCTCCCTTCCCACCACGTCGAGATGACTATGCAACATCCTTTCCTTCCCCCAGGCAACACAGAACCACGACCCTCTTCCATGCACCCCTGCGTCACTGGGGACCCCTGCACCTTCTCTAGGCTTACTTCGATTCTCACGGGGACCATTACACACACAGACCGCCCGCGATCGCTCTTCTCCTATTGGGAAGTAGCTTTATCTTACCTTCAGATGGTCACACAGGTAGCCACGGAACACTGACTTCACTGGCAGCAAGCCTGAGACACAGGTGGCTACGTGGGCCCTCCTGAGTTCACCGCAAGGGCAGGCCACTGCACACAGCATGGCTTCACGGGGGAGGATCCACCCAGGACTTCGGGCACTTCCAAACGTAGCCTTCACCTCTCTTCCCAGGCCGTCACACTGCATGCATGCAAGAATGTCCCCCACATCCACACATGTTCATGCACCGCCCTCCAGCTTGCATCCAGCCCTCAACGGGGATCCGCTCTTCTGCTCTATGCTTCAGGAGGAAGAGGAGGAGGAGCACCAGAGGACAACACACTTTCCGTTCTCTGCTCTGCCACTGGAAAGTCTCCTTAGCTTCTCTACCCTCTAGGTGTTCCCATCCTTAGCAAAAGGCTCGTGAAATGGCCCTGAGGTTTCCTGGGATCAGCTGGAGGCCGGAGTCCTCATGCCATCATGCCAGCCAGCTCAACGACACCTGCAGCTCCACCACTACTGCTTGGCCAAAAGCCTGCACCAAAGGGACTCTTGCTGGGCGTTCCCTTACCCCGACAGCCACCAATGCCACAAAATACAAGAGATCAGCACCCGTCTGGGCAGGGCACCACACAGCATGCCTCTCAGGGGAGGATCCACCCAATCCCCTTCCCACTCTCAGAAGGAGCTTGGAGCTCTCTCCCCATCACATCCTGATGGCTGCGCCCAAGGTAGAGCCACAGCCCTAGAGGATGTCAACCCATGCCTTCCAACCTGCATCTCTCCCTGACAGCAAATCCCGCCCCCCCCTCCACCCACTCACCCACCCCACTCTACGCCTCCTCCACATGGAAGAGGCCCCGCGGCCGGAAGAAGCATACTGTACTTCTCCCTTCTTGTCTCAGGAATGACCTTCTCTTCTGTAACCTCTCTGTGCTCACAGCCTGAGCAAAGGAGCCCTGAAATCAGGCTGAGGATGCCAGAGACACAGCTGGCTCCCACGGTCATCATGGCATCAAGGCGGGCTGCTCATCCACACCTACAACTCCACCCACATCACCGCTGCACAGGCCACCACACGAGGTTCTCGTGAGCCTTACTCTACCCACACGGGTACCCCTTAAGAGACATCTAAGGAAACGGCACCCGCGTAGGTAGGGCACGGCACACAGCTGGCCTTCAAGGTGGAGGACCTGCCCTACCTCCCTCTCACTCCCACATGGAACCTTTCATGTGTCTACCCATCTCTTCCTGGTGAGTGCACCCTGCATCCAGCCATAGCCTTAGAAGGTATCGACCCACTGCCCTCCAACTAGCATGCCTCCCCCTTTGCATCTCCTCAGCTGGTCGAAGCCTATCTGGACAACTCTCTCAACAGAGGGAGAATGATCTTGCCTCTGTTCTCGGCTATTCTAGTGGCAATTATCTTTACCTCATCTACTTCACAGATGCTCACCTTTTTAGGAGTGGACCATGGAAATCCTAACCAAGATGTGTCTGCGATCTAGGTGGCCTCCAGGGCCTTCCTGCCTTCTTGGAGGAAGATCACCTGCAGACCCACGCCCAGCACTTGTCCACAGGCCACCACGAAACATAATCCACTTGTGCATGACCCCAGCCAGAAAGGCTCTCTTTACACATACTGGAAAGGAACGGCCCCTTTCTGGGCAGGGCACGGCACACAGCAGGATGGCCTCAAGGCGGGGGACCTGCTTAGTCCCCTTCCCACACTCTAGGGACAGTTTCTTCTCTCTTCCCACCACATCCTGCTGACTGCACCCAACACTGAGCAACCCCCAGAACACCATGACCCGCTCTGCCCTGAAACTCATATTCCGCCCTCACCGTAGATTTCCTCACCTGTTCTACGCGTACCTTCCCACGTGGAGGTCCAAGAGAAAAAGAGCGTGTTCTAGCTGCCTCCTTCTCACAGAAATTCTCTTTCCCTAGTGCTGACCTGTAGGTGTGCCCCCTGTTGCCAATGGACCCCTGAACGCATCCTGAGGATGTGCCACAGAGCCAGGTGCTGCCAGGGTCCTCATGACTCCATGCAACCAGGGCACCTCTAGCTCCACCACCACCATCCAGGGCCCACCACAAAGCTTGTCTCACTGAGCCTTACTCTGCCGAGACACGCACCGTTCACATGCAGTCCAGGTCATCAGTACCTGTCTGGGCAGGGCACTGCACACAGCATGCTTCCACAGTGGACGAGCTGCCCCGGGCCCCTCACGCTCTCAAACACAGCTCTCATCTCCCTTCCCACCACGTCGAGATGACTATGCAACATCCTTTCCTTCCCCCAGGCAACACAGAACCACGACCCTCTTCCATGCACCCCTGCGTCACTGGGGACCCCTGCACCTTCTCTAGGCTTACTTAGATTCTCACGGGGACCATTACACACACAGACCGCCCGTGATCGCTCTTCTCCTATTGGGAAGTAGCTTTATCTTACCTTCAGATGGTCACACAGGTAGCCACGGAACACTGACTTCACTGGCAGCAAGCCTGAGACACAGGTGGCTACGTGGGCCCTCCTGAGTTCACCGCAAGGGCAGGCCACTGCACACAGCATGGCTTCACGGGGGAGGATCCACCCAGGACTTCGGGCACTTCCAAACGTAGCCTTCACCTCTCTTCCCAGGCCGTCACACTGCATGCATGCAAGAATGTCCCCCACATCCACACATGTTCATGCACCGCCCTCCAGCTTGCATCCAGCCCTCAACGGGGATCCGCTCTTCTGCTCTATGCTTCAGGAGGAAGAGGAGGAGGAGCACCAGAGGACAACACACTTTCCGTTCTCTGCTCTGCCACTGGAAAGTCTCCTTAGCTTCTCTACCCTCTAGGTGTTCCCATCCTTAGCAAAAGGCTCGTGAAATGGCCCTGAGGTTTCCTGGGATCAGCTGGAGGCCGGAGTCCTCATGCCATCATGCCAGCCAGCTCAACGACACCTGCAGCTCCACCACTACTGCTTGGCCAAAAGCCTGCACCAAAGGGACTCTTGCTGGGCGTTCCCTTACCCCGACAGCCACCAATGCCACAAAATACAAGAGATCAGCACCCGTCTGGGCAGGGCACCACACAGCATGCCTCTCAGGGGAGGATCCACCCAATCCCCTTCCCACTCTCAGAAGGAGCTTGGAGCTCTCTCCCCATCACATCCTGATGGCTGCGCCCAAGGTAGAGCCACAGCCCTAGAGGATGTCAACCCATGCCTTCCAACCTGCATCTCTCCCTGACAGCAAATCCCGCCCCCCCCTCCACCCACTCACCCACCCCACTCTACGCCTCCTCCACATGGAAGAGGCCCCGCGGCCGGAAGAAGCATACTGTACTTCTCCCTTCTTGTCTCAGGAATGACCTTCTCTTCTGTAACCTCTCTGTGCTCACAGCCTGAGCAAAGGAGCCCTGAAATCAGGCTGAGGATGCCAGAGACACAGCTGGCTCCCACGGTCATCGTGACATCAAGGCGGGCTGCTCATCCACACCTACAACTCCACCCACATCACCGCTGCACAGGCCACCACACGAGGTTCTCGTGAGCCTTACTCTACCCACACGGGTACCCCTTAAGAGACATCTAAGGAAACGGCACCCGCGTAGGTAGGGCACGGCACACAGCTGGCCTTCAAGGTGGAGGACCTGCCCTACCTCCCTCTCACTCCCACATGGAACCTTTCATGTGTCTACCCATCTCTTCCTGGTGAGTGCACCCTGCATCCAGCCATAGCCTTAGAAGGTATCGACCCACTGCCCTCCAACTAGCATGCCTCCCCCTTTGCATCTCCTCAGCTGGTCGAAGCCTATCTGGACAACTCTCTCAACAGAGGGAGAATGATCTTGCCTCTGTTCTCGGCTATTCTAGTGGCAATTATCTTTACCTCATCTACTTCACAGATGCTCACCTTTTTAGGAGTGGACCATGGAAATCCTAACCAAGATGTGTCTGCGATCTAGGTGGCCTCCAGGGCCTTCCTGCCTTCTTGGAGGAAGATCACCTGCAGACCCACGCCCAGCACTTGTCCACAGGCCACCACGAAACATAATCCACTTGTGCATGACCCCAGCCAGAAAGGCTCTCTTTACACATACTGGAAAGGAACGGCCCCTTTCTGGGCAGGGCACGGCACACAGCAGGATGGCCTCAAGGCGGGGGACCTGCTTAGTCCCCTTCCCACACTCTAGGGACAGTTTCTTCTCTCTTCCCACCACATCCTGCTGACTGCACCCAACACTGAGCAACCCCCAGAACACCATGACCCGCTCTGCCCTGAAACTCATATTCCGCCCTCACCGTAGATTTCCTCACCTGTTCTACGCGTACCTTCCCACGTGGAGGTCCAAGAGAAAAAGAGCGTGTTCTAGCTGCCTCCTTCTCACAGAAATTCTCTTTCCCTAGTGCTGACCTGTAGGTGTGCCCCCTGTTGCCAATGGACCCCTGAACGCATCCTGAGGATGTGCCACAGAGCCAGGTGCTGCCAGGGTCCTCATGACTCCATGCAACCAGGGCACCTCTAGCTCCACCACCACCATCCAGGGCCCACCACAAAGCTTGTCTCACTGAGCCTTACTCTGCCGAGACACGCACCGTTCACATGCAGTCCAGGTCATCAGTACCTGTCTGGGCAGGGCACTGCACACAGCATGCTTCCACAGTGGACGAGCTGCCCCGGGCCCCTCACGCTCTCAAACACAGCTCTCATCTCCCTTCCCACCACGTCGAGATGACTATGCAACATCCTTTCCTTCCCCCAGGCAACACAGAACCACGACCCTCTTCCATGCACCCCTGCGTCACTGGGGACCCCTGCACCTTCTCTAGGCTTACTTCGATTCTCACGGGGACCATTACACACACAGACCGCCCGCGATCGCTCTTCTCCTATTGGGAAGTAGCTTTATCTTACCTTCAGATGGTCACACAGGTAGCCACGGAACACTGACTTCACTGGCAGCAAGCCTGAGACACAGGTGGCTACGTGGGCCCTCCTGAGTTCACCGCAAGGGCAGGCCACTGCACACAGCATGGCTTCACGGGGGAGGATCCACCCAGGACTTCGGGCACTTCCAAACGTAGCCTTCACCTCTCTTCCCAGGCCGTCACACTGCATGCATGCAAGAATGTCCCCCACATCCACACATGTTCATGCACCGCCCTCCAGCTTGCATCCAGCCCTCAACGGGGATCCGCTCTTCTGCTCTATGCTTCAGGAGGAAGAGGAGGAGGAGCACCAGAGGACAACACACTTTCCGTTCTCTGCTCTGCCACTGGAAAGTCTCCTTAGCTTCTCTACCCTCTAGGTGTTCCCATCCTTAGCAAAAGGCTCGTGAAATGGCCCTGAGGTTTCCTGGGATCAGCTGGAGGCCGGAGTCCTCATGCCATCATGCCAGCCAGCTCAACGACACCTGCAGCTCCACCACTACTGCTTGGCCAAAAGCCTGCACCAAAGGGACTCTTGCTGGGCGTTCCCTTACCCCGACAGCCACCAATGCCACAAAATACAAGAGATCAGCACCCGTCTGGGCAGGGCACCACACAGCATGCCTCTCAGGGGAGGATCCACCCAATCCCCTTCCCACTCTCAGAAGGAGCTTGGAGCTCTCTCCCCATCACATCCTGATGGCTGCGCCCAAGGTAGAGCCACAGCCCTAGAGGATGTCAACCCATGCCTTCCAACCTGCATCTCTCCCTGACAGCAAATCCCGCCCCCCCCTCCACCCACTCACCCACCCCACTCTACGCCTCCTCCACATGGAAGAGGCCCCGCGGCCGGAAGAAGCATACTGTACTTCTCCCTTCTTGTCTCAGGAATGACCTTCTCTTCTGTAACCTCTCTGTGCTCACAGCCTGAGCAAAGGAGCCCTGAAATCAGGCTGAGGATGCCAGAGACACAGCTGGCTCCCACGGTCATCGTGACATCAAGGCGGGCTGCTCATCCACACCTACAACTCCACCCACATCACCGCTGCACAGGCCACCACACGAGGTTCTCGTGAGCCTTACTCTACCCACACGGGTACCCCTTAAGAGACATCTAAGGAAACGGCACCCGCGTAGGTAGGGCACGGCACACAGCTGGCCTTCAAGGTGGAGGACCTGCCCTACCTCCCTCGCACTCCCACATGGAACCTTTCATGTGTCTACCCATCTCTTCCTGGTGAGTGCACCCTGCATCCAGCCATAGCCTTAGAAGGTATCGACCCACTGCCCTCCAACTAGCATGCCTCCCCCTTTGCATCTCCTCAGCTGGTCGAAGCCTATCTGGACAACTCTCTCAACAGAGGGAGAATGATCTTGCCTCTGTTCTCGGCTATTCTAGTGGCAATTATCTTTACCTCATCTACTTCACAGATGCTCACCTTTTTAGGAGTGGACCATGGAAATCCTAACCAAGATGTGTCTGCGATCTAGGTGGCCTCCAGGGCCTTCCTGCCTTCTTGGAGGAAGATCACCTGCAGACCCACGCCCAGCACTTGTCCACAGGCCACCACGAAACATAATCCACTTGTGCATGACCCCAGCCAGAAAGGCTCTCTTTACACATACTGGAAAGGAACGGCCCCTTTCTGGGCAGGGCACGGCACACAGCAGGATGGCCTCAAGGCGGGGGACCTGCTTAGTCCCCTTCCCACACTCTAGGGACATTTTCTTCTCTCTTCCCACCACATCCTGCTGACTGCACCCAACACTGAGCAACCCCCAGAACACCATGACCCGCTCTGCCCTGAAGCTCCTATTCCGCCCTCACCGTAGATTTCCTCACCTGTTCTACGCGTACCTTCCCACGTGGAGGTCCAAGAGAAAAAGAGCGTGTTCTAGCTGCCTCCTTCTCACAGAAATTCTCTTTCCCTAGTGCTGACCTGTAGGTGTGCCCCCTGTTGCCAATGGACCCCTGAACGCATCCTGAGGATGTGCCACAGAGCCAGGTGCTGCCAGGGTCCTCATGACTCCATGCAACCAGGGCACCTCTAGCTCCACCACCACCATCCAGGGCCCACCACAAAGCTTGTCTCACTGAGCCTTACTCTGCCGAGACACGCACCGTTCACATGCAGTCCAGGTCATCAGTACCTGTCTGGGCAGGGCACTGCACACAGCATGCTTCCACAGTGGACGAGCTGCCCCGGGCCCCTCACGCTCTCAAACACAGCTCTCATCTCCCTTCCCACCACGTCGAGATGACTATGCAACATCCTTTCCTTCCCCCAGGCAACACAGAACCACGACCCTCTTCCATGCACCCCTGCGTCACTGGGGACCCCTGCACCTTCTCTAGGCTTACTTCGATTCTCACGGGGACCATTACACACACAGACCGCCCGCGATCGCTCTTCTCCTATTGGGAAGTAGCTTTATCTTACCTTCAGATGGTCACACAGGTAGCCACGGAACACTGACTTCACTGGCAGCAAGCCTGAGACACAGGTGGCTACGTGGGCCCTCCTGAGTTCACCGCAAGGGCAGGCCACTGCACACAGCATGGCTTCACGGGGGAGGATCCACCCAGGACTTCGGGCACTTCCAAACGTAGCCTTCACCTCTCTTCCCAGGCCGTCACACTGCATGCATGCAAGAATGTCCCCCACATCCACACATGTTCATGCACCGCCCTCCAGCTTGCATCCAGCCCTCAACGGGGATCCGCTCTTCTGCTCTATGCTTCAGGAGGAAGAGGAGGAGGAGCACCAGAGGACAACACACTTTCCGTTCTCTGCTCTGCCACTGGAAAGTCTCCTTAGCTTCTCTACCCTCTAGGTGTTCCCATCCTTAGCAAAAGGCTCGTGAAATGGCCCTGAGGTTTCCTGGGATCAGCTGGAGGCCGGAGTCCTCATGCCATCATGCCAGCCAGCTCAACGACACCTGCAGCTCCACCACTACTGCTTGGCCAAAAGCCTGCACCAAAGGGACTCTTGCTGGGCGTTCCCTTACCCCGACAGCCACCAATGCCACAAAATACAAGAGATCAGCACCCGTCTGGGCAGGGCACCACACAGCATGCCTCTCAGGGGAGGATCCACCCAATCCCCTTCCCACTCTCAGAAGGAGCTTGGAGCTCTCTCCCCATCACATCCTGATGGCTGCGCCCAAGGTAGAGCCACAGCCCTAGAGGATGTCAACCCATGCCTTCCAACCTGCATCTCTCCCTGACAGCAAATCCCGCCCCCCCCTCCACCCACTCACCCACCCCACTCTACGCCTCCTCCACATGGAAGAGGCCCCGCGGCCGGAAGAAGCATACTGTACTTCTCCCTTCTTGTCTCAGGAATGACCTTCTCTTCTGTAACCTCTCTGTGCTCACAGCCTGAGCAAAGGAGCCCTGAAATCAGGCTGAGGATGCCAGAGACACAGCTGGCTCCCACGGTCATCGTGACATCAAGGCGGGCTGCTCATCCACACCTACAACTCCACCCACATCACCGCTGCACAGGCCACCACACGAGGTTCTCGTGAGCCTTACTCTACCCACACGGGTACCCCTTAAGAGACATCTAAGGAAACGGCACCCGCGTAGGTAGGGCACGGCACACAGCTGGCCTTCAAGGTGGAGGACCTGCCCTACCTCCCTCTCACTCCCACATGGAACCTTTCATGTGTCTACCCATCTCTTCCTGGTGAGTGCACCCTGCATCCAGCCATAGCCTTAGAAGGTATCGACCCACTGCCCTCCAACTAGCATGCCTCCCCCTTTGCATCTCCTCAGCTGGTCGAAGCCTATCTGGACAACTCTCTCAACAGAGGGAGAATGATCTTGCCTCTGTTCTCGGCTATTCTAGTGGCAATTATCTTTACCTCATCTACTTCACAGATGCTCACCTTTTTAGGAGTGGACCATGGAAATCCTAACCAAGATGTGTCTGCGATCTAGGTGGCCTCCAGGGCCTTCCTGCCTTCTTGGAGGAAGATCACCTGCAGACCCACGCCCAGCACTTGTCCACAGGCCACCACGAAACATAATCCACTTGTGCATGACCCCAGCCAGAAAGGCTCTCTTTACACATACTGGAAAGGAACGGCCCCTTTCTGGGCAGGGCACGGCACACAGCAGGATGGCCTCAAGGCGGGGGACCTGCTTAGTCCCCTTCCCACACTCTAGGGACAGTTTCTTCTCTCTTCCCACCACATCCTGCTGACTGCACCCAACACTGAGCAACCCCCAGAACACCATGACCCGCTCTGCCCTGAAACTCATATTCCGCCCTCACCGTAGATTTCCTCACCTGTTCTACGCGTACCTTCCCACGTGGAGGTCCAAGAGAAAAAGAGCGTGTTCTAGCTGCCTCCTTCTCACAGAAATTCTCTTTCCCTAGTGCTGACCTGTAGGTGTGCCCCCTGTTGCCAATGGACCCCTGAACGCATCCTGAGGATGTGCCACAGAGCCAGGTGCTGCCAGGGTCCTCATGACTCCATGCAACCAGGGCACCTCTAGCTCCACCACCACCATCCAGGGCCCACCACAAAGCTTGTCTCACTGAGCCTTACTCTGCCGAGACACGCACCGTTCACATGCAGTCCAGGTCATCAGTACCTGTCTGGGCAGGGCACTGCACACAGCATGCTTCCACAGTGGACGAGCTGCCCCGGGCCCCTCACGCTCTCAAACACAGCTCTCATCTCCCTTCCCACCACGTCGAGATGACTATGCAACATCCTTTCCTTCCCCCAGGCAACACAGAACCACGACCCTCTTCCATGCACCCCTGCGTCACTGGGGACCCCTGCACCTTCTCTAGGCTTACTTCGATTCTCACGGGGACCATTACACACACAGACCGCCCGTGATCGCTCTTCTCCTATTGGGAAGTAGCTTTATCTTACCTTCAGATGGTCACACAGGTAGCCACGGAACACTGACTTCACTGGCAGCAAGCCTGAGACACAGGTGGCTACGTGGGCCCTCCTGAGTTCACCGCAAGGGCAGGCCACTGCACACAGCATGGCTTCACGGGGGAGGATCCACCCAGGACTTCGGGCACTTCCAAACGTAGCCTTCACCTCTCTTCCCAGGCCGTCACACTGCATGCATGCAAGAATGTCCCCCACATCCACACATGTTCATGCACCGCCCTCCAGCTTGCATCCAGCCCTCAACGGGGATCCGCTCTTCTGCTCTATGCTTCAGGAGGAAGAGGAGGAGGAGCACCAGAGGACAACACACTTTCCGTTCTCTGCTCTGCCACTGGAAAGTCTCCTTAGCTTCTCTACCCTCTAGGTGTTCCCATCCTTAGCAAAAGGCTCGTGAAATGGCCCTGAGGTTTCCTGGGATCAGCTGGAGGCCGGAGTCCTCATGCCATCATGCCAGCCAGCTCAACGATACCTGCAGCTCCACCACTACTGCTTGGCCAAAAGCCTGCACCAAAGGGACTCTTGCTGGGCGTTCCCTTACCCCGACAGCCACTAATGCCACAAAATACAAGAGATCAGCACCCGTCTGGGCAGGGCACCACACAGCATGCCTCTCAGGGGAGGATCCACCCAATCCCTTCCCACTCTCAGAAGGAGCTTGGAGCTCTCTCCCCATCACATCCTGATGGCTGCGCCCAAGGTAGAGCCACAGCCCTAGAGGATGTCAACCCATGCCTTCCAACCTGCATCTCTCCCTGACAGCAAATCCCGCCCCTCCCTCCACCCACCCACCCACCCCCCTCTGCGCCTCCTCGACATGGAAGAGGCCCCGCGGCCGGAAGAAGCATACTGTACTTCTCCCTTCTTGTCTCAGGAATGACCTTCTCTTCTGTAACCTCTCTGTGCTCACAGCCTGAGCAAAGGAGCCCTGAAATCAGGCTGAGGATGCCAGAGACACAGCTGGCTCCCACGGTCATCATGACATCAAGGCTGGCTGCTCATCCACACCTACAACTCCACCCACATCACCGCTGCACAGGCCACCACACGAGGTTCTCGTGAGCCTTACTCTACCCACACGGGTACCCCTTAAGAGACATCTAAGGAAACGGCACCCGCGTAGGTAGGGCACGGCACACAGCTGGCCTTCAAGGTGGAGGACCTGCCCTACCTCCCTCTCACTCCCACATGGAACCTTTCATGTGTCTACCCATCTCTTCCTGGTGAGTGCACCCTGCATCCAGCCATAGCCTTAGAAGGTATCGACCCACTGCCCTCCAACTAGCATGCCTCCCCCTTTGCATCTCCTCAGCTGGTCGAAGCCTATCTGGACAACTCTCTCAACAGAGGGAGAATGATCTTGCCTCTGTTCTCGGCTATTCTAGTGGCAATTATCTTTACCTCATCTACTTCACAGATGCTCACCTTTTTAGGAGTGGACCATGGAAATCCTAACCAAGATGTGTCTGCGATCTAGGTGGCCTCCAGGGCCTTCCTGCCTTCTTGGAGGAAGATCACCTGCAGACCCACGCCCAGCACTTGTCCACAGGCCACCACGAAACATAATCCACTTGTGCATGACCCCAGCCAGAAAGGCTCTCTTTACACATACTGGAAAGGAACGGCCCCTTTCTGGGCAGGGCACGGCACACAGCAGGATGGCCTCAAGGCGGGGGACCTGCTTAGTCCCCTTCCCACACTCTAGGGACAGTTTCTTCTCTCTTCCCACCACATCCTGCTGACTGCACCCAACACTGAGCAACCCCCAGAACACCATGACCCGCTCTGCCCTGAAACTCATATTCCGCCCTCACCGTAGATTTCCTCACCTGTTCTACGCGTACCTTCCCACGTGGAGGTCCAAGAGAAAAAGAGCGTGTTCTAGCTGCCTCCTTCTCACAGAAATTCTCTTTCCCTAGTGCTGACCTGTAGGTGTGCCCCCTGTTGCCAATGGACCCCTGAACGCATCCTGAGGATGTGCCACAGAGCCAGGTGCTGCCAGGGTCCTCATGACTCCATGCAACCAGGGCACCTCTAGCTCCACCACCACCATCCAGGGCCCACCACAAAGCTTGTCTCACTGAGCCTTACTCTGCCGAGACACGCACCGTTCACATGCAGTCCAGGTCATCAGTACCTGTCTGGGCAGGGCACTGCACACAGCATGCTTCCACAGTGGATGAGCTGCCCCGGACCCCTCACGCTCTCAAACACAGCTCTCATCTCCCTTCCCACCACGTCGAGATGACTATGCAACATCCTTTCCTTCCCCCAGGCAGCACAGAACCACGACCCTCTTCCATGCACCCCTGAGTCACTGGGGACCCCTGCGTCACTGGGGACCCCTGCACCTTCTCTAGGCTTACTTCGATTCTCACGGGGACCGTTACACACACAGACCGCCCGTGATCGCTCTTCTCCTATTGGGAAGTAGCTTTATCTTACCTTCAGACGGTCATAAAGGTAGTCACGGAACACTTACATTATCATTTGGAATCCTTTGACCCCGGTGGCTACCTGGGCCCTACTGTGTTCACAGCAAGCACCTAAAGGACATATCTACCTCCACTACTATCACTGCTCTGAAAGCCGCCAGAAATGTTGTTCTTGTTGAGCGTTACTCTACGGAGGCAGACGCAGATTACACACAGAGTGCGTGATCAGCACCTCTGCCGTAGGGCACGGCACACCGCCTTGCTTCCAGGTGGAGGACCTCCCCACTGGCCCTCTCCCTTAGCTTAGGTAGTGTTCATATCTGTACCCACTGCATATTTAAAACTATTCCCTCAAGTTTTCCATGCCCCTAGAGAATGTTAAACTACTGCATTCCTATTTCCATCCCTCCCTTCTGGGTATCTCTTCACCGGCTCTGCATATACCTGAGAATTATGAGCTCCCCCACCCCCAGCCCGGGAAATCAAGCTTGTTCATTTTCTCTGCTAATCTGTTAGGAAATCTCTTTACCTTTTCTACTTTATAGGTATCCATGTTGTTAAATTCTTACATGGAAGCAGTTCTCACGTATAAGTGCCAACGTAGTTTATCCTCAGGCTTGATGACTTATAAAGAAACCAGGATGACATTAAAGTATATTATCATCATATAATATTATCTATCATGCAGTATATTTTATGATAGTAATTACAAGTTCAATGGAAATATTAGAGGATATTAAATAATCTTTTTGTGTATATCCAATATTGGTTTTGAAATCTTGAGAGTTTACTTTTTTCAACCATGAAGGCTCCAATGCATTCCTTGTATATGCGTATGTGGATATATGGATACATAAACACACACGCACACACACACACACACACACGTACACAGACACAAACTTCCTCATTGATATCTATGGAATAATCTGGAGAATATACAGGTAGTATAATAATGAGCAGAATGAATTCCAACATTCATGTCCAAGAAAACGTACAAACCTACAATAAGTAAAATCTGAGCAAAGGTCTATGTGTTTTTAGGCACATCTAATAATATCCTAATTGTGTATATATTTAAAATGCACCAAGCAGATATTAGTTTATTTGCAGTAAGTGATTAAATATGTCATTATAAATCATTGCCGTGTTTCTCAAATTATTTGAATACTACAGAAGAATAAACAAAACTCAAAGGTAGTAGATGGAAGGAAACAATAAAGATCAGCATGGAAATAAATTAAATGGAGACTAATAAAACAATAGAAAAGTTCAAAATAAGAACTGGGTCTTTATTTTTTAAAAAAGTGCTGTTTCCTTCAAAAAATAAACAAAATCAATAAACTGTTACTCAGAGTCATCAACAAAAATAGAGCAGGCCCAAATGAATAAAATCAGAAATAAATAGAAGTTACAATCAACATCACTGAAACACATAGGATCATAAGAGATTACTATGAACAATTACATGCCAATAAATTAGACAATCTAAAAGAAACAGATAAATGTCTAGGAACATTCAAGCTCCTGTCACCAAACCAGGAAGAATTAGAAAACATGAACAGACTGTTTACCAGTGATAAAATTGAATCAGTAATCAAAAAACCCCCAACAAAGAAAAGTCGAGGATCAGGTGGCTTCACAGGTTAATTCTACCAAAGATTTAAAAAAGAGTTAACATCTCTCTTACTTAAATTATTCCAAAAAAATTGA
This sequence comes from Hippopotamus amphibius kiboko, assembly GCF_030028045.1. Classification (NCBI taxonomy): domain Eukaryota; kingdom Metazoa; phylum Chordata; class Mammalia; order Artiodactyla; family Hippopotamidae; genus Hippopotamus; species Hippopotamus amphibius. Next base: position 9,291,547 of record NC_080203.1, on the reverse strand, counting down.
AAAGGAAGGAACACTTCTTTTGTGAATTCATTCTATGAGGCGAACACCACCCTGGTACCAAAACCAGACAAAGACACACACATACACACACAATGGAAAATTACAGGACATTATCGCTGATCAACATAGATGCAAAAATCCTCAAGAAAATATTGGCAAAGTGAATACAACAATTCATGGATGACCATGATCAAGTAAGATTTATCCCAGAGATGCAAGTTTGGCTCAGTATCTGCTAATCAATCAATCGGATACACCACAATAACAAATTAAAGAAAAAAATCATAGGATCATCTCAATAGATGCAGAAAAAGCTTTTGACAGAATTCAGCATCCATTTATGACCAAAAATACTCTCAGTAAAGTGGGTACAGAGGAAACATAACTCATCAGGATAAAGGTCATATATGACAAACCCAAAGCCTACATCATACTCAACAATGAAAACTGAAAGCCTTTCCTCTAAGATTAGGAATAAGACAAGGATGCCCACTGTCGCCACTTTATTAAACACGCTATTGAAGTCCTGGTCACAACATCAGACAGGAAAAAAAATAAAAGCAATCCAAATTGGAAAGAAAGAAGTAAAACTGTCACTCTTTGTAGATTACATGATACTATTTATAAAAAGTTCTAAAACACCACCGAAAAACTATTAGATATAATAAAGAATTCAGTAAAGTTTCAGGATATTAAACATACAGAAATCTGTTGCATTTTATACACTAATAACAAACTGTCAAAAAGAGAAATTAAGAAAACAATCCCACTTACAATTGCATCAAAAAGAATAAAATATGTAGGAATAAATCTAACCAGGTTAGATTTATAAATCTAAGGAGGTTAAAGACCTGTCCTCTGAACTCATTTATGAAAGAAACTGAAGATCACAGATACAAATAGAAAAACATACTGTGATCATAAATTGGAAGAATTAATATTGATAAGTGACCATACTACACAAGGTAATCTACAGATTCAACACAATCCCTAACAAAATACTAATGGCATTTTTCACAAAACTAGGATAAATAATTCTAAAATTGTATGAAAACATCAAAGACCCCAAAGAGCCAACACAGTCTGGAGGGAGAAGAATAAAGCTGGAGGTCTCATGCTATTTGATTTCAAACTATATTACAAAGCTACAGTCATCAAAACAATATGATACTGGCACAAAAGCAGACACATAGATCTGTGGAACAGAATACAGAGCCAGAAATAAACCCAGATTTGTATGGTCAATTAATCTACAACAAAGGAGGCAAGAATATACAATGGGGAAAAGATAGTCTCTTCAATAAATTGTGTTGGAAAAACTGAACAGCTACATGCAAAAGAATCAAACTGGATTACTTTCTCATACCGAATAAACTCAAAATGGATTAAAGACTTAAATGTAAGACCTGAAAACATAAAACTACTAGGAAAAAAAGGCAGTACATTCTCTGGCTTCAGCCTTAGCAAAATTTTTTTGGATCTGTCTCCTAAGGCAAGGGAAGCAGAAGCATAAATAAACAAATGGGTCTACATCAAACTAAAAAGCTTTTGCACAAAGACGGAAACTATCAAGAAAACAAAAAAGGCTGCCTACTGAATGGGAAAATATATTTGCAAACAATATATCTGATAAAGGGTTAATATTAAAAATACACAAAGAACTCATACAACTCTACATCAAAAAGCAAACAACCCTACTAAAAAAATGGGCAGAGGACCTGAAAAGACTTTTTTCAAATACAATTTAGATGGCCAACAGACACATGAAAAGATGCTCAACATCACTAATCATAGGGAAATGTAAATCAAAACCTCAGTGAGATACCACCTTACACCTGTCAGAATGGCTATCATCAAAAAGACAATAAATAATAAGTGTTGGCGTAGATGTGCAGAAAAGGGAACCCTGAAGAACCACAGGTGGAATTGTTAATTCATGTAATCTCTATGGAAAACAGTATGGAGGTTCCTAAAGAAATCAGAAATTGGAATTACCATATGATTCAGTAATTTTACTTCTGGGTATTTATCCAAAGGAAAAAAAAATACTAATTTGAAAAGATATATGAACCCTGTACTTATTGCAGCATTATTTACAACAGCCAAGATATGAAAGCAACCTAAGTGTTCATGGATAGTTGAATGAATAAAAATGCAGGATGTGTATACACATATGCATGCAGGTGCACACACACACACATACAAAATGGAGTACTACTCAGCCATAAAAAAAGTGAAATCTTGCCCTGTGCAACAACATGGATGGATCTAGAGGGTTTCATGCTAAGTGAAACATGTCAGAGAACAACAAATATCATATGATCTCACTTATATGTAGAATCTGAAAAACAAAACAAAATTAAGACTCCAAGATGCAGAGAGCAAATGGGTGGTTGCCATAAGGAAGGGAAATGGGTAGGTTGTGTGAAATAGGTGAAGGGAATTAAGAGATACACATTTCCAGTTATAAAATAAGCCATGGGGATGTAATATACAGCAGAAGGAATACAGTCAATAATATTTTAATAATTTTTTATGGGGACATATGGTTAACTAGACTTATCACGGTGATCATTTTGTAATGTATGAAAATGCCAAATCACTATGCAGTACACCTAAAACTAGCATAATATTGTATGTCAACTATATTTCAAAAAAGAACCATTAAAAGAAAATAAAATTTTATTAATTTTTTAAAATTCACTTGCAATGAGATATTTAAGAGTGTTTTAGCGTCCACGTGTCTCAGAATTTCCAAGCTCCTAACATTTGGCAACTGGAAATTACTGCTTCCAGATTAGATGGAGGAACAAGGATCAAATTTACCTGCTGTCTAAAACTGGAATAAATACATAGGAGAAAAAAAATACATTGGTCAATTCATGGCCATGATCTGTGAGACGGAAGGCAAATGAGTAGAGTTCATCCCTTGATCACGCCAACAGCTCAGAGAAAGAATAATGGCTCCAGTGCTGGGAGGGGGAATGCCAGCAAAGCCTGGTGATTTCCCACATTAACAGACTGCAATGGAAAAAATGATCATCTCAATAGATGTAGACAAATATTTGACTAAATATTTCATCCACAGCTGAAAAACAGTATTAGCAAATAGGCATAGCAAAGTATATCCTCAATCTGCTGAGGAGCAATTAGGAAAACCTATAGCTGACGTAAGATTGTGTAAGATTTAATGCTTGACTCCTGAAATCAGGAATCAGGCAAAGATGTCTGCACTGACCATTTCTATGCAAAAATGATGCTGAGTTCAAGTTAATGAAATAAGGTGATAAACTACCTTATGATTTGAAATCTTAGACAAAATCAAGAAAGTTTGTCATTTGCAACTATTCACTTTCCCTCGCTATGTGTTTGCATTGTAGATAAATGATCTTTATCAGCATGAATTATCATACAGTTCTAGAAAGTATATAAATTGAATAGTAACAGAATATATTCTAATACGTATGTGAAAAACAAACCACCCATCACACTCTGAGTGATAACTGAAGATACACTTCTTATTACTAATGAAAGTAACAGTAGTGTTAAGACTGATAACATTATTATAACAGTTGTAGAAATGGTAATAATAAAAACTAAAACTTGCTAAATGATTACATACCTGGCAGATATTAATTTCAGACTTTCACATATATATTTCCACATTTGACACCCACAACAAATGTGTATCAAAGAAACAGTTAATAATTCTAAAGCTTTGATTTTTCATGAGAATTAATTGAGGCAATGTGTAGAATAAAAATGTGGAACCTGAAAAGCCACAGAAATGCAAAAGTAATCATTGTACCACAATAACAAATTCTATACTTACTAAATACCATTTAAATATATGACAAGTTTCCTATTTGCAACCTACATACTTAACTGTCAAGAAGTAAAGTCATTTGGAAATTCTGAATATGAGCTAAAATTTTCTTTTACTCATACCCAAAGTTCTCTAGGTAGTAATACTTCAGAGAGACCCCATGAAAAATCTATTAAGAAGGATACAAAGTCCTCCCAAACCATGATTCTAGAGCTGTCTCAGAAAAAAAAATGAACTCCTGCAAGACAAGAATTGAGGATGCTAAGAAAGGCACAGACAAAAAGGAAGGTGCTGTTCTGTCTTTTATTGTTATGATTCAAAGCATTTACCAGTGGGATTATGTAAGATGATTTTTTTTAATCCATTTCAGAAACCCTATAAGTTTTCTCATCCAAACAGTACCACCTAAAATGTATTGAAGAAGTAAGGTGTTGAGGCAAAAGGTAGTATTAAAAAATGAGTATGGGACTTCCCTGGTGGCACAGTGGTTAAGAATCCACCCAGGGGATAGGTGTTTGAGCCCTGGTCTGGGAAGATTCCACATGCCACAGAGCAACTAAGCCCATGCACCACAACTACTAAACCTGTGCTCTAGAGCCTGTGAGCCACAGCTACTGAGCCCACATGCTGCAACTACTGAAGCCTGCATGCCTAGAGCCCATGCTCTGCAACCAGAGAAGCCACCACAATGAGAAGCCTGCGCACTGAAACGAAGAGTAGTCCCCTGCTTTCTGCAACTACAGAAAGCCCACATGCAGCAACAAAGACTCAATGAAGCCAATAAATTAAAGAAATAAATAAATAAATAATAAAATAAATAATCCATTAAAATGAGTATGTACCTTGTCCACACTCAAAAATCAGCATTTATGATGAAAATTAGAAGACACTCAAAATAGAAAAAAAACAGACAATTGTTACCTATAACTTTATCATATCCCTTCTAGACATCTATGAAAAGGCAGCATGGTTTTCCCAAAGAATAGAAAAGCTAGACTGTTTAACTTTTTATGTACCTATATCGGGAAACAAGCAAGATCTTATTAAGCTGGGAGCTTAATACAGATTTGTGAGTTGTTTCATTAAATACTCATAGACCCTTGTCATGTAAAATTATTAAGCATTTTGTAATACACACTTGTTTTCCATTTGAATGAAGTGATATCTTTGAAATGCATTTGTGAGCTAAAACGTGACAAATACATATAGGTGTTTATATTATTGCCACATTCATTTGTATATTCATCAATTTGAATGCAGTAGTGACAACAATATCCTCTTCAGAAATTACTTACCAACACACGTGTTCATCTTTAAAAACTTCTTTTTAGTGAAGATTAGTGGTGCTGGGAAAATTGGACCACTACATGTAAAAGAATGAAATTAGCACTCTTCCTAACACCATACACAAAAATAAACTCAAAATGGATTAAAGACCTCAATGTAAGGCCAGACACTATAAGATGCTTAGAGGAAAACATAGGCAGAACACTCTAGGACATCCATCAAAGCAAGATCCTTTTGGACCCACCTCCTAAAATCATGGAAATAAAATAAAAAATAAACAAATGGGACCTAATGAAACTTAAAAGCTTTTGCACAGTGAAAGAAACCATAAACAAGACTAGAAGACAACTCTCAGAATGGGAGAAAATACTTGCCAACGAAGAAACAGACAAAGGATTAATCTCCAAGATATACAAGCAGCTCATGCAGCTTAATACCAAAAAAGCAAATAACCCAATCCACAAATGGGCGGAAGACCTAAACAGGCATTTCTCCAAAGAAGACATGCAGATGGCTAACAAACACATAAAAAGATGCTCAACATCACTAATCATTAGAGAAAGTCAAAGCCACAATGAGGTATCACCTCACACCGGTCAGAATGGCCATCATCAACAAATCTAGAAACAATAAATGTTGGAGAGGGTGTGGAGAAAAGGGAACTCTTCTGCACTGTTGGTGGGAATGTAAGCTGGTACAGCCACTATGGAAAACAGTTTGGAGGTTCTTTAATAAACTACAAATAGAACTACCATATGATCCAGTAATCCCACTACTGGGCATATACGCAGAGAAAACCATAATCCATAAAGAAACATGTACCACAATGTTCACTGCAGCACTATTTACAACAGCCAGGACATGGAAGCAACCTAAATGCCCATCAACAGATAAATGGATGAAGAAGATGTGACACATCTATACAATGGAATATTACTCAGCCATAAAAAGGAATGAAATTGAGTTATTTGTAGTGAGGTGGATGGACCTAGAGTCTGTCATACAGAGTGAAGTAAGCCAGAAAGAGAAAAACAAATACCGTATGCTAACTCATATATATGGAATCTAAAAAAATGGTACTGACGAATCCACTGGAAAGACAAGAATAAAGATGTAGATGCAGAGAATGGACCTGAGAACATGGGGTGGGGGTGGGAGGGCGAAGGGGAAGCTGGGACGAAGTGAGAGAGTAGTATTGGCATATATACACTACCAAATGTAAAATAGATAGCTAGTGGGAAGCTGCTGAGTAATACAGGGAGATCAGCTTGATGATGGGTGATGACTTAGAGGGCTGGGATAGGGAGGTTGGGAGGGAGTCATGGGAGGGATGGGATCAGGGGATATGTGTATAAACATAACTGATTCACTTTGTTGTACAACAAAAACTGGCACAACAGTGTAAAGCAATTATATCCCAAGAAAGAGCTAAAAACAAATAAATAAATAAAGTGGATTTTAAACATGAAAAAAAAACTTCTTATTAGTGAAGATTAACACCCCCACTCTTGCACCATCCATGTTTAGTGCTTCATGTTTCTGGTTTGGAGTCCAGGTGGCTGACAAGGCCCTCTGTAACAACTGCAAGCACAGTTGTTCAATTGCCGACAACTGATGGTTTTTTGCTGCCTGGACAACACTGAGTTAAGATCTGCATGCGGTGTCAACCTCGTGGATCCCATCTAGATTAATCTCAGAAAATGAAGAAAGGACCAATTACTTTTGCCTCTACATGTTCCTATATCCTTGACCCAACAGAAAGTGATTATTAAACATGTTCTTATTTGCACCAATCAAAGTGATAGTACTAATCCATATTCTAGTCCTCCTCCTTTTCCTACCACTACTACTATGACTATTATTACAAAGAGGAAAAGGAATGGTTCCATTTCATACCTGGGAAATTTATCTGGCATGCAATGTCCATGAGGCTTTTAGGTAAATATCTCATTTGATCCTCACATCAAACATGTGTCACTGAACCTTTTACTACCTCACTGACACAGGTGAATTGTGAGGACTGATGAGGTAACATGGGTAGATACTTCTGGAACCTGCTAATCAACAGAGGAACAAAGCATTTATAACCATGCAACACTGCATACCTAAAATAAATTATGACATGCTAATTTCCTATCCACAACCTACTTAACTATCAAAAAGAAAACCCTATTATTTTCTTTTCCAGTTCTATTAATGATAATTCACTGTCACTATTAAATTGCTGTTCTTTAAAGTAAAAAGGTCTGTAAATATTGGTACTTCAGTTGGAGGATTAGAAAACCTTAAAGGCACCGGCAGTGAAGCTCTACCAATCCATTATTTGAATATGGTCTTCTCAGAATTGAACATATCTTTGCAAATCACTGATTATAATGCAGAATGTGGATGTATTTACTAAAATCAATTCTAAAAATACAGACTATCATTCTCCACCCAGATACATGTAAAATGTTACAATCAATAGATAAAGCTGGAAGGAAAGAAAGGATAGGTTTAAAAAAAATAAGAATCATCTCCAAAAAACCAAAAACAATCACTGAACAAAGACTAGAGAAATAAGAATTCAACAAAACAGAAAGACAAGGTAAAATTCAAATATTTGCAGACATTTATGCAGTTAACAGGACAATATTCCTGAAAAACATATACACACAAAATTGAAGGGATTATGTAACCGGGGATTTAACCCACATTAGCTATGAGCAAGTTTTATGTTGTTCATTTCTCTCAAATTCATTCATCATTGCCTGTCCATTATTAACACTCTTCATATTAATTTAAAAGGAATTTTGATAAAGTTCTTCTAATGCTTACTTCCTAATGTAAATGGAAAATATTAATGAAGAGTTCTACAGGGAAGAGAAATGTGGGGAATCTTCCACATAAGATCCTAAGCGATATTATTAATGGTTACAATAATCAAAACAAATAAACCATGGCTTACAAAGTCAAAGAGAGATTTTCAGAAAACAACTGGTAACTGATATGACATGTTAAATGAAGTGAATGATTGGACAACTCAGGAGGAGCTGACAGTTCATCCAAACTCAGAACTTGAAGGGCCGGTTCTAACAATAGACGTAACCCTTGGTGACTTAGTGACTCTGATGATGTGGAATATGGATTTATTGAGTACTACAATTCATTATACAGAGGGAGGTTGTTCTAGAATTGTCTGAAAATTAAAGAGAACTGTTTGATAGCTAAGGAAATGAGGCAAGACAGAAAGATACAAAAATCAATTATTGTCCTTTTCCAGCAGTAAGCATAAAACAAAATAAGGAAAATAAGAATGTATTCAAAAGAAAAATAATAAATCATAAATTGCTAGGAGGAACAAATTTTCATATGTGCAGACCATAACAGAATTAATTCTTTTATTAGACATAGCATAAGTTTGTTTGGCTAAGAAAAGTATTTTTCTTAATTTTAAGAGACCAGGAAGTTAACAGTAGTTAAGAAAGAAGTATAGAATTAATATATTTCAACATTGAATATATTTGCACAGGTTCCCTAATTGTTGAAATAGCAATACATTTATTATGAAACATTAAGACAAATTCATTTCATTAAAAAAACAATTTATACCACCTCTTTTCTGTAGGACAATCTAGTCATCAATGATTTACTTCTGTAAGTGAATTATGAAAACTGCTCAATTTTATTAACAAATACAATAATAAATATAATTAACATTTGCTTCATTCTTACTAATCAGGCAGGCAGAATGCTTAATATACATTTGGAGATCACTTTTTTGAGATAACACTCATATCATATTAAAATCATTATTCATTTTATATCACAGGTTTGCTGTGAGGTTTGAATGGCTAAATCCCTGTTAAATACTTGAGTATTTAAATCACTGAGTAGTATATCACAATGTTCCTTACTGCAGCTATCATGACTAATTCTTAACGACATAGCAATTCCCAATTTAGAGGCTACTTATAAACACACAAGATATTAACCTAGGAAATGTGGGATAAACCCCCACTATTCTTTTGCCTGTGTTTAGGTTCTAGGGGTGTCTCCATTTTCTGCGGACTGAGTTGCTAAGGCCTATCGTTGCTCTGGTTACTGCAATCATCTTTTTTTCTACCTGGAAAGTTGTGAACTGAGTCTCATATGCAGGCCTAGCCCAGTTCTTAGAACAAACTTGAAAGAGGTAATAATTCATAAGGAATATTTGCAATACCACACAAGCATGTGTGTATATATATGTATATACACACACACACACAGAGGCACACACACATACAATCTGTAATACCATACATATATACCATGTATATATAGATATATATAGATAGATAGATAGATAGATAAACACACACACACATACACACACAGAGGCACACACACATACAATCTGTAATACCATTATTAAAACACTGTGGTTTTGGCTAAAATTGTGAAGAATTCAATGGAAGAATTTAGAAAGACTGTCAATTGCACCCATTAATCCAATCCCAATGCACCATTCCTTGCAGCTTCAAGATTGAATTGAATATAAATAAAAATATAATTCTTTTGGTATGGGTATCCATGGAGTTTTCTGGAAACTAAACAAGAACATAATCATAAGCCATGAATGTTCTAAATTTTTTTATGAAATATAAACCAACTCCTACACCACTGGCATTGCAATTTAACATGGATATTGTTGATATCTTTCAACAATATTTCTCACAAAATAATATTAAAACATATCCACCAGGTACATATCACTGGTTAAAAATGGGATGTGATGGGGAAGCAATATTTAGTGGGAGATTATTAAATATCTCATTATAAATCATTTCCTTATTTTAACAGTCATTTAAAAATTACTAGATCCTGACAAATTAATACAGTTTTTCTACTCATTTTGGGCACATTAGCAAATCTATAATCCTCTTCAAATTCCGGGATTTCTTATCTGATAAAACGTGATAATGGAACCTGTTGTTAATGTTATCAAAGAATACAGAAGTAGTCGTAGTATTAGTAATAGCAGTAGAAACAGCAGCAGCAATGGGTAACAGAAGCAGCAATAGTAGTAGTAATTTAAGTATCAGCAAACAATGTACCTGGGGCTCCCAGGATGGAACTTTCATTTGGCCCTTGTAACAAAATAAATTCTGGAGGAATTCTGCCTACTGGTGAAATTTAACCTCTCTTAAATTCTTCCCCCTCCGCCCCCATAAAAAAGAAAGCCAAGGCAACCTTGGATGAGGTGGAAACAAAATCCTCTGGAACTTGGTTAGAAACTGGTTCTCAGCATTCAAATGAATCTTTGTAAAATAGTAACTTTCTTGATTACCACCAAAAGGTACCATAAAATCCACAAAGACCTTGGAAATAAGATTTTATTCTTAACAAAAAACATATAAATCTGCTAGGAATAAACTGTGCTGTGCAGACTGTCATAAAGGAAACAGCATAATTTTCTTGAGTTGAAATGGCTGGGCTGTATAACTGATCATGTCCTCATATCAAAGGATAAGTGCACAGAACTTTTTGTAGGTGTTCATGTTCCACAAATTCCTAAATTTGTATCTTATAATCAAAACTCAATGTCATTTATTAAAGAAAACTTAGGAAAATGATGTTAATATTAACCAATGAATATGGACAGTTTTGACTGTTCAAGAAATAGACAAAATGAGTCAGGCATATAATTTACCTTTCCTTTTCCTAAATAGAAACATCAACAGTTATATCAATTACTAAATTGTGGGAGTGGCTTAAGAACTCAAACTGCCATGACTTGAACAGACCTGAGAACCTGTATCTTTGCCCAGTGTCACCCCTTAGGCTGAGAACATGCTACTGCTCTGTGAAATATCAATAGACTTTCAAATAAAAGTAAACCTTAAGCAATCGCTTCCTGTAGAGTCACAAAAAAAGGCACTTAACTTCTCCATACTGCTCATTTTCCTATCTCTAAAGAGAAGATAGTACCTCCTTTTTGTTTTAATAATTACAATAATCATAAAACAATAATAAAGTCAGTTACTTACTTAAAGCATTCTCAAGGACAGAGTGGGGGCTCAGTACTGCGCCTGTGTTCTCAAAGAACTCTCCCACTCTCACTTGATAGAGAAAATATCAAGATTTAGGGACTTCCCTGGCAGTCCAATGGTTAAGAATCCACGGTTCCATTGCAGGGGGAACGAAGATCGCATGCTGCACAGCACAACCCAAAAAAAGTGAAATAATTCTGTAATCTACAAATGTCACAGACACAATGACAGTCTCTCCCATAAAGATTCCCTATCCAACATAATACATCCATTCCTAGTTACCTGTTTGGAGACTCCTTACCTATCTCCTGAGTATCAATTAACCACACAACTTACTTGCCATTTAGGATCTGAAGGTCTCTAGTATCTAAAGGTGAGAAGTTTCACCAAGGCCACGATATATAAACCAGTAGCAATACCAATCCACAATAATGACCAGAAGGCCTAGATCCTTGGATTGAAGTGAACATCTTGGTTCTAAAAGCCAAGTGTGGACAAATGGATGAGGCTTTGGTCCCAATGTTAAATGTGCTCTGACTCTGTCACGACAGGATGTGGAGTTGGCTTTTGATTTTGCAATGCCTCATACACATGGTTATTACACACCAAGAACTGATGAAAAGTAACCAAAAATGATGACATCTGTTAAGATGCTTTAGCAAGTTAGCTAGACAAATCAAGACATACAAAAACAAAAAGCTTCCCTTACTACCAGCAATAATTGTTTTTAAAACATATTTAAGAGCTGCTGATTTTGATACTGAGGAAAAGGTAATTCAGATCAACAGTCCTACTTTGGACAACTAAGTAAGCTAAGCAAAAGTATTTTATAACTCCTCTTGCAAGCCTCAATAGCCTATCAAGTCAGGAAAGGCCTGGCCAAAATCTAGGAGATGAGAACCTACAGAGGTATGCCCAAGACTCAAAGCAGCTTTGCACAGATGGCATTTCCTTCTACTAATGACCATCTTCAAGTCTATTTTCCATACAATTGCCAAACATGCTCAAAACCTTTCATTAGCTTCTCATCACTTCAGCTAAGCCGTAGGGCTTTGCTCCCTAACTTCCTCCAAGTCTCTGCTAAAATGCTACCTCACCACAGAAGCCTTCCCTGACCCCTTCCCCACCTCTCTCTAGACCTTGATATTGCTCTTTTCTTCTGCATACTTACTTTTGGGGTTGACGTTGCTTTGCTTATTGTCTGTCTCTTGGTACTAGAATCAAAGCATCATCAGCTGTTTTCTTCACTTCTGTGTCTGTAATACCTAACACAGGGCCTGGCACACAGCAGTAAAAATATTTGTTGATTTAACCAACAAAAGGTGACAATCTCCTACCATTACAAGGGTTAAATGATAGCTCACAGAAGATTTAATAATTCCAGCGATGTTGAGTAAATTGGATTTTAACAGATTACTAAAATAGTTAAATCCTCATTTTATCCCATACACCAAAATTCATTCAAAATCAGTTCAAAAGTTGAGTTTTAAAATATAATTGCATCAAAACTAACTGATTAAAGCACATGTCAATGATGCATTATTAGTGCGAAAACACTACAGAATAACATATGTAGCATAAATCCATTTATGCAGGAAAAATGGACAATAAATATACATAGAAGTATAATTAGATATAAAGAAAGAGATGTGCATATACATCTGTGAGGAACAATGTATTTGCTTCAGCTTAGGAAAAGTGGGGGAAATGTTCCTGAGTGTGTTTACCCTATTTAAATCAGAAGTGTTAGAATTCAGGAGCAGGAACAGGAGTGAGATAGCAACTTTTTTTCCTGATGCGTCTTGCATCTTACACTTGATAAGCAATATACAAATTTATAATTTATAGAAAAAAGTCAAGAAAAAGTTGAAAGCAAACCAATACAACTCATATTACCTTAAACACACTGCTTATCCTTGCTCCAAGCCTCCAGATTCTCTACTTCTAAAAAAGGAGATGGTAATGCATACCCTAATTAGCAATTAACATTTAGGGAATGCTCATGTAGATGTCAGAGTGCTGAGTGCTTTTTTATATGGATTACTTTATTAAATCTTTACACCTCCCCCAACAAACACTGTCATATATGAAATCATTGCCCTTATCACACAGATTTGAAATGAGGAACAAAAAAGATGCAATATATGAAAATAATCTTGTCAACTCCAAGACAACACACAAACTTTTGAACTAATCAGCATAACATTTGATTTTTTATGTAATGGTAAACATCTACATATAATCTATCTCTTTCCTAGTTATAGCCTATATTCCTTTCTTGCAGGAAGTAAGTTTTATGCTTACTAGCTGAGTTCAACCTCAAATGTTAAACTGCTATTCTTTTTACCTAAAGATCCCTAGTGAATTTGTGTCATGTGGCTACCAGAGGAGTCATTGATCTGCAGCATCAAAGCCTCATGAATTGCTTCCCTGAGGGTCCAGGTCCTATCTCTGTACAGAGGATCTACAGGGTATCCTTGTCCAGAAAGCAAGCATTCTGCCTGGCTTTGCCAGCACACAGCTCTACAGTGCTTACCAATATTATGAGACACTGTTCGGTTTGGCTTGGTTTTAATTTTGCAGTATATCAGACTCCAAAATTGTATGACTAGCAAACCACGAATACCAAGAAAATCAGCTGCAAAGTTTAGAGAACTGAAAAGATATTTCAGTAAAGTCGGCAGACAAAACACATACTCATATTTAAGAATTAATAGTGACTTCTCTACATAGCAATGATAATCAGAAAAAACAATGTGATAATAGAACCATATACTAGGGTAAGGAAAAAATGTATAAAACAAATTCTTTGATTAGAATCTTAACAAGGGCTTGAGGACCCATTTGACCACAACTAGAACTATTTTACAAAGGTTTTAAAGGTGGATTAATTAATTGATATGTATATGTGAACTTGGATTGGAAAGAGCCAGTATTGTAAATAATTAATTTTTTCTCCAATTAATTTATGATTTAGTTACTGTGCTAAAACTCTCAACATGATCTGAGAGGGAAATTAAGTGGAAAAGTTTAAGTATGGAGTGCTGGAAGAGTTTTTTGAAATCACAAAAATAAAGAGTAAGAAGGTATACTTGTCATGTGAAATGGCACTGTAAACTACAATAAAGAATAGAGTGGAGAGTGATTAAGGGCTCAAAAGTTTAGAGTTCAGGGGAAGAAAATGGAGGTTTCAAATGATAATGGACAAGTCATGTATTTGGAGAAGAAAAGTAGACTCAGATTCTCACTCTGCTTCAAATAACTGCATCCCACATGAGCCTGAACTCAAGAACAAAATGATTTCTATGAAGACAACCCCAAAACATGCCTAGTGTATATTCAATAGTATATATTTGACTGTGGAAACTGTGCAGAAGTAGAGGCACCAGGCTATGAACACTGAGTATGCAACAGAAGGTCACTGATGGAGGGAAGGGGGAGGTATTAATTTTACTCCATAGATTTTTGCTCGTCTTATATTTGGGATAAACTAGTACTACATAAATATTTGCAAATACTGACAAATATTTTAATGCAAGTTAACTTGGGACACACACCAAGCTTAGTTTACTTGGAAGGAAGGAAAAATAGGAAAGAACAGGAAAGGAAACATTGGAAGAGAGGAGAGAGGGAAGGGGAGAGAAAAGGAAAAAGGGGAGGGAAGGAGAAGAAAGGAAGGAAGGGAAAGAACGGAGAAAGAGGAGAGAACAGGACAGCAGAGGAGGGAAGAGGACTGGACGGAGGGGAGGAGAGAGAAGAGGAGACAGGAGGAGAGGGGAAAGAACATGGCAAGAGAGGAGAGGAGAGGGAATAAGGGAAAATAGAGAAAAAGAAAGGAAAGGAAAAAAGGAAGGAGAAAAGGAGGGAATGGAAGGGGAGGGGATGGGAGAGGAGTAAAGGGGAGGAAAAATGGGAGAGAGAAGGAAAGGAGGGAGAAAAAATAAGGGAAGGAGAGAGAAGAGGAGAAGGGAAGGGAAGGGGGGAGGGAGAGGAGAAAGGAAGGAAGGAAGAAAGGAAGGGGAGTAAAGAGGAAAGAGAAGGAGGGAAGGAAGGTTCACAAAAGAGGAAAGGAAGGGAGGAGCATGGAAAGGTAGGAGAGGGGAGGAGGGAGGGTAAGGGAGGAGAGGACTGGAGAAGAGGGAGAGGGAGGAGGGGAGGGGAAGAAAGGGAAGATTTGAGGGAAGGTGGGGGGGAAGAAAGGAGGAAGGAAGACAAGGAGGGGAGAAAGACGGGTAGCAGGGGAGAGAGGGGTCAGGACAGGAGAGGACAGAGGGAGGGAGAGAGGAGGAGGAGAAGGAGTTAGGAGAGGAGGGGAGGGGCTGGAGGAGAAGCAGAGAAATAACTATAAGATGAGGTATTTGTCCCATGTTTTCTGAAGTATCAGACTTTGCATGAAGTGCTTTGATCTCATCTGTTGCTCACTGTATACACCTGTACACTGTGCGCTTATCCTATAATGTACACATGGATAACTGGATTCTGTTATTACTTCTAAATTAATTTTCATTGTGAGGATAAAGTAAGCCAACAAATGCAAAAACACTTCTGTAACGTGGGAACTGGCATAAAAAAATGAGGGATGGTTACAGCCTTGTTTCAGGGTCTAACCACTTTACCTCCACGTTTTCTCACTAAGAGCCCACTTGCCAGGCTCTGAGCACCAGAGATGAGCCCCTTACAGGCTTCATTTCACCCCCCAGGGTTTAGTGACAATTCTTTTCACCAACAGGTCACTAGTACTTTGGGGTCTCCAGCTCCTGCCCTGAGTACCTGGGGGGCCAGGGGCCAACCCCACCCAGTGCCAATCCCATGGGGGAAGGTCCCTATCATGTCAACCAAGGAGCTGCAAATCCAGGTCCACAGAGAGGGGGCAGTGCTGGAGGCTGGGGACTCCCCTGAAGCAGAGCTGCAGTCTGACTTGCCAGACTGGCCATGTCCAGCCCCTCCTGTTTGTGAAAAGATGGCTTTGCTCCAGGCTGTGATCTCCAAAAGCCTCCCATGGAAAGGCTGAAATTACCTCCCTGAAAACGCAAGAACATCAAGTGAAATTCCCTGAGAACTCAAAAGATGGTCCAGCAAGGTGGGCAGACAGGAGAAGACCCAGCAGAGTGTGGAGAGCAGCCCTTCACAACAGGAAGAAAGGATGTGAAATCCCAGGGAGAAACCAGCCCAGATGTGTCCAGAACAAGAATGAAGACTCCCTCAAACAACTTGCAAGAGGGCTTGAAAAGAGGGAACAAACACACGTGGCCTTGCCTGGGTCCAGGCTGCCAGGCGGTCGCGGCTCTCAACTGGAAATCTGCTGTTGGAGGCAAGACATTCCGAATACATCAAACAGTATTAACCACCCCCTGCAACAAAAAGTTGGTGAGAAAATTCACGAAACTGGCCACAAAAGTCAAGGAACGAGGGGCACTGGCCGTGGCAAATTGTGCTCTACAGTGAAGGTACTGGGGAGACATAGGTGTTGCCACAGACAACATGTCAGAATTGGGCTCAGGAGACACCAGGCACATGGAATCTGATGGAATGTTTGTGGGTGGGGAGACAAGCTAATCCCCACATCTCACCAAAATTCTCCAAAAAAATCCAGAAAGGTTTTTGAGAAGTCTGAGAAGATTCTGCACAGGATCAGGAGTTGGACTTTACAATTTGAAGCATAAAAGTGTTGTGCACGGGGTTCTCCTCAGGGATCAGAACAAATCCTAGAGCAGCCTGCAGACTAGGACCCGAGGCCCAGGGAGACTCAGGCCTCACCCATCCGGGCTCCCAGCCAGAGAGCACGGAGCTGCCCGGCAGGGAAGGCCAGGCCCTACATTGGGTGTGAGGGAGGGGCAGCCGTGGAGGACCAGGGTCTGGGAGGCCACCACAGGTCTGCTCCTGCACCTTTGCAACACCTTAGGATGAGCAGGTGATACTTATGTAGGGAAAATATCAAAGAAAATACACAGCAAGACAAATGTGAACGCACCTGTGTGTTCCTACCAGCCCCTCAATTTCTCTAGATCTCAAATTCTCCCACCTCTAAAAATCAGATAACACCCACGCTTTGAATAACAACAACAAAGTACCTTCAAGAAGCTATAAAATAAAGCTATACAATGTTGCTGAGGGATTTAGCAAAGCTTGGAATCAATGGATATATCCCCATTTCTGTACAGCAAGATTATGCATTTAAGATGTTGATTTTTATTTCATTTGCGTTAGAAATGTTCTACCTCTGTGCTGCCCCAGATGGCAACCGCTAGCCACAGGTGGCTTCGCAGCATCTTCCGATGGAACTACATTTTATTTAGCTTAAAATAAATTCAAACTTAAATAGTCACCCGTGTCAGCTTTGGGGAATTCATTCACAAAATGAAATTAAAGAGTAATGAGAGAGACTTCTCATACTGGATACTAAAATAGAATTATCAAACTATCAAATTAAAACCATATGGTTTTGGATCAAGAATTCACAAAATTGAAAAAAGCACTAACATTAAATGCTATGGGAAAATTAGATATCTGTGGAAAAATTAAACTGTTAAATCAGCACTTCCCAATTTACACTCAATATATTTTACACGGGTTAGAACGTTGAATTTTAAAATGTAATACAAGATACAGCTATTGATCTGGAAGGACTTTCATGGCATATTTTAAGTGAGAACAAATTAGAATCTAAGTTTAAATGCATAGCATGATCCCTGTTGCTAAAAGGAAACAATTGTTAAAGATTACCTGTGCCCTGGTATAGAGGGAGGAGCCTAGGAAGGTTGAGGTGGTAGAGCGGGTCTGCCCAGGCAAGGCAGAGGAGGAGGCAGGGAGTCCTTTGTATATATGTAAGTGACTCTGTCTGCTTATCTGATCCCCCTTCACAAAGGATGCCTCCAGCATGGGCTGGGGGGAGCTGAGGCTCCAGAGATCCTCAACCAACTTTTTAAATCTCTTCACACTTTTTCCCTAGGCATTTGAGCACCTCCTCTAATCAAAACTAATTCTAAAACTGCAGGAAAATGAATGCCTTTTGTTTACTATCCTTAACATCATCAACTTTAATTTTTCACATATTCAGGAAGAAAATATGTGCTGCAGAGAAGGGCTGTGATAGCGAGGATTTACTGAGTGCTTTCTCCATGTCAGGCACCGTGCCCTGACTTTCTGAGGATTCTGTCCTGGAATCTTCCCCACAGCAGATGCAATCATTACACCGCCTCCTCCTGGGAAGAGGAGCCGGCCCACAAATCAAGGGTGAAGGGGAAACTGAGACGAAGCCAGAGAGTAGCACAGACATATATATACTACCAACTGTAAAACAGTCAGTGGGAAGTTGTTGTATAACAAAGGGAGTCCAACTCGAGGATGGAAGATGCCTTAGAGGACTGGGGCGGGGAGGGTGTGGGGGACTCGAGGTGGGGGGAGTCAAGGAAGGGAGGGAATACAGGGATATGTGTATAAAAACAGATGATTGAACCTGGTGTACCCCCCCAAAAAAAATTAAAAAAAAAAAAAAGAGTGAATCTACTTGAAACTTTGCTAAACTGCAAGTCAACATTACCAAGACATGATTCCGATGCTACTGCTTTGCTATCGATAACCCACTCACCTTCTAGTCTGTGAGTGCAGGGAACAACCTGTCTCTAACACCTGCAGTTTGACCCTGTGGGCAGTATGGATATTCACTGTGACCGAATCTTTCCCGGGGCACTTGGGGTTTCCTTTTGGGAGGGAGCACCCAAATCAGGGATGCTGCCTGACATGCTGGATGGCCACGTCTAGCCCTGACTTATCCTATATGGTCATATATGACAGGATGTGGTGGCTGTTTTTAAGTCTTTTCAATTATTAAATGCACAATATTTACTTGATTTTAATAATGCAACGCAGATGCAGAACACAGAGGTATGCTCTGCCCACTGTTCTCTCAGTGGGAGCTGTTCCAAGGGTGCTTTACATGACTATCTCCTTCAGTCTACGCAACACTGTAGAACAGGTACTATTTTATTATCCACTTCTTATAGATATGGCAGTTGAGGGTAACAGGTACTGGGCCCCATCCTACATGGCAAAACCAGGTTCTAAGCCCAGTTTTCACTGACTGCAAAACGTGCACACTTTACATTTAGTGCATCATTTGACAATCGCCAGTTTCTCCTCTCCCTGTCCCATCATCAATGATGTCACAGTAACTGAATCTAATCACCTTTTCCTTTCCTGGTCCCCAAGACCCTTGATATCTCTGCACTATCTGACATTCTTCCTTTTGTATAAGTGTCCCTTAGATACTATGACATAGAATTCACTGGAAATCTCAAATTTACCTCTTTGGTAAATTTACTATCTCAAGCCAGATCTGTATTCACAGCCCTAGGTTCTCTGCACTCCTTTCTCCACAATTGCCCTAGACAACATCTCTGCACTCAGGCTCAGCTCAGCCCCAGGCTTTGGGTAGTATGTGTGCACTGGTCATCAAATTCAACATACATGCAAAACTATGAAACTGCTCCTTTTCTGATGCTTACCATATATCTTATTGGAATGTGCACCTTCTCCATCACTGAAGCTCAAACTTGCATTCATTTTGGATCCCCCCCATTCAAGCAGTTACCCCAATATTACCTACCCAGTAACTCTTGTATTCACCCTCACCTCTCTTTCCACCCCCACTGCCTCTTTCAACATAAACAAAAACAAGTGTCCTAATAGTTCTCACCATCTTCAGCCTCTCTCCAGTCGTGTCCACACACTGCTGCCAATGGAGTCTTCCTTAATCAAATGCATTCATTAATTTACCTTTGGGCCTCATTTTCTCAGAGGGGGAGCAAGAATTGTAAAAAAAAGATAATTGGAGAACATACTAACCAATCTCCCCATGTGGTTCATATATTTTGTTTCAGGAGTAAGATTCTAAGTTGTAGGAGACAAGATAATTATGTAAAATAACAACAGGGATGATGGCCAACATTTACTGAGTATGTATTCTATACCAGATACTGTATTATCACTTTATCACAATAACCCTTAAAGGTGGGCAAAATGATTATCTCCATTTACAGATGAAGAAATGCAGGCTCAGAGGTAAGACAATCCGTGTTTAAATCTAGATCACTTTGTTTGACTCCAGGGCCTTAATTCTTACCCACACGCTACACTGATTTCCCACTAAAGTGCTATGCTTCAGAAGCATGGAGGTCACACAGCTTGATGACTGTACATTCAACTGGGAGGTCAAGAAGAGGTCAAGATACTGTGAGGTTAATGGAGAACTGCCCATGTTTAGAACAGCCACTATCAGCTAAAAGCAGATGAACTCACAAGTGAGTCACAAGGGATGGAAACAAAACATTTTTCAAATGACATTGACCTGAGCAAACCCTCTGCTCACTTCCTTTCCAAAGGCACCTTTCTGAAGTGTACTGGGGAGGCAAGAAATGGATTAGGAGATTCTCAAGCCAAAGCCCACCAGGATTCCCTCTAGCAAATAGCCTTCCCTTCAGATCAGATCAGCCTGCACTTTCACATCGGTTTTCCATATGCTAGAACTCTGTAGGTTGGAAACAAACTCTACACCAGCATCTGCTCTTGTCGAGTATTGTTCTATTTAATTCGAATGGAACTGAATGTGCAGTCCAGGACATAGGGGGTAAATGAGAGAGGCTTTCAGGGAATGTGTTAATCATCATGTTTAAGAAAATAACTGCAGTGTGGTTATGGAATTTAAGCATCAACTACACAGAAAGGAATCTCAAGACTTCAAGGAAGTGATGAGGAAATCAGGAATGTGAAAAGAGAGAGTCTGTTCACTTCACTACAATACACATTGAGTACCAATTATATGCTAGGTATTTTGGGGCCAGCCTTTTCCACAGCTATTGCCTCACATAATCCCCTCCACAATCCCTATAAGACTATATTTTTTAGATGAGGTGACACAGAGACGATGATCAAATGGCTCGGTGTGACCCACCAAGGGAGCCAGGAAGCTGGGATTCAAACTAATTGGGTCTGGTGACAAAATCTGAAATCCTTCCTTTGCACATCAGCTGTTTGGGTGACATGTTTATCTGCTTTGTGAAAATAAGCTGATTCTGACTTCATGAATATTATCTCCTGCCTCTCCTTTTATATGTTTTGGATATAGTGGCAGGTTGTCTATGAATAGAGAAGTGACATTACCTTCAGACATAAGCATTGGGCTTTCAAATAGAGTCAAATCCCCACTGGACTGGATGGCAAGCAGTCTTTAAACAGACTTTCCCAAGTTAAAGCATGAAAGGGACTTCCCTTGTGGCACAGTGGTTAAAACTCTGCGCTCCCAATGCAGGGGGCCTGGGTTTGATCCCTGGTCAGGGAACTAGATGCCACGTGCATACCACAATTAAGAGTTTGCGTGCCACAACTAAGGAGCCCGCGAGCTGCAACTAAGACCCAGTGTGACTAAATAAATATTTTAAAAATAAAGTATGAGAGATGGCAACAAACTATGAACAGAATATAATAATGATATAAATTAAAAAATTTTTAAATGGTATTTGTTTCAAAAAATGAAAACCAGTTTTGAAGATTACTCTTTCTAACTTCACGTAAAAGCAGATGCTAGGAACAATATTCAAAATTATCTCAATGGGCTAAAATGATAGAACAGTAAATTTAGCAAAGTGAAAGTTAATGTAGGTAAATGTGAACTCCGTATCTGAACCAAAAGTAAGTAAAAGAAGCAGAAGCATTGCCTAAACACCAGATTAAAGAGCTCTGACTAACCAATAACTTTTAAAAGGGGTTTATCATTTTCTGCAAGCTCAGAATGAGTCTACCGTGTGATGAAGTTGCTGAGTAGTGATTATCACTGTATGTTGTATCAGAGAATCATACTACATAGAACAAGGGAGATAACAGTCTCTATTCCGAGCACCAGGCTTTACCTAATGTTCTGACTTAGTGTTCAATTCCACATTTTGAGATAATGTTCACATGTTAGATTACGTCTAGAGGTAAATGGTCAGGACGGCAAAGAGTCTGGAAGCTTTGGCAATGGAACAACTGAGGCTATTTGGAAAAAAAAATTAATTAGCAGGGGTGATATTAATGTTTTCAATTATTTGAAGGACTACCATGCAAAAAAGAACTGTGTGATTCAAGAGAGACAAGCTAGAACGCTAGCTCACTTGAAAATTATGAGAAAGTAGTGATGAGGAAATTGAAACTTCCATACT
Organism: Hippopotamus amphibius kiboko; assembly: GCF_030028045.1. Taxonomy (NCBI): domain Eukaryota; kingdom Metazoa; phylum Chordata; class Mammalia; order Artiodactyla; family Hippopotamidae; genus Hippopotamus; species Hippopotamus amphibius. Next base: position 9,269,228 of record NC_080203.1, on the reverse strand, counting down.
TGTAATTGCTTCTCTCCTCTATCTTGCAAAGGCCTGCTTGCCACTCTCAGTTAAACAGTAAAATGAATTACTAAGAGTGATCAGATAAGGGAAGACTGTCTCCATCTCAGGCACCCACCCCAAGCCTTTGTTTGAGACCCTTTGCACATAGACTTGTTAAGTGACCATTAACTTCAGCCTGCAACCAATGTGAGAATGCAAATTGGGACCTTAGTCCTGATAGGAATGGAATGTCCCGCTCCTACAAGTTCCTGTTAGGACCCCCTACTATGTGTGTAACCCCTGGCAGCTCCTGCGCTTTGTGGCTGCCCGTGACCTATAGTAATTTGTAGCCAATCAGTTTGTACCAATTATAGCTGTATGTTTTAACCTATATAAGGAGAAGACTCCCCTGAAACGGGGCCCCAGAATTTTGGAGCGTTCGCTCGTCTGGGTCCGCCGGCTTAATAAACCTGAGTTCTCCAACTCTCCAAGTGTTGTGCTTGGTTTCTCGTGGGGTCAGTTTTTTTTCCGCAACAGTAGATTTTTGCCTGATAGTCAAATAAACTCTATACCAGTTAGAACAGGCCAAAAGAACCCTCATGAGATAATGACTTCAAAAATCTCTAGAGGTCAGACAGCCACTTATCAAAAGTGAGAGTTTTCTTTAGAGAGAGGATCAGGCTTGAAAAATTTCAAAGGGAATTTCTGGTTCTGAGTATCAGTATTCCAATCAGACCTGCCCAGTAAGTGCCTGAGTACTGTCTTCTATGATGTACGAGAACTTTCTCTCATAATGTAAAATTTGCATAACTGCATGAAAAACAAAGCACCTAAAAAGAGTAGATGACATAAACATAGGGCTGGAATCATTTTAGCTGTTGTGTCTTTAAAAAAGCACAGCCTCTTGAACAAGGGATTGGTAAAATAACCAGAGAATAATAAAGAGTTGCACTTCCTATACTAAGAGCACAGAGCAATGCATTAGGTTTGGCTTTTGTTAGGTAGAAAAGAGGGACCATGAATGTGAGGCAGGTTAATAACAAAAGCAGGGAAGGAAGAGGCAAACAGAAGAGAATGCAAGCCTCAGGGAATAAGTAACTTATGGCCTCTAAACAGCCCAGACATCTGAGTCAAGGAGATAAGGGAAAACCTAACTCCTGCACTCTGGCCTCTGTACCTTGCCCCTGCCTAGATAAACATAGCTATAGGCTCCCAAAAAAAGCGCGGGAACTGATTTATAAAAGGGGAAACTTTTCTTTGTTTCGGGGCTCAGTCTTTGGATGTGAGTCCACTGGGCCTGTACCGGTACAATAAACATTGCTTCCTGTATTGCAAGCCTCGGTGTCCTGCCTACCGCTACCGATTCCTTCAACAAATGCACAAAGATAATGAGAGATGTGGACAATTCTACATGCCTGACAAGTGGTTATGGCTGTGACGTTGAGCCAATGAGTGAAGACTGGGGCCAAGAATTTGGAAGGCTAGCAGATGAAGGCAAAGAGGATTCCTCAGAACCCAAAGCTGACTGTGGAAGAAAAGAGAATAGAGAAATGAATAAACAAATCTGCAACATCTCTGAAATACTGTGAACTAGAGTTCATGAATGGTCCAGGTGCTGAAGTCCAAATTTGGAGTGGCTTTTTGGCAGGGTTAGCACTATAACAGATGGTGTTAGCTTGAGAAAGTGTGAGAGGAAGGAGAAACAACGACTGTTTACTTCAGGAAACAAGGAGTAGAGAAAAGAAATTTAAAGTATCTGAGAAGAACTGGAGGTAAATAATTATTTCATGGAAGTTTATCATGCTTAGGAAAGCTGCTGAGAACCAAGAAATACAGTATAACGCATGGGTATCCTGAGCCACCAGCAACACAAACTGAATTCTGGGAATGGAATCTAGTTTTACTTGGGTGGCTTTAGAAGCCTTTCTAAATATGCCAGAAAAACCTGTGGAAGCAAAGCTTCCTGGCCCAATAATTGAGAGACATGTTTTGTGGAACCATGAAAATAGCCCACTGTGCTTGCTTATGTAGTGGGAAATAAAGAGGGGGAGGAGGTTGAAGGGGGAGGGAAGAAACGTATATGTACTGAGCCCCACTGTGTCAGGCACTGTGCTAGGCATTTTCACAGATATCATCTCATTTAATCCTCACATTAACAATATAACAAAAGTATTATCATCTAAATTTTACACAGAGAGAAACAGGCTCACAGAGGTAGAGACTTGCCTAATATTAAGAGAACAAACAAAAGCCAGGTCTCAAATCCAGGTGTCTATGAAAAGCTCACAGAACGGCTGAAAGTGGAAACAAAATGTGAAAGGAAAAAATTTCTTGGTGGAAAATGCAGGGCGGTAGGGAGTACTGGACACAAAAATCCATGGTCATATAAAGTGACTTAAAAACCACATAAAGGAGATAAGATGAGGAGAAACTGGCAGTGCATCCCAGGCCACTTCCCAGCACCTGAGCCATCATCATGAAGTGATCATAAATGGAGAATATTAAAGACAAACTGTTCTGGGAATAACAACAGTCAGCAGCTGTATCACTCAGCAACTCACCTATTTTCCCTCCCAGTTCTTAAGAGCAACAACAAACCTAGCACAAGGCATTGGCAATCAAAGTGGGAAACAACCCAAAGTGGAAGCTGGGCACATTCCTAAGGAAGAAAACAAACACAAACTCACAGTGATAGATTCAAGGAGTTAGGTCAGAAAAAGCCAAAGTAAGAAATAAAATGTAGCTTGTAAAAACACAAAGGGACAGAGAACAATCACTGAGGCAAAAACATGTTTCCCTGGAGTGGCTGCAGAGAGAAGTTGGTATGCACATATCTGAGTCTAGATGCCAGAGCTTTGCAAAGGGGTCTGGGTGTTTTAGGAAGACGCTTGCCCTAACACTCTGACAAATAAAGTGATTAAGTAATACAGATCCCCAATTACTTCTGCAAGGAAACAGCAGTAATGCGTGAAGGAGTACAAGCTGATATCTGGCTAAGAGAAACTGGACCTGGTGTCACTGACCCAGGAACTTGGAGATCTTCCAACTAACCTTATTTTCAGATAAGAAAACTAAGACTCACGAAGGTTCAGTTATGCCATGCCCCCTTTAAAGGATTATTCTGGATGGCAGAAATCTGTGTGTAATAGGAAGAGGGAGAGCTGCTGCTGTCAAGAACATGGGTGAACACTGAAATTTTAAATATCCCAATCCAAAATCTCCCAGAACAAGCCCCTCAGACCATCAGCCTGAATAGAGAAGCATTCTTTCTGAAAATAACATGAAAATGACAAAGAAGATAAGATTGATGCTTCAACTCTTTGAATTTATCTAAGTGGAAAAAGAATAAGAAAATTCAAAAATAGCACAAAAAAGAAACAAAAAGTTTTAAATGCAGTCTTCAGTGTAAAAAGCAGAGACAAGTCATTTTGAATGTGTGTTAATATCATCTCCACTGTACTGCAGATCATTATATTTTATGATGTGTTTGAAGGCTTCTTTTTTTCTTAACTTGCTACACTGTGATTTTCTGAGACCTGAACAAAAGCAGTGGGAACACTGGTAAATAAAAGCAAAGAAAGATAATTTAAGACTGCAAAATAAAATGCGTGTGACTCCAATTTCCTACGTGCTGGAGCAAAAAAAAATGTTCTGATCAAAACCCATCATGCTAGCTTGGGTCAGGTATGGTCAGGCTAAACTGAACTCTGAATTACTCCCAGCAGAGGGGAAAGTGTCTGCTAAGAAGGAATGAGCTTGTATTAAACTGCATGCCACCTGCTTCTTCTGACAAAGACTGCATGTTATAAAACAAGCATAAAAGCTCCTGTGGATTGTCAGTTACTCTGAAAAACATTGTAATGAAACTCTAATTTCTTGTTATCAATTTTGTTGCTTACATTAAAGTGAACATTGCTATGTGGCCTGGCATTCTAGATGCTTCTGCCTTCTGACTGACCAACCACAAAGACTAGTGCAGCCCAGCAGGCAGGATCCTCTGAGTTGAAAAACTACCAGTGATTTCTGAATTAAACTACAAATTGGTCAAAATCATGCTCAGTCTGACCCAACAATAATTGGAGGCCAGGTATCTTTCAAATGGAAGAATTGCCAAAGCAATGAAATTTCAGACCTTTTGTCTTGGGGCCAAGGGTCATTTCCTGGCGAAAAAGCTACAGCATCCAAACTGGTAAATGATGCATGGGGATGTTTGTTCCTGCTCTTCATAACTACGCTAGGCAATATACAAAAAAAGGAACTCCAGTACTCCCTTGCTGTCCACAGCCTTTGTTCTGAACCACTCTACCATTCTTTAATACACATGATTTCCAAACTCCTCTTGCTATCACTCTCTCTCCTGACTATACTTCAGACTAGATGTCTGGCACGGTCTTCCTGGTGCCCCTTCATCTGGGATTCAGGTCCTGCTTCTGGCTAGACTAGTTTACGTACAAATCCTTTCCCAGTTGGACCAGGTCCTGTGACTGCCATTCTTGGTGGAATGGCCTCACTCTTTTCCCCCTTCTGCCACCGTGGGTAGCAGCCCATCCAAGCTGTCAACTATCTTGGCAGGGAAATAAGGCGGGGAGGAGCTGGCTTTCTGCCTACCATGCCAGTCTTCATCTGTTGAATTTATTGCTGGCAAAGTTACTGGGTAAAATTATATTACTGGCTATCAGGTCACAATTTCATTCTTATCACTCTTGTTTTCCTAGGCCTTTTTTTTTTTTTTTTTTTTTTTTTTTTTTTTTTTTGGTCTCTGAGACCATATTAATGTTCCTCTTCACATCTTTGAGGGAAGCACTAAACTTCTGTCCTTCTGAGCTCCTTCTTGTTTCAGTGTTTCCTGAGAAAAGGATTCTAAGGTGTACTGGAGAACTGGTACCCAATTCATGTCCTCTATCCAGACTCACCACTTTCTCAGATTTTCCTCAGATCATTACTTGGCGGGCAGGGGGCAGGCATATTTCCTCATCTGTTTTGGTGGAGAAGCTGCTTCATTTCATAAGCCTCAGGTACTAGACTCTCTTTGATATGGGCTGAGGCAAGTTGTTATTCATGACAATCCTGTGTGACTGGCCTCTGATATTTTGGAAGTTTCCAGTTGAGGCAAACTTCTAAAATGTTCCTGAGTGAGTAGGATTTTTTTTTTTTTATTGTCAGAGAAAGAGGGTAAGTGATGTTTCTGGCAATGAGAAAAGCATAACCAAAGGGCATGGCGCGTTCCAGACCTGGCTAATACTCTTTCACAGCTGGAGCATGGGAGTGGTGGGGAATGGGGGCAACACACCTTTTAAGGTCTGTGAGAAATAATTTGGAAAGGTCGATGGGCTGCAAATGGCAAAGACCTTGAGAGCTGTGTGGTAGTTTACAATTTATTCTGTAGGCAGTGAGAAACCCATTGATATTTTTGAGCAGAGGAATGGTATGATTAGAAAGATAGCCTGGGTCACAGGAGAGAGGATGCACTGGAGGAAGAGTGAGACTGATGTACACCATTTATGAAATACCTGAAACTAAGGCAATGTTTAATATAGAGCAGTTCCACAAACCTGAAGGAAAGATGAACTGCAATTGAAAAGCACCACAGGGAATTCCCTGCCAATCCAGTGGTTATGACTCCATGCTTCCATTGCAGAGGGCACAGGTTCAATCCCTGGTTGGGGAACTAAGATGCTAAGATCCTGTGAGCTGTGCGTGGCATGGCAAAAAAGAAAGAAAAGAAAAGAAAGAGGAGAGGAGAGGAGAGGAAAAGAAAAGAAGAGGAAGAAGAAAGATGGCAGCGAAGTAGAAGGACATGGAATGCATCCCTCTCCACAGATGCATTAGGAATACAGCAAAAGACGCCATAATTCCCACAGAGAAGCAGCTGAACACCAGCAAACGATCTTGGACACCAGAAAGGACTGCAAAGATCCCGAAATAAGCGCCTTTTTATATATTTCTATTTCTAGCTAAGTTTTTTTTGTAGTGCTGACTGTATCTCTCCTACCTTCTTTTCATCTCTATCTTTTATACATTTCTATTTCTTTCTTTCTATTTTCATATTTCCAGTCACACTACGCTCTTCTGTTGCCCTATCTTCTATCCTTCTTTATTTTATCTTAATATACTTATAAGCAATATTATCCGTCTGCTCTGTCTCCTTGCTTTATTCTCCAGATGACACACTGCTTTGGTATTTATGATGAGGTTTTTGTCTTTATCTTATTTCTAGGTATAATTGTCTGAGTTCATTCTGAGAATCTTCAGTCTGTCTGGTGGACCTCTAACTCTTTATTATATTTGATCCTAGCTTTCAATACCTCCCTGGATTTGTGTTTGTGCGTGTGTGGTGTTATTTGTTTGTTTGATTGATTGTTTTTGCTTTTGTTTCTGTTTTGTTCTGTTTTGGTTTTGAATTTCTGTTGGTTTTCTCTTTGAATGTCTGATAGCATACTGGGGTTGTTCTGTCAGGTCTTTCTAGTGCCTTATGTTCTATTGGATTCAATATTTGTGTGTCTTATACATGTATGAGATTCCTTGACTTAGTATTTGTTTGACTCAACACTCTGCCATTAGTCTAGGGCTTGGACAGTCTTCTTTAAACCCCTTTATTGCTGGGACAAACAATCTCTGAAGTGTGGACTACCATGAGAAAACAAAGAAACACCATGCAGGCAAAGGAACAGGAAAAAAAAAACCCACAAGACCAAATAAATGAAGAGGAAATAGGAAAAATGCCTGAAAAAGAATTCAGAGTAATGATAGTAAAAATGACACAAAATCTCAATAACAAAATACAGAAAATATAAGAAACAGTTAATAAGGACGCAGAAGAACCAAAGAACAAACAAACAGCAATGGACAACAAAATAACTGAAATTAAAAATACTCTAGATGGTATAAACAGCAGAATAACTGAGGCAGAAGAATGAATAAGTGAGTTGGAAGATAGAATAGAGGAAATAACTGCCACAGAGCAGGAAAGAGAAAAAAGAATAAAAAGAATGGAAGACAGTCTCAGAGACCTTGGTGACAACAGTAAGCACACCAACATTTGAATCATAGGCATCCCAGGAGAAGAAAAAAAGAAAGGGTCTGAGAAAATATTTCAAGAGGTTATAGTGGAAAACTTTCCCAACATGGGAAAGGAAATACTCAAGTCCAAGAAGTGCAGAGAGTCCCATACAGAATAAACCCAAGGAGAAATACACCGAGGCACATATTAATCAAACTAATGACAATTATACACAAAGAAAATATATTAAAAGCAGCAAGAGAAAAGCAACAAATAACATATAAGGGAAAACCTGTAAGGATAACAGCTGATCTTTCTGCAGAAACTCTGCAGACCAGAAGGGAGTGGCAGGATATACTCAAAGACCTGAAAGAGAAAAACCTACAGCCAAGAATACTCTACCCAGCAAGAATCTCATTCAGATTCGACGGGGAAATCAAAAGCTTTACAGACAAGCAAAGTTTAAGAGAATTCAGCACCACCAAATGAGCCTTACAACAACTGCTAAAGGAACTTTTCTAAGTAGGAAACACAAGAGAAGGAAAACACCTACAAATACAAACCCAAAACAATTAAGAAAATGGTAATAGAAACACACATGTCAATAATCACCTTAAATGTAAATGGATTGAATGCTCCAACCAAAAGACACAGACTGGCTGAATGGATACAAAAACAAGACCCTTCTATATGCTGCCTACAAGAAACCCACTTCAGACCAAGGGATACATATAAACTGAAAGCAAAGGGATGGAAAAAGATATTCCATGCAAATGGAAGTCAAAAGAAAGCTGGAGTAGCAATACTCATATTAGACAAATTAGACTTTAAAGTAAAGACTATTACAAGAGACAAGGAAGAACACTCCATAATGATCAAGGGATCCATCCAAGAAGAACATATCACAATGGTAAATATCTATGCCCCCAACATAGGAGCACTTCAATACATAAGGCAAATGCTAACAGCCATAAAAGGGGACATTGGCAGTAACACACTAACAGTAGGACACTTGAACACCCCACTTACATCAATGGACAGATCATCCAAACAGAAAATAAATAAGGACACACAAGCTTTAAGTGACACATTAGACCATCTTGATTTAATGATATTTATAGGACATTCCACCCAAAAACGACAGAATACACTTTCTTCTCATGTGCACACGAAACATTCTCCAGGATAGATCACGTCTTGGGTCACAAATCAAGCCTTGGTAAACTCAAGAAAATTGAAATCATATCAAGCATCTTCTCTGACCACAAAACCATGAGACTAGATATCAATTACAGGAAAAAAACTGCATAAAATACAAACACATGGAGGCTAAACAATACACTATTAAACAACAAAGAAATCATTAAAGAAATCAAAGAGGAAATTAAAAAAATCTAGAAACAAATGACAATGAAAACATAACAACCCAAAACCTATGGGATGCAACAAAAGCAGTTCTAAAAGGGAAGTTTACAGCAATACAGTCCTACCTTAAGAAACAAGAAAAATATCGAATAAACAACCTAACCTTACAACTAAACCAATTAGAGAAAGAAGAACAAAGAAACCCCAAAGTGAGCAGAAGGAAAGAAATCATAAAGATCAGATCAGAAATAAATGAAAAAGAAATGAAGGAAACAATAGCAAAGATCAATAAAACTAAAAGCTGGTTCTTTGAGAACATAAACAAAATTGATAAACCATTAGCCAGACTCATCAGGAAAAAAAGGGAGAAGACTCAAATCAACAGAATTAGAAATGAAAAAGGAGAAGTAACAACTGACACCACAGAAATACAAAAGATCATGAGCAACTATACACCAATAAATTGGATAACCTAGAAGAAATGGATAAATTCTTAGAAAAATACAATCTTCCAAGTCTGAACCAGGAAGAAATACAAACTATGAACAGACCAATCACAAGTACAGAAATTGAGGCTGTGATTAAAAATCTCCCAACAAACAAAAGCCCAGGGCCAGATGCATTCACAGGTGAATTCTATGAGACACTTAGAGAAGAGCTAACACCTATCCTTCTCAAACTCTTCCAAAACAGAGCAGAACGTGGAACACTCCCAACCTCATTCTACAAGGCCACCATCACCCTGATACCAAAACCAGGCAAAGATGTCACAAAAAAAAGAAAACTACAGACCAATATCACTGATGAATATAGAGGCAAATATCCTCAGCAAAATACTAGCTTACAGAAGCCAACAGCACATTAAAAAGATCATCCAACATGATCAAGTGGGGTTTATCCCTGGGATGCAAGGATTCTTCAATATATGCAAATCAATCAATGTGATACATCATATCAACAAATTGAAGGATTAAAACCATATGATCGCCCGGAGACAAAGCACCGCCACCGCCGCGGCCGCCGCAACCGAGCGGGTCCCGGGCCATGGCCGGGCCGCCCGTCCCGCCGCTGCTGCTGCCGCCGCCCTAGGCCGCGCCGCGAGGTTTTTGAGCACCAACTACATGCCAGGCACTGGAATTCAGACAAAGAACCTCTGCCCTCCTAGAGCAGGCAAAAATGACCCAGATGTGGAAACAGAGGCCCAGAGAGGCTTAAAACTTGCCTGGGGTCATACAGCCTGGACACTACAGAGCTGACATTTGAACCCAGAGAAGAGCAAGCCGAAACCAGAACTGGGCAGAGGGCAGGGAAGTGAGCAGTGGCCTGAGAGGTGAGGAAACTGAGACTCAGGTTAACAAATCTGCCAAGTTCACACAGCTGAGCAGTGTCAGAGCAGGGACATACACCTCTGGAATCCCGTGGAAAAAGGCTGAGTCTATGAGAGGAATATGAGGAAATGGAGTCCCGAAGTTCCTTTTCAGAGGGGAGAGAAGGCAGGGAGAAAGGTGTCAGCTGAGATGCCTCCTCCTCTGGGAAGCCTTCCGGGATCCCCCTACTCATGCTCTCATGGTGTTTCCACCCTTGAAGCACTGAGCGCACAGCAGGTACTCAAATCCATACCTATTACCTGGATGTGTTCCCTGATCTAAACCTGCCTCTGCCTGTAAGGCCTTCCCTGCCTTCTCATTCCGTTCTGGTCTCTCCACTCCTGCTCTCCCATGGCCCTAGTTCAGAATTTCACATTTCTGTGTTTTTGCTACATTTTCTACTCCAGATGGGCAGTGACTGCAGACACAATGTCAACAACAAAGCTAATGGTCCAGAGGGAGCTTTGGTTCCCAGAACCCAGGGGGCACCTACTTCCACAGGTTCTTAGGTGGCTTGTGTGTGTTAGATGAGGCTTCCTTCTCCACTCCCGCCCCCACCTATAACCCGTGGCCCCGTCCTGGGGATTTATGACTTCTGACCTCCATAGCTGCAAACCAAGTGTCCAAAGGGCCTGTCCTTGGCTTTACTTTGGAGCAATTAGTTATCCTAAGCAAGGAGGAGGTCACTAATCATTTAATTCCCACTGCAAGAATGTGTGGAAAAATTGGGGCAATCGGAAATTTTCCAAAGAGGAAAGGACTGTCTTGGGATGCCACGTGCCCTTGACTCATGGGTGAATAATGTTTAATGCCATTTAGGGAACTCACTTGACGTTATTGGTCAAGAAAAAACAAACCTCCTGCAGCTTGATGCACAGAGAGACTCACCATCATGATTGAAAGACCCCAACCCCAACTCATGAAAACAGTAAGAAACACTGAGCTCTTACGCGCCCACCCACTGTCTTATGTGTTTTACATGCATTATTATTCCTGATAATGACCTTTTGAGTTGGCAGCTGTGATACCCCCATTTTGCAGATGGGGAGATCGAGGCCCTAGTTATACAGCTGCGAAAGGGGTGCTGCTGTGTTGGTCACCAGGAAGCCCTTCTTGGCATCTTCCCGACAGGGGGCCAGAGCCACCCGCCACTCACACACTCCACTGAGGTGGGCACAGCTTGTGAACTGGCTGGTCTTAGGGCCATGGCCTGTGGCCCCCAACTAGGGCAGGGCACAATGTTGGCTCCTTAGATCTAGACCCCAGAGTCTAACTAGCTTCCACCTGCTGCAGTGAGTAGAAAGTGGATTCCAATCCTTCCACCTTCCTTTTTGGAGCCCACAGCACAATCACCAACCAAGATGTCCACAGGACCCGGGCAGGCAGTGGAGGTACAGACAGAGGAAAATCATGGGCACGTGTCCTAACGGGGGCAGCCACTCCTCAGCTACCTGCTGTCATGTTGGAACTTGGGCCCAGTGTGGCCAGACCTTACTGTTTTCAAGTGAAGCCAGTAATTGAGATTTTTAATGAAATTAGAACATTCTTTAACACTCATATACAAAAATAAACTCAAAATGGATTAAAGACCTAAATGTAAGACCGGATACTATAAAACTCTTAGAATACTCTTTGATATAATCGCAGCAATATCTTTTTTGATCTGTCCCCGAGAATAAGGGGGAAAAAAAAAACCAAACAACCCACAAATGGGACCTAATTAAAAGCTTTTGCACAGCAAAGGAAACCACAAACAAAACTAAAAGACAACCCACAGAATGGGAGAAACTATTTGCAAACGATGCAACTGACAAGGGATTAATCTCCAAAATTTACAAACAGCTCATGCAGCTCAATGTCAATAAAACACACAACCCAATCAAAAAATGGGCAGAAGAACTAAATAGACATTTCTCCAAAGAAGACATAACAGGTGGCCAAGAGGCTCATGAAAAGATGTTCAAAGTTGCTAATTATTAAAGGCAAATCAAAACTACAATGAGAAATCACCTCACGCCAGTCAGAATGGCCATCATCAAAAAGTCTACAAACAATAAATGCTACAGAGGGTGTAGAGAAAAGGGAACACTCCTATACCGCTGGTGGGAATGTAAATCCGTAGAGCCACCACGGAGAACAGTATGGAGGTTCCTTAAGAAACTAAAAATAGAGCTACCACATGATCCAGCAATCCCACTCCTGGGCACATATCTGGAGAAAAACATGATTCAAAAGGATACATGCACCCCAGTATTCATTGCAGCACTATTTACAATAGCCACAACATGGAAGCAACCTAAATGTCCATCAGCAGATGAATGGATAAAGAAGATGCAGTACATAATATACAATGGAATATTACTCAGCCATAAAAAAGAATGAAATGATGCCATTTGCAGCAACATGGGTGGACCTGGAGATGATCCTATTAAATGAAGTCAGACAGAGAAAGACATATCATATGACACTGCTTATGTGCGAAATCTAAAAAAAAAAAGATACAATTGAACTTATTTACAAAACAGAAACGAACTCAGACTTAGAGATCAAACTTATGGTTACCAGTGGGGAAGGGTGCGGGATAGGGATTGATTGGGAGTTTGGGATCGACATGTACATGCTGGTATAATTAAAATAGATAACCAAGGACCTACTGTATAGCACAGGGAACTCTGCTCAATACTATATAATAACTTACATGGGAAAAGAATTCGAAAAAGAATAGATACATGTATATGTATAACTGAATCATTCTGCTGTACACTTGAAACTAACACAACATTGTTAATCAACTATACTCCAATATTAAATAAAAATTAAAAAAAAGAATAAAAAAAAAAAAAAACCATATGATCATCTCAATAGATGCAGAAAAAGCTTTTGACAAAATTCAACATCCATTTATGATAAAAACTCTCCAGAAAATGGGCACAGGAGGAAATTACCTTAACATAATAAAAGCCATATATGAGAAACCAAAAGCCAGCATCGTTCTAAATGGTGAAAAACTGAAAGAATTCCCTCTAAGAACAGGAACAAGTCAATGATGTCCACTCTCACCATTATTATTCAACATAGTATTGGAAGTGTTAGCCACAGCAATCATAGAAGAAAATGAAATAAAAGGAATCCAAATTGGAAAAGAAGAAGTAAAACTGTCACTCTTTGCAGATGACATGATATTATATATAGAAAACCCGGAAGACTCTATCAGAAAACTGCTAGCACTAATCGATGAATTTAGTAAAGTAGCAGGACACAAAATTAATGCGCAGAAATCTCTTGCATTCCTATACACTAACAACGAAAGAGCACAAAGAGAAATTAAGGAAACTCTCCCCTTTACCATTGCAACAAAAAGAATAAAATACCTAGGAATAAACCTGCCTAAGGAGGCAAAAGACCTGTATGCAGAAAACTATAAGACACTGATGAAAGATATCAAAGATGACACAAACAGATGGAGGGACATACCATGTTCTTGGATTAGAAGAATCAACATTATGAAAATGATTGTACTACCCAAAGCAATTTACACATTCTACAGAATCCCTATCAAATTACCAATGGCATTTTTCACAGAACTAGAACAAGAAATCTTAAAATTTGTATGGAAACACAAATGACCCTGAATAGCCAAAGCAATCTTGAGAAGGAAAGACGGAGTTGATGGAATCAGGCTTCCTGACTTCAAACAACACTACAAGGCCACAGTGATCAAGACAGTATGGTACTGGCACAAAAACAGAAATATAGATCAATGGAACAGAATAGAGAACTCAGAGGTATGCCCAAGCACATATGGGCACCTTATCTTTGACAAAGGAGGCAAGAATATACAATGGAAAAAAAGACAGCCTCTTCAATAAGTGGTGCTGGGACAATTGGACAGCTACATGTAAAAGAATGAAATTAGAACACTTCCTAACACCATACACAAAAATAAACTCAAAATGGATTAAAGACCTAAATATAAGGCCAGCCACTAGAAAACTCCTAGAGGAAAACATAGGCAGAACACTCTAGGACATCCATCAAAGCAAGATCCTTTTGGACCCACCTCCTAAAATCATGGAAATAAAATCAAGAATAAACAAATGGGACCTAATGAAACTTAACAGCTTTGGCACAGCGAAAGAAACCATAAACAAGACTAGAAGACAACTCTCAGAATGGGAGAAAATACTTGCCAACGAAGAAACAGACAAAGGATTAATCTCCAAGATATACAAGCAGCTCATGCAGCTTCATACCAAAAAAGCAAATAACCCAATCCACAAATGGGCAGAAGTCCTAAACAGACATTTCTCCAAAGAAGACATACAGATGGCCAACACACACGAAAAGAGGCTCAACATCACTAATCATCAGAGAAATGCAAGTCAAAGCCACAATGAGGTATCACCTCACACTGGTCAGAATGGCCATCATCAACAAATCTAGAAACAATAAATGTTGGAGAGGGTGTGGAGAAAAGCGAACTCTTCTGCACTGTTGGTGGGAATGTAAGCTGGTACAGCCACTATGGAAAACAGTTTGGAGGTTCCTTAAAAAACTACAAATAGAACTACCATATGATCCAGTAATCCCACTCCTGGGCATATACCCAGAGAAAACCATAATCCAAAAAGAAACATGTACCATAATGTTTATTGCAGCACTATTTACAATAGCCAGGACATGGAAGCAACCTAAATGCCCATCAACAGGTGAATGGATAAAGAAGATGTGGCATATATATACAATGGAATATTACTCAGCTATAAAAAGGAATGAAATGGAGCTATATGTAATGAGGAGGATAGACCTAGAGTCTGTCATACAGAGTGAAGTAAGCCAGAAAGAGAAAAACAAATATTGTATGCTAACTCATATATATGGAATCTAAATTTTTAAAAAAATGGTACTGATGAACACAGTGACAAGACAAGAATAAAGATGCAGATGCAGAGAATGGTCTGGAGGACACGAGGTTGAGGGGGCGGTGGACAAAGCGGAAGCTGGGACGAAGTGAGAGAGTAGCATAGACATATATATACTGCCAACTGTAAAATATGGGGGGAAGTTGCTGTATAACAAAGGGAGATCAACTAAATGATGGATGATGCCTTAGAGGGCCGGGTCGGGGAAGGTGGGGGGGAGTTGAGGGAGGGAATATGGGGATATGTGTATAAATACAGCTGATTGACTGCTGTGCCTCAAAAACTGGTACAAGAGTGTAAAGCAATTATATTCCAATAAAGAGCCAAAAAAAGAAAAGAAAAGAAAAGAAAAGAAAAGAAAAGAAAAGAAAAGAAAAGAAAAGAAAAGAAAAGAAAAGAAAAGAAAAGAAAAGTAAAGCAAAGCAAAGCAAAGCAATGCACCACATACTAACTGGGTGACCCTGGAAAAGTTGGTTAGCTTCTATTCCCTTACTTAAAAAACAGAGATCTTAATCCTGGCCCTGCTTCCTTCACAAGAATGTGGTAAGGATTCAATGATACATTGTAGATGAAAATGTGTTATCAACAGAAAAATGTCATAAAAATCAAAAAGAACTAGTACCAGATCATGATATTAAAAGCGTTTATATTAATTGCTTGTCATGCCCAGTTCTGTACCCTCTGGCGGTTCCTTCTCTCTTCCTCCAAGCCTCAAGGCAGTGGTGATTGTGTGAAACCACTTCACTGTGATAATGAGCCGCAGGAGTGGGTACCCTCCACTCCATGCTCTCTCTCTCCTTCATACATTTCCTTATATTCTTCCTTCCTATAGCATCCAGTCCTCCTGACCTTCTGCCTCTTAGGCTGGACTCCTTGCTTACTTCCCTCTGCCATTCCACATGCTCTCAGTTTCCCCTGACAGCCCACTGCCTCCTCTCCCCAAGTCCCCACCAGACCTTCTCCCTCCTCTTCCAGGCTTAGGCCAGGCTCCTTTTTATTCACCCACACTTGTGTCCCTGCTCCTTGGCTCTTTATGCTTAGGAAGAGAGACCATGTTCCCACTCCTGCCAGGTATGCTCAACAGCAAGAGCCTCAAATAAATGAGGACCTGGTCCCTTCTTGAAATGGGACTGCTCCGAGGGATAAAATCTGTGCTGCCTGGCCTGGAATGTCTTTGAGCATTCTGAGATACAGGAGTAAAGATGACAAGAGTATAAGAAGTATTTTACATATATCATCTCATTTAATCCTGACAACATCTCTATGAAGCTGCTTATATACATGCTACAAATGAAGCCAAGGAAATCACAGGTTAAGAAACTTGATAAAGTTCTTCAATGAAGATTTATTAGTCCCTACAGCTTCCATATTACTTCATAGTACAAGTGTGTACTGGCCATTGTGGGGAGCAGGAAGCAGAAAGTAGAGGGTAGGATACCTATTACACATATACAAGATGGTTTTTCTATCACCATCCTCTCATAAGTGACAATTAAGATATTTTTTGTTTAAAATAAGGCTTTTTCTTGTATGAGTTTAGACTCTTTTTGTTGTAAATGAAAGAAAACTAACCCAAACTGGGTTAAATAAAAGCAGAATTTAATGATTCGCATACCTACAGAGTCCAGGGGTAGCGACAGCTCAGAGCATGGCTGGCTTCAGGGTTAAAATTATATCATCAGGAACAAGTTTCTTGGTCCTGCCTTCTGCTTTATTAGTTTCAGTCTCTAGAGCAACATTTAGCAAGATGGTAGCAACAGCTCCAAATTCTTAATCTTTTTAGGTTCAAGACCACTTAGAAAGAGACTATCTTCCTAAAATGTCCCAGACATTATGTCTCATTGGTTTTTACTTCATTATGTGCCCAAATCTGAATAATCACTATGGCCATGGTCATATGGGTCAAATGGGATATGGTTGATGGCTTAGTCCTGGGTCACATACTCTGCCAACTGAGTTGTGGGGTGGATGTCACCTGAGCCAAATAGACCAAGAATGGGGGAAGGATGGAGTCTCAAATGTTTATTGTTTGATAAAATAAATGGATATCTCTGGCCAAAAGACAACAAAGGTCCTCTATACACCGCTAATAAATAAATGTCCCAGAGAGGGAATTAATAGCTATTAAAGACTAATAATTCATAACATCTATTGAATTCTCACTATCTACCAGGCACTATGTTAATTAAGCACTTACATATATTCTCATATGCCTCACAACCACCCTCTGAGGTTAAGTACATTATCCAAATCTTACAAATGAGAAAAATTAAGGCCCAAAGCAGTGAAATAACTAACCCAAGGTCTCATAGCTAGTACACAGAAGAACGGGGATATCAACTCAGGATATTGCCAAACTCTAACACTCTCCAGGCTAATTTATTTGTCAGTATAAGGGAGAAATTCTGATGGAGAAACAGAATCATGCTCATGAGGATCAAAGTCCTTATGAGGAGATGGAACAAAACTCCATATTTAAAAAGACTCCCTATAGTAGCTGGGTTAATTTCACCAGTAAGTAACAGAACATTCGATTAAAAAAGACTGAAACAGTGGAAATTTATTATCTCGCCTCTGAGTCCTGAGGCAGGCATTTCCAGGGATGGTTCATTCAGCAGCACTACATCAAGGAATGAGGCTCTCCTCTGCACCAGCTGGTATTCAACAGTTGGTTTATCCCCTCATGGCTGCAAGATGGCTGCAACAGCTCGAGGCATCACATCTTCCTATCACTCTGCCAACCGACAAAAAGTGAAATTTCTCCTTCACTGTCTCCTTTCTATCAGGAAGGAAAACCTTTCCTGGGAGTCCCACAGCTGACAACTTACATCTCATTGACCAGTACTGGGTTACATGCTTTGCCCTAAACCAATCTCTGCTGAAGGAGAATGGAATTCTTTCCTTCACAAGGAGAAAGGCTTGTCCTCTCAACCCCAGAGCCAGAAATAGGATGAGGCATGTGAGGTGTCTAGGGTACAAAATTTAAGGAGGCACTCACTCTCAGGGCCATGTACTTGCAACAACCCTTTGAATTCCTTCTGAAACTGTGTGTACATTTTATGATCTTGAAATGAAGGCCTCCTTAGGATTTTGTGCCCTAAGTGCTTCAATTGCTTTACCTAATGTCAGCCCTGCTCATCATACTGTCTCCTCCCAAAGTCAGGAGTCATTTTAGAATAAAAGAAGGGGAAGATAGTTGTTGAGATGATAATCAATGTTTCAGTATCGGCTACACTTGACTTCTGTCTTGCCTTAGCCATCAAGCATGAATATAACATCCTAGTCTAACTTCTGTCTTTGGGCATTTAATATCTCTGGGGCTTTTTACTGAAAGATCTTCAAGGTTCCTCCTAGCTTTGAAGTCCAGGGAATCTTGTTAAATACTTTTAAATCAAATACTGTTTATGGCTGTATCTGCTGTTAAAGAAGCTGAACAATAAGGAGACTGACATTATTTGATTCCAGAGGAGGGAAAAATCATATATCTGGCTCCAATCCTTCCCCATCAACCTCCCCCTCTATTACCAACTCTTCCTACTTGCCCACCACCAACACACACATTCACAATAAATCATACAGCTGCTAGTGGTATATCTGTCAGATGGAAACTGTAGTGGACACTGTGATGGCCACTGTGTGCCCCACTCCCAGGACTGAAGCACTCATTTCCTCAGCTGTTGGGAGTGTTGGTGACTGACTTTTCTCAGCTGAGTCAATTTCCAGAAACTTTCCACAGCTGGAGAGAGACACCGCTCCCCAAAAATCACATCTCCTTTCCTTGGACAGCCTGTGTCCAATGACTGACTGGTCAGGGTGGAGGGGGGTACCTTGGGGGTGGGGTGTGGAAGGTGGTGGAAGAGGAGTTGTGGGAGAAGTAATAATGGTCCAGGCCCTTACTCCAATTTGGGACAACCTGCAGGGATATTTTAGCTCCAGAATTCTCTGAGGCGTTGGGTTGAGGCCTTTGCTTTGACTGCACCAAGTATAACTTCTCCTTAATCTTCCTTCCTTCGCACCCTGAGAGGTGTAGATCCTGAGAACTCTCACCAATAAACTTCCTGTATACAATTTCCCACCTCAGAGTTTGCTTTCCAGGGAACCCAAACTGTGACAGTAACTATTGACCTTTTTGTGGAAACCGAGAGCATTTCTTTCTTTTTTTCTTCTGCTTCCTTTATTTTATTTTTGGTCACACATACTTATATAGCTATCATCTTTCAATAAAACAGCACATAGTAAACACACATAGTTGAACACATTTCTTTGTGCTAAGGAAATAATGATGTTCCCTAAATTATTTAAGTAGGATTAACTTGCTCCTAACAGTAATTCCTGGAATCAAAGCCACATGACACAAATCTGGAGTGATTTTTCTCTTTGGCTATATGATGAATTGCTCATTTGCAACTGAATGCCCTAAACTGGAGTCCTAGTCCTGAGAGCTTGTATTCTACTATGTGGAAGAATGGTCTCCTTACTGGGCTCTTTACAGACACTGGGAAAAAGTCCTTGTCATTGAAAACATTCATTTTTCATAATGCATTTGTCCTGTAAGTTTCTGTTCTCAAAATTAAGTAGCGTTTCATAGGTCTCCTTGACCTGAGTGTTTGTTAATATATATTTTCTATTAATTTCAAAATCATATACTTCACTGGGCTTGAAATTGGTCCTTAGGGGGGATTCTAACAGCAAGTGAGCAAGCCTTTGCCCCAAGGGTCCTACGTCTGTGTTTCTAATCAAAGGAGCTCATGCTAACTGCTGAATATCTTACATCAGAATAAAACGAGAATGATATTTCCATTGACTGCCTTTATACTGTTTGACTAAAGTGACAAGACTGCAGTAAATTCATTAAATTTTCAGTTGTTATTCTGGTCAATCATAAACAATCTATTTGGTTTGTTTATGATGACAGAAATAACAGACTGTTCAAATAGTGTGATTCATCAACCGGTCTCTTGCTCATCTTAGCTATAAGATGAGATCAAGACCTCACTATTTTACTCTACTGAAAACAACTGATCGAGAAATCTGTTTTATATATATTTTTTCAACATCGTATCCATAGGTAGGATCTAGATAAGTTTCACCAAATAAGGGCATTATCCTCCTAAACAATTCTTCTCACTTCGGTCTCTTAGCACACTTTTGTACTCACACCTGCCAAGGTGTTCTTTTTAAAGCCTAACTTCACCTAATTCAGAAACTGGTAACAGAAGTGGCATGAAACTGTAAAAATAGCAAAAGTATGTATCATTGCCTCAGTGGTCAAGCAGCTTGATAGCAAGGAGACATGAACAGCCTGGATGACTAGAGAGCTATTTAATTTAACGGCAAAACATTCGGTACTATCAGTACATTAACTTAATTACAGATGGTGAGGATACATAGTTGGTGTTTATAATGGAAGAGGATGGAAAAACAAAATGTTAGTAGCATGTATTAGGTTCTATTGACTCTGTTTGGCAAGATATTATATAAGAAAGATGACCTTAAAAAGGAGTGACTGGTTTCTGAGAAGAAATCAAAGGATAAAGGAAGGTCCAGAAAACTGGGGCCTTGTAAAGTTGGAAAAGCCATTTGTTTGTACAATGCAAATGATAGGAGACAGTATAAAACAGGCTTAAAGACTCAAATGCCAGTAAAACTTAACAAAGTGACTCCAGACAGAAACCAAATTAAGGGGGTAGCATTTCCATGTGCTGTTCTAAATATTTTTAACCATAAGTTAAAAGAGGTCTAAGGATAAAGAAGCAAATAAATAAGGAATATTTGAAAATTATGTCCAGAAAAACTTTGATTATAGTTACTGACACACAGAACTAACTAAATACAAATAGATTATTAAATCTGGAGGTAATGGTACTGTTAAAGAAACCATAAGCCTAGACCAAAGTACCTTGGATCGTTCTAGACAAAAAACAAACATAGGCCCTTTACCCTTTCATGATTAGGTGGGTGACTTCAAAGGCTCTGCAGCCCCTAAAGAGTGCTTTCTCCCCAAAATGCATTTTGGATGTGGCCAAGGAGAATAATGAACAAGGAATGGGTCCCCCAGAAGGTAGACCCATGAACCACAGAGATCAATGAACAAGGGAGTTCTCTCAGAGTGCAGAATCAGAGTCTACTCAAGGAACGTTCCCAGCCCAAGGGTAAGGAACCTTCACAGCATCTTCTCAGAAGGATTTCAAAATTACCATGGCCTAGTGACTATTTTGTCTCTTATTCTTCCCTTTCTAAATGGGAATTGTGTTAACTTTTCCTGTGGTTTAAAAAGCCCACATATAGTAGTAGTTTATAACAACAAGCATTCATTTTTCATTCACAGATTTGTGGGTCAGCTGTGGCTTAGTGGGATTCAGCTCCAGGCTATGGGTTGCATTTTGGGCTGCTCAACATGTCTAACTCTAGGGTGCAAGGTGAGGGAACAGCAGTTACCAGGGGTGTGATCTTATAGCAGTTCAGCAACAGAGCACTAAAGTGAAAGCTAAGCCACACAAGCATATCTAAAGCCTCTAGTCCAGCATGGCACAAGTTGGATCTGCTCACACTCCATTAGCCAAAGCAAGGTACGTGGCTGTAAACAAAATCAGTGGAGTGGGGAAATACACCCTGTCCATAGTAAACTATCGTTAAGGACAGAAAAAGGGAAAATAGTGAACACCAATTATCGTCTACCACCAAAATGCTTTGTAATTATTTGTATACTGGGTATGGGTGAGTGTGGGCAGGTGATCTATCTTTTAACCCATAAGTTGCTAGACAAAAAGGGATGACATACGGATGTGATAAAGAATACTGTATATCACCCTGAGAGCTTGGACTTTGAGCTAGGGACACTGAGTAGATAGAATTTAGGGCTGTATCCCTTAGGGAGTGGGGGAATGTCTTCTATGAGTAGAAAGGTAAATGAACCAGTTGGAAGACTAAAAGAAAGACTCAGAAACACAATGCTAAGTGTCAGAGTGAATATGAGTCACCCAACCAACCATTCAGCCATTCTTGTTGAAGTTACACACGTAAGAACTAGATATAATCAGAAATTGTTTCCTAACTGAACCTTATGGCTCCCATCTGATCAAACTCCAATTTCCTGACAAGTCCCCAATTCAAAAATTAAATTCTAGGAGTGTCTTAAAAGTACTCTGGGGTTGGGGCAGGGGGTGGGGGTGGGGGCAAAGGGGAAGCTGGGACGAAGTGAGAGAGTAGCATTGATATATATACATCACCAAGTGTAAAATAGATACCTAGCGGGAAGCTGCTGCATAACACAGGGAGATCAACTCGATGACTTGTGATGACTTAGAGGAGGGACAGGGAGGGTAGGAGGGAGTCGCGGGAGGGAGAGGATAAGGGGATATATGTATAAATACAGCTGATTCACTTTGTTGTACAGCAGAAACTGGCACAACAGTGTAAAGCAATTACACTCCAATAAAGAGCTTAACACTAAATAAATAAATAAATAAATAAACAAACAAACAGACAGATAAATTTGGGGGGAAAAAGTACTCTAGAAAAAGTCCCAAGGTATATGTACCGCTTTCCTGGGTACTTCTACTACTCAGTTACTCTTCTATTTTCATATGTTCACTGGCCATTTGTACTTTAATCTTCTCCCAATTACTTATTTATAGCTATCAGTTAGGATAGGCTAGGTTATGCTACAAAAACACCCCCCAAATCTCAGTAGCCTACAAGAAGAAAGGCTAGTTTCTCATACTCCATGTTCACCACAGGTCAGACCCCCTTATCTTCACTCCAGAACCCAAGTTGATGGAGCTGCCACTAGTTAGTAGCCACAACAATGATGGCTGCCATGGCCAAAGAAATATAGAATCTGATGAAGCATTTACTGACTCTCTTGCCGAAACTGTAAAGCACTGTGAACAGTCCCCTACAATATCATTTACCTACTTTTTTCTGTTGTGTTGTCATTTTCATACTAACTTATTGCAGCAATGTGCAGATTAGTAATATTAACCCTGAGCCTCATTTTCTCCAACCTTGTCAGTTGTCTTTTCACTTTGCTTATGATAAACAATGATACATTCTGCCATGTAGAAATTTTAATTTTTTTTTTGGGCCACACCCCATGGCATGTGGGATCCTAGTTCCCTGAGCAGGGATCAAACCCGTGCTCCCTGCATTGGGCCACCAGGGAAGTCCCCAGAATTTTTAATTTTGATGTAAGAAATATGTTAGATTACTTCTTTCTTTCCTCCTTCCCCCCTTCCCTCTTGCCTTTATGGATTCTGGGTTTCGGGTATTTCTTAGGAAGGTCTTTTCAACTTCAAATATTATAAAGGTGGTCTGTTATAGATTCTTCCCTAATATTTTATACTTTTTAAATGTTTGGATATTCAACACAACTGGATTTTTATTGTTGTTTTTGTATATGGTATGAGATAAAACCATAGCTTTCTTTTTTCCCCTTAATAAGATAATCGATAAACAATTATATCAGTACTATTTATTGGGGAAAACATCTCTCATGCCAGCCTGATGGGTAGTTAGATAGATAAATAGATATATAGCAAAAGGATAGGTGTCCAACTGGCCCAGCTGTTTCTGACGGAGTCTGTACTACTTGTAGCACCACACCAACGTTCACTCCTCATCTTTATATCTATCATTTTGAGCTAGAATTGAGAAGAAATATCTGCACCTTTGTGGACGCCCTTTCCTGTGGCTGCTTTGAGTTTTCCCCTGCTCTACTTCTTAAGTCAATACGATGTCTTCTATTTTTTTCCATCTTGTATAAATCACTCAAAATACCTGATCTCTTCAAAGCAGTCTTTCTTATTTTTCAATGCTACTATGGATTTATTCCTTAAATACATTGCATGTCTGATATTTCAACAGGATTTTGAAGAGAGAAGAGTTTAAAATGTATATACGCAGTATGCTATCTTGAACCCCTGATCAATTTCTTTCACGATACTTCACCAGTGTCTTTGAACCCTAGATATGAACACTCCCTGGATTCTTTCCCCCACTGATTTCTCTTAGGCCTATCCCTTCAGTAAACCAAACATGCCTAGATATGACTAAATGCCAGAAATGGACAATCCAAGACTATGACTCTTATGACCCCACTACTCTATCAAAATTACAACTTCAATCTAGCTCTACAATTAAACTAGGCATTGTACCTGGAGCTTGAGTATAATAATGAAAAAGAGTGGAGGCTAACACAACATTGTAAAGCAACCATACTCCAATAAAAATTAATAAAAAGAAAAAAGATAATGGAAAAGAAAGTGCTTAGCTTGTGTGTCCTCCAAAAACAGAAGTGGAGAGAAGAACTGGCACACAAGTAGCAATCCCAAAGAACTGGAGAGGGGGACTGGAAACAGTGAATCTGGGGAAGGTGAAGAAACAAACCAAGGCCTTGTTAATAAGCTACTCATAGTTGTGTCGACCATGGCTCAGTCCTGTGGGGCATCATCTGAGAAGCCACTTAGAATGGTTGTCAGAACTGTCCCCCTGATGAACAACAGCGGGGGAATGTATCCACGGTAGCCCTTTCTCCACTGGTCAAAGGTTGCGCCTTGTAGGAAATAACTCACTCACACCTATAGCTTTGCAATTAAGGTTGCCAGATTTAGAAAATATAAATGTTAAATGCCCAGTTAAATTTGAATTTCAGATAAACCATAAATTTGTTTAGTATAAGTTTGTTCCATACAATATTTGAGACACACTATACTTAAAAAAGAAAAGAAAAGAAAAACTTCCTTATCTGAAATACATACTAAATTGTGTGTCCTATATTTTATCTGGTAACCCTATTTGTGATACAAACAAACAGGTAAGCAAGTTCCTGAAGGTTTACTACTCAGCAGCAGCAGCAAGTCCCTTGGTAAAAAGCAGAGGTATATGGTGCAGCTGAGGTGAGTTGTTTTGAGGTCTGCAGCTGGTTGCCACAGCAACAAATAGAGTTGAAAAGGTGGACCAAGAAGAAGTGAGGCAGGACACAATTGGTATCTGTGCCATTTAAAGGTGAAAATCCTAAAGATAAAGCAATTGAAAAGATTAAATTTAATATAATAGGAAAACTCCAAGGCCGTGCTAAGTCAAGCACTGTGCTGATTTGTAAAAGATGGAAGATGGAGACAAGGGACTTCACCAATGATGGTCTAGTTGGGAAGAGAGTATGGAGAATGGACTAAAAGAGGAGAACTCTTTCAATCACTACACTGAGCCACCTGAGGCGAGGGACTAGGCCTGATTCATCTTTATATTCCCCAATATCTAGACTATATCTGGCACAGAGAAGGCCAGTAAATGTTGGCAGTATGAATATATAAGTAAATGAATGAACAAATGAAAAGATAAGGGAAAGAGAAAAATACTTCAAAAGAAAGAAAGGAAAATAAATCGGAATAAATGAATGCTGAAGGCCTTCAAGAAAGTTTGATTCTTAATTCAAAGAGATCCTTATATGAAAAGAAAAGAATTTTGAAAGTGAGGACATAGGTTACAATTTATTCCTCTAAGTATTTAAAAAACAGCATTGGGGCTCTTCCTCTGTGCTGCCTACGGAGGTGGCAGCCATCTGCTACTCGGCACCATGGCCACCCTCAGACCCCTGGTGAAGCTCAAGATCATCAAAAAGAGGACCAAGAAGTTCATCTGGTACCAGTCAGACCAATATGTCAAGATTAAGCGGAACTGGCATTGACAACAGGGTGCGCAGGAGATTCAGGGGCCAGATCTTGATACCCAACATCGGTTGCGGGAGCAATAAGAAAACAAAGCATAAGCTGCCCAGCAGCTTCCGGAAGTTCCTGGTCCACAACATCAAGGAGCTTGAAGTGCTGCTGATGTTCAACAAATCTCACTGTGCTGAGATTGCTCACAAAGTCTCCTCCAAAAACAGCAAAGCCATTGTGGAAAGAGCAGCCCCACTGGCCATCAGAATCACTAATCCCAACGCCAGGCTGTGCAGCAAAGAAAATGAATAGACAGCTCATGTGCACATTTTGTGTTAATAAAACCATAAAACTCGGCAAAAAAAAGAAAAAGAAAAAATTTTAAAAAATAAAAAAACAGCATTGGGTAAGGCCATTTAAGTGGAGTCTTTACACACACACACACACACACACACACACACACACACACACCCCTGTCATACAGCCCACCCCAAGCGGTCCTGCAGGATAATCACTGATAATCATAATCAGAAAATGTTAACTCTTATCTCCAGAAATTTCCTGGGTAATTATATGCAACTGTGAACATCTTTTTTCAGATAATGTTACTTCCTCTTTAAACTTATTCTAGACTAACAAAATCAATATCTGCTACAAAGTGCCAATGAATCAAGGAGTGTGACCGCTCTGAGGGTTACTCTAACAGATGGTCATAAAGGAAAGTTTGAAGGTGTGATGGGCAAAATGTGTCCCTCCCCAAAAAAGATGTCCACATCCTAATCACTAAATCTTGGAAATATGTTATTTCGACCTGGTAATGGGTTATGGGTTGAATTGTGTACCCCCAAAAGGTATGTGGAGGTCCTAATCTCAGAATGTGACCTTATTTGGAAATAGGGTATTTTTGAGATAATCAAGTTAAATGAGGTGGGCCCTAATCCAATATGACTAGTATCCTCATAAAAAGGGGAAATTTGGACACAGACAGAGAAAAGATAATGTGAAGACACAGAGTGAGAAGATGCTCAGGTGATTGGAATAATGCAACCTCTACGAGCACAGACCAGCACTTGGCTGACAGCCAGCTAGGAAATGGGGCTTCAGTCCTACAAACACAAGGAACTAATTTTGGCCAACAAACTCAATGAGCTCAGAAGCAGATTCATCCATGGAGTCCCCAGAAAGGAACACAACTCTGCTGACACTTTGATTTTGGCCTTAATGAGATTCTAATCAGAGGACCTAGCTGAGCCAAGTACCCTAACTTCTGACTGACAGAATTGTGAGATCATAAATAGGTGGGGTTTTGTGTGTGGTACAATATACATAACATTTAGCATTTTAACCATTTTAAGTGTAAAGTTCAGTGGCATTAAGGACATTCACATTGTTGTTCAACTATCACCACTATCCATTTCCATAACATTTTCATTAAACAACTCCCCATTTCTCTGCACTCCCCCACAGCCCCTAGTAACCTCTGTTCTACTTTCTGTCTCTGTATATTTGACTACTCTAGGTATCTCACATAAGTAGAATCAAACAGTATTTGTCCTTTTGCATCTGGCTTATTTCACTTAGCCTAATGTCTTCAAAGTTAAATGGGTGTTTTTTTAAGCCACTCAAACACCAAAATCATTACTGGCAATTTGTTACAGCAGTGATAGAAAAATAATGCAAGCACCTATGTCTCAAACAAACAAAAAATATCTATTTTCACTTGAAGCAACAAACAAAGCTCCAAGAGTTTTATTATTATTATGTTTTTGTTGGTTTTTTTTTTGCAAAATGAAAATGTCTATTATCTTTGCATTGTTATATTAGAACCTCGTGTGCCTCACATTCTGTAGGCTTCCCTTTTACTCTAGCCCTTTCTGTGGCAAGCAGTCTTTTCAGCCACCTTTTTATATCTCTTCCTCCCAGACCCAGAGCTTTTACATGCTGTCACAGCAGGGGCATCTTTGTAAAGCTGCTTGGCACTTGCCCAGGCTCAAACAGAATTTCTATGAAGTTAGCACCATATAAGGTAACCAATGACCCATGAAGCAGTGGGCACTGGTGGATAAAAGCTCCTTTCATCCATGCATATCTAGAAGATAACTGTACAATGCATTCTGCATGTCTCCTCAGGAGGTCCACCGGCACTGAGTCTCTGTTGACCCAGTGGTAACTGATTCCTTGTTTTACTTTTCCAGTTTTCCACTCTTTCTTCTTTTCCTTCCACTTCCTTCTCTGAGACCATCTCCCAAAAGAACACTTCATGTGAGCACTTGTCTCAGGCTCTGGATTCTGAAGGAAACCCAGATTAAGAAAATCATGAAAACTACATGCTCGTTGTGAACAATTTAGGAAAGACAGAAAAGTGAAAGGAAAAAAATCCATAATCCCACCACCCAGAAACAATCACTGTCAACAATTGAGTCCACGTGCTTCTAGACTGTTTGATGAGTACATAGTGGATCTGTACAGCAACCTACTTATTTAGACTTCCAGACTAAGGTGACTTTCTTGGTGACTAACATGAAATGCCATTCTTGATTTCAAGATGGCCAAGGGACAAAGTGTAATTAGCACTGCTGAGTCAAAAGGATCTGGAAGGGACCACTTCATGTTTAGAATTCAGGCAATATTATCATTTTTTCCTAAAAACTAGTTTTATTTGCTCTTTAGAAGAGAAGTTTCCACTTGCTATTATATTTCTTCCATACTGTAGCTTGAAGAATGTAGTAAGATGGTAAAAGACCTTTTCTGGAGCACTGAACATGGTGTTCTGACAGCAATTTTCAGTATTTTTCCCTGCCTTTTTTAAACAACTGAAACCCTAAAGGGACATTTGCCAAACACTGTAATTCAAAAATGCAGATGTAATTCCCATGACTGAACTGACATGAGGATAATTTGGAAGAGTACATCCCTCAGGATAATGTGAAATTAAACTCTCAACCATGATGATGGTATAATCCTTTCATTAAAGAGCAAACAAGATGGAGGCATTAAGGGAAAAAAAAGGAAAACATGGGGGAAAGCAAAGCATTTTTGAGGGACTAAAACAAGAAAACTTTACACATTTTGCTTTTCTGGAAATCTTCCATATTACACAGAAGGATATTTTCAGAAAGAGATTTTCCCCGGAGGTGCTAACATAGCAATGCCAATGAATACAAAAGCAGGAAGGCTCTGGCTCAGAGGCCAAAGCCTAGCACTGACTGGTAAATGAGGACCTGCTGAAAAGTCAGTATTTCAAATCCCCAGATGCCCAGTCCCATTTCGTTGAGTGCAGGAATTTTCTCAACTTCTGTTGAAAAGGAAGTGGGAGAAATTCACAGTCCCCTTTACAAGAAATCATGGCAGGAAAATGGAGTACCCTCCCGGGGTCAGAGGAGGGAAACAGAACTGCTGCCAGGAGAGGTCATAGCTGCTTTCTCTTTCACACCCAAGCCACTGTCCCTTCAGTGAAAAATGTGTCCATGATGTTGAAATATGGCTAATAAAGTGTATCATTAATAATTCAAGAAAATAAAATAAAACTCATTCTGGAGTGAAAAGCTGTCCACTACATAGGATTTGTGCAAAATAAAGAGTAATGCTGTGAAAGACACGGACAAATGGATAATAATTTATTCCTAAGGCACCTCTGCGTGCTTTTTTTTCGCCTTTTAGTAAAAGTATGTTTTGGTGTGTGTGTACTTTACAATAAAGTTACTATCAGAATAAAGAATGCTTATGTTTATTAGTTGTTATGCCTTCTATAAGTTTTTAAAAGGTTTTCCTTGTATGTTTTGTGTCCCCAAAGTAGTTCTGTTACCTGTTCTATTAACACTCACCATTTCATAGTAAGAACAATTTCTGCTTTGGTTTTTTACTTGTTATGTAGTCCACATCAGCTGATTTGCACAGGAAGCAATAACCCAGAACTCTTCTCCACATATTTGTCTTTGGAGGAAATTCAGTGGAGTTTCCTGGCCCACTTTCAGGGTTTGTTCCATTATATTATTCTCAAAGATACTTCCAGAACAACCAAGCACTGAGACCCTTCTGCCTCCTTTGAACCACCTTCTCAGATCCTCCAGGGTAGCAAAATGTTATGTTCTGGGAGCACTTGCATACAAGACCTGGCGTCCATGTAATGCTGGAAAGCCAATCTACTTAGAGAATTGACTCAGCCCCACAGGGCTTATGGCTCTTCACTGAAAAGAAGTGACAGCTATGCAAATATGGTAGTTGCACAAACTATCAAAGCTCAGGGATTGATCCTAGCATCTATTACTGTCTACTTAAAGCCTTCGGATGAAAATTAAAAACTACGAAGGGAGTGAACCCTGAGGGAAGAGAAGGAATTTGCAGAGGAGAGACTACACATTTGAGGGAGGGGTAGAGATGGTGGAAAGAAGGTGGTAGGGAGAGGAGTTGAGAAAGAGGAAAAAGAGGGAGGGGAAAGGAGAAAAAGGGTGAGAAGTGAAGGAGAGGGGGAGGGATGGAGAGAAGCAGAGCCTGGGTTTAGCAGGACACATTAAAAGCTATTGTAGTTGTGCAGATGGCCAACAAACACATGAAAAGATGTTCAACATCACTAATTATTAGAGAAAATGCAAATCAAAACTACAATGAGGTATCACCTCACACCAGTCAGAATGTCTATCAAGAAAAAATCTACAAACAATAAATGCTGGAGAGGGTGTGGAGAAAAGGGAACCCTCATACACTGTTGGTGGGAATGTAAATTGATACGGCCACTATGGAAAATAGTATAGAGGTTCCTTAAAAAACTAAAAATAGAAGTACCATATGACCCAACAATCCCACTACTGGGCATATACTCAGAGAAAACCATAATTCAAAAAGATACATGTACCCCAATGTTCAATGCAGCATTATTTACAATAGCCAGGACATGGAAGCAACCTAAATGTCCATCGACAGAGGAATGGATAAAGAAGATGTAGTAGATATATACAATGGAATATTACTCAGCCATAAAAAGTAATGGAACTGGGTCTTTTGTAGAGACGTGGATGGACCTAGAGAATGTCATACAGAGTAAAGTCAGACAGAGAAAAGCAAATATCGTATAATAACGCATATATGTGGAATCTAGAAAAACCATATAGATGATCTTATCTGCAAAGCAGAAACAGAGACACATAGATAGAGAACAAATGTATGGATGCCAAGGGGGAAAGGGGTGGGGTGGGAGGAATTGGGACACTGGGATTGACACATATACATTACTGATACTATGTATAAAAAAGACAATTGATGGGAACATACTGTATAGCACGGGGAACTCTATCTAATGCACTGTGGTAACCTAAATGGGAGGGAAGTCCAAAAGGGAGGGGATAGCTGTATGTGGATGTCTGATTCATTGTGTTGTGC
The DNA here is from genome assembly GCF_030028045.1 of Hippopotamus amphibius kiboko. Taxonomy (NCBI): domain Eukaryota; kingdom Metazoa; phylum Chordata; class Mammalia; order Artiodactyla; family Hippopotamidae; genus Hippopotamus; species Hippopotamus amphibius. The sequence goes on along the minus strand of NC_080203.1, from coordinate 9,238,558 downwards.
AGTAGAGGCTAACACAGCATTGTAAATCAACCATACTCCAATAAAAACTTTTTTAAAAAAGTTACTGTAGTTGTGCATCAAAGGACACTATCAACAGAGTGAAAAGGCAACCCCCCCCCGAATGGCAAAAATATTTGCAAATCATATACCTGATAAGGGGTTAATATTCAGAGTACATAAAGAACTCCTACAACTCAATGTAAAAAAAAAAAAAACCAATTCAAAAATGGGCAAAGGAATACACATTTCCCCAAAGAGGATGTATAAAAATGTCCAATAAGCACATGAAAAATTGCTCAATATCACTGATCATTAAGGAAATGCAAATCAAAACCACTATGAGATGCCACTTAACACTCGTTAGGTTGGCTATCATTGAAAACAGACAGGAAACAACCTAAGTGTCCATCGACAGATGAATGCATAAAGAGGATGTAGGGTGTATGTATACACACACGCACACACACACACACACACACAATGGAATACTACTCAGCCATGTAAAAAAAATGAAAATTTGCTAACCTGGATGGATTTGGAGAGCAGTATACTAAGTGAAATAAGTCAAATTAGAGAAAGAGAAAGACAAATACTGTGTGGTATCACTTATATGTGGAGTCTAAAAAATTAGTGACTATAACAAAAAAGAAGCAGACTGTGTATTATGTATAAAATAAGCTACAAAGATATATTGTACAACGAGGAATATAGCCAATATTTTATGATAACTATAAATGGAGTATAACCTTTAAAACTTTTGAATCACTATGTTGTACACCTGTAACTTACATAATATTGTACATCAACTATACTTCAATTTTTTAAAATGTCACAAAAATTAAATTAAAAAAAAAAGATAGGGGATAACAGGTGCTGTTGAGGATGTGTAGAAACTGCAACCCTCGTGCATTGCTGGTGGGAATGTACAGTGGTACAGCCACTGCAGAAAACAAAGTAGTGGTTTTTCAAAAAATTAAATACAGAATTACCATATGATCCAGCAATTGTACTTCTGAGTATATGCCCAAAACAACTGAAAGCAGGAACTTGAAGAGATATTTGCACACCCATGTTCATAGCAGCATCATTCACAATAGCCAGAATGTAGAAACACCCTAAATGTCCACTGACTGGGGAACAGACAAAAAACATGTGGTATATACACATATAATAGAATATTCCTTTAAAAGGAAGGGAATTCTGATACAAGATACAACATGAAGGAATCTTAAGGACTTTATGCTAAGTGAAATAAGCTAGTCACAAAAGGATAAACACTGTATGATTCTACTTACATAAGATACCTAGAGTAGTCAGATTCACTGAGACAGAAAATAGAATGGTGGTGGCCAGGGGCTGGGGGGAGGGAGGAGTGAGAAGTTAGTGTTTAATGGGTACAGAGTTTTTGCAAGATGGAGAAAGTTCTGGAGATGGATGATATTGATGACTGCACAACAGCATGAATGTACTTAATGCCACTGAACTGTACACTTAAAAATGGTTAAAATGGTAACTGTTATGTATATTTTACAATTTTTTAAATTTAAAAATATACCAAAAAACAGTACAGAAATGAGTCTCACCGAGGTATACCAATGGAAATGGAAGAGGAGATTTTATAGAAATTTCAGCAAGCTCGGCAGATGCATTTTTATTCTTTTACTTTTATCCAAAATGAACCAAGTAATGTCCTGTTTAAAAAATTCATTTTTGATCCTTCTGTAACCAATCCCAACAACTTGCCTGGTAAAATTGTAGCTACATTATATTTCAATGAAATTTTTTTAAAAGGCTATTTGCAGTAGTACGCAGCATGAAAGGAAGAAAAGAAGACCCAAGATATCTTTAAAGAAGAATCCACAGATCCCTGATGAATCCAGTAGTAATCCCATGGGCCCATGCTGGAAGAATGTATAAACCTGTGACTATTTTGTGGATGTGTGTATGTGGTGTCTCAATGTCAGATCATTTTGGGGAAATCATATAGAAATAGCAACCATCATTTCATCAGAAATTCCTGTTTCTGGTTCTGGCTCCGAAGAACTAGATTAAAAATTCAAAGAGTATCCTGCTCTGTTTAGTAGGTGTGATATTTGAGAGTACCTATTACACTATCCCAGATGGTGATTTTACCCTCAGCACATATCTTGAAAGTACTGCAGACACAGAATTACATTAACAAATCTAATTGACCAAACACCAAATTCAACATTTTCTCACTGGCTGATAAGAGAAGGTGATGAATCCTAATTTTCCTCTCCTGGTAGTGCCAAGTACTACCCTTCTGAATATGGTAATCATGCTTAGGATACTAAAAAGGAGTGAAAGGCTTCTATCCCAGTCCCTCAATTCTGCTCCCTGCCAACCAGAAACCTCCTAGCCATAGATTATGCTGGTTGAGTTTAACAGTATTTCTGCTCTGCAATCAAAGCAACATTACATGCAAAACCTTGTCCTACTTTGTGATGTAAAGCATCCTCCTTCCCTCCCTCCCTCCTCTCTCTCTCTCCCCCTCTCTCTCCTATCTCTCTCTCCCCACCCCCCTCTCTATCTATCTATCTATCTATCTATCTATCTATCTATCTATCTATCTCCTTTTGTTTCTGGCCATAAAGTAACTTCAAATGACTACTGGGGCCACATTTACCTAAAGAGCCCCCGCAAAAGATCTATCTGCCCAGTCTTCCAACTCCTCCCTCCTACTCCAGAGTAGCCATTCCATTAGAAAGCTGAAACCATGATTTGCTGTCCACACAGGTAAGACCATTTACCAATAGGAGGGGTAGGAATAGGGAGTCTATGACACAATGCTCCCAACACCTGAACTTCCTATGCACATCCATGGCAATAAAGGAGTCATCATATAGATGAGGGCTTCAGAATTTAGAGGGTTTTCCACAGAATATCATTTTGGTTGGAGATTTTTATTGTTTAGCACCTCATGAGAAAGAGAAGGAGGCCACTGAGTGCGTGCTCACTCTTTTCCACTCTCAGGAAGCATGTTTTCAGGACAACACAATAGGACATGAGGCTTGGATCTGCTAAACTACAGAAAAAATAGGTAAGAATTGAGATAATAATGAAAGCAATCATCTCCTGCAGCTATAAAAAGAATCTCCTGTGTTTTGAAAATATTGATGCTTTTATTTATCTTATCAGTTTTATGTTTGCTGCTAGACTGTTTTTCCTACTGCTGTTTATAGGTCAATTTATAAATCATAGAATGTACTACCTCCTACACATGATGTTTAATATCAGTAGTAACTCCCATAATTCCTACATAACTTTTACTAAAGATGAAGACAGCACCCCTATGCAGGATGCCCTGGGGCTTTCAGTTACTGGACATAAAATCCCAAGAGATCAGATTCCTGTTTCAGATTGGCACGATTTAATGTTAAATGGTAGGCTGAGAGAAACATTCACTCTAATTGTTCTTATCACCATTTATACAAAAGGGGAAGGGGAAAATGTATACATGGAAATAATTTAGTTGGTGACAATTAATGTTACTGGAAATTCTACAAATTGTGTCTCTATATAAGTGTAATTATTGAAATGACTTTGGAATTCATTTATCCTTTGGAAACCTATTACATTCCTGAGTAAGAGCAGCATGGTTGAATTCCAAGTCTATTTGTTCCTTAAAGCATCCTTCTCAGGATTAAAAAAAGCAACTACCTTTTAGTACCACGTATAAGATCAAGACTTCCAGCCCCTTATGAGGCTGAAGATGAATCAGCAGTGTGTTCCCTGTGTATAACACAGAACTTTCAGCTATCTGGGCTGTGGGCTATGGACTCTGAGTAGCCAGAGACTTGACTGAAGAGGAGCAGCCACAGGAGAAGTATGTGCTGTTCCTACATGCAACCAGCCTGCAGCCTTGCATCCAGCTCAGACTGTTCTTGGAATGGGTACACTTTATATAAAGTAAAAGGTAAAACCTCAGTAAGAGAGGTCAATTATTAAATTTCATCAGTGCTTCTCTACCTGGCTGCACATAAATCACCTTGGGGGGGTCTTTGAAAAAAATGCCGTTGCCAGGGGTCTCACACCAGACCAATTAAATTAGAATTTCTGGGGGTGGGTCCAAGGTAATAGTATTTTCTAAACACTCCCCTTGTGATTCTAACATGCAGCCAAGATTGAGAACCATCGCTTTAAATGTCACGCAAAAGCCTTATTAGGGAACAAAGCATACACCTATGAGCTAATTCTTAAAAGGTTGTCAGGGGAAACCAACATTTAAACGTGCTTAGCAGAGGACATACAAAAAGCAATAAGGTTTTTAAGTTTTGTTTTTTTTTAAGTAAGCCATGTTTCCAACTAAAGGTGGCTGCTTTTAAAATCTTAGGGGTGACTTTCCTTTGACCTCTGTAAATTGGCCTACTTCTTCCTTATATAACTGTCTACAGAATTTTGTAACCATACACCCTAAAAAAATGATGGATTTCTCTTCCATGCTATTCACATTGGCAGTTATTTTATTAAAACAGGGTTGGGTATCTACCCCAATTTCTCATGATTTTTCAGCTTTCCTCAAATAGTGGTCTACGCTCCCAGTTCCAAGTAAGTAAATAAATAAAAGTCTTAATTAATATAAAACAAGACATGACAAAAACCAAACTAAATGTGAGCAAGAGAGATTTTTCCCCCAATTTCCCATCCCGTCCTTTCTCCTAAATTAGTCTAGCCTGGTCCTTGGACCCTAAGCTGATTTCCTGGCTCCTGAACTAAGCCCTGGCAAAAAGGTACTCTGTCATTGGCAGTGATGACTTTGTTACATGGACAAAGCAGCATGTGCCCCATAAAGCCATCTACCACTGCAGTTCCCCGTGACAAATTAACACTAACCCACTTTGCTGTGTTTTTAGAAAGGTTCAGTGTAGGCGAGAAGATGTGTGGTGAAGCCTCATCCATTAACTGAGGAAGTGCACAGTAATAAGAAACAGCTTTTAGTTGTAGAGACCTTTGAGTCTTAAAAGGTAAGTGCTCAGCAGGTGCAGCAGAGCAGGAATGTAGGTTTAGGCAGGCATGGGGGAAGAGTGTTAATTCTAGATCACTGGAATCAAGGCAGAGATGAGAAATAAGATGGCACGTTCAAACAACAAGCATGGCTGGAAGACAACATGCAAGGGAGGTGCAGGAAGCTGGGTCAGAGGAAAGATTGGCGAGATAGGCAGGGAACAGATAGAGATGAATATAAAAAAGACAAGAGGAGAAACATGAAGACCACTCAGGGGGTTACTACAAAGATCCAGGCTGAGGACGACGAGGGCTGGATCTAGGGCTGCGACATTAAGAATGGAAAGGGACTAATGTTTAGTGATAGCAAGTTCATTGTATGGATGTGACTTAGTGATGGAGACGATGCTGAGAGGGAAGAGTCGAATATGCCTTCCCGGTTTCTGGCTTGGGTGACTGGCTGAAGAGGAGGAGCCTTGCACTGTGTTACCCACTCTCAGCAACAGGAACCTGGCAAAGTGAATGGTTTAGGGTAAGGTTGTCAAATAAAATACAAGACCCTCAGTTAATTTGACTTTCTGAATAATAACAAAAAAAACTTTAGTCGGCAATATGTGGGACATACTTAAAGAAAGGTCAGAGTGGAGGTGGCTTGTAGTTAATGAGATAGCAGAGGAAACGAAAAGGCAGGACAAGCCTTGAGCTGAGAGATTATTTTTTCATAAGGACGAGAAACAGCAAACAGTCAACAAAAGATCTTGCTCTTGAGCACTTACAGTGATATCTTGGCTTACTGTACCATATATATGTTAGAATTTTTCCATTTCAATCTGATGCTGGGTAATTTACTTCATGTTGCCATAGTGAAATATTCAACTTGGGCTTAAGAAACAGTACTGTGGAAGTGAGGAAAAAATAGAATCTTACTGACAGCACATTTATGTACCAATTTCTTTTTCATGATATTCTGGTCATATTTAGACCTAGGAAATCATGATTTCCTAAAAATGTACTCAATTGGATTGATGTCTTTACTATCCATCTAATTCTGAAAATGTTAATATTCATGGTTCATTTGATTTCCTTCTCATTAAAGTGGCATTTTTCTTCTTAGCAATTCTGACTTAAGTATGGACTGGGGAAATGAATTTTTATAGAGGCAGGAGGAAGTTGCTAGGCTGACAAGAAAGACTTTTTTGTTCTCACGTGTTCTGCTTTTCTAGAAAAATATTACCTAGTTATAGTCACTAAAATATCTCCAAGTGAAAACAGACACTTGGCTTTCATTTGTTTAGAGCAATGTTAGCAAAGTAGATAGGATGCTAGATTTTTTTTATCAAGTTAAAACACAGATGTAAAGGAGAACAGGAGACTAAAAACAAACACTAATGATTGGCATCTATAAGGCTACTAGAAGCCATATGTTGCACGAATGGTCCTCAAAACTGATCAATTTCTATAGGCTGGGTTGCTAAGAGTCATACAGAAGTGGGATTCTGGAGTTGGGTCTTAGAGAATGGGTAAGATTTACATATGTCATCTAGAGAGCAAGAAGCACATTCCAAGAGGGAAGACAGCTTGGGCAGATGCGTAGAAGCAGGACCTCACCACAGTCTCTGTAGGGTACATTCACATTACTAACCTACCTGAAGAAGGAGACTGTGTTGGGGAATCAAAGGGAGTCAGTTTGAATAAAAGTGCAATAACAAGAGGGTCTTAAAAGTGATACAGAGGAGTTCTGGCAAAAATGAACCAACAAAACCAATATTTTCCTGAGATGATTCTGGCAGTGTGATACGGATGAAGGATTAGAGGCAGAAGACAGCAGAAAGAAAGGGGGACTAGCTGGATGAACAGCTGTGTGGCTCAATTATGCTAGACAGAAGAGAGTCTGCAGATCCACGCCTTCTTGGAACAGTTACTGAATTATCATCGCATTCTGCTCTTTCTATGGGGCAGGCAGGGGTCAGCAAACTACATTTGTAAAGGGCCAGATAGTTTATACATACCTTATATAAGTTCATATACACTTTATATAAGCCTAAACAGTAGATAGTTTAGGCTTTGGGAGCCATAAGGCAATCTCCGTTCCAACTACTCAACCCTGCCAAGAAAGCAGCCATAATTAATACCAAAAACAAGTGGTGTTTGGTCTTCCAATAGAATTTTATTTACAAAAATAAAATTCTAGGCAATGCAGTAGATTTGACCTGTGTGCCACAGTTTACCTACCTCTGCTCTAGGGCATTAGGTAAATCCAGGTTTATAAAGCTTTTGGACAACTTGGATGAAAAGCACTGCTATGTAATCCTAGTTGCCTATTTTCCTTGCTCTTCAGACAGTTAAACTTCTTTGCCTATAAACAACATATGTGCGCAGGGAAAATTCTTTCTTGGATTGTTCTTCTCTGGAGTGGAATTAGTGTCACTATTATTGCTAATATATTGTTCCCTAGTCATCTCTCTCATTATTTTTATGACTCATGCCCCTGTGATGAAGGCAATAAATGGAATGAGTGATCTTCATAGAATGTGAGCATAATAGAGGGGGGACAACTTGACATGTGTGATGGAGATGATTCAAGTCTATCTTGAAATCTTAGGCTGATATAAAAATAGGACCGCATGTATTGTTGCGATATCATGCAAATTTCTAAAGGTATATCTGTCAGGCACATAGATATTTTGATTAAGGTTCAGTTATTCAGTTTCAGCAACTCTCAGCCCAGGGAAAAAGCAAGTGGGGAATGCAGAGGTGGGTTAGAGGAGATAAGGATTAAGTGCAGGAGGATGAGAAAAGGAAGAGACAGAATAAGGAAGGAGGAAGATAAGCGGGATAAAGATAGGCTAGTTAGTGAGAGAGAGAGAAAGGGGGGCTCCAGTTTCCGGCTTTGCTCAAGGCTGTAAGTAGAGCCATGTGTATACAGGAAGGCTTGTTCATAAAAGAAAGCTTCCAAAGGGACTGATCCGAATACATATAATTCTAGGACTTTCTTCTGCTGATTGGAAAAAATGCACAACTTAAAAGCTGCAAGTTACGTTTTAGTCGGGGACCTTACTAGAGCCTGGGAGACAGCCTCTCAGATAGCTCTGAGGAGCCAGGATATAGGAGTTTTCCCTGCAGGGGGCGGGGGGGGAGGGGTGGTGAGGAATGGAACTTTGTAGTGGAACACCAAAAGATTATTGCTAATCACAAAAAAACAGACATCTCAGGTTAATGAATTCAGTGCTTTTCTTTGTATGGGAAGATACAAGAGTCTGGGCTCACTGAAAGTATTCCTTAGCTATGCATCTTAACTCTCCAGGGCCAGTATTCCGTTTTTCTCCATCCCGAATTCCCCTCAGGGCACACCATTGAGGGAGGCTGCAGTGGCTATTGGTGCGATAGCTGGACTGGCAGGCAACATTTTTTTACTGCACTTTCACATATCTCAGTCTAGTAGGTACTTGTCCCAGGCTCTGTGCTAGACCCTGGGTATAGAAAGACAGCTGCTATTAGCAATCAGCTTACAGTCCAGAATAAGGAAGTAAGCCAAGCCCCAAGCCATTATGATAAACAGTAAGGATAAGGAACTCATCAATCATACTTCTTAGTCTCTAACCTAGAGAAATTCTAGCACACTTGCATGATAGAAATATACAGCACCTGTGTATTAGCTAAAAATCGTCAATAACTTAAGTACTCACCAATAGAAGAATGGATAAATACGCATATATTCTCCAGACGCACTGAATGAAAAAATAGGTTTCATAGCATATGAAGACTATAATACCATTTATGCGAAAATAATGCACACAAAACAATGCCACATTTTCAAAGTATCTCAGTACATAAGAAATGTTCTAGAAAGATTAATATTAAATACCTATTTATATTTATAATATTTATTTATTTATTAACAAGGAGAATGTATTACTTATGGAATTAAAAGATAACTGGAAAAAACTGGAAAGAGCTACAAGAGGGATACAGATCAATGTGATGGGGGTTCCCCAAAAGAAGACTAAAATCAGAGAGGCCAGTGCTGCCATGGAAAGCCCACAGAGCGTTAGGTCAGACAGACCTGGCTCTAAAGACTCTGACACCTCTAAAATATGACACAAGCAATTTTAACTTTTCTGAGTCTCAGTTTTATCATTTGTCGAAAGTGGATACTAATATCCATCCTGTGCGTCCTATTTCACATCACCCATTTTATTTAAGGCATTATCATTATCTGAAATAAACTGGTTCACTCATTTGCGCTCCTGTTATTTGCCTATTGCCCAACCTTCACATCACACCTTTTGAGAGTAGACCTGCCTCCTTTATCACAATGTCACTAGCTCCTAAGAACAGTATTTAGCACACAGGGGTTACTTGACCACTTCAAACCTGTTTTAGCCTCAGGGCCTTTGTACTCATTCATCCCTTTGTCTGAAAAACACTTCCCCCATCTCCTCAGGGCTGGTTCTTTTCTGTCACACAGATCTCAGCTACAATGTCATCTCCACAAAGATATCTTTCCTGATAACCCTAGCTAACATTGCCTTCCCACACCATCACTTTCTAACACATGCCACAGCTTCATTTTCTTCACAGCACTAATACTTGGAAATTATTTATTGATTTATTTACTTAATAGCTTATTACTATTTTGTTTTATTTTGTGTCTCTCCCAAGAAAAGCGGAAGCTGGCATTAGAGCAAAGGCTTTATATGTCCTATTTGACAAATATAGCCAATACTTAAACTGCTTGGAACAGAGTAGGTGCTCCATAAATACTGAATGAATAAATGAATGAGTGCATGCACGTGTGAATGCCTACAAGCAAGCCAGTATAGCTATATGGGAAACAAGGGAAAGCATGCTGGAGGATGAGATACAAAAGATTAAGCACACATGGGGCTTTGTAGACCATGTTAACTAGAATTCTTCTCTAATTTTGCTGGACAATTTGTGCTCCTCAACATATATATTTTTAGAATTATCAGAATGGAGCAAATACCCATCACTACTCCCCTTGTCCACGTCACCATTATTTGTTAGCTAAACTAATGCACTAGGCTTTAAAATGTTCATTGGGGACTTCCCTGGTGGTGCAGTGGTTAAGAATCCACCTGCCAATGCAGAGGACACAGGTTTGATCCCTGGTCTGGGAAGATCCCACATGCTGAGGAGCAACTAAGCCCATGCGCCACAACTACTGAGCCCACATGCCACAACTACTGAGCCCGTGTGCCATAACTACTTGAAGCCCGCACGCCTAGAGCCCATGCTCTGCAACAAGAGAAGCTATCAAACTGAGAAGCCTGTGCACCGCAACAAAGAGTAGCTCCCACTCGCCACAACTAGAGAAAGCCCACACGCAGCAATGAAGACCCAATGCAACCAAAAATAAATTAAAAATAAAATAAAAACTTAAAAAAGACAGTATACATGTAAAAAAAAAGATAATGGTTTGCTATTTTTTCTCTTTATTAATAAATATCTAGCATGTGTCATATCTTCAATTATGTGCTGAGAATACAAAGAAAAACCAGATTATCATCCTTGCCTTCCAGAGGCTCATAGCAGTATTGAAAGATACCTATGGCAAACAAAATTATCAGCTGTAAGGTCCAATAACAGAAATACCATATGAGAAGTACAAACAAAGTTTTAAAGAAATGCAAAGTTTTTTTTGAATGAGGAGTCCAAGGAAGGTATTATGAATAAGGGAACACTTTGGCTGGACCTTGAAGGATTTATAGCCTTTTGACAGCCATGCTAAGGGTGACTAATGCAGGCTGAGGGAAGAACAAGAGGGAAAGCAGAGAGATGGGAAAGCTTATGGACTGCTTCAGAATTGGTGAACAGCACAGTTTGACTGAAGCAAAAGTATAATAAAAGAATAGTGAGATATGATGTTATAAAAGTAGGTTAGAAGGCTTGAAAAGAGTGGAGGAGTAGAAGAAAAAGTGTGGTGGAACAAGAGAGGGCGCCAAAAAATAAAGACACAAAAGAGGGCTCAGCTGATGTCAGACAATGGAGTCAATAGTGAAGCCAGTGTAGAGGTCTGAGTGTAAGGTTAGGACCTGTCTGGGGCTGACCACAGTAGAAAAGGGTACGGTTACAATTACAGGCCAAAAAGGCAAGGGATCCTGGAATAGCAGCAGGGACACTACTGAAAGAGCCTATGCAGGGATCCAGGCTGCTCTAGGTAACAAGCGAATCTGAACTAAGTAATGGTCTGGAGAGAACAGGAAAGGGGCTGGACATCACTGGGAGCCCAAGGCCTTGTGGCTACTCAGTGCAAGTGAGATAGCAGGAGATCTGAGGAAACAGAATGTATGAATTTTGGTTTGAGAACTTGAAAATGGAGCATTTCAAAGTGATAATGATATTTAAAGTGTGAGATTGCTTATGCATAGCTGAAGTGTAGTAGAGATAAAGCTTCTTGAAGATGAAAGTGTCATTTGAGTACACTAGATAAGTTTTTAAAAGACAAGAGCATTGAAAATGGCAGAATAGAACCTTGAACTCACCTCCTCCCACAGGCACACCAAAATTACAACTATTTACAGAGTAACTCTGGATGAGAACGACCTAAAGACTAGCAGAAAAGACTTTCCACAACTAAAGATGTAAAGAAGGAACCATAACAAGATGAGCAGGAGAGGTGTAGATGTGGTATAGTCAAAACCCATACACCCAGTTAGACAACCCACCAACAGGAGGATAATCACAATTACAGAAGTTCTCCCCAAGGAGCGAGGGGTCCAAGCCCCACATCAGGCTCCTCAGCCTAAAGGTCCTGCACTAGGCAGACAAAACCCCTGAATGTCTAGCTTTGAAGGCCAGCGGAACTTGCATACAGGAAAGCTGGAGGGCTGTAGGAAACAGAGACTCTGCTCTTAAAGGGTGCACGTAAAACATCGCATGCTCCGAGATCCAGCACAGAGGCAGTAATGTGAAAGAAGCCTGGGTCAGACCCACTTGCTAATCTTGGAGAGCCTCCCCGACAGGCAGGAGGCAACTGCAACTCCCCCTGGAGACACAGACACTGGCAGAAGCCATTTTCCAGGAACTCATTCTACCATGATGACACTAGTGCTGGCAAGTACCATTCAGGAGTCCTCCCTCCAGCCTATTAGTGATGGGGGCTTAATGACACATCAACCAGTCTGCACTAGTCCCAGGACCTCCCCCCAGGATGAGTAGCCAGCTGCATGGGGACCCAGTCCCACCCACTGGAAGGCCAACACCAGCCCCAGGCTCAGCCAGGTTCCCCAGCAAGATGCTCCAGGACATGGCACTGCCCACCAGTAGGCAGGGGGCGGCCCCAGGATCCCACAGACCCCGCACCCAGGTGCCCTGGGAACCAGTCCCCCTCAGCAGCATGAGGGCACCAGTCCCAGGACTCCCAAGTCCTGCAGCCAGCCAACCTGGGACCCAGCCCCAGCCCCACAACCAGTGGCCCTGGTCACCTGCTCTGCTCACCAGTGGGACATGGCTCTGTCCCCCTGTGGACAGCTGAACATTTTTCCAAAGAAGACAAACAAATAGCCAACAGACATATGTAAAAGGTGATCAACATCACTAAACATCGGGGAGTTGCAAACCAAAACCACAATGAGATATCACTTCACACCTGTCAGAATGGCTATTTATTAAAAAGAGAACAAATAAATGTTGGCAAGGATGCGGAGAAAAGGGAACCCTCGTGCACTGTTGATGGGAATGTAAATTGGTGCAGTCACTATGGAAAACAGTATGGAGGTTCCCCGCAAAAAATTAAAAACAGAACTATCACACACTCCAGCTATTCCACTTTTGAGTACTTTTCCAAAGGAAACAGAAACTCTAATTTGAAAAGATATATGCACCCCTCTGTTCATTACAACATTATTTACAACAGTCAAAATAAGTGTCCATTGACAGAAGAATGGATAAAGAAGATATGGTATGTATAAATATATGTATGTACATATAATGCAATACTACTAACCATAAAAAAGAATGAAATCTTGCCATTTGTGACAACATGGAAAGACCTAGAGGGTATTCTGCCAAGTGAAATAAGTTGGACAGAAAAACACAAATACTGTATGGTATCACTTATATGTGGAATCTGAAAAACAAAACAAATGAGCAAATATAACAAACCAAGAAACAGAGTCACATATACAGAGAAAACAGGTGGTTGCCAGAGAGAAGGGAGTGACAAGATGAGTGAAATAGGTAAGGGAGATCAAGAGGTACAAATTTTCAGCTACAAAATTAAGAGTTACTGGGATGAACTTTATAGCATGGGAAATATAGTCAATAACATTGTAATATCTTTGTCTGGTGACAGATGGTAAGTAGACTTACTTATCATGGTGATCATTTTGTAATGTATAGAAATATTGAGTCACTACATTATGCATCAGGAATGAACATAGTGTTATAGGTCAATTATACTTCAAATAAACAAAGAAACTCATAGAAAAAGAGATCAGATTTGTGGCTACCAGAGTCAGGGGGTAGTGGGAAGGGGAATTGCATGAAGGTGGTCAAAAGGTACATGCTTCCAGTTACAAGATAAATTAGTACTAGGGATGTAACGTACAACATGATTAATATAATTAACATTGCTATATGTTATATATGAAAGTTAAGAGAGTAAATCCTAAAAGTTTTCATCACAAGTAACCACGTAAAATCAGTGATTGAGGATAACAGGGAACAAAGTGGGGGTGCAGTTTGGGAGCTCCTGCAGAAATGGCTCTGACACTGGGCCAGAGAAAATAAAAAATAGAACCAGTTAGCAATTCAAAAAAAAAAAAATACAGTGCTGTATGGCAATTATATCAATAAAACTAGAAGAAAAAAATAATGAAATAAAAGAGTTGCATAAATCATCAATTAGGCGGGAAAAAGTGAATGTAACTTCTTAAAGAGCAAATTCTTAGTAAGTAATCTGTGCAGGAGCAAATCTTGACAATTTCTTTATTCCTGTTTTAAGGATCTATCATACATAGATCTTTCAAAGACGTAATTGTCAACTATGTTTTACTTTTGCAAAAAGTAGTTCAGAATATTCCTTTAAAGTACAACAGAATGTAGGGCTTCCCTGGTGGTACAGTGATTAAGAATCTGCATGCCAATACAGGGGACACCGGTTCAAGCCCTGGGCCGGGAAGATCCCACATGCTGCAGAGCAATTAAGCCCGTGTGTCATAACTACTGAGCCTGTGCTCTAAAGCCCATGAGCCACAACTATTGAGCCCATGTGCCACAACTACTGAAGCCCACGCACCTAGAGCCCGTGCTCTGCAACAAGATAAGCCACCACAATGAGAAGCCTGCATACCACAACAGAGTAGCCCCCGCTCACTGCAACTAGAGAAAGCCCATGCGCAGCAAGAAGACCCAACGCAGCCAAAAAATAAATAAATAAGCAAATAAATTTAAAGTATAACAAAATGTAAATTACAGACTGCACATTAACTGTACTGCTTTCTTGGAATTTCTAATCTAATTGATTTAGTGAGGATTTAATCTGCTCCCAATGAGCAATAAAAGTTTAAGCAGATCATTTAATAAACATCATCACTGAACCATTACAGTCACAATCAGGGGATTATTATTTATTTGGTTTGGTATTTGATGATAGTAACATGTTATTTGCTACATGTAAGAATAATAAACATTTTAATTGATAATATTTTATGCCACCTGTATAAAGTACAGGCATTTTTTTATCTTTAACAGTCCCAGTATGACTAAAATGTCTGAAGGAACTTTTCTCAAATGATTGACAATTCAGGTGAATTGTTTATCATTTGACATTACCAAGAGCTTAAAAAAAATCTCTAACTTTTATAATTACATTAATTGAACATGACTCAACAGCATGAATTACTCATATTTTCATTATCCCAAAGTAAAGTTTCTGGCAGTACTCAAAAGACTGAGGCAAATGTCGACAAATAGCTCAAGTTTCAAAAGATTCCATGAAGTCATCAAGTGTCTATTATGGGCTTCTCAAGGTTTCTCACATACAGCGGTGTGACTTACTATAAATTAAAATAATTAAGGTCTCTATGACCTTGGCTGCATTTTAGTGGTGGTCTTCGCAAAAAAATACAAATTGTGATTTTAACAATTTTCCTTCTCTCATAACATAAAAGAAGTCTTATTTTCAATGTGTATCCATTTTTAGGGAATTCTAAAGCATCTGAAGACAACTAAGGCCACCTAGGTCTCCATCTCCCAATGTTTCCTCCAAAACAATAAGAGAAAAACAGGAAGGAAAAAATAAGCCTACACAAAACCCAAGAAAAGACAAAAGAGAGGAAACAGCAACCAGACCCAAGGTGGGTCTAAAAACACTGTGAGAAAGCATAAATTCATCCTTGGTGTGAAAATACTAAAAAACAAGTGTCTGAACATAGACAACAGAGGACTTTAAAACTACATGCAATTTGAAGGTGCACTCTTCAAAACTCATAGTTTCTTGGAGAGAAAACTGGTAAGCCGAAGGGAAAAGCATAGAACATCCATTGGCAATTGGATGGTGAAGTGGAAAAGGAGCAAAAGAAAAAAATTTAGGGGTCATGCAAGACAAGAGATCCATAAAATCAGAGGACACACAATCACTCCCTACCAACCCAAACAAACAAATCCACTAAAGTATCTGGTCTCTGCTACTCTGATAGAAGGGTGTGTCATTAAACCAGGAATCCTGTAAAACATGCAGTACTACAAAAATGAACAAGAAAATTAACTGGTTCATATAGGGTTCTGAAAAAAACTAGAAAATTAGATTCAGTACATTACAACTGAAGTAGCCCAACCCCAGAAAAGCAATCATGAATCAAAAAAAAAATTAATGTAGGATAATACTCCAAATGGAATTAAATAGACACAAATAAAAATTTGGTTATTATTTTTAAAAATTACCTTGAATCAGAAATTGAAAAGCTAAAAACATAAATGGGCAAAACACAGGAAGAAATTAAAAGACTTGATTGAACTCAGGAAAAAAATGGAACAAAAAAGACTAAAATATTTTACAAATGAAGAATAAATTACAAGGTTCTCAAGTAAGAATAGACCTTAGTAAAATTTAATAGCGTGCACTGAAGGATATTTAGGATCAAGAAAACAACCAATAGAATGAAAATGAGATCAGAAAAGTAAAAAGGGTAGCACAGAAAGTAAATAGAAGACAGAAGGAATAACATGTTATTGCAGTCCTGGTAAAAAGATAAACAATAGAACAAAACTGTTACTTAAAATTATAATCCAAGAAAACTTTCCAGAAATAAAAAAGACCTATGAAATGTAAAATAGATAGCTAGTGGGAAGCTGCTGAATAACACAGGGAGATCAACTTGATGATGGGTGATGACTTAAAGGGCTGGGATAGAGAGGGTGGGAAGCAGTCGCAGGAGGGAGGGGATATGGGGATATATGTATAAATACAGCTGATTCACTTTGTTGCATAGCAAAAACTGGCACAACAGTGTAAAGCAATTATATTCCAATAGAGAGCTTAAAAAAAACAAGACCTATGACTACCTATACATTGAAAATGTACAAGTCAACTCCAAGATATAGCCTACTTCAACTACAAGATTTCAAAGATAAGGATAAAATCTTTGAGGCCTACAGGCAAAAAGATCAAGTAACACATAAAGGCAAAAGCATTGAACTGGCATCATTCAAAAACAATATATAAAGCAAAGCAAAAATGGACCAGCATTTTACAAATACTCAGTGAAATTAATTATGAACTAAGGATTTTATATCCAACAAAATTGCCCAACAAGTATCAAGCCTTTTAAACACACATACACAAAGAGTTTTTCAACATACAAAAGCTTAGGGAACTCTGTACCCATGAGCTCTTTTCGAGAACAAATATTGGCAAACTACCTCCATAGATTACATCTAGCCTGTCCTGTTTTTGTATGGGGACTGAGATAAGAATGTTTTTTACATTTTTTTAATTGGTGAAAAAAATTTTAAATAACAATATTTTGTGACCTGTGTTAAATTTCAGTGTCTATAGTTGAAGGTTTATGGGAATACAGCTACATTCATTTGTTTACTGTCTATAGTAGTTTTTGTTCTACAAGAGCAGAGCAAAGCAGTTATGACAGAGACTGTATGGCCTGCAAAGCCTAATATATTTACTATCTGGTCTGTTAGAGAAAATGCTTGCCAACTTCTGCACTAGAAGACAAGCTTCTCTCAACCAAAAGATATTAGGAAAAATTCAGCAAAAGGACTGATGGTAAAGCATTTTGGTAGGTAGGTAGGTAAGTGGATTGAGAGGTGGATGGACGATGCCGATTTAGAGAACAAAACAGGGCTTCCCTGGTGGTGCAGTGGTTCAGAATCTGCCTGCCAATGCAGGGGACACAGGTTCAAGCCCTGGTCCGGGAAGATCCCACAGCCACGGAGCAACTAAGCCCATGGGCCACAATTACTGAGCCTGCACTCTAGAGCCTGCAAGCCACAACTACTGAGCCCACATGCCACAACCACTGAAGCCCACGCACCTAGCCGGTGCTCCACAACAAGAGAAGCCACCGCAATGAGAAGCCCACACACCAGAATGAAGAGTAGCCCCCACTCACAGCAACTACAGAAAGCCTGCGTGCGGGAATGAAGACTTCACACAGCCAATAAGAAGGGAGAAGGGAGGAAGGAAGCAAGCAAGCAAGCAAGAAAAAAAGAAAGAAAAAAAGATCAAACACACTTGGGAGAAATGAAAGTGAAAGACATATAAATGTTATATGTTTTGCCATAGTAAAAGCAATTCAACCAATAAATGGGATAAAGTAAAGCAGAGAGGAAAACAGAATAGGCAATAGACAGAAGTATGATACAAATAAAAAATGAGAAACCAGGGACTTCCCTGATGGTGCAGTGGTTAGGAATCCGCCTGCCAATGCAGGGGACACAGGTTCGAGCCCTGGTCCGGGAAGATCCCACATGCCATGGAGCAACTAAGCCCGTGTGCCACAACTACTGAGCCTGCACTCTAGAGCCCGAAAGCCACAACTACTGAGCCCACGTGGTGCAACTACTGAAGCCCGTGCAACTAGAGCCCATGCTCCACAACAAGAGAAGCCACCGAACTGAGAAGCCTGCGCATCACAACCAAGAGCAGCCCCCGCTTGCCACAACTAGAGAAAGCCCACATGCAGCAATGAAGACCCAATGCAGAGAAAAAAGAAAAAAGAAAAAGAAGATAAACCATACATCAATAGGTCAAATAAGAAAACAAGAAACTATGTATATTTAAAAAGGTGTAAAAAAAAAAAAAAGGTGTAAACACAAAGAAAACCACCAGAACAAAAATGCAAACTTTTCTAAACACCTAAAATATGTGTGTTAAATTAAAGAGCAAAGGATACACATCTTACAGAGAAACATAGCAAATATAATAAAATATACACAATTATAAAAGGCTGTGACAAAATTGAGAATAAACAGATAATTCACAAGATTAGATGGGCTTTACCTAATCAGTAAAAGAAAACAATTTTCAATTTCACTCACAGAGCAAAACCCAACCCTCTTGTATACAAGAAACATACCTCAAGCTGATTCAAAAAAGCTATAAAGAGAGGAACAAAGGTATAGCAGACAAGTGGAAACAGGAAGTATGCAAACTGAAAAACAGAAACAGAAAAAGAGCAGTATATCCAGGTATTAGCAATGTAAAATTCAAATCCCAAATTAAAAAGACATAACAAAAGAGGGACAGGTTTTTATATTAAAGGCCAGAATTATGATATAACATTTAAGAATATTACCAACTAATAAGCAACAACCTTAATGAAGTAAAACCTATAGAAACTTCGAGACTATATGTACAACTTCTCACTCTGATCATAGAGAACACACCACCTTCTTTTCAATAGCCCTTGGCATATTCACAAAAAATGATCAGATATTAAGTTACAAGAAAATATCAATAAATTTCACAAAGGAGCAATATTACAAACAACCCTCATCAACCATAAAGCAGTTAAACTAGAAATTATTAATAAAAACAAAGTTCATTTTTGTCACGCAAAAAAAATTCATATTTGCAATCCTTCCACCATTAGCCAATAAAATAAAAAAAAAATCACAGGCACCTACCATGTGCCAGGCGCAGGGATTTGGAGATAATCGGCTGCGATCCTTGCCCTCAATAGCAGTAAGTCTGGCAGAAGGAAAAAGAAACAATCACCATACGATACAGTAACGCTTGCAACAACAGGTGTTAACTGCTGTGGCTTCTGGCTCTTCACGATGCCCTGGTACCATATAGATACAATCTCCATAGGAATATCTTTTTTTTTTTTTTTTGGCCCCACTGCACCATGTGAAACCTTAGTTCCCTGACCAGGGATGGAACTCGTGTCCCCTGCAGTAGAAGCGCTGAGTCCTAACCACTGGACAACCAGGTAAGTCCTCAGGAATATCCTTATTTTGGGGAAATACACACTTTATATTTAGCAGAAAGGGGACATGAGGCACACAACTGACTCTCAAGTGATTCAGAAAGATTGAGAGTAAATGATGAAGCACGTGAAGCCAGCTATAAAATACAAAAGTGAAATCGTGGTAAAGGGGATCTGGTTTGCTCGTACTGTTCATATCGCCGAACGTTTTTAAAGTTTGAAATCGTTTCTAAAGAAAAAAAAGAAATCACCTCTGTAACAAGACATTTCCTCCTTTAAAATTAATATCTGTAATACACAAAAGAGAAAAATACCTCAAGATTTTCAGTTTTTCAATTTACCCTTATATGACTCTTCCCTGGCTACGTTTTTTCTTATACCATGTAGTACGCCTTGTTCAAATGCCTGTTTTTAGGCTTTGTCTAAATATTTATAAATAATTCCTTTCCATTACTTTCAAATTCGCTCTTTTCTATGAGGTTGAACTTCGGTTATTTAAGCGAATATTCCACAATGCGAACATAAAGCTGAAAACGGCAGATCGTAGGACAATCTGAAATTTAGAAATTACATGGTTCACACTTCTAACAGCAAAGCCCGCGTCCTTGAAAAGCTTTATTTCTGAGGTGGAAAGAGACCGGACTAAAGCGTATAGGGAAAAACAGAATCGCCAGGGTTGCTAGAGAAATCAGGTAGTGAGTTCTAGAAGGTGGCAGAGCCCTGTGTTGAAGGACAAGCAGGAATTCAGGGAACCCGCCTCCCCCCAAAAAACGGCAAAAACAAAAGAACAGCATTTACTTGTAAAATACAGAGGCATATGAAGAAAAAGCTGCTTTCCTCCTCATTTTTTTGACTTACCTTAGACAAACTTCTTCCCATTGGCGTCCTCCAGAGGCCCCAGGACCGATGGTCTCGTGAAGAGGAATAACGGTCGAGTCAGAAGGGTCAACGGCCGCTGGTCGTATTCTCCTCCTCCCGGCTCACAGGAAGCACTATCTCCGCCCCTTTCTGGGCTCAGATTGGGTCACGTGGGTGCGTCCTGACCAATGAAAAGTGGAGGAATAGGAACCACTTCCGTGGGCGCCTCTCTCACCCCAACCCCACGTGTTTGTGAGCTAGGTAGGCTTACTTTGTTTCCAAATTAGGGAACATGCTCTACTTGGTTCCCTGTGTTGTGCTGAAAGAGTACAACCTGGTCCTTAAAAATCACCAGGTTCTCTTTGCAGTCCAGTTACAAAGAATCCAGATTCTGAGGCCCAAGGACCTGGCAGAGCCATGTGGTGGAAGAGACAGGGGATCTGACTGACTGCATTGAAACTGTGACATGTGCAATAAATCAATCATTATTTGGTAAACTTCTCCCCACACCCCACTAAATACTCTACACCTTAGAGAGGTTTTGAAGATTAAGTGAGGACCATGCCTGGCACATTGTTACAGAAGTGGTTACTATTATTATTCTTTGTTTTGTAGAGCTATTTTTAGCTTCAAAGATGTTTACTAGCTGTATAACCCAAAAATAATTCTGTAAGTTCTTCCAGCTTCTTTCCTCGTCTGATAATGGAGAAAACCCATTTAACAACTGTCCCCTAATATATATCAAATACATACATATTTGGATACAAATATCCCCTAATATATACCAAAGAATCCTTTAAGTTCAGAAGACATAAAATTGAACAAGATCCATAAGATCCTTGCTTTCATGGTACTTACATTCTAGCAGGAACTGAGGTTATAAACATAAAAACAAATATTATAGAGAATAAAATCATACAAATTATTATGAAGAATACAAACAAGGTGACTTGATAGTGATGGACTGCGAATTAGATCTAATTTAGATTGGGTCACTTAAAAAGTTATTACTGAGCAGGTGGCATTTGAGCTAAGACCTGTATGGTATAAAGGAGTTAGTTGTGGGTGCAAAGTTCAAGGAGAGGAATGCACCAAGTAGAGAGAACAACCAGGGCACAGGCTCTGAGGAGGAAATAAGCTTAGCATGTTAACAAACAGGCCAATGTAGCTAGAGTGGTTGGGGAATGTGGGAGAGAGAGCAGGATAAGATGAGGTTGGAGACTGAGGCAGGAGCCAGATCATGTTGAGATTTTCTAAGCACATCAAGTATTTTGGACTAAGATGTAAGACGGTTTAAGTTTTTAAGCAGGGGAATGGCATGATATGATTAAACTTTAGAAAGATAATTTTGGCTGCTGCATGGTAATTGGACTATAGGGCAATGAGCGAGAGTGAAAGTCAAAGGACCAATTAGGTGACTATTGTAATTATTTAGACAAGAGATGATGGTGACTTGAGCTAGACTGGTAGCAGTGGAGATGGAAAGAAGTGATTTAGTATATGTATTTTAGTGGTAGAGCCAACAAGACTTGGAAGTGCATTGGATATAGAGGTGAGGATGCAGTAATTCTCAAGTACTGGGCTTGTGCAATTAAGTAACTAGGTGATGTTATTCACTAAGATAAGGAAGATTAG
Source organism: Hippopotamus amphibius kiboko (assembly GCF_030028045.1). Taxonomy (NCBI): domain Eukaryota; kingdom Metazoa; phylum Chordata; class Mammalia; order Artiodactyla; family Hippopotamidae; genus Hippopotamus; species Hippopotamus amphibius. The sequence continues at coordinate 9,216,686 of NC_080203.1, read as the reverse complement.
AAGAAAAAGGGGTTTTGTGTCACTTCTCTCCCTCTCTCTCTTTCTTTCTTTCTCTCTCTCTGAAAGGAGGAATCTTCTGTGGTCCTCTAAATAACGGTTATATCATTAATAAAATTAATGACAGTAGCATCCATTTTGTTGAAGTAAGAGTAGTGTGTGTGTGTGTGTGTGTGCGCGCGCGCGTGCGCGCGCACACGCATGGCAGTACACAACCATTAGATATGGCTTTGACCCAGGTGAGTATGTAAGTGCCGCTTCTAGAAAGTTAGGAGATTCCTGTGCCAGAGCACTAATCATTGAGATCTGTAGCTCAGACAATGGAAGGTGCCCAAGTGTTTGGTCCAGCAGAGCTAAATCCAGGCAGCAGCTAACTTAGGACCTCAGGGGAAAACATGACCATCTTGTATTGTCTGGTGGCCTGGATGTTTTGGAATTCCAGAGCAAATGGGCTTCCCTTCCTCAAAGCTTTATGCATTCAGAGATTTCTTCTTATGAGAGTCACTGATAAACATGTTGGTCAGCAAAGCACACTGTGGCACAGTTCCAGTTTTCCACCAGAAAATTTATAAAAACAAAGCTCTAGTAAGATATGTACATTTATTACACGTCTTTTATTTTGGTTTTACTGCAAACATAAGAAGGGCTGGGATTCTGCTGCTCCATATTTATTTTCTCACTCATTGTTTTAATTCGTCACAACAACACTTTTACATATATGGAACTGGGGTGCAGAGAGATTATATGACTCGCTAAAGGTCACATAGAAAGTAAGTGGTAAAGCAGAGCCCTCCAATCCAGGTTTGTCTGACACAAAGATCAGTGTACTTTCACCGATACCAGGTGGTTTCCCGGGTTCCCTATAGGGCAGCCAGACATGATCTGCCTTGTATATGACAAAGAACAGCTCATTAATGGATTTTCTATAAAAATCAGTTAGAGAATGGTGGAGACTGGGGTCAGCCTCTCCCAAATCTCATAGACTGTGTGGGGAAGTGTGGTCCCCAAAGTAAAATCAAAGGGTCTCTAATACACTGAATTCCAAAATGGTCCCCAAGTTCCTGCCCCTGGTATACACACCCTGTAGAATCCTCTCTCCTTGAGTGTGGGCAGGGCCTGTGAATATGATGTGATATCACCCCTGTAATTATGTTACATGATATGGCAAAGGTAAAAGAACTTTTCGGATGTAAGTAGAATCCCTAGTCTGTTGATTTTGAGATAGTCAGAAGAGAGAGTATACTGGGTGGGCTTGACCTAATCAGGTGAGCCCTTTTAAAACCAGGGCTTAAGGCTTCCCTCAAGTCAGAGTCTCAAAGCAGCAGAAATGTTGTCTTGCTGGCCTTGAAGAAACCAACCAGCAGGTTGCATTGCCTATGGGAAGGGGAAACCACTAGGAGCCAAGGTCCTCTGTCCTACTATGGCAAGAAACTGAACTCTGCCAACAATCTAAACGGGTTTGAAGAGGACCCCGAACTCCAGATTAGCACACGGCCTAGCTGACACATGTGACTGCAGCCTTATGAGACCCTGAGCAGAAGATCCAGCTCAGACTGCTGACTGTCCAAAACTGTGAGGTGATAAAGATGTGGGATTTTAAGCTGCAAAGTGTGCAATAATTTGTTATGCAAAAATAGAAAATGAATGCAGGGTTCTCTTGTTTTGGGCAAGCTAAAATATTGAACCCCCCCTCCAGGCCCCTCACTGGTTGCAGGTGTTCTGGGTAGCTGCCTAAAGGAGGTGATGGCTAGGCTGAGACAGAAGATGAGAAGCAGTTATCTAGGTGAAGAGGAATATAAATGTGTTAGGAAGTGAGAAGCCTCATCCTCACTTGAGACATCACAAAATGCTTTTCAAAAACACGGAGACTCACCATATTCACGAAAAAGGAGAAGAAAATCCCTCCTTCTCCCATTACAGCTTCTTTGGCAGAATACCCGATTCAGAGTGTCCCAGAGTACATTTCATTGACCCCACCAGCTTTTAGGCTTTTCGCAGATGGCAGTGAAATAATTCATCACCAACAGAAGTTTGAAAACAGTCCATTCAGTGGGGAAAGAAAAAGAAATTTCGTCAACTGGCTTGGAGACCAAACAACTAGATGATTGAATTCCTTTCCTTAGGAAGGGACCAGCTGACACTTTAATTGAGAAAAGCAGCATTTGCTTCTATCCCTAGAAAAGAAAAAGAGTTTCGTTTTTACAGTTGAAATATTCCCTCTGAATGAGGAGGCATTCATCACCTCATTTCATGTTGTGATTTAATTTCATTTCTCTTAAACTGATTAAGTACCGCCTCCATTCTGCCTCCTCCCTCAGTGTGTAGTGAGGGGAGATCCTAGCCTGGCCTCTGATGCCTGAGGTCAGAGAACCAGAATCAAGAAGTTGCTCTGTTGCTTCTTTTTTCAAAAATTTAATTATTGAGGTAGAGTTCATATATCATTAAATTTATCTTTTTAACGTGTACAATTCAGTGGTTTGCCGTATATTCACTACGTTGTATAACCATCACCACTATCTAATTCTAGAACTTTCCAATGCCACCCCCAGAACCCCATATCTATTAGCAGTCAATCTCAGTTCTAATTCCTCCCTTTCTCCATCACCTGACAACCATTAAACAGCTTTCCGTCTGTATTGATGTACCTATTCTGGACATTTCCTATAAATGAAATCATATTAACTGCGATCTTTTGTCTGCCTTCTTTCACTTAGCATAATGTTTTCAAGTTTCATCCATGTTGCAGCACACATCAGTAGTTTACTCTTTTTATAGCTGAATAATATTTCATTTTGCACCTATACCACTTTTCGTTTTTCCATTCTTCCACTGATGGACATTTGTGGGGCTCTCACTTTTGTTGTCTATCATGGATAATGCTGCTGTGAACATTTGTGAACATATTTTTGCATGAAAATACCATTTCCATTATTTTGGATATATATCTAGGAGTTGCTCTGCTGATTCATATGGTAATTCTATGTTTTACATTTTGAGGAACTGCCAAGCTATTTTCCACAGAGACTGCACTATTTTACTTTATCAGCAGCAATGTATGAGGGGTTTAATTTCTCCTCATCTTTGTCAACACTTGTTATTTTCCACTTTCTTTTTTTATTATACCTGTCCTAGTGGGTGTGAATTGTTATCTCACTGAGGTTTTCATTTGCCACTCCTTAACAGCTAATGATGTGAAGCATCTTGTCATTGGCTTATTGGCCATTGACATTTCTTTGGATCAATGTCTATTCAAGTCCTTTGCCCAATTTCTAATTAGGTTGATTGTCTTTTTGTTTTTGAGTTATAGAGGTCTTCACATATTCTGGATGTTAAACCCTTATCAGATATATGATTTTCAAATATTCCTCTCATTTATGGGTTGTCTTTTCACTCTCTTGATAGTGTCCTTTAATGCACAAAAGTTTTTAATTTTATTAAACCTAATGTATCTATTTTTTGTTTCTGGTGATTTTGGTATCAAATATAAGAAACCATTGCCAAATTCAAAAACATGCATGTTTGCCCCTGTGTTTACTTCTAAGAGTTTTATAGTTTTAGCTGCTACATTTAGGTTTTCCATCCATTTTGAATCAATCTTTTATTATGGTATGAGGTTGGGGTCCAAACTCATTCTCTTGCAAATGGATATCCAATTGTTCCAGTGCCATTTCTTGAAAAGACTATTCCTTCCCCATTGGATGATCTTAGCACTCATACCAAAAATTAATCACACAAAGATATATGGATTTATTTCTGTACTCTCAATTCTATTCCATTGCTTTATGCCTATCCTGATGCCAGTACTAAACTTTCTTGATTACTGTAATTTTGTAGAAAGTTTTGAAACTGGGAATTTGAGTCCTCCAATCTTGTTCTTGTGTGTGTGTCTGTGTGTGTGTATGTGTGTGTGTGGCTATTCTGGATCCCTTGTATTTCCATATGAATTTTGAGATCAGCTTAACTGGAGCTTCTTGAAGTGAAGCAAGCATCCAACCACAACCCCAGTCCATCATCAGTTCTTTTCATTTTTAAGGAATTGGAAGTGAGAGATGGAGGAGACCACAGGGCTACAGGTCCCAGACCCTCAGGGACCTGTAGTGTGTCTGGGCAGCAAGGTTCACAAAAGGAGCAGTAAGGCTCTATACCAGGACTTCTCAAGCTTTAATGACTCACGCAGTCATCTGGTTGTAAAGCAGATTCTGATTTACTAGGTCTCAGGGTGGAGCCTGAAACTTTGTTTCTAACAAACTCCTGAGTGATACCAATGCTGCTGATCCCTGAACTACGCTTTGGGAAACAAGCAAAAGTGCCATTAGCAGCTATCCAATAGTGCAAAGTATGAAGCTGAGACATCACTTAGGTTTATTCAAACTGTTCTTTATACCGAAAACAAAACAAAACAAAGGAAAGGAAAGGAAGGGAAGGGAAGGGAAGGGAAGGGAAGGGAAGGGAAGGGAAGGGAAGGGAAGGGAAAGGAAGGGAAGGAGAGCTAGGCCTATAAGGGGAAAGAAAGGGGCTTGGCAAAGTCCACAAGACTAGGTACAGGCAGAAACTAGGAATTGATTCCAGACTCTCAGTTAAGTTCTCATTCCCCAAAACTGTGGCTGTTTTCTGTCAATCACCTTCCAATTTGCTTAAAAGGACCTGTCCTTCCCACCATCTCCAGTCAATTTCTTCCTCCTTTGCCGCTTGGTTTCAGCATATTTCCTCAAAAGATAAACATTAGTTGGGATTGTCATATATACATTACTAATAAGAAAAAAATATCAAATCGTACACTTTAAATATATGCAGTTTATTGTATATCAATTGTATCTCAATAAAAGTTCTTAAAGGAAAAAAAAAGGTAACATTAGAATTAAAAGGGGGCATTTGAGTGGGATAGATGTTCACACAAGTTGCTATCTGTATTTCCTTAAAACTGTCTCTGGGCACAGAATGAGGTGATAGACTATATCTTTGCAGGCAAAATAGTTAAATGTCATCGTTCCAATGCCTAAAAATTTATACATGCTAAGTATGGCAAATAGAACTCTAACGTGGTCCCCAAGATTCCCCATACCCTGGTGGTATACACTTCTTGTATAACCCAGAGACTGTGAATATGATAATTTCATTCCTGTGATTCTGTTATACTATTTGGAACAGTTGATTTTAAGAAAGGTAGATTCTTTGGGGGTCCTGACCTAGCCACATGAGCCCTTTAAAGTAAGGTTATAGACAGAGCAGTCAGAGGTTTGAAGCACAAGACAGATTCAATATATTGTTTGCTTAACAATGAAGGAGGCCATGTAGCAAGGAAATTGAGACCTCAGTCCAATAACTACAAGGAACTAAATTCTGCCAACAAGGAGAATGAAATTGGGAGCAGATTTTTCCGGAGACTCCAGATGAAAACCCAGTCTTGCTGAATCCTTGATTTCAGCATTGCGATACACTGAGCAAAGAACCTAGCTGGACTTCTGACCTACAGAGCTGTGTTGTTTTAAGCCACTGAGTTTGTGGTAAATTAATATACAGTGATACAAATACTATGCCATCTTGATGTCAGGCTGAACTGTGTCTCTATTTTCCCTTCACTGTCAGGGAACTCAGAGTCAAATTCGAGGCAGAAATGTTAAAAGTTTTAGGTCTTTACAGTCTGTACCTCTATTTTCAATGTATATCTCGGAGTCACAGCTTCCTGCATTTTTGTGTATTTTGCCTGATTTTTTCCATCCTTAATTATGTTTTAACATTCAATTTTATATAATCTTTTTTCAGTCTCATTATAAAAGCAATATGTGCTAATCGTAGAAAATGTGGAAAATACAGTTAGGCACAAGAAGAGGAAAAAATTAAACATTAGAATTCTATCACTTCATCTGGAGAAAACAACTGTTAATGTTTTGGTGTATTCTTCCCAGTCTTTTTTCTCATGCTCATATGTGTATTTTTATATAATGAGGTCATGCTGTATTATTATTCATATTCTTGTTGTCAGCTACTGCTAAACATTTGAGGAAAAAACAAGATAGAAATTAACATGTATTCAGTGGTTTGAAGGTATTTTTTCTGAGCAGCTGGTTGTCTGTCAGCAGATCTCACCTTTTTATTTGTTTCCTTCTGTTACTCCCATGACTCTTGGTGTTTACTTATGTTGAGGGTCCCTAAGAACACCCCCAGGTTCAACGATTTGGTAGGATTACTCACAGAACTCAGCATATGATCTCACTCACATCTATGACTTATTAGAGCAAAAAGAAACAAGGTAAAACCAGCAAAGAGAAAAGTAGCATGAGGACCAAATCTGGAGAAAACTTGGCAAACTTTTGCAAGAGTTCTCTCCCAGAGGAGCCACAAAGGATGAACTTAATTCCTCCAGCATGAAATTGTGACAACACATGCGAAGTGTTGTCTACCAGGAAGCTCATTGGAGACTCAGTGTTCAAGATTTTCAACAGGCTAGTATTGTAGGCACTCTTTGCCTAGCATGTATGAGAATTCCAGACTCCCAAAAGGAAAGCAGGCATTCAGCATGTTATTGATATATTGTTTGTACAAACAGTTTAGGCACAGCGAGCCACTGTTTTCAGTTAGGGAATGGTGGGAACCCTCCCAAAATCCAAGCCAATGGCCAACTCTGCAAGCAAGTTTGTCTAAGGATAGCAATCTTGAGCCTGCTATGTTAAATCTTTCCTGCGCATCACCTAAGTGCCACATTTCCATGGTCCTACTGAAGTTATGTGTTAATACTCAACACGCTAGTTATACTTTCTCTCTCACATAGATTATATAAGCATATGGATGTCTCAATTCCAGCTGCTATAACAAATTAGAGTAGAGTGGGTGTCTTAAACAGCGAACTTTTATTTTTCATGTTTCTGGAGGCTGGGAAGTCCAAGATCAAGGTGCTGGCAGATCCAGTGTCTGGCAAAGGCCTGCATCCCAGTTTGCAGATGGCCATTTTCTTGTTATATCCTCACATGGTGGAGAACAGAGAGAGGAAGCAAGCTCTCTTCCTGTAAGGGCACTAATCCTATCATGAGGGCTCCACCCTCATGACCTAATTATCTCCCAAAGGCCTCACCTCCTAATATAATCACATCAGACATTAAGATTTTTTAAGCTCTTTATTGCAATATAATTGCTTTACACTGTTGTGCCAGTTTCTGTTGTACAACAAAGTGAATCAACTGTATTTATACATATATCCCCATATCCCCTCCCTCCCGTGGGTCCCTCCCAAATTCCCTATCCCAGCCCTCTAAGTCATCACCCATCATCAAGTTGATCTCCCTGTGTTATGCACAAGTTGATCTCCCTGTGTTATGTGAAGGGGAAGCTGGGACGAAGTGAGAGAGTAGCATAGACACATATACACTACCAAGTGTAAAATAGATAGCTAGTGGGAAGTTGCTGTATAACAAAGGGAGATCAACTCGATCATGGATGATGCCTTAAAGGGCCAGGACAGGGACGTTGGGAGTTAGTCGCGGGAGGGAGGGGATATGGGGATATATGTATAAATACAGCTGATTCACTTTGGTGTACCTCTAAAGTTGGTACAAGAGTGTAAAGCAATTATATTCCAATAAAGAGCTTTAAAAAAGTGCCTTTGAAAGAAGAGGGGAGCCATTAGTCAACAGGGTGCCTTTTCAAGGGTACCTTGAATCAGTAAAAGCTACCCCTCCCAGGCTTATACAGCTTCAGCGGCACGAGGCTTGGTGACTGTAAAGTGCCCTTGAGCAAACTGGCAGAAAAATGCTCCCTCTGGAAGGAAGTAGGTCCTGGCCATTGTGCCAGGCTTGGTGAATAGAGCTATGGCTGGGTTTCAGTTCACACTCACCACCTCTGCTGGGCACCTTTTGTGCTAACACAATTGAGTACAAATAGGTGTGATGGGCAGGTTGGCATATCTGTGGCATTCTCTTCCTTTATCCTCTTCTTTGAGAATCAAAAAGCCCTGTACTATAACTTTCCCTCTAACTCAGCTGAATAAGCTTTTGCATCCAAATGGAATATTTTGGAGTCAGCCCTCACAACTAGACTAACATAGAAAGGGTTGCTTGATGCAGGGGAGTAGCATGGTTCCTCACCAACTGATTTCATCATGGAATATATGTATAACTTGTTATTGAATCATTGTGCTCAAGCGTTCTTATAGCAAACATTGAAATATGATGATAAATTAGTTTGAATGTTGAGGCATGGAAAATAACATTTTAGTATGAAAAGCTGTTTTTCTATTATGATTGTTGATATAATTTAAGAGCCTTAATGAACCTCCATTTCTTCATGTGAAAAATGGGGAATGAAAAATAATACCTAGATGCAGGATTGTTCCGCAAGTTAAATGAGAAGTCATACAAGCCAACAAATGTCAGTTGACTGACATTTCTCTCTTCAACCCTTCCTTTTTTTCCCCCTAACTCCCCACATTGGCATGGTGTTGAGATTACAAAGCACTTGCATTTCCAAAGCCTCACCTGATCCTCAAAATTGCCCTACAAGGTAAGCAGAATGAGGATGGGTAAAAGTCTCAGTTTCCAGTGAGCCTGAACGTATTTCACCTTCCTGAATATGAGTCTTGGACTCAACCTCAAAGACTCTTCTCTATCCATTGTCCATAATGTGAATAGGACACAATAAGGTCTTTTGGAAAAACTGAGCATGTATGAAAATCCCTCTAGTGTTTGGGAGGGCTTTCATCAAAAGGCGACTGGGTCTTTTTTTTATATAAATTTATTTGTTTTATTGGCTGTGTTGGGTCCTTTTTTTTGCTGTGCGTGGGCTTTCTTTTTAGTTGCGGTGAGTGGGGGCTACTCTTCGTTTTGGTGCGTGGGCTCCTCATTGCCATGGCTTCTCTTGTTGCGTGGGCTCTAGGCACGTGGGTTTCAGTAGTTGCAGCACATGGGCTCAGTAGTTGTGGCTCATGGGCTCTAAAGCGCAGGCTCAATAGTTGTGGCGCATGGGCTTAGTTGCTCTGCAGCATGTGGGATCTTCCTGGAGCAGGGATCGAACCCGTGTCCCCTGCATTGGCAGGCGGATTCTCAACCACTGTGCCACCTAGGAAGCCCAAGGGTCTTATATTTTTTTATTTGCAAACAGCATGGGAAAAGGGATCCTTCAACTGGTTCAATCTATCATGTTCATTGAGTTTTATCCACAGAGGAGTCATTAATGTATGGCTGCTTCTCACCTATAATTGTTAAAATCAGCAGTCCTATAACAGAGGAGCTAAAAATAGGGAATATAGTGCAGATAGGGAAATGTTAAATCCTATTACCCAAAGCACTTAAGTTCTTATTCTTTAATATTATAATATTCCGTGAAATAATTTTATTATCTGCCAAATTTTACAAAAAAAGTCAGAAGGTACTGCTGTGAAAGAAACAAAACTTCACTCAGGGATAGGATGATACACTGAAAAGTTACCCTCCTGAAAAATAATTGCCCAGATTCTTCTTTTATGCTTTAAGTAAGATTCTTTTGGTTGCAACTAACTGAAACTTCCCCTTTAAAATACCACAAGCCAAAAATCAGGAATTTTATTGGTAAGATACTGAGGAATCTCATGGAGTCCAAGGGCAGAGGATAGCTGGGCCTCACAGAGCAGGTGCCGGAAAGCCCTCAGGAGACCCAGGCTTCAATTAGCTACTGTCTTATCAGATCTGCTTCTCTTTAGGCATTTTTGACTCACTGTGTGAGCATCCATAGGCCTGAAGGTGGGTCACATGACTGATCTTGGTGCAATCAGCTGTGGATGGGAGGATTGGGATTGGAAATAGACCATTCACATTATGGCTGCTTGAACTAAGACCATGTAAACTTGAGTGAAAACTTGTCAATACCTGATCAAGCAGGCAGTCCTTCTTTTCTCTTGCTCGCTCACACCCTGGTTCTTGTGTTTGTTTCTATTTGCACACCACCTCATTCATTCACATTCACCATTTGTCTCCACTGTTCCCTATAGGCCAGTTTGGAGGGCTTGAGTGTGCACATAGGTTGACATGGCTGATTCATGCCTGTTGCACTTATGTGTCTTCAGTCCAGGCCACTGGTAGAGACTGACTAGTGTCTCTCAATCCCAATCCCAACTTCTAGGGAAAGAGAAAGAATAGGTTGCAGTAAAGATCAAATAGGAGGTTAATGTAGCCTAACGTCTGGCATGTAATAAGCACTCTATATGTATGGGCTACTCTTCTCCAGAACCTTACTTGGGTATTCTCTGCCCAGTCTACTTGCCACTACCCTTGATCCCTTGGCCTCAGCCAGAATAAATCACTCCTTCCCCACCCCTGCTGCTGAACCTTGTATGCACGTCTCTCTTAATTGTGTGCGTTCCACGTTCTATTGCAGCTACTTATCGGCGTGCCTGTCTCTCATTCTAGACTGCAAGTTCCTTAGGGGCATAGGCCAGATCCTTCTCTTTTTGAACCCACCAGTGGAGCTGGGGTGTTGTGTCGTGCCTAATGCCTGATAAGTGCTCCAGAAATGCTTCCTGAACTGAATGGAAGGTGTTACAGGAATGGCAATTTAACATTATCTTTAGGGTCAAATTCCTCTTACTAGTAGAAACTTGAGTATTAGCTGCTTTTCTTTGACCCCACTGCCCTGCCTTGTTTACTTCCAATTGGCAAATTAAAAGGTAGATTTCCAAATAAAAGTTTATCTTTGAGCAATTAATATGGGTGGTCCAATGTTTCCTGGGTCATTTTTGTGGCTCACCAGTGAAGGAGGATTTTAATCAAGATGAACTTCATAGGAAGTCAGTGTCAATCTGAGTTAAGCCTACCCTAGCTCCTAAAGATGACTTTGCAGTGAGAAGGTTGGGTGCAAATATGTATGTTTTATACATAGTGGTATAATCATCTCCACAATGATGTGAGTCCCAGTGCTGATTAAAAAAGGGACGCCATCCTCAACCTCAATCCTTGTTCCTGACTTCTTTTCCTTACCCCCTCTTATTCCCTTTGCATGCTTCTGCTGCCCCCCCACCCCAGCCCTCACGATCCCTTCTTCCCCTGTCACCTAGCCACCATTCCCTGTATCCTCTCAGTTGCAGGTGTACACATATCTACTTCCAGTGTTTTTAGTTTGACAACGTACAGGCCTTCAAAGCACACTGGCACCTTTATTTCTAAGATTGATGTTGACACAAGCCCACTTAAATTAATGTTCTCATCTCAACTAATTCACCTGCAGGGAGTAAATTCATATGCAAAAGTGAACAAAGAAGAGGGTAAAAGGAACAGGAAGAAAAGGGGGCTAGGGGAATATCTTTTACCATTTAACCTCCAAACAACCCAGAAAGATAAGGAAGTTTTTATTATCAACTCTGGTGTAAGACATGAAAGAAGGATACAGCTCAGGGAAGTCACTTACTTAATAAAGAGCATAGGTCACTTTTGAAATCTAGATTTTCTCACCCCTACTTCAATGGTCTTTCCATACCACCAGGATGTTTTTCAAATATGCTGCCTTTTTAAAAAACAAGATCATGTCTTCTGTACCATGTACCAAGCTGGTGTTAGTAATTTAGACCAGGGGTCTGCAAACCATGGCCTGTGGACCAAAATCCTCCTGCCATCTCTTTCTGCATCAATAACAAGCTAAGAATTTGTCTTACACTTTTTAATCGTTAAAAAATCAAAAGAGTAATATTTCATAGCACAGGAAAAGTTTATGAAATTCAACTTTTCATGTCTATAAATAGGTTTATGAGACAGAGCCATGCCTGCTCATTTATGTATTGTCTGTGGTTGCTTTCATGCTACATGGCAGGACTGAGTAGCTACAACAGAGACTACAGTATATGGCCCATAAAGCCAAAAGTGTGTACTATATAACCCTTTGCAGAAACCCTTTTCTGACCACTGATACAGGTCCTTGTTACCTAAAGTGCTACCCAAGTGCTGGTCCCAGGACCATGTTAGAAATGCAGAATCTCAGGCACCTTCCAGACCTATGGACTCAGCAGCTGCATTTTAATAAGAGCCCCTGGTGATTCACACACCCATTAAAGCTAGGGAGACTCGGGCTCAGAAGGCAATCAGTGAGGACTATCTCTACCAGACAAGCAGAGTGGGTTACTGGAAAGGGAGCAGCCTTAGGGTCAGACAGGTATGAATTTAAAATTCTGTGTCCACTGCTGAGTCGTTTCAGCTTTCTCATCTAGAAAGCGAGGATAAGCATGTATTCCTCATAAATTTTTGAACTGGATGGCGTATTAGGCTCCTAGCGCTGCCCTAACAGATTACCACCAGTTTGATGGCTTCAAACAACAGAAATGTATTCTCTCACAGATCTGGAGTCCAGAATTCCAAAATCAATGTGTCCGCCGCACCGTGCCCCCTCTGAGGACTTGAAGGGAGAAGGCTTCCTTGCCTCTTCCAGCTTCTTGTAGTCTCAGGTATTCCTTGGCTGTGGTCGCATCACCCAACCTCTGCCTCCATCTTCACATGGCCTTCCTCTCTGTGTGTCCTCTTCACTTCTTACAGGGACAATAGTTACTGAATCAAGGACCACCCTAATTCCAGTATCAAATCAGCTCAAGATCCTTAACTGGTGACATCTGCAAAGACTTTATTTCCCACTCAGGTCACATTCTGAGGTTCTGGATGAACATGAAATGGGGGGGGGGGTTGGACACTATTCAACTCACCACAGATGACAGCGATCTAGGTCAAATGTCTGACACATTGTGAGCACATACGTTTCCGTTACCCTCTTTTCCCCTTTTACTAAACTGAGGGCCCAGAATAGAGTGGGAGAATGTTCCAGAAACCTCCAAGTGGATCTTGCCCATTTTGAAAGAGGGGCATCTCCTGCACTAGAACACACAGAAGAAAATGCTTTCATGACATGTGTCCTGGAGCTAAACCAGTTCTTTTTTCCCCTGTACATTTTGGGGCAAAAGTTCTTTTCAAGTCAAGGAACAGATGAATGAAAAGAAGCCGTAGGCAAGGAGAGCCTCACGGCGCAGTGGTTGTACACGAAGCTCTCATTCTCTCCTCTCTACTGCTGTTGTGTCTGCCTCTCCGTGATATTCCTGCGGGCCATGGCTTTCTGTTGTACCCCTGAAGGAGAGTTTTTTCCTTTACTATGAAACCCATGTATATCTCAAATGAAAGTGATACAGGTATCAAATTTCAACTTGCTCATGATCAAATCTTGACAGGTGTTAGCTTTGGGGTGAATCAAATTTAGGGTCTTCTAGCCGATATCATTGTTGGCAATTTTCAGACCAACCAAATTGCGTGTGACGAGCTTTTCAGCCAGTTCCACAACCCCACTTCCCACTGGTTTTGTATGTATAATCAGCAATATCTCCTTTCTGAATGAAGCTCTGAATCACACTGTCCTCATGTATTGCATTTGTATTATACAGATCTGGTCTATTCCATATTAATTACCTCATTAGCCACCAGTGGTGTGCATTCCAAGTTTGTGAATTTCCCGTAAACAGTCTCCCTGATAGGAGATCTGTGGAAACCTCCTCAGTACCCAGCAACCGAGTGCTGTAATTCTCAGCGCAGCACCTGTCTTGGAACTGAAACAAATCAATAGCTAAATGTGACTGCAGCTAGATTACTAACTCAATCTTCTGTTCTCCAAGGAGGAAAGAGGTGCAACTTTTAATACTGAGGAGGCTGCCGAACAATTATTGGTAAGAAGAAATCTGCCAGAAAGGGGAGATCCTAGCCTTGGAGAGGGTTTTTATTTTTGTATCTTTCAAATTTATTTTTAAAAAGGATTGTTTAGTACTTATTTTCTGATCCTGTTTTAGAAATTGTTAAAGAGTATTGAATCATATCCATCAAAACGCTGCTCTGCATGTAACAGTTTAAAGAGAATACACTTTCTTTTCTGACAGAGGAATTTGGAGGAGCAAAGTATGATGCCCCCGAAACAGGAAATAAGGTGGCCTTTGAAGAATTAAACTTTCTCACCGTATGTTAGATTAAAGCAGCCACCTTGAAATGGTGATTCTCAGCTTTGGCTGCATATTAGAGTCACCTGGGGAGCTTTTAAAACCTATTGATGCCACAAGAGATTCTTATTTAATTGGACCAGGGTGGGGCCCAGGTGTTTTATTAAAAGCTCCCCAAGAAATTCTAATCTACTGTCATGGTTTCAAATCATTGCCTTAAAGAGACAGAGTAGATTTTAAGGCTTCAGGATTTCACTCACATCACTGAATGATGCTAAAGAAAGAATGTGTCAGGGCCGTCTAGTGGTTAAGTCTCCGCACTTCCACTGCAGGGGGTGTGGGTTCCGTCCCTGGTAGGGGAACTAGAATCCTGCATGCCACGTGATGTGGCCAAAAAAAAAAAAAAAAAAGACAGAAAGAAAAAGAATGTGTCATTCATTAGGGGAGAGGGTCTGGTTAGCTAAGGAAACTCTGGGGAAAAGCTTGTCTTTGAGCCCTTTCTGATCACTAGTTTAAAATTTCACTCCCCACCCTCAATCTCTATCTCCCTTCCTTGCTTTAATTGTCTCCTTTATGTTATTGTCCACCTAAAATATTAACTCCACGTGAATTTGTAGTTTGTTTTTCCCTGTTTTGTTCATGCCTGTATCCCTATTGCCTATTAGGGAGAGCCTAGCACGTGGTAGACCCTTATATATGTCTAATGCATGAACAAATAAATGAATGGATGAATGACTGGGGAAATGAATAAGTGAAAGGAATGACAGAAGCAAGTTTTCCTATTTCTTTGGCAAGCAATTCCTACCATAAAAATCATACGAAAGGTTATCTTTAGTTGAGTCCATAAAACATCACAAAGTAATCATTTAAGGTTTGCATTCAAATATATGTTTGCAAAGGAGAGAAAGAATATGATGTCCTTCAAATGATCTAGGTCCTGTGACAGTAGTAAGTCTCCCTGCATGTTAACAAATCGACATTCAGACTATATATTGTATTATATTATATTATATTATATATATTATATTCAATACTTTGAATTATAGGTAGATATACCTTTGAATTATAGGTAGAGATAGGGAGAAAAGGAAGAAAATGAACTAGTTGTGCCAGTTATTTGATTCCTGTGACATACTTTCCTTTGTACATTAATAAGTTAGCATTTGGGTTTTACACATTTATACACTTGTATGAATGTATACATTTATACATTGTTCTTGAGAGCTTGATTCACATGAGTGCATTCTGGAGGAGTGAACGGATTCACCTCTCCTCTCCATGTCTGACTCACTCAGGTTTCTGAGTCTTCAATGCCAAGTGTTAGCCCTTGAACCAGACCAAATACACAACATCATGAGGACAATCCCATGAAGCCATTTCCACCTCTACCTAAAAGACTTTTAACATTTTATAATCCATACCATGTTTTAATAAACAGAAAGATATCACAATTTTCTTGATTGTGATTTAAAATTTCTAAATACCTAGGTGAAGATCACTTCATAATTTGCTTTCCCAGACGACAAAAATTGCCCCCTTATCCATCCTCACTCCCATCCACCTCGGTGTGCATCAGGCACACAAACTTGGGTTCAACAACAATAATTTCTATGCATCAGTCTTAGCCTCTGGAATGAGGAAGCCTTTTTATTTTATTTTATTTTTAATATTCTTTATATATATACATATGAAATTTTGTTTTTCTTTTGGACATGCCACACAGCTTGCAGGAACTTAGTTCCCCGACCAGGGATTGAACCTGGGCTCTTGGCAGTGAGAGCGTGGAGTCCTAACCACTGGACTGCCAGGGAATTCCCAGGAAGCCTTTTTAGAACAGAATTATTTGAAGACTTTTCTCATCACCTCCTTAGTCTTCTAATGTTTCGAACCCAGAATCAACAAAGCAAAACTAAAATCGGAAGGCATTTCCGTGGGTTTAGTCTATGGACTGATTGCTCTCCATGGGTTTGGAGGAAGAGAAGAGAATTTAAGCCTTAGATTGAAGACACTCCAACAACCAAGAAACAGCTCCCGGGTCCACCTTCAGCTCACATGTATGCAGACAGTCCTCAGCACAGGAATATCTTGAGTGGCATCTCTTCTGGAGGCTCAGGGCTTCCCAGGCTTCCATTTTTTGTAGCTGTCCTCAGATCATGACATCACCAGGAGACATTAATGGTGATGATAACAACAGCAAGAACAATACAGAATTGAAAGGATTGTGCCTTTCTGGACACAGCCTGGATGCTGCCCTTAAATACAGTATGAGTTTCTGGGGCATGCGCACAGCTGGTGCTGAGGGAAGCGTGGTCTCACAGCTAGCAGAGTCTCTGTCGTGGGGGACTTCTCTGTATTTTATTCCCCCCTAGAGATGGCACATTCCCCATCTACTGACCCTCTTCCTCATCCTCCCCAGACCTGGCTTCTCAATCATTAATGTGCATAAGAATCACCTGGGGGATCTTGTTAAACTGTAGTTTCTGATTTAGTAGGGGCCCACATTCTGCACTTCTAACAAGTTCCCCAGTAATGACAATGCTGCTGGTACATGGACCACACTTTGAGTAGCGAGTCTCTCACTGAGCCTTGCTAACCAATGAAACTTTCTGCCATGATGGAAATGATGCACCGTCCAACATGGTAGTCATTAGCCACATGTAGCTATTGAGTACTTGAAATGTGGCTAGTGTGACTAAGAAACTAAATTTTTAATTTTATTTCCTTTTCTATTTTTTTCTTTTTTGGCTACGCCACGCAACATGCAGCATCTTAGTTCCCCAACCAGTGATTGAACCCGTGCCCCCTCCAGCGGAAGCTCGGAGTCCTAACCACTGGACCACCAGGGAATTCCCCATTTTCATTGCTTTAAATTTAAATAGTCATGTGTGCCTAGTGGCTGCTGTATTAGACAATGCAGCTCTAGAGTGGGGACCAGCCAGCAAAATTTTTCTGTAAAGGGCCAAATAGTAAATGTTTTGAGCTTTGTGGGCTATATGGACTTCGTCACAAGTACCTCTGCCATTGTAACGTGGAAAAAAAAATAAACACGTAGACAAAAATGGGCATGGCTGTATTCTACTAAAACTGTATTGGCCAAAGTAAGCGGTGGGTTTGGCATGTAGGCTGTGGTTTGCAGACCTCTGCTTTAGAGTATAATTTGCTGATGTTAAAAGAAAGATTTAAAAAATAGCACAGACATATATATACTACCAACTGTAAAATAGATAGTCAGTGGGAAGTTGTTGTATAACAAAGGGAGTCCAACTCGAGGATGGAAGATGCCTTAGAGGACTGGGGCGGGGAGGGTAGGGGGTTCTCGAGGGGGGGGGAAGTCAAGGAAGGGAGGGAATATGGGGATATGTGTATAAAAACAGATGATTGAACCTGGTGTACCCCCCCCCAAAAAAAAAAATAACCTGAAGCATATTCCTGAGGCTGAAATAAATGCCTTTCTTTATATTTAAATCTGAACTGAATAAAACCTTAGCTTTACTTTTAATTCATAAAAATTCCATAAGCAAATTGTCTTTTAAAAATTGAAACCTAATGTTCTGTGTTATTATAGAAAATTTTTGCCCATGAATTTACTTATTACTGTGAGTCGTCTGTTGGATAGCTGTTCTATATTTATTTATTTATTTTAATTTTGTTTTCTTTTTTTTGACCATGTGGCTCAGCATGCAGGATCTTGGTTCCCTGACCAGGGATCGAACCTGGGCCCCCTGCATGGGAAGTGCAGAGTCCTAACCTCTCGACCACCAGGGAATTCCCTGGATAGCTGTTCAACACACACACACACACACACACACACATTGTTTGTATGATTTTTGCTCTTGAAATCTTTACTGCACTGTCATTCGGACAATGTAAGCAGAGCCTGTGTGCTAGCATGCAGTTAAATACTTTTGAAATACTAACCTTTCAACTCAATAGTCATGGCAATGGGCCTACGTTTTCTTAGTATGTATACTCTTAACACACAAAAAAAAATCTGTGTAGTCAGTTCCTGTTAATGTAACTGAATTTCTTTTTTGTTGTTTTTCACAATAGCTGCCTGGACTAATGTTTTATAAGTGTTTTGTTAAGTTGGCAACATTTTTCCAGTTATGCTATCCATCTTGAAATGATGAATGACATGCTAGGGCATTGTTAGTTTGTATCATTAACCATTAGAAACAGTAAGGAGTTATACTCTCTCATTGTGCTAAGCACAAAATGTTTTTCTCTTAAATGAGCAATCTAAAGATAATCACATTTTAGAGATGCAAATGATTTCACATTTCTTATGAACACAATCTGTGTTCAAAAATCATTATTGTGCCAGTTTAATAAGCCATCACACTGAAATGGCTGTAAATGTGCTTGGTGACGATGATAAGTATTAATGGGACACCAGTCAGAAGTCATACCTCTGGTCTAGGAAGGAACAGTTGAGAACTCTGGCATCACCAAAATATCTTTGACCCAGGAGTATGCTGGGGCTTCAAGTGGTGAGGTCCTCCAAAGGAATTGACATTATCCACCCATCACCTCCAAAGGCAGTTCAAACCACTGTTTCCAAAGAGGATGCAGTGAATTTGTGTTCAGTTGGGCCTGATATTGATATCTGAGTACACACATTCCAGTGGAAGTGACAAGGTAGCAGGCACCTGAGCAAAGGAGATACTAGTAGTCAGGCAGGTTACTATGTCATGGTTAACCTGGCAGGGGAAGGGTGGAAAGTTGTGGAGCAGCAACTAAGTCAGTGATTGGTTAGTAAGGACCAAGGAAGGGGAATGGGGTCTTCTTTTAAGAGCCCAAGCCTTGTAAGCTATGTCTCCAAATTTTTCTTTTGAAGAAGTTAAGCAGATATCATGAGACTAGGCATGTAATGTGGGTCATAGGGTAAAGACCATATTGGTGTTTATGTCTCTATCCTAGGCATCTTAGATCCTAACTTTAGGGCACATAACAACTACTCTTGACCCCAGTTACTTGTGGAGATGAGTCTTAATATCTAACCAGGCTAGAGGTAAGGCAATAAAGCAAAAGAATGTAGGTTTCAAAAACAAGGGCAAGACCTTTAGGGGACCTTTTATGTTGCAAGGTCCTACACCCCCCCTTAAAGCTCACAACAAATATCTTCTCATTGGTAGCGTTCTCTAACCCTCCTTCTCTTTGCCTTCCTCCTGTCTCTGCTCCCCCATAGACTTTGTATGCACCTCTACTATCACATCACAGTACCAATGCTGCCTTGCCATCAAGTTTATGTATTTGTCTCCCCCATTTGACTGTGAACTTCTTGAGGGTAGGGACTATCAGGTCTATCTCTGTATTCTCAGTGCCTAGCACTCAGTGTCTGACTGAGTTAGGTACCAATAAAGAGAAAAAGAAGTTTAAATTGATGATCCAAAGCCAAATTATACTTATTCAAAAATAATTTTATTATAAAAGTCACCCATTTAATTTAAGAACATTTTCAAAATGCATTAAGTAAAAAGGAAAATATTTTTTTACAAATCTGCAATTATATTCAAGCACAAGCATTTATGCTTGCTTTTCTACTTACATATCATGAGCATTTCATTCCTTTATACCTCTACAAATTTTTTTAACTGCTCTGATAGAGATATCAGTGCTTACCAAGCATTCCATTTGGTCCTCAGCATTTCTCATCCCCTCTGTAGTTAGATAGGACTACGTGATTAATTCTGGCCAATGGGCATAAGCATAAAGGACAAAAATGGGGAATAAACTTCTGGGCCAAAGTGTGGAAGAGCTGGTAAGTGCCATCCACCAGTTTATTTCTTTTTCTGCTAAGTGATGAGTGACATTGTATGGTGGATTTTCCACCAGCCTTTGTCTCAGAATGGCTATGTGGAGACTCCTGCCACGCCGTGTGGGCAGGCAGCACAAGTGAGAAATAGGCCTTTATTTTGGTAAGCCACTGGGATTTCTAGGTTAACTTGTTATGGTAGAATAACCTATCCTCTCCTCACTAATATAGGTACATAGAATATTATTATATGGATATACCATGATTTGACAGTTCCCTATTGTATATATTTCAATTGTGTCTGTTATTCTGCTAATAAAAACAATGCTGTAATGCATATCATTATATGTAAGTCTTTGTGGAAATTCATGATAATTTTCTTAAGATACATTGCTAGAAAAGAAATTACTGGGTAAAAGGCAATTTTTTTTTTATTATTTTTTTGGGGGTACACCAAGTTCAATCATCTGTTTTTATACACATATCCCCGTATTCCCTCCCTTCCTTGACTCCCCCCACCTCAAGTCCCCCCCACCCTCCCTGCCCCAGTCCTCTAAGGCATCTTCCATCCTCGAGTTGGACTCCCTTTGTTATACAACAACTTCCCACTGACTATCTATTTTACAGTTGGTAGTATATATATGTCTGTGCTACTCTCTCGCTTCGTCTCAGCTTCCCCCTCACCCCCCACCCCCTCCCACACCTCGAGTTCTCCAGTCCATTCTCTGTATCTGCGTCCTTGTTCTTGTCACTGAGTTCATCAGTACCATTTTTAGATTCCGTATATGTGAGTTAGCATACAATATTTGTCTTTCTCTTTCTGACTTACTTCACTCTGTATGACAGATTGTAGTTCTATCCACCTCATTACATATAACTCCATCTCATCCCTTTTTATAGCTGAGTAATATTCCATTGTGTATATATGCCACATCTTCTTTATCCATTCATTTGTTGATGGGCATTTAGGTTGCTTCCATGTCCTGGCTATTGTAAATAGTGCTGCAATAAACATTATGGTACAAGTTTCTTTTGGGATTATGGTTTTCTTTGGGTATATGCCCAGGAGTGGGATGACTGGATCATATGGTAGTTCTATTTGTAGTTTTTTAAGGAACCTCCAAATTGTTTTCCATAGTGGCTGTACCAACTTACAGTCCCACCAACAGTGCAGGAGAGTTCCCTTTTCTCCACACCGTCTCCAATTTTCTTAAGATACATTGCTAGAAAAGAAATTACTGGGTAAAAGGCAATTTTTAAGGCTTGAAAATATCTTAGAAAATTTCCCCCAAGAAAGTGTCAATGTATAGTCTCATTAGCAGTATATGTGAGGGCTCCTTTCACCATGCCTCACCAGATTAGGTATTATTCTTCTTTTGAATACTTGCAAAGGTGATAGGTGAAAAATTATATTGGAGACAAATCTGACAAGATGACCTTAATATTGATGGATTTTTCATTGAAGCTGTGTCTTAGTGGGTCTTGCTTTCATGAGCCTAAGTAACTTGAGGATGGGAGTGGAACCTATTTAGTAGGTTGCAAAAGGACTTTTGGAAACAAACTGAGATGGATCTGGCCCTATAACTAGTGTCTCAATAACTTAGGGCAACAATAGCAGAAATGAATCATTACTTTTTTTTCTGGAATTTTTTCTTTTGGTCTGTCCAGAGATTTTATTCCTGAACTATGAGAAAAAAAATAATATGGGAGGGTTGATTTCCTGAAACACTTTACAGATTCTAAGACAGCTCATTGCTGTGGCCTCTGCTCATGAAAAACTAAAAGATTTCTTACTCCTCCAGTGAATCCCACCCCCCTGATTTAAGAAACAATATACCTTGAAATAGTGAATTAAAAAATGGATATATTCCCATTAAAAGAGTGAGGTTGCAA
Source organism: Hippopotamus amphibius kiboko (assembly GCF_030028045.1). Taxonomy (NCBI): domain Eukaryota; kingdom Metazoa; phylum Chordata; class Mammalia; order Artiodactyla; family Hippopotamidae; genus Hippopotamus; species Hippopotamus amphibius. The sequence goes on along the minus strand of NC_080203.1, from coordinate 9,195,126 downwards.
TTGAAGTGTATGTTGAGTACATAGTACTTAGTAAATATTCAATAAGTGCTTGGAGGAAAGAAAGAAAGGAAGGAAGGAAGGAAGAAAGAAAGAGGAAGAAAAAGAAAGAAAGAAAAGAAGAGAGAGAGAAAAAAAGAGAGAGAAAGAGAGAGAGAGAGGAAGGAAGGAAAGAAGGAAGGAGGGAGGGCGGGAGGGAGGAAGAGAGGGAGGAAGAGAAAGAAAGAGAGAGAAAGAAAGGAGAAAAGTAATATGATTTGGAACAAGAGGAAATGGAGACATCATTCTGTGTAATCCCTTCATTTAATTTATTTGTTTGTTTATTTATTTATTTATTGGCTGCATTGGGGCTTTGTTGCTGCGAGCAGGCTTTCTCTAGTTGCGGTGAGTGGGGCTACTCTTCATTGTGGTGCATGGGCTTCTCATTGCAGTGGCTTCTCTTGTTGTGGAGCATGGGCTCTCGGCACATGGGCTTCAGTAGTTGTGGCACGCGGCCTCAGTAGTTGTGGCTCAAGGTCTCTAGAGTGCAGGCTCAGTAGTTATGGTGCACGGGCTTAGTTGCTCTGCGGCATATGGGATCTTCCCGGACCAGAGGTCAAACCCATGTCCCCTGCATTGGCAGGCAGACTTCTAACCACTGCACCACCAGAGAAGCCCCTCCCTTCATTTTAAAGTAAACTTAAAGTAATGAAGTGAGTTCTCCAATGTCCCAAGCTCAAAGCTAGGAAGTAGTTGGAGCAGGACCCAAGCCCAGGTCTCTCAGCCCCTCTCCAGTTCCTCTGCAGCACTGATTAGGTGGTTGTTATTTCTCTGCCACCTCAGTCAATTTGGATGACAATCATTCATTCAGTAGTTATTGAACACCTATATATAGGACACTGTGAATCCACAGGGGTCTCACCATCCAGCAGAGGAGACAGATGTGAAGTCAACCAAGAGCTGTGATAGAGCCCATGAAAGATGATGTTGAAAAAGCCAACAGAGTAGAGAGTTGCTCCAGCTGAGGCGTTAGGGAAGGTTTCTTTGAGAAGCTGGCTTTTGGGTTGAGTTTCCAAAGATAAGACTTCAACAGCAAGAGGAAGAGAGAAGAGACATTTTTAAACTAAGAAAATGCTAAACATAAACAAACCTTTGAAAATAATGCACAAGGCAAACTAAATGTTCTGTTTTAGGGAAGCTGTAGAGCTTAATGGGTAAGATCTGGTTTGAGTGCTAGCAATGTTACTTACTATTTTTATGACGTTGTATTTTGTCTGAATTAATCAGTTCAGTTCAAAGGAACAATTTTACTTTTCTCCAATAAACGCAGTTGTGGTTTCACTTTGTAGAAACTGATCCTTATTTAAGTAGATCTAAATATTAAAAAAAATTCTGCAAAAAATATGACCACACTAAAACAATGATTTGTGGACAAAACTCCTTTTCATTTTCCCTTTTCTTTTGCTTCTCTTCTCATAGACACTGATAGCATCAGAATCTATTCCATTTATTTATAAAACTATTTCTAATGCATAAGCAGCTATACATTGACTGAAAAAAAGACAGGGAAAAAATCCTAAAAGATTAGATTCTGAGATAGCACATGTAATTTTCATTAAATGATGTAGAAACAGTATCTAATACTAGCAGGTCATAAGAAGAGAAAATTTGTATGTTTTTAAATATAGAAAGCTAAATAAAACGTGCTTAAATGTTAAATTAGAACTCAATTTCTTTAAATTTAATGATGTTTTTCTGTATAATCATGTACAGGGCATTGGAGCAATACTAACTATGATGGTAAATTTTATGTGTCAACTTCACTGGGCCACAAGGTACCCAGATATTTAGTCAAACATTATTTTCTGGAGGTTTCTGTGAGGGTGTTTTTGGATAAGATTTACACTTAAATTAGTTGACTGAGTAAAGCAGATTTCCTTCCCTGAGGTGGGTGAGCCTCATCCAATTCACTGAAGGTCTGAATAGAATAAAAAAGATTGACCCTTCCCAAGCAAGAGAGGATTCCTCTTGCCTGAATGCCTTTGACTTAGGATGCCATTTTTCTCCTGCCTTCAGACTCAAACTGAAACATGGACTCTTCTTTAATCTCTAGCCTGTGGGCCTTCCGCCTGGAACCACACTGTGGGTCCCCAGCTTGCCAACTCACCTTTCAGTCCCCATAATCATGTGAACCAATTCCTTATAATAAATCTCTTTCTGTACGTATCCAATTCTCTTGCTTCTGTTTCTCTGGAGAACCCTGAATAATACACTAATTTTCTTCATTAACCATTCATATAAAAGAAAATATTTTGTTCCACGTTCATAGCTTTAACTAGAAAAATATGCCTGTGAAATGAGACGTAAACATAATTGTACTAAGCCTGGACACCAACACTTTCATGAACTGTTGCTTCTTTAATAGTGTTTTCTACTAAGGACTACACATATTATAGACTTATTTACTTGCGCTTCCTGGTAGGTATTAGAGGTTAGACGCTCTATTCATCTTGAGTCCGGAGACCTGGCTTTAAATCCCAGCTCTGCTGATGATCCTGGATAAGTCTAGTTGAATAGACTCACAGTAGTTTCCACATCTTAAAAATGGACTTTTAAAAAATGTACCTCTGAAGAGTTGTGGGGAGGATTGAATAAATTAATGTATACGTAGCATGTACTGGTGGTACCTGGCGCATTTCCAAATCTCTGTGTGCTTTGTAACCTTCAGATGATTGTGCTTGGGCACTGGGACTGCATTGCCAGTTTGAAGACCTAGAAGTGCCTGAAAGTTTTGCCATTTCTGCTGGGAGTAGCCCCGCAGGCCAGGGCTGACTGGTCTCAGAGGACAAAGGCCTAGCTTCTTTGCCCTGGGGTGGGATCAACTTGGAAGTGTCATTTAATCTCCAGTGTTTCCCTGGGGACCAGGATGAAGCTGAGACTTCACTTGAAATTGCACCTTTTCATGGCTTCTTCCCCTTCACTGTCTTGCTTCCTCTACTCTCTTACTCGTTTCTCCTGGGAGTCCTTCCTTAATAAATCACTTGTGCTCAAATCCTTGGCTCAGAGTCTGCTTCTGGGAGAATCTGACCTGGGAAAGTATGTAAGTGAAAGTAAACTATATATAAGGTGACTGTATGTCCTGGCTTGCCTGCAACAGTCCTGCTATATGCCTGTTGTCTTCTGCACTTATTAATAGTACCCCCTTTCACTAGCAAAAACACAAATTTTATGTTCATCTTTAGTATAAGCACTCTACTGATGCTTGATAAAACAGAAAGTGAAAATAATTAGAATAATAACAATTGAACTCAAACAAATAATTTACCTAATTTCTCTTCAATGTTGTTTGAATTAGCACCACATGGGCACATCAAGATCATGAGTACTTTGGTTTTATTTCGTCTAAAATAAACATTCAGGGTGTGATGTGCTTCTTATTACCTATAGGATGGATATGAGAATAAGAAAGTAGTACCTTCACAACTAATTTGCTTTAAAAGTTGATATCAGCAAAGTTATTTAGCAGTAAAATTACAAATTTTAAAAATAGCAGATTCCAATGGATCATCATTGAAACCATATAGTGCATGCAAGATGAAATCTTTGTAAAAGAAAAAAGTTATCAGCAATCCTATGAATAGCTATGATAATTTTTATTATCAACATTCTCAGGTTTTATTTATATATAGGTTTTACTTATAAATAGCCATCAAAGGATGTTCCTCAAAACCTTGGGCCATTCATACAAGAGAATAGACAGTACATTTGTGAGGCAGGTCTGTGTCTTGTGTCTCTGTGTAGATGTTTGTTTTGCTAGTTGGAGAGGCTGAAATAGCAGCTAAGATCTTAAGAATATTCAAGGTACATATCAACATTTACCCACCTGATGGACTGAGTAAAATGTAAAGCATGTTTCTCTCAAATTTAAAATATTTAAAATAAAACTAAAACAATGTGATACATAGTTTTGTACCCATTTTTTCCCCTTAGCATTATATAATGAGCATTTCCGCATATCAGCAAATATTCCTGGTGGTTATATATGAGGGTGAGTCAAAAATTATCCGCACTCAGGCTGTAGAATTTAACTTTTAGAAAAGACGAATACATCATTTTTTGATACAATCTCCTTGCTTTTCAATACATTTTGTCCATCTGTCAATAAGTTTTCATATTCCCTCATGAAAAAATGTTTTAGGCTGAGCTGCGAGCCACGAATGCACCGCTGTCTTAACTTCTTCGTCAGAAGTGAATCTGGCTCCTTCTTGATGGCTAACACTTGTGCGACCTTCCTTGAACTTCTCTATCCATTCATACACACTTCTTCATGACAAAACACTTTCTCCATACTGCGCACAAAGTCTTTGATAAATAACGGCACCAGGTACACTCTCAGACCACAAAAGATGAAATCACAGCACGCTGCTCTTCTTTCCTGCAAATCTCAAGTGGGGCATCCATTTTTGCTCGCACTGCAGTTACAAATGAACTGATGTAACACGTTCACACCTGCACAGCAGGGACTGGGGAGACATTGGCCTTGAAAGGAAGCGCTGTCCTGGCCCTATAAGGCATCATCCATCATTGCGTTGATCTCCCTTTTTTATACAGCAACTTCCCACTAGCTATCTATTTTACAGTTGGTAGTGTATCTGTCAATGCTACTCTCTCACTTCGTCCCAGCTTCCCCTTCGCCCCCCATTCCCCCAATCCCGTGTCCTCCAGTCCCTTCTCTGCATCTTCATCCTTATTCTTGCCCTGTCACTGGGTTCATCAGTACCATTTTTTTTTTTTTTTTTAGATTCTGTATATATGAGTTAGCATACAATATTTGTTTTTCTCTTTCTGGCTTACTTCGCTCTGTATGACAGTCTCTAGGTCTATCCACCTCATTACATATAGCTCCATTTCATTCCTTTTTATGGCTGGGTAATATTCCATTGTATATATGTGCCACATCTTCTTTATCCATTCATCTGTTGATGGGCATTTAGGTCGGAGTGCAGATAATTTTTGACTCACCCTCGTATTAAAAGTCTAGTACAGACTAACAGCATTTCTTTCCCTTAAATTAGAGCCATCATGCTCTAAATGACATGAAGGCAGATTGTCTAAGCCTCCTTATTGTAACAGGAATTTGTGCTAAGTAATTTTAAGGAAACTATTGAAATTAAGTGTGAAAAGGTGACCTTATTATATCTTCTCTCTAGCAACTATTAGCTTCTTAATATACTTAAAATTGTGACTTGCTGATGAAGTATTTATTCAATAAAAAAAAGTCCTTGAACATTTATGTAATGATCACATATTATGGGCCAGGCACCATGCTGGGGCTATGGCAGTGAATATGACAGACACAGTCCCTTTCCTCATGGAGCTCACAGTCAATAATATACGTCCAATAAACTGTTGCTTTGTGACTCTGCTGCGTGTGTGTGTGTGTGTGTGTGTGTATGTCTGCGTGTTTAAAATTTAGGGAGTTTAATTTTAACTTGAAAAATAAAAAGACAAACATTATGAAATGATAATTAGATAAACTTTTTTCTCCTACAGAGACTATTTATAAGTCCTGGCCCTGGTGTGGTGGTCTGATAAAATAGCTAGTGCTTTATTTACTGTTGATATGCTGTTTTCAACCTCATACTTCCAGTATAGATTCTGTTAGGAATTCGAACAGCATTGGCATTATGGGCTAAAGCACGTCTCATATTACAAGTAAGCCTCTTCCATCTTGACCTATGTGGAGAGTAGTTTAATTCTAAAACACTGGGATAAAAAAAAATACGCTTGATTTTTACCAATCCCATTGGACAATGATACAATATTATTGTATAATTCCCAAAAGATATTACTATTGGGGCAACCTGGTTAAAGGGTACAAAGGAGACCTCTCTGTACTAATTCATATAAATGTGATTATACCAAAATAAAATGTTTAATTAAAAAAAGCAGGCTAAGGACTTCCCTGGCAGTCTGGTGGTTAGGACTCCATGCTTCCACTGCAGGGGGCACAGATTTGATCCTTGGTCGGGGAACTAAAGATCCTGTATGCTGTGCATGGCTCAGGCAAAAAAGAAAAAAGAAAGAAAGAAAAGAAAATTTTACAAAACAGGCTGATATCTGGAATGAGAATGATCTCATTCTTTGTCCCCTCAAAGCTCTATCCTATTTTTATAGATGATAACATCTAAGAACAATAGCAATGATGACTTTTTTCATCGGCTAGGATATTGAGCATGAGGATGTATAACGTAAGAACTGTACCTGTACTGTAAGAAAGAATAGCTTGATTCCAAGTGGAAGCACATTTCTTAAGAGCATCTTCTTTGAATACCATGTAACTCATTTGCTTAGACGAGCATGGAGTCATGAATTTATTCCTCACTTTGGTTCTTTATATTTACACTGATTCCTTTCCAGAGAACTCCAAAGAATCCTCCTTCTCTAACAGTTATCTAGGCAGTGTGTGTCTTTTATTATGGGAGAGAAAGGGTAGCGGAATGAATAGAACTTCAAACTTTGCAGAATCAGGAGTGTTGCCTTTATTTGTACTCTTTTAAAATTAACGAGTTCCTTGAACAGGGTTTCTACCGGCAACACAGTTATCGGAGAATAGGATTTCTGCTTCTAAAAAGGTATCAATCCTGATCATCTTTCCTTATTCTCCCAAGTTAAACAGTCATAAAATGCAAAGGAATCAGGTGAACCAGCACAGAAGAGACACTCAGTAAATGTTTGCTGAGTGAATTATTGTTGCATAAAAGATTAGATAGAGAAGAATCAGCCCTTCTAGTAATTCTTTGATGGGGCTTACACTTGAGTGAATTGAGATAACCAACATGCAAGTTAACGAATAAATCAGATAATATCAGGTAATGAAAACAAGTGACAGAATTGCCAGTAGCTACTTTAGATTAGATTTTCAGGGAAATACATCTGTGAGAAAGTAGCATTTAGCAGAGACCTGAATAGTGAGAAGGAAAAAGCCACGTGGAAATAGTGGGGAAAGAAACTACAGGCATAGCAAACAGAAACTTCAAGGTCTTGAGGCCAGAATGAGCTTGGACTAGAATGAAAAATAGCAAGACAGGGTGGCCGTGACATACTGAACAAGGCATAGAATAACACTAGATGATCCAGGACTTTGTAGTCCTTGGTGAAGAGTCTGGCTTTTATTCTGAAGGCAATGAGAAGCCTTTGGTGGGTAATCAACACAAGGATATCACCTGAAATAGTTTCTCTCTTAGGCGTTGGAACACCTGTATTTATTGTCCTCGTTGTTGGGACTGCCAACTTTTCTTGGCTACCAGACCCCAGGGCCATGAGAAATGGACATTCCCTATTCTTTAATTTTATTTTTTTTTTCACTTTGCAGAATGGCTTGTGGGATCTTAGTTCCCCGACCAGGGATGGAACCCAGGCCTTCAGCAGTAAAAGCGTGGAGTCCTAACCACTGGATCACCAGGGAATTCCCAATATTCCCTACTCTTATGTGGGTGGTAGGCAGACACCTTGAGCAATACAGTTTCTATGAGAGTACAGTATATTGGACAGACGAATTTGAGTACTGACTCTGCTGTTTCCTAGCTGTGAGGTCTTGGGCAAGCTACTTAGCCTCTCTGATTCTTATTTTCCTCATCTCAAAAAATGAAAAATAATAATAGTACTTTCTTGTAGTTGTTGTGAGGATTAAATGATTTAATGGAGGAAAAGTGCATGACAATGTGTCTGATACATTTTAGGTATTCAGTATAGGTAAACCATATAATTTCTTTTACAGAGGAGGGTATACCAAAAAAGTGCAAAATGCAAATGTAACTAATATTCACTAGAGGCAGTATGTGGATACATATGCTTGTGTGTGCATGCATTCCACACACTGTATGCATACAAATTGTATTTGGGTTCAAAGCTGTGCTTCACCAGTTAGTAGCTCTAGGGACTTAGATGAGTTAATGAACCTTTATAAACTTCAATTTCCCCATCTGTAAAATAGCATGATAATAGTGTCCTCCTGCATTAGGAGGACTGATTAGGCTTGACTTCATAAAACAGAAAAGTAAAATAACAGTAGTTTAAAAAGAATGAAGTTTATCTCTCATGTGAAAGAAGTCTAGAAGCAGGAAGTCCAGGACTAACACATTTCCAAGATCAATAGGGATCCAGTTCCTTTATGTCTTTCTGCTCCACTACACTAGGACTTGGGCTTCCATCTTCAAGTCACCTCATAGTCTAACACAGCTGCTGAAGCTCCAGCCATTTGGACTATATTCCATGCAGCAGGAAGAAAGAATTGTTGGAAGGCAAAAAGGGTTCATTTCAGTGTTGAGAACAACTCCTTTTAAAAAGTCCGTCTGTCTTGACAGAGAAAGACAAATATCATAGAATACCATTTATATGTGGAATCTAAAAAAAGGATGCAAATGAACTTATCTACAAAACAGAAATAAAGTTACAGATGCAGAAAACAAACTTATGGTTACCAGGGAGTAAGGGAGGAGGATAAATTGGAAGATCGGGATTGACATATACACACTACTATATATAAAATAGATAACTGATAAGGACCAACTGTATAGCACAGGGAATTCTACTCAATACTCTATAATAGCCTATATGGCAAAAGAATCTAAAAAAGAGTGTATATATGTATATGTATAACTGATTCACTTTGCTGTACACTTGAAAGTAACACAGCATTATAAATCAACATACTCCAATAAAAATTTTTTAAGAATAAGTAAAAAATAAAAAGTCTGTCTTGAAGTCTGACATAATCATAATACTTTCAGTTTTATGTAATTGACCAGAACTTAGCATGACCACACATAGCTGCAGGGGAGGCCAGGAAATGTGTTTAGTTAGTGGCTTTGCTATGCCAAATAAAATCATAATTCTCTTTATGAAGCAAAAAAGAATGGATATTTGATGGGCAGCTAGCAGGCTCAGTCACATAGGATTGTTTTAAAGTTTACATGAGGTAATATACGCATAGCCCTTAGCTCAGTTCCTGATAGATTCTGAGTACTTGATAAAGAACACGGATTGCGTGTTCTTTCCAAGATACCCTTTATCTAAGAACACTTAGGAGAATAAAAGAACCATGAATGTCGTGCTGCTTGCAGCAAGACACCACTCATCTCAAATGGTGCCACTTTTCCACTGGAGTTGGTTGGCCTCCAATGGCTTGAGTTGAAAATCTGTGACACTTCATCCTTAAGAAAATGCCCCTAGCTTAATTTGACCATCTTTCTTCCTAAATAGCCGGATCTCGTTTTACGTCTAAGAGACTACATACTATGGCACCAGAACGAATGAGCGAGCAGCAAAGCCTCACCCCGGGGTTTGCCCTGTACTTTAGATCTCTTCCTCCGCCCAGCTCTACCTGGAGTCAGTAACAAACAAGAGGATGGAGTACTTTTCCATGGATGACCTTTGAGAAGAATCGGAAAGTGACAACAAGAGAACAGAATCCTGGATTCCAGCAGGCGGTTGGGGCTAATAAGGATACGCCATTTCTATTCCTCTTGACGGGATCATCTTACTTGTTTCTAGAGCTCTGTCAATAGCATTGTTCATTTTAAGCAGGCACATCAATTAAAGGTGCCTTTAATATTGTAATTAAAAAGTAAGTTTTGGGAACTGTAGCCTCATTCAGTGACTTATCATAAAGCCATTCGTTTTTTAATTTTATTAATGCCGAAAGAGAAATGATTTCCCCAGACGCAAATACAATGTTTTATATGACCTCATAGGCACATACAAGTACCAAATTCCTTGTCTTAATTTGAATACATTAGTGGCAGACACCTTAATTTGAATAAAGAGGAAAAAAGAAAGTTTCATTTGTAAATTGAATTATGCCCTGTCAACTAATCCTAACCACATTAATGGGTGGGTTGGTCTAATTCAAATTCCCTTTTAAATATGTTGGATGACTCATCTGTCTTCTGAGTTATGAGTTTGCCTCTTGAGAGTTCCTTTGCCACAAACATAGTTGTCAGGCTCAGGCATGGGATATCATAAATAAGAATCTTTTTTGTCAGATTTACTGGGGCAGAAATGCACCATAAACACATTTTGCATGATTTTTAGGCCATGAAAGAAACATGATACAGCACAAAATTGATCACATTTTAAGTATCTTAAGTACTTAATTTAGATTTAATGAGACAGTTATTGTAAAAAATTACATACCATCTTGGTATTACGTGAAAGCACGTGGAAATTTGAAAGAGATGTCCAAAAGGGTCTAAGTATGCTTTACGCCCCAGCAAATGCAAGCACCATCCCAAAAGTCTTCAATTCTTGTTTTTGCATTTGATTTCATTTGTTTTGGTGATTTCCTTTAGGTAAATGAATGCTCCAATCCACGATTCTTTTTAACCGTCTCTGCTATCTCTTTTTTCCTACTCCTCCACCATCTTTGTCTCCATCATGTGTGAATTAATAGAGGTTCGCTTGGGTCAAATAGTTAAAAATATTCATTACATATATTTCAATAGAAGAAAAACTTCAATGGTGATGCTTTCTTTGCTTCACAGAGAGTTGTTTCAAGTACCCTCAAGGACAGTAGAAATAAGAATTTGTAAATATTAGTTGCTGTGTTAAAAGTCAATGTGTAGACTCATCCTGAAAAACCTACTGTGAAACGGAAGTGCTGGGTTTGCCAGGTCGGTGAGTGAGCTGGGTGCAGGGAGGGAAAATTCCTGCAGAGCCATGCCTGGTGGTTGGCATCCTCTGGCCCTCATGTGCCAGCATTTGTTCTTCCTCCTTCCCCCGCCCTAATTCTGCCTCTCTCAGAAAGGAAGGATATGTTAACAACCAATTTTTGAGCACATCCTATGTGCCAGGACTTTTGTATCACTTTCATCTCATTTATTCCCCAGAGTTAACTGAAGGAAACAGGACTAATCTCTACTTTTTGAATGTAAAAATTTAGGGAAGTGACTTGCACAAAGTCTCAGAGTAAATAGAAAAATAGGGCTTTGAATCCAGCCCTGTCTGGTTCTGGAACGTGTGTTTTTAACCACTGAGGCTTGTCGCCTGCCATGGGAGCATGGCTCCCTGCTCATCTTGACACTGACCCTGACCCTGACACTGACCACTACATGCTTCACTTTGGTTTGTCTGTACTCACCCCTCTTCAGGCGTTCCTGTCTTCCTTTTCTCTCTGGTTGTCTCTGCTTCTCCTCAGATCTGGGTCTCTGCGTTTGTTGCTCTATTCTGGGAACGTGCCAGTGTTTGCTATGGGTCTGTTTTGCTGCAGGACCACGGGTGACCCGATCTAGAAATGAACATGCTTCTGCCATTGATGCCTGCTCATCAGCACAGCAATAGTCTAACGGAAGGGTTTTCAGTTTCCTGGGTACCACAGCTGGACATATGGGTGAATCATGCAAAAGACAAGATAATAACTGGGAGAGACTCGTAAACCAGTGACTATTGAGAGCTTGGCAGATGAGCAAGAAGAAAGGGTCCCATACTCAGGGCAATAGTATTTGAGAGTGGAGCAGAAAGGAGGAGAATTTTCTAGCTCTGTACACCAGTTAATGAATTAGTATTGACAGATATTGTTTTGTGTTCATTAAATGTCTTCGAACATCTCAATGCCAGGAAAGCTTACAAGATGCACAACATGGGCACAAATGCTTACTGGTTTAGTGTAAGAGATGGTAACATGTGGTCTAACACACATTAAAGAAAGCAGGATACTCCTAATATCCACAGTCTTGAACTTTCGTGGCGGCAGATATATTGCATCTATGTACTTGAAAGGAATGTTTCAATCTGAAAAACTCAATAATCTGATCTTTTCTTTAGCTAGGCTGAATCAACAGACTCCAAGAACTAAGGTGATTGCTGCGTCCTTAGCCACTTGCATCTTGTACTTTAAACACCACCATACTCTTTTTGTTTCTTCTACCTTCAATTGAAACATCTTAACAAGACTGTGATATAAAGAAACCCCAGGTGTTGCTGAGAACAATGCCAAGTTTGTGAAAACAGGAGCAAGGAAACATGTCAGTACTTGAAACCCAGTTGTGCACAAAGGGATTCTGTGGCCCTGCCCTTCACTTCATACTGTGCTAATTGCTTCACCAAGGATCTGCTGGAGGCAGTGGGACCTTGTGTGACTAAGAGCCTGAGCGTTAGAATAATAGCTAGCTTTGTATCCCAGCTTTGACATCTACTAGTTTGGCAGGTTAAATCCCTTCTTTAACCTTTCGGTTTTTCTCATCTGTAAAATGGGCATAATAATAGTATTCACATATTTGTCTTAGCAATCAGACAGTCTCGGTATTGAATCCTAGGTCTGCCAGGTGCTAGTTATTTAAACTTGGGGAAGCTACTATTTAACCTTAATTTCCTTCTTTTTTAAAAAATTATTTATTTTATTTATATATTGGCTGTGTTGGGTCTTCGTTGCTGCACATGGGCTTTCTCTAGTTGCCGAGAGCAGGGACTATGCTTCATTGTGGTGTGCGGGTTCCTCATTGTAGTGACTTCTCTTGTTGCGGAGCATGGGCTCTAGGCACGTGGGCTTCAATAGTTGCAGCACACGGGCTCAATAGTTGTGGCACACGGGCTTAGTTGCTGCATGGCATGTGGAATCTTCCCAGAGAAGGGCTCAAACCCGTGTTCCCTGCATTGGCAAGCGGATTCTTAACCACTGTACCACCTAGGAAGTCCCTTAATTTGCTTCTTGTTGTGTAACATGGAGAAGACAATAGAACGCTTATCATAGGATTGTTGTGAGGACCCCAAAAAAATCATACATGTAAAGCCTTAGCAACATGCTTGGCAAGGAGTAAACACTTAATATATGGAAACATTTTTATTAATATTTTTTAGATGTGATTAAGGTTTTAAAAATGTTTATTTGGTTGCATGGGGTCTTAGTTGCAGCAGGAGGGTTCCTTAGTTGTGGCATGCAAACTCTTAGTTGTAGCATGCATGTGGGATCTACTTCCCTGACCAGGGATCAAATCCAGGCCCCCTGAATTGGGAGCGCAGAGTCTTAGCCACTGCGCCACGAGGGAAGTCCCATTGTTTAATGCCGATCCAGTATATTACCACTGATTAGGTATTTGTATGTGTATTATCTCATTTAGTACTTTCCTCCCCCATAAAAGATCCATGAGGGTGGTAGTGGGATTATAACCCCCATTCTACAGCTAAGAAATCTGAGGCTCAGAGGTTGAGTTGCACTATGTCCCGCTAAGGACTGTTAAGTGGCATAGCTCGAAATTCAACCTAAGTCTTTTGACTCTGAGTTTTTCACCATCACTTCCTCTCTGTTCAAGGAAAAATGGTGCCTGCGGGCATGGAGAAAGAGAGGGAAGGTAGCTGTCACAGGACATCTTCCTTTAGCTGAGTCTCAATTGTCTTTTTTTTTTTTTTTGAAAGAAAGATAGGGCTGTATTTAGAATTTCTCCCCAAGATGTTGAGTAAGTTATTCAATGCACGGCTACCTCCTGTAGGTCCCAATCACAGTTGAAGTGGATATTGTGCATAACACCTTTTTTGTGGCCTCAGTAGTATCTACATCTCATAGTCTTTTAAACAATTTTTTTTCTATTGAAGTATAGTTGATTTAGAAAGTTGTGTTAGTCTCTGGTGTACAGCAAAGTGATTCAGTTATACATATATATGTCTATATTATTTTTCATATTCTTTTCCATTATGGTTTATTACAGGATATTGAATATAGTTCCCTGTGCTGTACAGTAGGCCCTTGTTGTTTATCGATTTTATATATAGTAGTTTGTATCTGCTAATCCCAAACTCCTCATTTATCCCTCCCCCTACATCTCATAGTCTTTAAACATATCAAATTGAATTTCCAGAACCTTTGAGTGGTTTGTGCTCTTAGCCTCCTGGCTGATCTTTCCACCACCTTTATTTATTGATAGTTCTAGACCTCCCCAAGAGGAGTCTGTAATAGCAGTACATTTGTCTAAATGCAGGATTAACACTGGGGGTGTTTCTGAGTAACACCCTAGGCAATTGGCTTGCAGGGGGGTCCTAGACCCCTCTGAGCTACTTTGGTCTGGTCTACGCCCCTCCAACACAAATGACCAAAGTGTGATTCAAATGACCATAGCCAGTTGTGGTATCGCTGTTTGTGAAAGAATACTCATTGGAGTCAAGACCCAGGCTCCACACCCTGCTGGCCTGGTGACCTTGAAAAGTCCCTTATGTTTTCAGAGCCTTGCAATTTTCCCCATATGGAAAATATAGTGATAACACTTATCTCCAAGGTTATCGTGAGGCTTAAAAGACAACTTGTGTGTAGCAAGGGCTTTCATGTTGAGGTACTTCTGGAGGCCTGGATGGGCCTAGAAGAAGTGTATTTGCAGGAAGCACTGAAGATGAGGGTACCTACCCAGAGGAAGGGAGAGAGGAAGAAAAAACGAGACATTATGATTTGGGTGAGAGTCGTAAGCCTGTGTGAGGAGGAGGAGAAGGGATGAGAGAGGCGGACTGTGAGGCCAGCCCCTCGCACTGTCCTTGGACCAACCCTATGAACTCAGGTCTCAGCCCTCAGCAGAGGGACTACAGTCAATGAGAACATAAAAACTAAAAGAATGATTTTAGGCTTGGAAATTTTATATAGATTTTAGTATCAGTTAAAATACTTGGCTATAAATTTTATAAAAAGCAACCCACCACAAAATGGCTTAGTTCTCAGTGGTCCTCAGGCCTGAGCAGACATCAGTATTACCTGAAGGCTAGTTAAAACCCAGCTGGCTTCCAACCCCAAGATTTTTGGAGTCAGTGGTTTGGGTTGGGGCCCAAGAATTTGCATGTCTAACAAGGTGATGTTGATGCTTTGAGAAACACTCACCTAAAGGATAAAAAAATGGTTATTTTACATAATGAGAAGTCTCAAGGAAAGGAAGTCCCCTGCTTATGTGAGAATTCAATGATGTCCTCAAGGGCACAGATGCTTTTCATCCGTTAGTCTGCCATTCTCAGTAGAGTGGCTTTGCCTTGGGCAAGCTCACCTCACAGTTACAAGACAGCTGCCTCTATAGGCCATATCCAGGCAGAGACCAGTGGAGGAAGAGGGACTCTTCCTCAGTATTCCTCTAATTAGTAGAAGAACCTTTCCAGAAATTCCTCAGCAGACTTCTCCTCACTGGCAGAATTGTTTCACATTCTCAGTCTGAATCTAATTCCTAGCAAGAAGAATGGGCCATGGTGATGGTTTAGAACAATCGCGATTTTCTTCTGAGGATGAAGAGAGGGTCTTCTATGTTTTGAACCACATAGGGGAGGGATGGCAGCCTGAACAAAATGAGAACTCTGCCAGGAAGGAAGAGTGGTGAGTGTTGATGGGCAGGCAAACAACAGTGTCTGCTCCAGAGATGTGAAAAGTTTAGGGGCTAAGAGGAAGTCACCAGGGTCCATGACATCAAGCACTGGCAGCTTTTTTTAACAGAAATTGGCAGCATCCCCACTCGTCTTGGCATCTTGTTTTACAGTGGTAGCTACAGCACTTCCCCCGGGCGCTGGCAGCTTAGCTCTTACTTTGGATGTGGATGGTCACAGGAGACGTCACTGCAATGAGCCAGACCCACTGAACCACAGTGTTGCTGCTGGTCCCATGTCCCAGCTGCCTGTATTTGATTCTGATAATCTGCCAGGTTTAAGAGCCACTAAGTTAGAGGTTATCAAATTATGCTGTTCAGAAACCTGGAGCTTCCTCATTCTCAGAGGGGCAGTGGGGGTGTGTGTGTGTGTGTGAGAAAGAGAGAGAGAGAGAGACAGACAGACAGAGAGACAGAGAGACAGAGTTAAGCTAAAAGCCAGGGGTCTGTCCCACCAAGCATCTTCAAACAGAGCAGCCACTTTTATGGGTTAATTTCATTGGTCTTCCCCATAGACTTTCCTCTGAAGGAAAGGTTCCATGGCTTAAAAAAAATAAAAGAATTCAAAAACCACTGATTTGGGGTGTCCCATCTAACCCTTGATCATTTGCTGTGTGCAGTTTGAAGAAGACAAGGAGGAGAGAGACAGAGAGGGGTGTTTACCCACTTAGTAGAGGGGAAAAGGAGTTAATGCCACATGGACGGGGAAAGGTAAATAGCATTTACTGAATAACTACAACAGCAGCCTGTCATGTTACTAATATTCATTAGTAGGTTTCAGTAATGGTAATAACACTAACATTTTATGCATACTAACTGACAGGCCCTGCCCTAAAACCTTTATAAGTAGTATGTCAAGTCATTTTTGCACCAAGTCTATGAGGCAGGCTCTACTGTTACCCCAGGAGCTGTGAAGTGAGTGTGGGAGCTGGGGATGAAATCAGGAGTCTGCCTCTATTGTTCATGCTCGTAATTATTCTATTATATGGCTTCTTGGGAGGGAGGTAATATATTTACAATTTACAGGCACAGAAATGTATAGGTATGGAAATGAAGGCTCAGAGATTAAGTCATTGTGCTAAGGTCACACAATGTGTAAGGGGCAGAACAGGACTGGAATTTAGGTTTGTCTGAATTTAGAACACCTCCCTCCCTTTATCCATTCATCATTCATCTATCCAAGGAATATTTATTCAGTACTAGAATGTGTTAAGCCCTATCCTAGGCACACTATATCCTTTTTCTTTTTAGACAAAAATCTTAGGCTACTTCTCTGGAATTGTCCTTGGTGGATGGGAGGGTAGAGCCAAGGATATGGTGTGAGGAATGGAAACCCAGTGAGACAATTGAATCCAGAAACAAAAGAAGGTTATTATTTTCATATGTGGGTAGTTTTGTCCAAATCTATGATGTGTTTAATTTGGGAGTTATCAAATACACCCAAGAGCAGAACTTCATGTGGTGAACTTGACCCTGAAGTGCCCCCAGTGCCGCCCTGCCTCCTGCTGTTCACGCTCCTTGAGTGTGGGCAAAACCTGTGATCTTGCTTCTAGCCAATAGAGAATGGTAAGACAAAGGGATTTTAAGATATAATTAAGGTCCCTAAGCAGCTGATTTCGAGTTAATCAAAATGGAGGTTATCCTGAATTAATCAGGAAAAAGCCCTTAAAAGAAGGAGCAGACCCTCCCTAGAGTCAGAGAAACTCTCTCTCCCAGGCTGGCTTTGAAGAAATCAGCTGCCATGCTGTTAAAGGACCTATGGAGAAGACCATGGGGCAAGAAACTGCAGATGGCCAGAAACTTCAGGATCTGAGGATTTCCCCAGCCCATAGGCAGCAAAAAGGTGGGGACCTTAATCCTGCAATAACAAGGAGAGAAACTCTACTGCCAAGCTGAGGGATCTGGGAGGGATACCTTTCCCCAGTCAAGCCTTTGACGAGACCACAGCTCTGGCTGTCACCTGGATTGTAGCCTGGTGAGACCTGAAGTAGATGGTGAGACCAGCTAAGCTGTGCCTGTCAGACTTCTGATCGATAGAAATTGTGAGATAATAAAAGTGTTTTTTCAGCCACTCAGTTGTGGTGAGTTGTAAGACAGCAATATAAAACAAATACACTTGGCTTCAAGAGATCCAGATGTTTTTCTGGGTATTTCCTCTAGGAACATGGTTTGCTATCATAGGAAGAAACAATCAGGGTTGGATCACTCTATGTCAGAGGGTCAAGAATTTGATAGTTTCTGAATTGGAAATGAACTGCAAATAGAGTCATCCCTGTACTGTTTTCTTTCTGGCTTAGGGGACCACTCATTCTTTTGCCCTACACAGTGGCCACTTTGCAGTTGGGATTCAGTTGGTGTTCATTGAACTAGTTAACTGATGAAACTCAACATTTTTTCCATATAGTCTCTCTAGCTAACCCAGGTACCTCAGAACTTCTCAATCATCTCTAGATTTAAAGAAACTCTTCTTTCTCCTTTGCTCTCTCCCATCACTTCCACAAACCTCATCAAGGCTCTCATGCCTTCCCTGGGACTTTCTGACCTCTTTTTCCCAGTTCTTCCTCTTCTCTGAGTTCTACCTTCTCCTCCCATCTTCCTTGTACCCACGCCCCCTTCTTATCATTCCATGTACAGGTGGTTCCTCCTGCCAGAAATGTTCCCACCACCCATCCCTCTCCACCACACACCTGGGCTAATTCAAATGGTCTCTCTTCTCTTAGGATTTGGATCTGCTCATTCTTCTTCCTCCTTTCTCCTTTTCCACCCCACAGGCCAGGTTAGAGGTTAGTCAATATCTCCTCTCAGCTCCCGCCACAGTTTTTATTCCATTATAAACAGTTACTATACTAGTATTCAATTTTTTTCTATTTCTATGTCAAAATCACTGTCTCCCACAGACTGTGAAACCATCAGAAGTGTGAATCTTCTTCATCTCTGGATTCCATGTACCTGAGCCCGGTGATGAACCCAAAAGCAGGATTTTCAATATGTCTGTGTGGCTGGCTGAATGAAAGCACAACATGTAGAATGATTAGCTCCAAGGAGCAGAGGATTTGGCCAAATCCAAATAATTGGCAGCATAAACCCAATCCCTTGAAATTCTGCACAGCTCAGGAATCACTAGAAATGAGAATGATGAACTTTACCAGGAGCTTCCAGAAAGCATCATCATGTTATGCCTTGTCTTCCACCCCTATTTTAGCAATAAAAGATACAAAATGAGAGAAATTATTGCCATGAGGAAGGGTCAGTCAAATCTCAAACTGGTTCCATCTTCTTGAGACCTAAGATCCCCTGTTAACATGGTTGCTTCTCTTTATTTTATGGTTTCCCTTATGACGTGCTGGGTAATTTTTATATGCAAAAATAGCCACAACAAATTCAGTTCTGCTATGGAGAAAGTCCGTTGTTCTTGTTCTATATTATTCAGGGTAAAATACCATCAGAAACTGTGAGAAGCATAAGGGAGCTTATAGCTTATTATCTAGTATCAGTTGCACGCTGAGCACCGTGCTAGGCCTGGGGGATGCAGAAATGAATATAACATGGTCCAGGACTTAAGGGAATCTACAGGGTAATAGACAGAGAGTGAAAAAGAAATGAACATTGACAGCATGGAGTGCTAAGTGCTGTGGTGGAGTGAAGCCCAGAAGTGAAGTCAACCATAGCCCAGATGAAGGGCCCTTCACCCACCCAGGGTTGGGAATGGGAGGTCACCATGTCAGGCAATTGAGGCCCAAAGAGGGAAAGTGATTTGTCCAAGGTCCCATGGTAACAGTAGCACCAACTCTCTAGGCTCCCACGCTAGGGTTCTTATTGATACTCTGCATTATTGCAGGAAGCTGATTCCTGTGATTTTGTAGCTCCTATGGGGAAGACTGGGGACTGGAACTAGGGAATTATAGTCAAAGAAGTTAATCACAACTATGGAGTTTTTGGCACTCGTGTGCCTTCGGAAGGGATACTTGTAATTCAAGCAGTATGTCAAGGAGCTGACTGCTTTAAGGCTTGACCAAGTCTTGGCACGAGCAGCTAAGAAACAAAGCTCCCATCTTGAACATGAGTGGATGAAATCAGTTTTCAGGAAACACAGCCACTCAAAAGGGGAGTCCCAAATGAAATCCCAAAGAATAGTTAGTACAGCTTTGCAGAGTGGAGTTCCACTGGCTCTGGCTTCCCCGTTTCTGCCCTGTTAGTCTCCAGATCATTGAACAACACGCGGGCAGGGAGGGACCCCCACCAAAGACCACAGGCTCTGGAGTGGGCGGACCTGGATCGAAATCCCGGCTCTTGTACTTCTTGGCAGTGTCATCTGGGGTTACTGAATTTCTCTGTGCCTCAATTTCTGCACTTACTAAATGGGAACAATAGTACCTATCTAAGAAAATTGTGAGGATTTAATGAGATTAGATTTATGGGACCCCCTAGTGTACAAAAGGCACTCAGGTTGTAACTACCATTTAGCATCACTTTTACCATTATTCACCCCTGGCTCTGAGACTTGTGATCTTGGATAAATATGTTACACTCATTCTCTTGGGCTCAGTTTCCTCATTTGTCAAAGGAGTAGGTTGAACTACATAATTGCTGAGGAGCCTTCTCATTTCCAGCATTCTAAGATTCCAGTGTTGAAATAAACATGCACCTTCATACACATGCTTTGGTTTTCAGCCCTGCACCCTCACAGGCCGACTGAGCTGATGTTACTCTGGAAGCAAGAAAACAAAAGCTCTGACTTCCTCAGGTGCTTGGGAGGTAGAGCCAAGATCCCAATGTGGCGCCTCTTGTTTCACTGCTACTGGGATTCTCCCTGCAGAGATTTTGAAGGTCATAACCTGCTGACTTCATTTATCCAGAGCAAAGCTGAGTGGTTCGAATGAAAGTGAAGAAGCCTCTACACCTGACGAGCATTAGGGATTATGACCATGCCGGGGTGGGCTGCTGCCCCTAAGCCTGCACAGGGCTGCTGATCATTTATAGTTATGTCATGAGAGCTACCGTTTGCTGACTTTTCACTGCATGTGAAGTCTGTGCTAAGGGCTGTACACATGTTATTTCACCATCTCCTTACAACAACCCTATGGAGTATTGTTAGCCCCATTTTGCGGTGAACAAAGTTTGGCACAGAGAGGTTAAGTGACTCAACCAAGATAGCACAGCCTAGGAATGGCAGATTTCAGATTCGAACCTCGGTCTGGAGGACTGCGAAGCTCAGGCTCCTCATCACTACAGCTGCCTTCGTACCGTGGCTGGTAGTCACAAGGAGGAAGAAGAACTTTATAAACAGTGCATGATCAGACAGGGATGGGGATGCTGAATCGTTAGGAAAAGTTCCATTTGCTTCAGAGTTTTCATTTGCCAAGGTAAGGTAATGTGTAATATCTTTTAGAATAATTCCCTTTTAAAATGATCTAATGCTATAAAAAAAAGATTGGAAATAAAACAAGAATAAAAAGGATAGGTTTTAGAAAGCTGAAAACCTGGGACCTGAGTGCTAATTCTGGCTCTATTGAAAACTGTCCCATACTACTATATGTAAAATAGATAATAAGAACCTGCTGTATAGCACAAGGAACTCTATTCAATACTCTGTAATGACCTATATGGGAAAAGAATCCAAAAAAACAGCGTATACATGTATATGTACAACTGATTCACTTTGCTGTACACCTGAAATTAACACAACATTGTAAATCAACTATACTCTAATAAAATGTTTTTTAAAAATGTCCTAGTGGCCTTGAGCAGTTCCCTTCCCCTCTCTGGGCCTCAGTTTCCCCATGTACACCAATTGAGAACTGCCTCAGTCCTTCTCGGGGTTTCACGTGCATGTGAATCACCTGAGGATCTTGTTAAAATGCAAATTGTGATTCAGCAGGTCCGGGGCGGTGAGGTCTGAGATTCAGCACTTCTATCAACTTCCCGGGTGATGACAACACGGCAGGTCTAGGGACTCCGCTTTGAATAGCGAGGGGCTAGATCACCTTCAGTTTAAGTCCAAAACCAAGGTATTACAGTCAACCTCCCATGGCTATGTAAAGAGGAGTGTTGTTTTTCTTTTTCTGGGACAGTGAAATATCTCCAGCTGTAGCTGGTATTGCTGTTCCTTGCTCTTGACCTTTTCTGTCTCAAACACATCCCCAGTCCCCTGAGCCTGGAGCTTGCAGGCTTTGGTGTGGCCCACGTGATGCTCTCCTCAGAGGCAGGAAGTGGGGAGCTGACCTGGAAGACCGCTGACCGTGCGCAAGGTGAGTCTCCTGGCTTCCCTGGTAGGAGCTATGTTCTCTTCTCTGCCCGCCGGCTCAAAACCCATCTTTTCCCATGGCACCAGAAGGCACTGCTGGTTGTGCTGTCGGCTGTGGCTCACCTAAAGCCGACAGGGAGGGCCTCTAGAAGGAGAAGTCAGTTCCTGCTTTCCCTATGGAAATCAAGCTTGTCATTTCTGCTACTTGTTCAGCTGGCAGAGTCAGAGAACATTGCTCTGGCCCCCTTTCCCCAGCATGCGCTCTGCGCAGCAGGCCATGCAGCCCTGTTCTCGTCCTCCTCACAGTGAGTTTCTCTCTCCCTGATAAAGAACTTTTTTAGGTAGTTGAAAGATCTGCTGGGGAACTAGGATTTATGTCAATGTAAACCTTAATTATTTTGGAAACCTGAGATCCTTCAAAGCATAGGGCTATTTTAATGCCATCGACTTCAAAATCCCACAGTGGCATGAACAAATATTTAATGGATCTTAAATTGGCTTGTTAAGTTTTGCTCGTTTGTTTCATTTTCTATCTTTTCCTTTTCGTCACATTTTCTATTTGGATTTTGTTTTCCTTTTAACGTATTCTAAATGAGGCCTTTTCTCAGCTTCCATAATTTCCTATGTCTACAACTAGGATGGAAATGTGCAGTGTTTAGCAGAACCCTCCTCATGAGTGATGCTGACGTACAGAACTTTCTGGTCTTTGAGCTAGTCTTATCAAAGTACCCCCCTGGGGCACAGAAAGGTCTTCTCTCAGTTCACTGTAGGTCAACTGAGAGCTCCTGCCCCAAAAGGTTTGACATTGAAAACCCTACAAAGCGTCCTGTTGGCTTGATGAGAGCAGAGTTATGTTGGAACCTGTAAGAAACTTCAAAGTGACTGAAGAACCAAATTGTTTTTATGGCGTCTGGATGAGCTGGAGGTTTTGTCCCCTTACCCTGCTTCAGCTCTGGAACTCTAAGGGCTGGGCCTGGCCCTCCGCCATGCTGGTCTCACACCGAGAATGTGCACCTAAACCTTACGCTGCCTTGGCTTCATAGTAACTAGTAGTTGCTTCATAGTAACTAGTAGTATCACTAAGTAGTGGGATGGTCTATTGGTTTCCTATTGCTGCTGTAACACATTACCACAAACTTAAATAACACAAGTTTATTATCTTACAGCTCTGGAGATCAGTAGTCTCACTGGGCTACAGTTAAAATTTCAGCAGGGCCACAGTCCTGGAGGCTCTAGTGGAGAAGCCAGGCCATGGCCTGTTACAGCTGCTAGAGGCACCTGCAGTCCTTGGCTTATGGCTCCTTCCTGTATTTTCAAAACTAGCAAAGGAGAGTCGAGTCCCCATACTGCATCACTCTGCTGTCTTCTTCCTCTCTCTTCCCCTTTTAAGAATATTTGTGATTACATTAGGTCCACCTGGATAATCTAGGCTAACCTCCAGCCCAGGATCTTTAATCAATCACAGCTGCAAAATCCCCTTTGCCAGGTAAGATACCATATTCACGGGTCCCAGGGATTAGGACATGACATCTTGGGGGTGGGGTGGGGATGGGGAGTTATTCACTCCTCCACCTTCTCAAGGTGGAGCACTCTAGTGGACGTATATTGCTTGCCTCCCCATGATCCATTCTATCTTCTAGCAGAAACAGCCCTGAGTTTTCATGGTTGATCCAGTCTTAATCCATGTAGCCCGTGTGCAGCCTGAGGAGTTGGTTATGTGCCCCAGGCCTAGGGAGATCCACACAAATCACTTCCTGACTACAGGATTGGTTAAGGGGTCTCATGACCATAGGACCCTCACCAGGCCAATCTGGAGAAATCTCAGTACTTCATCTTGAGATGATGGAACAGAGCTGGATGGAGCAAAATTATTACCTTTTGGCCTGTTGTAGTGTAAGCATCTTGCAGTCATAATAAGAGCCACAAGGGCTAGTCCTGCTGCAGCATTGGTTATCAGTAGGCTGAGAACAGCACGAAACACCTGTGGAAGTGATTATGGTGGATACCATCATGCCCTTACCCATCCACACTGCTTACTAGGGCGTCCTTGCAAATGTGATGCTCCAATAACCAATGTGTGAGGTTAAGTATATTAGATACATATATTAGATTCTTATTTGAGGTTATTTTTTACCTTACTTATAATTAGTAAGTGGTGACAGTGGGACTTAAGCTTGGTCCTCTAACTCTCCATCTTGCCACTATATTGCCAGTACAAGATTAGTAGTGAAAAGGCCAAAATTCTGTTTACCATCGTTACAGGGATACTACCAGGAGGGAGGTTCCAAATGGAGAGTGTACATGTGACCATCTTTGGTGTAACATTTGACTTAGAAGGACCATTTCCTTTCTAATACTGTGGGACATTGCCCTGCCTTGGCCTGAAAAGGATACTTGAGATATTTGGTAGAATTTTGCCCAGATACTAATTGCTATCATTTAGGTATAGGGTTCTAACATGAAGTGAGCCCCTCATGAGTACCAGTCACTGTGTTAGGCACATGGTTCTATTACTTCATTTGATCTTGGTAACCTATCCTGCATTACTACTACTACTACTACTACTATCCTTGCTTCAAAGAGGATAAAAATGGGGCTCAGAGAGTTTAAAATCCCTTTCCTAAGCCAAGATTCAAGCCTAGGCATGAATCTATGTATCTATAGAGCCTGCTTTCTTTACAATAGTTAACCTGGACCACAGAACAATGATCATGGTCTCCCCAGTATTTATCTCACAGGGATAATAAATCTATATCTCATTCTGAATTTTAAAACAGCTGTGGTACTTCTCACTTGTCATCATCCATCTCCTATTTGCTTTTCTTAACAACATAGGCCCTCTCCCATGACCAAGATTGTCTTGCTTTTCTAATGACAAATGTGCTTCAAGGTTAGTTGCCCATCACTTGGAGTAGCCCTTATATTAACTGTACATTGTGTTTTGCTTAATCTGTATTGACAATCCAACTTTTTGGAAATCTTTTGTTTGGGAGAGAGCAATCTACACAAGGCAGCCCACTTTGGCTTGGTCCTTTCTATTTCTCTGATCCATGTGGTCTTCTCAAGTATTGATTTTGTTAGGCCTGATTATTGAAGTAACTGATGTAAAATCAAGATAGTAAGTGCTCCAGTTCTGAAAGGTAAACCCATCCTGCTCAGGGAAGGAGACCAGTCTCCACAATCCAGGTACTGCGGAACAGCCACTCCTTAGGCATTTTCTTCCTGCTTCATCTGCCTGAGCCTCAGCTTGGCCATCTGTAATAATGTCTAGCTTGAAGATAATCTCTGATTCCTTTCCAGCACTAAAATCCTTTCATCCTCATATTCCTCTACTGCTGGACAGTTTAATTCTTTGATCTTATCATAACTAAAGAGTGAGACATCAGGCCTGTGTGAAAGAGGAAGGGATTTGGGACCTAATAGGAGATTTGTCCTTTACAATGGGACAGAAGCTGGGGGAAATGACCTGGCATTGATACTAGTTGTGAACAGGTGCTGCAGGTGGGAAGCCCAGTCTCTGATGGTTGGGACTAGAGTGGTCAAGAGGAGATAGCTTGGGTTTCTTCAGGCAGGAGGAATGTAGCAGAGGGAAACCAGAGAGTCAAATATCTAGACATTTAGAACGTCCATCTGTGGATTCCACCCAGGAACTTAGCCTGATCATAGAGCAGAGGCCTGGCAAGAGCCAGGCAGGAGAGCCCTTCTACTCTCTGCTTGCCACTGCTGGGCAGGTGTTAGGGGTACAGCAGCAGCCCCTTGGGTGGCAGTTCAGTGAGGCCCGACAGAGCACCAGGGAGCAGGGGAGAAACCCAGTCCTGGGAGTTGGGGCCCATTGGGTGGGAGGATCAGTGCTTCATGAACGTGGAAGCAGTAACTCGGGGGCCCACAAGTCAGCACTGGGAATGAGACCAAAGTCTCCCTGGAAGAGGGTGGGGAGTGGGGCAGTTGCATTGTGTTTCCTCTGTCATGAAGACTGGCCCAGAAACCGAATGGGACTAAACTTTCAAGTCCAAGGGCAAGTGGGCCCAGCAAAGAGGAAGTGGGAATGGCAGAGCCAGGTAAGAAGTTAGGGGACTGCATCGGCCACAAACTGGCTTTTTTCCATTCTCAGCATCTGCTTCATCTGTACATCGCTTCAATCGCAGAACATCCACCAACTCATGGTTTGGTAAGATTCTGGCTCCCCAGCACGTGCTGTGGCCCTCTTTGAACAGGTTTTTGCTCATTGAATTCTTGAATTTTATTGATTTTTGGCTCTGAAAATATAAAAAAGCAAGTTTTCTTGTTAAGAGACCGTAAATCATAGTGGTTAAGAGACCATAAATCATAGTGGTTAAGAGGCTCTGGAGTCAAACAGACCTAGATTCAAATTGCAGCTCGACCACTTAGCTGCAATGTGACCTTGGGCAAGCCACCTTAGCTCAATGGGCCTCAGATTCCTCATGCATAGCATAGGGATAATAATAATAATAATAATAATACCGGTGTCCCAAGGTTATTGTGAGGATTAAATAAAAGAATATGCCTAGCACGTGGGAAGGAGTAGATTCATGGCAGCTAAGATGATTACTGGCTTGTCTAGTTTGACTCTTTCCCTAGCATCTTGTCATATGTTCCTCATACAAGCTTTACAAATCAATTCAGTATGTGTGCTGACTTTTCATTCATGCTACATGAGTGAAACAAGGATTTACCTTATCAGAAGATGACACTCTTCATGTGTTTTATGAGCACCTACCTTGGTTTAAGAGCCAACTCTTAGTTAAGGATGCTTAGGAAGCCCCATGGAATATGCTAGAAGTAGGGAATGTAATGGTCCAGGAAGATGCCTCATGTATATTCATAGATCATGATATTTTTCTAGTGATTCCCAATTCTCCACTGAGACCTCTAAGTCAGGTTCAATTTTAAGATAAAAATAGAACCAAATCCCTGGGGTTGAGGGTAGCGAGCCGGGACGTGAACCAAATTGATGGGGCTGGCAGGGACCCTGTTCTGGATACAAAATCCTGTACCAATTAACACTGTCCACAGGTCCTGAAATTCAATCTGTATTTGGAGAGTCTCTCTCAGTTTTTGGAAATGCTGCAAACCTGCAGAGGCGACTGTGGACTCCAAAGGAAGGTCAGAGCCCTTAGAGTGTGTCTAAGGAAAGCAGTTTCTCTTGGCCACTGGAGAGGCACACAAATTGCTCAGGCGTGTCTATAGCAGAAAATCTGGAGGGAGAAATGCTTCCTCGGTGACCCAGCTCTTCTAGATGATATAAGAATCCTGAAGCGTGTTCATACATAATGCAGAGTTTGTGAGACTCTTATTTCTGTGAACTTGCTGTGGTATCAGGTTTCCCTTAAATTTTCTGCAGTGTCTCATTCTATATTACCCTGCATTTTGATCTCAGAAATAGAGGATTTTCAATGTGTCCTAGAAAGGCTTGGTCACGAGGCTTCTTGAGAACTTAGTAGCAGACATGTGGGAAATGGAGGAAGGGATGGAGTCACTGGGACCTGGAGACCGAGATCTCCTGGGCCTGAGCTGTATTATTCTTTGCACTTCCAGCCCCAACACACAAAACATCAATTAGCCGATTGACACGGCAAATATATTTCTAGAATCGATGGATGAACAGACAAATGGTTGGAAAGACGGATGCATAAGAACTACCTTTACTTTCTCCATGCCTTGTTGACTTATAGATCTACAACCTCAAAACTTCTTGAGGGCATCTCTTTATATCCAGCATGGAGCGTAGGAAGGCTAGATCACAACTGAATGGCATCAAGAGGGGGCAATAGTGGGAGCCTGGCACGTGCTCTTATTTGGGGGATGTGAAGGTCAGGATCCGACCTTCTGGGCATGGGGGTCAGGGTAAGAGAAAGACTCTGCCCTTGGGCAGATGAGGTTGAAACTAAACAACTAACCAGTAACAAAGACAAGTGAGTCGCCTGGTTCATCATTTAAAAATTTTAATTTAACAAATACTTGGCTTATACGTGTGTAATGTAAGGAGTTGCCAGTCAACTGAATAGGTTAGCGTAATCCATGTTATTCAAGCCAGAAGCAGAGTCTTAGAGGTTCCACCTCCTAAATATTACTGGAACCCACCTTCCTGCTCCTCATCACCACTCCCTGCATCCTAATTAAGACCCTTAGCGACCCCTACTGGCCTATCTGTGTCCAGCATTGTGCCTCAATTCATAGCAGCAAGAGGTAAGCTTTTAAACAGAAATCAGATCATTTCACTGCTTCAAAAGCCTTCACTGGATGTCCACTTGCTACTTGATAAAGTCTGAACGTGACTTACAATGTCCTGTTTGTTCTGGTCCTTGACTACCCTAATGCTATCTCCTCCCTCCTCCCCCACTCCACGTTTGCCCTATATTCCAGCCACAAGGAGCTACTTGCTATTTGCTGACACTTTGCTGTGTCACCTTGCTTTCACAAAAGCTGGGATTCTAGACATGGGTTTAGAGTCAAGCCTTAACTCTTATCCTGAGCTCATGTCCAGACCCCCTGACCTCCAGACATGCCCTTTGGTCTCATCACACCTGACTACCCACTGTTCACTGACCAGACCAAGGGTTTCCAAGAGCTCACAACCAAGCAGAGGAAGTCAAGGCTTAAACAAATAAGTAGGTAATCATGAGGACAATGTTTCAGTAGCGGTAGGATCCAACGACCGAGGAATACAGGCGAGGGAGCTGTCAGTTATGTCTGGTGGGTCAGTGAAAGTCACAAGAAATAGGTGGCACTTGAACCCAGCCTTGAAAGATGAGAATAGTTTGTTGAACATTTCTAATGTGCTTAGTGTTACTTGAAACCTGCTTTATTTTTTTAAAGTATTGCAAACATACTGCCTCTAATTGTGTTTCTACTGCTCCTTTGCCCAATCTTTGAAGAAGATTACTCAGCTGGTTTGCTGAGTAATAGGTAACTTCAGTTGAAAATCTATCTAAATTATCATGCGGCCACAATTAGTAGAGACTGACTGAATGAGGCCTTTATGCAGTGCAAATGAAATCGAGGAGGCTGAAGGAGATCAGGGAATGAATAGATGCTCACAAGGAAATGTTGCGACCTGGCCGTCTTTGCTTCTATTTGCCTCGTTTTAGGTCACGATAACAGTGCTTTTTTCATTTTACATCTAATAGGTTTTTAATGTAGTTACTACTGGTGGATTCATTTTCGCTCCTGGCTGTGCCATCCTCTTACTCTGAGGCACTCTCCCTTCATGGAGGTCAATTCCTTCATCTGCACAGTGAAGAGGACAGACTGGATGTGTAATACTCCCTGCCGTGTACTGTGGATGCTGTGAGAGGAGGCCCAGACCAGGTCATCATCCACCTCAGTGTCAGACGCTGCCTGTCAGCCTTTTCTGTTGTGCCCACTCATGCTTCCTTGGGAGGTGACCATGGCTTCTTGAGTTTTAAACTTTTATTGTGGTGTAAGCTGTGTAAAGTCAAGTCCCCAAATCTCAAGCATACAGCTCAATGAATTCTTACAAAATGAACTTACCCCTGGGACTACTACCCAAATCAAGATACAGAACTTTTTGATCCCCTCTGAAATCCCTTTATACCTCTTGCCAGACAAGTGCCAATGCTGCTGCCCCCAAGGTCATCACTGTTCCCACTTGGATTACTGTGGCTTTCTTAGGCCTGTTCTTAAATTGAATATGAATGGAATCAACGGCATACACTCATTTGTGTCTGGTTTATTTTGCTCAACATAATGTTTGTGAGATTCTTCCGAGTCAGTTCCTACTTGGAAGTAGAAGGAGTTCATTCTTTTTCGGTGCTGAGTAGCATTTCTGTATGTCGTTGTATGAATATATCACGGTTTATTTAGTCACACCACTATTGATGGGCATCTGGGTGGTTTAGAGCATGTGGCTATTATGTATAAAGCTTCTATGAACATTCTTGTTCGTATTTTGGTCCACATATGAACTCATTACTTGAGTATCCAGGGGTGATAGAAAAGTTTTTTTTTAATTTTTTATTATTGAACAGTTTCTAGATTTTAAAAAAACGTTTGAAAACCTCTGCAATAGATCAGTGATTCCCAAACACAGGACTGTAAACTGGTATCGTGATCATCTGACAAATTTTGTAAAATATGAACTCTCAGGTTTAGTCCTCAGATATTCTGATTCAGTATCTGGAGTGGAGTCTCAGAACTGTGTCTGCTTTTATAATTCCTGAGTGATGAGTGATTCTGATAGGGTGCTAGCATTGAGAACCGCCAGATTAGAGGACCTTTAAGGGTATTTCCAGATCAAACATGCTATACCTATACACACTACTATGTATAAAATATAACTAATGAGAACCTGCAGTAGAGCACAGGGAACTCTACTCACTACTCTGTAATGGCCTATATGGGAAAATAATTTATTTTTTTATTATTTTTAATTAATTAATTAAATTTATTGGCTGCATTGGGTCTTCGTTGCTGCATGCAGGCTTTCTCTAGTTGTGAGTGGGGGCTACTCTTTTTTTTTTATTGGCTGTGTTGGGTCTTTTTTGCTGTGCACGGGCTTTCTCTTTAGTTGCGGTGAGTGGGGGCTACTCTTCGTTGTGGTGCATGGGCTCCTCATTGCCGTGGCTTCTCTTATCGCAGGGCAAGGGCTCTAGGCGTGTGGGCTTCAGTAATTGCAGCACATGGGCTCAATAGTTGTGGCTCATGGGCTCTAAAGCGCAGGCTCACTAGTTGTGGCGCACGGACTTAGTTGCTCTGCGGCATGTAGGATCTTCCTGGAGCAGGGATCGAACCCGTGTCCCCTGCATTGGCAGGTGGATTCTCAACCACTGCACCACCTAGGAAGCCCCTGGGGGCTACTCTTTGCTGCAGTGTGTGGGTTTCTCATTGTGGTGGCTTCTCTTTGTTGCACAGCACGGGCTCTAGGTGCGAAGGCTTCAGTAGCTGTGGCACATGGGCTCAATAGTTGTGGCTCACGGGCTCTAGAGCGCAGGCTCAGTAGTTGTGGTGCATGGGCTTAGTTGCTTCACGGCATGTGGGATCTTCCTGGCCCAGGGCTTGAACATTAGCAGGCAGATTCTTAACCACTGTGCCACCAGGGAAGCCCAAGAATTTAAAAAAGAGTGGATATATGTATATGTATAACTGATTCGCTTTGCTGTACACCTAAAAGTAACACAACATTGTAAATCAACTGTATTCCAATAAAAATTAAAAAACAAACAAAGCATTTTATACCTCTATTGCAAGCTTTTTCTGAGCATTAAGTCCTTGGAGCCAATCCCTGTCTAGGGCTGCTCACGCTATGTTGAATTTTTCTGTTTGCTTGTCTCTCTCCCTCGCTGTCTGTACACTTTTCCAGGGTAGGGGCCTTGTCTGCCTTGTCTATTTATGTATTGTCTGCATCTAGGACAGGGTGAGCCATGCAGCAGGAGCTCAGTATATGTGAACGAGTGAATGAAAGTATAACAGAGAGAATTTTTTTTGGAAATATTTTGAGAAAGGTCTGTCTCTAGATTTCATTGCCTTATTGTTGCTAGACTTTCAGGGCAGGACTAATACCTGCTAGAACTGAGAAGCCATTGCTCACTTGAAATTTCATTTTGGCTTGAGTCCTCAGCAAGACAAGGGGCTTTCAAGCCAAGATTTGGCCACAGAGATAGACAGATACCCAGGAAGACAAAGACCCAGACCAAAGAGTTTTTGTCCATGAAGGCTGTTATTCTAGGTTCAAAAGAGGATATGATTTGAGGAAGTGGAAAGCCCGGTGGCATGCTTATCCTGAGCATCCCGGAAGAAAGATGCTGTCAGCCTCTAGGAGGAACCTCTCTTTATAACATCTGCATGTCATCTTTGAAAAGAGGCTGAACTCTGAAAGACTGGCCATTAACCTGAGCCATCAAGGGAGAGACATAATTACCTAAAGAGACAGTTCAAATTATGAATGGGTATGAGTTTATCAGATTGGATTCAATCTAGTCTCTAATTTCCTCCTCCCCTTTGACCTCATCAGGTTATGGAGGGGATAGGGAAAGAGGAGATCAGAACAGTTTCAGGGAAATAGCAGCGATATTTTTCCTAGCAGAACTGAATTTAATAGTATGGCTATATTTGGGACTGCACTACAAATGAATGAACTAGATTGCCTCTGGAGGGTTCTGTGGGCATTGTGGTGATGCCAGAAAACTGTTAGGAAAGAGTTCCTACCCTCAGTTTCCTCATGGTCTCAAGAAACTATCAGAACTCTCTGCCGTGGTTACAGAGATGCAGGTGTGTGTTTGTGTCGTTGTGGAGAAGCAAGATGTGCGTAGGAGGGTGGGGACACTCAGAGAGCATTTTGCAATCAAGCATCATGTATCCCGTGTCTGGTTGAGCTTTCCTTGCCTCCTAACTCACGGGCTATTCATAGTTAAACTTTTTTGGCTATACTTTAAAGGTTTCTTGAACTGCTTAGACAAGGGACAAAGTGAATAGGTAATCCCGTGGTAAAGGCAGAGATCTCCCTGTACTCAGTTGAAGCTTCCAAGTAAAGTGCTTTCACTCAGTTCAGTGCTGGGATGATTCTGAGATTCCCAACCCTTGAAGGTCAGTCTGC
This sequence comes from Hippopotamus amphibius kiboko, assembly GCF_030028045.1. Lineage (NCBI taxonomy): Eukaryota > Metazoa > Chordata > Mammalia > Artiodactyla > Hippopotamidae > Hippopotamus > Hippopotamus amphibius. The sequence continues at coordinate 9,162,956 of NC_080203.1, read as the reverse complement.
TCCCCTCACAGGCATTCCAAAAGCTTTACAGAAAGCCCATGGTTACCAGGGCAAGGACAGAGATTAGTGTCAGACGGAAACGCCCTTTAGCCAGGCACACAAAATTCCTGGTATTCTAGTTGACTCAAACTGACTACAGTTAATTAAATACCCTTGCTTCCCTAGTTATATCCAAATTTTCTTTAGAGAAAAGTTCTTAGAAATTGTTGGAGCTGGGATTTGACCCTTGCCTAAGGTCAAATTAAAAGTCATTTATTGAGAATATAACCTAGACCCTGCGCAGTGCAGGATCCAGGGGATTCTAAGATGAACAATTTCCTTAGAAAATCACAACCCAGTGGGAAAGACAGACATATGTACAAATGATTACAACATAATGTGTCCAGGGCTGTAACAGAGGTCTACACAACTGCTTGTGTGACACAGAGGGAATATGATAGACTCTGTGTAGGATGGCCAGGGAAAACCACAGAATGGAAGTTGGATTTAAGCTGGACAAGTGGGAGTTCATCAGTTATGCAGAGAGAAGGATCTATTTCCCAGGAATTCCTGATGTGTGTGTGTGGGGGGGGAGGGGCACTGTTGTATTGTTTTATGCTTGGCTTATTGACGTTTTCTCTCTCCACATTTTGGTGTGATATTTGTCATTGGGATTTTAGCTAATCCAGTCTGCTTTGCCCTGAAGCTTTTGTCCCCCCCCCCCCCCCCCCCCGGCCCCGGTATAAGGCTTTAGTCTTAAATGCTTGCTTTCTTTATTCCCCTCGTGTGGCCGGCTGGCTACCCTGCAAAGGATACTTGAAATCCCCTTTCCTTCCCTTTTATGAGTCTCAGCCTGCAGCATGCTTTAAACAGTCAGCAACTTTTCTTCCTCTCCATCTTGCTGAGGCCTCTTACCTTTCTCTATACCTGCCTCTCCTATGAGTCCTTAAAACCCACAAGGGTCCCTCCTGGCAGAGGTTTAGGTGAAGGAGAGAGGACATTCCCTAGGGAAGGTGCCTTCTGAAGCAATGTGGCCTACTAGTCCACCTGCGTTGGCAGAGAAGAACCCTTTATCTTAAGTTTGGATTTGATTTCCAAAGTTCATGTGGTCTGGGTCCTTATCTTCAAACAAGTAATGAACTTTATTTTTCACATTTATAGATGGAGATGCAGATGTCTATACAGATGAAGTAACATATCCAAGACCACACAGGCAGCTGATAGTAGGGCCAGGACCTAAACCCAGGTTGCTTGACTACCAGTTAAGAGTTCTTTCTGTTATACTACTCGCTGGGCTTCTAATACCTGGATCTCTATGACTCACTCCAAAAAAAAAAAAAATAATACTTCCAAGACTGCCTGTACTAAATTACTGAAATTTAAAAAAACAGGAAGTGTGGAGACAGCTTGAAGGTTTCTGGGCTCCTTCCATTTGCCAATGTGTTGTGTTTCCTATGGTGTCTTCTATTGTGTTCTTTGTCACATCAAAAAGATAAGATTATAGATTTCAGCTATGATACTGATTTTTCAACCTTTATATCCTCATAGCACATGATAGGCCCTCATTAAAATGTTTCAGGAAGGAAGGAAGGATAGATAGATGAATATATCCTCTATATTATTGCCAGAATTCACAAGTGACTTCTGAAGCTCCCATATACTCCATATTGTTGACTGATTGTGGACTGCCTTCCCTTTCATTCCTGGAGTGAGACCAGAACAAAACTGGTGCTGACTTGGTATCTTTACTTCAGAAGAAGCTTATAGGTGAGCAGGAGCTGTTAGAGGAGGGTGATCATGATGGCAAAGGAGATTTGAAAGACCAGATGAAGAAATGGGGGTTATTTACTCAGGAGGAGAAAAGTTTCAAAGGGAATATGGTAGTCGCTTTCAAGTTGTTATGTAGGAAAAGGGCTAGAGTAATAATCTGTCCCCAAAGAGCAAAATGAGAACCAATGGGTGGAAGTCAGAAAGGAGTGAGTTTCATCTAGATAAAAGTGATAATCTGCCAACAGTTAGAGGAGGTTCAAAACCAGCTGCCTTAAGAAGTAAAGGGCTTTTATTGATGGATTTATTTAAGCCATGATATTGAAGAATGAAATTCTACTCTGTGATTAAAGTAATAGTAACACATGGTTTCTAAGGCCCTTTGCAAGTCTGAGATCTCCTGATAGATTTCTGGTGGAGAAGAACACAAAGGTTTATGCCGAGATTTAGTGTGATTTTTGTCTGACTTCTTTTATTGTGAATAATCCTTAAAGGGGTCCTATGCAGAAGTCAGTACAATATACCTGCTGGGTCTGGTAAATGTTTATCCACAAACAGTCATGATTTTCCTGAGTCTTGAACTTCATTTGTGCTGATGAGTAGGTCTTGAGATCTCTACTTTTCTCAAGTGGTTCATTTTACGTGAACTAGAAATACGTCCTTGTGAGTTTTCATAATTCTCCATTGACTTCACTCCTTTTCCCTATTTATTTCAAAATGTGGCATGCTAAATTCATCAACCAGAATCATCATATTCATATTCCTTTAAAATAAAATTAAGGTGAGGTATAACTAGAAGACAAAATGATGAAATATTTGGGTGATTTTAAATTATGAATAATTTAGAGGACAAAAGATAGCTCCATGAACTTTACTTTTAAAAACAGAAAGTCAGTTAGAGTAGGTGATAGGAGGATATCCAAGTTATGCATTCTCAGAAAATGGTGTTTAATATCATCAGTGTAGGTTACTCAGAACTACTTCTCCCAGAATCTTGTGAACCCCAGAAGTCCAAGCTATATTCTCACTCAAAATAAAATGCTGTTGTTTCTCAGCTTCATATTTTCCTTCTAAATGACCGAAATGCTCTAAAAATTGTGGTCCATTAACGAAAACAATCTACATATTTTTCAGTGTCCATCACACTTGAGTTCTACCAAAAAGTATAGGAGAGTTTCTTGCAACACGTATTTGTCATCTTGAAAAAAAATACAGAACCAGCTATTTTGGAAGCTTGTTCTTAACTTTCTCATATATTCTCAGCTTGACTTCATTTTATTTATTTTTTTTACCATGTACTAGATTTTTTATATTTCAGAATATATGAAATATAGTTGCAGGAAAAGTTTCAAATCCTCACTGAATTGGGTTACCATTATTGTAAGAAGATGTAAGGTTCAGCTAGCCCATTCCTGTGATTTTATAAATGAGGCAAATGTAGGAAAATTCTTTGCTAAAATTATGGAGCAAATTAGCAATAAGTTCTGGCCTCTCATTTTAGCAATTCTATAGGTTCAGGGCAATCTACCTCCTGGGAAATGGGAGAAAAATGGGCTGCTTGCCAAACCCTTGCATGTCATCTATATGAGGCCAGACCTGGAAAATGCAAATGCCTCAGAGGGGCTGAAAAAGACTAGGTATAATGAAAACTCTGTGCATAGGTGAGTCGAGCTCTTCATGCCCCTTTCCTTCTTATATAGTTTGTGGTCAGGCATTTACTTCCAAGCAAAAATTTGAACAGAGACTTCCCTAAGGCATGTGAACTGTTGGTATAGGTAGAATTAAGGCAAGTAGTTTGGGAAATATGTCTCAGTATAAAGAGCTTCTCTTTTTGGAATTAAGGACTAACCAGTTCCCTGACTACTAATCCTAACACCTGCCAATCCCAAACTGTTCCACACACAAGCCCAGTCAACCTTCACATTTTCTCATTATATCATTGAAATGAACAACTAATATTTTCTAGATATTTGAGGAAAGCCTACAGCATGACCAAGAAAGAGCAAAATCAAAGCAGAAGAACTGACTCAGGAAGAAACAGAGGTAATTCAGAGATCACAAAACAAATGAATTAGCATCCTAGACAATGCAGTAGTTTTCAAGATATGTTCACAGAGTTTTTGATACTCTTCCCCTTAATTCTCTCCCCTGGAGTGTGGCATGAACTTAGTGAGTCATGTCTTGTAAGCAGATAGGATATAGCAGAAGTGAGAGGATGCCACTTCTAACATTAGGTTAAAAAATACAGAGAATCTGGGGCTTCCATTTTGGGTTCTATTTCTCCCTCCCTCCTCCCCAACTCGCTCAACACTCACTCCTCTGGAGGAAGCCAACTGCCATGTTGTGAAGTCACTCTAGGAAGAAGGAAGCCAGTGTCTAGATTGTGAGAAGAGGTCCACGTGGGAAGGAACAGAGGCCCACCATAGTCACATGAGTGAACTTGGAGGCAGATCTTCTTAATCCTGCCAGTAGTCATGTGTGTGAGCTTGGAAGTGGATCCTTCACCAGCCAAGCCTTGAAATGACTGTAGCTTCAGCCAACATTTTGATCTCATCCTTGCGAGAGACCCTGACCCACAGCCACCCAGCTGTGGATCCTGGATGTCTGGCTCACAAAAGCTGTGAGATAATAAATTTTTGTTGTTCTTAACTGCTAACTTTGAGCTATTACTACATACTAAAAGAAAACGAATATAATCAAGAAGAAATTGCATAGGTGCACAAGAGTACAACATGATGTACAATTAGGGAACAAGAAAGCCCTTGGAAATGAAAACCTGATTACCATTTTTTTTTAATTTTTTAAGAAATATATATATTTATTTATTTATTGGCTGCGTTGGGTCTTCATTGCTGCATGTGGGCTTTTCTCTAGTTGGGGCAAGCAGGGGTGCTCAGGCTCCTCATTGAGGTGTCTTCTCTTGTTGCAGAGCACGGGCTCTAGGCGTGCGGGCTTCAGTAGTTGTGGAATGAGGGCTCAGTAGTTGTGGCTCACGAGCTCTAGAGCGCAGGCTCAGCAGTTGTGGCGCATGGGCTTAGTTGCTCCGTGGCATGTGGAATCTTCCCAGACCAGGGATCGAACCCATATCCCCTGCACAGGCGGATTCTTAACCACTGCACCACCAGGGAAGTCCCCAGATTACCATATTTAAAATGCAGTAGAAGGATTAGACATAGGAAACAATTTAAAAACACAAATTATGAAAGAAATATGAAACTCAAAGTCTCAAATCAGTAGGTCTAGCATGCAACTAGTAGGAAAGAAAGATCCCTTTAGAAACAGAATAGACAAAGAGGAAGGAATGAGGTTAGAAAAAAGCAAGAAACTCAGAGTTGAAAGGATAGGAGAGTCTTTCCATTGAATGGGTCTAATGAGTGTAAATCTGGAAGAATGAAAAAAGATCCACTGTGAATTTCAGACTTTGATAGATAAGTTTCTTGGAGCTTGCAGAGAGAGAGAAGAAAGAAAAACAAACAGGTCATATATAAAGAATGAGAAATGGTTTTTATATCAGCAACAGTGGATAGTAGAACTCAGTGGAATAATGCTTTCTGAGTTCTTAGGGAATATGATTTTACCATAGGTTTCTATACCCAACCTGCTTCACCCAGGATTAGGTGTAGCTGTATCATAAATCTCAGAATAACAGTGACTTGAAAAAAAGACAACATTTCTTTCTCTGTTATTTACGAGTCCTGGTCAGTGTTACAGAGCTGCTATGACATTCAGAGACCCAGACTTTTCCTATTTTGTTGCTCTACTATGCACGGCCTTGGCTCCATGGTACAGATAACAGCATTCATGGTCCAGGCAGCAGTCTGAAAGAAAGGTTGACAAGGAAGAGCACCAATGGTTCATGTGAACTGCCTCTCGTGGATGATTCCAGAAAGCTGCCACATGACACTTCTTTTATCCATTGGCCATACCTACTGACAAGGGAGGCTGGGCAGTATATTCTTTATTGTGGGCAACCCTGTGACCAGCTAAATGTTTGATTATCATCAAAGAAGAGAGAATAGATAAAAGGAAACTAGTAATAGTTTTTGCCACCCCAGCCAAGGTTCTAATGAATAAGAATACAGACATTTTTTAGAAAATTCACGTCCCCTGATCTCTTTATTAGGAAAGTTACCTAGAGATTTAAGCCATCAAACCTAAAGGAGTAAACCAATAAAGAGAATGGATACAACACCCCCCCCCCCTGCAAAACAGTGGCTATAACTCTTGAGAGCAGTGAATATAAGTCCCAGGACTTAGACTTTGCAGTATATCTGCAGAGTAATCAGTCCAGATAGAATCAGAAGAATGGAGGTCTTTGGGAAGAAGGGTTTCAGGAAAATTAGGGATTCCTTGGAATAGGAATAGAAGGAGATAATAGAAGAATGGAAGATGAGTTTAAGACCCCCAAACAAAAACCAGAATGTAAGTAGAAAGACAACTCCAAACTCAAGGATAAAGAAATTGTTGTAAAAGAAGCCCTGTTCCAAATATGAAGCAACCACATCAAGTGGTTAATGAACTTCAGGAAAAAAGAGGAATACATTCCTAATAATCAATAGAAAGAATGAATAAGAAATTGGAAGGAATTAGGGATGTGATGAAGGAGGTACTATATGTATTTTCCTTTCCCAACAAGAAAAAAGAAAGCAAATGTGAAAAGTCCAAAAAACATATGAACAAAAGAAATGTATGGACAGGTGTTATTTTATTATGAAGCAAGCTAAACTATGACATAAATTTGAATGTAAGAAAGGAAAATCTGTGAATTCTTGAGTCTCACGACGGTCAAGAGATTGGAATCACAGAGAATAAAATGTACTCATAGTACATGGCTTGACTCTTCACCTAATAATACTGACTTCCTCGTAATAGTGTGAAGGCTGTTAATCTTTTAACTTTTAGCATCAAGCTGGAGTCAAAACACAGAAAATGATGTTAACAAAAGGAGTATAGATGTAATCAATCTTGTCAACGTATGAGTCATTACAGTGGGTAGAACTTGGAGGTAGGAAGGGGAAATAAAGGAAGAAGGGAAATTTTCAAAGTTGAGAGTCAAGAGAATTTCTATAATTAACAAAACAAGAAATAGAATTTTAAATCTGCAAAAAACGAAATGCCTAGAAGTCAAATGACATGAATTAGATAATGTTGCTCCCAAGTGCTTCAAATATAGAAATACATCAAGTTGTGTGTGTGTGTGTGTGTGTATATATATATATATATATATGATTTCACCGGTGGAAGAAATCCATATGTGGATTTCCATCAGCAAAGTAACTGTATGAAGTTGGCCAAAAGGTTTTTCTAACTTGAGTCTAAATTCCATTTTATCCTAAGATTCAAACACATTTGTTGTAGGGACTTCCCTGGAGGTCCAGTGGTTAAAACTCTGTGCTTTCATTGCAGGTGCCATGGGTTCGATCCCCTGGTCAGGGAACTAAGATCCCGTATGCTATGCAGTGTGGAAAACAAAACAAAACAAAACAAAAACACCAAACATATCTGTTGTAATAAGGAGTTTGTCTGACTTCATTTATCATGTTGGCCTGCTGAAGGCAAGCCATTTTAGGACATCTTGGCATCCTACCCTGCTCTCACTGGAGAGTAATGTAGGTAATAAACCTTTTCCTATCGTCTTGGTGTATAAGTGGATTCATCAGTCATGACATTCTATCCAAACTTGGAGTGGGGTCCATTTTTCTTCGGGAGGTGGCCACGACATCTCTACTGTCTGGAGTATGATCCCGCGGATGCACTAGGGAGCCTTTGCAGGAGAGTTTGAGATGTTCCCTGGGAAAGAACTCCTGTTTGGAGAAGATTTGAGGGGAGGTAGTTGATTCAGACAATAGGCCAATGGCTCCAGAGGCCAGTAGTTTTGAGAATAGTGTAGTGCCGGCCACTTCAGTTGTCCTCTGGCACAGCTCCTATGCATTCATCCCTCATCGTTATGGGAGGATGGAACAGCCAGTAATCTAATAAGAGATAAAAGATCTCTTTTTAAAAAAAAGAGCCTTTTTGCTTGAATGAGGAATATTGGAAAGTTTCATCCTGTTTGCTGGCAGTGATTACAGCAATAGTGTTTCATTACAGACAGTGACATCAACAGTGGTAGTTGTGGTGTCATTGCCTTCGGTCCGTAACATTGAGTGTCAGGGCTCTTGGCACAAACATTAGCACTGGCGACCTTTAGTGTAATCAGCTTCTGTGCAGGAGCAGCAGCGCCGACTGACAGCAGAATGTTTGCTCTGGATTTAGATCCTCTGTGTTAGAATCCTGGCCCCACCACTTTCTATTTTGGGCAAAATTATTTCTTAAAGCCTCAGTTTCTTCATGTGGGAAAAGTAGAAAATAATAGTACCTATTACTGAGCGTTGTTCAGAGGATTAAATAAGCTCTAAACTTATAATCAAATGTGAATCACTTAGCAGAGTGCCTGGCACATAGTATCCACTTATTAAATAGTGCTTGTTATTATTAACATCAAGTTTTATTATTAATGTCACTGCCTCTTTTGCTGTTGACAGAGGCCAGGAGTATAACTTACATAAGCCGAGAACTGAAAAGAAAAAAGAGCATGCCTCTCAGGTGTCAGAGTCTGTGGAAGAGAATGAGACTCTTTCTGGGGATTCCTGTAATTATTTGGAAGGGAAGAGATGTCTCTGGAACCAGAGTAAGACCATTTCGAGGTTTTCATTCTTCCCGTAGGCAGGGGAGGCCTGAGAAGCTCCGGTTACAGTAAATGGGCTGGTGACAGTAAATGCCACTGCTGTTGGGACACTCTCCTTTGGTGACTTGAAAGGTAGAGCAAATTACCTTTTTTGGCTTATCCAAGGGTTGTTTTATGTAGTTAATCTCAAATGGAACCTAAAAGACCTCATGGTTTCAACCAGCACTGATTCGGCGCTATATGAAATTGACGTGTCAGTTTTCAGAGCTTTGATATTTGGCGGGTGCCTCCCTGTCCTGTTTCCTTCCCTGCCACCATGGCCTGCCTTCCCACCTTGCTAGGCAGCCTGCTCCTCGAGCCAAGGGACCCTGCCTCATTCCTTTTTGTGCCTTCAGAAGCAGCCTGGGGCCAGACACCCTTTCAGCACTTAAATAAACTGTTAGACCAATGAATGCCTTACACGGAGTACCAGGTTCAGCTCAATGAGCAATGCGCTGGGAAACACTGGAAATGGACAGGAGTCGTTCAATGGCTGGTCCCTCACCAACACAGTCCCCTTCTCAGTGTTCAGCGGCCACCCACTGACTGACTGCTACGTCACTCCCATCAAATTAGTCATTTCTGGTGACAACGCTGAGTGGCTGAGGTGGCTCTTTTCAACATAATTCTGAGGAAATGAAAGGAAGGCACCGGAACACTCTCCTGACAGACAGCCTCAAAGGCCCTTAACTAGGAATTCGCTAGACTTGTGAATGGGCGCGGGGCCCACCTGTCCAATCATTGGGTTTCTCTCAGCTGATATGGAAAATGCATTTGGGGGATGAAATTGAAAGTATTTCCTTCGCTGCCTTGAATTCTCGTTTCAACCTCTGGTTAGGGTCGAATGGTTTGTTTGGACATGAGTGTTTACTGTCATCATTCTCCCAAACTTAGTCAGGGAAATGCCAGGCCTCTTTCCTCTTCTTTCCCTTTCTAGGTGTGTAACTGAAGCAGAGGAGGTACTGCTTTTCCTCGGACAACCTCTTTCTTGAGTTCAGAGGCAGTCCGCTGAGGGCTGCTCCACTGATGTGTCAGAAGATGCCAGAAGGGTATCTAAGTGGTGTTTCTCTCTGGTCTCTTACTCTCTGTGGACTGGTCAGTCATCTGAATCTCCTACCAAGGTTCAAAGGGGACTGAGAGAAGAGCCAAGCGGCTCCATCTTAGGGGATGGATCCAAAGCAAACAGGAGGAGGGATACCCACCCAAGCGCCTGCCCTTGAACGACATTGACCTGCCTATCTCTGAGATCCCAGTGCCTCAGGTGTTAACCTCCTGCTTCTGTTTCAGTAAGCATTGTAAGTTATCTGCTTCTCGAATTACTTTGGAAACAAACTCAAGTCGAAAACCTCATCATAGCTTGGGTCTGGCATCCAGTGCATTTGCTTTGCCATTGCCCTGCTGATTTAATTGGCCCAGTAAGCACGCTTGAGGTGTTTGGGATTGTAATTAAAGTTGTGGCGGCTGGAAAATCCTCCGTCTGTTATTATAATTTTTTTTTCTAAAATAAACTATCCTAGCTCACCAAACTTGTGGGGCTAATTAGAGCCTAATTAAAGTTACTTGTTTCTATTTTCAAATCTGCCCACTGAGAGAGCCGCAAGGCAGGAGGGAACATATTTTTAAAGTGACAGTTCTAAAAATGCTTCCCATCCTGCCCACCCTGTCCCCACCCCCCTTGTTGAGCTGCAGCGTTCTGATTCATCCATTGATTTATTTCCAATGAAAATGACGGCCAGTCTCCCAGGGGCCCCGTCCCTTTTAGCTGTGGGAAAGGATTTGTTTAATGAACAAAGCACCCTTCTTTGTCATTCATCTTGCAGCTGGAGAAGCCAACTGTGCATTCAGAGGGGAAGTCATCTAGAAAAGGGCTCATGACAAAATCTGGAGCAGAGACACCTCAAATCAGTACAATATTGAATTGCAGAGGAAAGGAGGATGGCATTTGTTGAGGACTTACTGTGGTTGTGAACACTTGGTACATGCTTTCAAAGTTACTGCCCACTACAACCCCCAAAGCCTGGGGGTTTGTAGAATAGATTTTACAGATAAGGAAACAGGAAGTAAAGAAAGGTGAAATCAGTTGCCCGAGGCTGCAGAGCTGATAGTGATGGATCTGGGATTCAAAGCACCGTCTGATTCAAAAGTCAGCTTCTCCAGGAAAAAGTCTCTCCCCTCTGTGCCTTGATCCCTCCCAAATAGCAGCCTCACCAAGGCAGTGACCCCCTCTCTGCCTCATGCTGCTTCTTCTATAATATGGAAATAATAGTACCTAGGTTGCCGCTCTCTGAGATGACGAATTCAGAAGCTCGTTGTAAAATGTAAAGCAACATTCACAGATGAGCCTTAGGAGAGCTGTGAACCAGATACCTTTATATTATTAATCTCTTTAGGGGAAATGCTTTTATACTTTTTATGCTGGAGGCAACTAATAAAATATAGGTCTTAAACCACTTCCCTTGGCTCAGGTGCCTCCGCTAAAAGGCACATCTTCCTTCTAAAGAGCTGACCCTTTTGACATGGAAACACTCTCTTATGCATTACTAAAAGATGCTTAAAAGAGCAGTGGCCCAACTCAATTTGTAGTCTTTCTCTTCCATAATTGTTCCCTAGCTCCTCTTTTTCCTGTGTTTCTGGTACTAATAACTCAGGCCAAGGTGTTCTCTTGATGGATGCGCTGACTCGTCCCAGGCCAGTCCACGTGTTACACCCACTCCTTCCTACCCCCCTCCAAAAGGAGGCGGAAGTCACACAGGGCCAGTTCAGGCTGAGGCAAGTGAAGCATCCAGGGCAGAACATTTAAGGAAGCACCCACTCTCAAGGTCATGCGGCTACAGAGTGGGCGCTAGAAAGTGAGTGCCTCCTTAAATTTTGCACCCTGGGTTCCTCACTTGCCTTACCCTGGTCCAGGGCCTGAAGAGATCATCGGTCCTCCAGTCACTGGTGCCACATTTGTTTCAGAACCCATTTGTGAATATTTCCTGAAGGTCTGCTCCTTATTCCAGACTCTAGTTGTGGCTTTAATCAAGTTTGGATATTTGTTGCTTGTCTAGACTGTGCCAGTTTTCCATAGTGTGTACTGCCCCAGTAGAAATTCTAGCTTATAAGCAAAATAAAAATAGTTACAATTTATTGATTGCCTACTGAAAGCCAGGTCTGTAATTAGCTACTTTGCATACATTATTTCTAATCATCACAACAACCCTTTCCTACTTAAGGGAGCTAGTGTTTGGAAAAGTTCAGTTCAGTTCAGCAAACTCCATATTCCTTGCAGATCTAGAAAAGATAGTTTGGCTATAGTAGGAGGGAGGTTGGCTAAATTCCCAACATCCTCTCTGGCCTACTACTTTTGGCCATTTGAGTCATCACTTAGGGATGCTCTAAATGAGGAGGATGAAGGACAGGAAAATTTCTCTGATCTCTTGATGAGAAATGATTCTGAAGTTCTTGAGTAAGTTTACATGTAAGCAGAAGTATGTTAACGCAACTACGTCAGGAGTGTGCTGTGAAATGTATGGGTAGAACTGACCAACCCATCTCTCCTAACGAGGCTAAATAGTACTACTGAAAGTTGTTTTAAAGAAAAAAAAAGTTGTTTTACTTGCGTTACAACACTGTGTAAACAGCACAAGGGATCCATTACTACCAATCATCCCCTTGTAATGACTGGAACCCTAAGAAAATGTGACAAGGTTTTTGATGAGCAAGGGAGATGTTGAAATGTATAATTTTGAGGGGTTATCAAGAAAACATGGAAGGGACTTCCTAGGTGGCATAGTGGTTAAGAATCCACCTGCCAATGCAGGGGACATGGGTTCGAGGCCTGGTCCAGGGGGAGGATCCACATGCTGTAGAGCAACCAAGCCTGTGCACCACCACTATTAAGCCCATGTGCCACAACTACTGAAGCCCACGCGCCTAGAGCCCGTGCTCCGCAACAAGAGAAGCCACAGTGATGAGGAGCCCGTGCACAACAACGAAGAGTAGCCCCAGCTTGCCGCAACTAGAGAAAGCCCGTGTGCAGCAGTGAAGACCCAACACAGCCAATTAATTAATTAATTAATTTTAAAAATAGAAAACGTGGAAGTATAAGGGGAGGGGCCCTTAATTGAGGGGAGGCTCTGACCTTTATCAGCAATTTGTTTGTGTATGTGTTTTTTTCTTTCTCTGTTGTAATGGCACTGGAAATTGAGTACTGATTCAGCAGTCATGCATAGAGCTTTCAGAGGTATTTAGCGGGCTATGACATGCTGAGTTAACAGGGTGAGTGGACGTGGCATTCCAAATAGCATTCCTCAGGAGAGATGGACATATGGATATTTTCTCTGCCATCATAGGGGCAAAGCTAGAAATCACATAATACTTGATTGTTTTATTAGGGAAATATTCTTATGACATCATGAAACATATTTTGGAAAAAGGATTTAAAAATCAGCTATCATCCTACAACTGAATACAATCGTTCTTTTCAGTATTTTGGAGGCTTTGGTCAGAGGCATACTCCTATTGCTTTCTTGAGGCAAAGATTCTATTCCACTGAGAGAAATAAAAGGCAATGTTGGGAGTGGAACGCGATCGCCAGTGTCTGAGAGGCTTCAGGTTGAGTGCAGTGGGTGGAGGACCGACCTTTCTGATTGTTCCAGCACTGACTTTGGCAGTGATGAACAGGCTATAGTTTTCCAAGGGGGCAGAAGTCTGCAGGCAACTTCAGTGGACATTACCCAGCTCACGAAGCAAGCAAGAGCCATTCATATACATATAAGACTGTGAAAGTGGGCAGCTCTGAATTGGGGCCCCCTCTGTGTTTGGTTTCATCTAGTCTCTCAAATCTTGTTGTCACAGCAACTAACAGCATCACTGGCAGGTATGGCTTCTTCTTTCCTCACCTTCTGTGCCAGTCAGTGCACAGATTGTATTTAATTACCTATTCGAGTAGCCTTCCAGAGCCTGACTGCAAGCCTTGTTCGTATTGCGGCATGAGAAAAAAATCCAGATTCACTAAAAATCTCCAAGAACCATTTTGTGATTGTCATTGTCCACAAGGTTACCACCTCACCTTGGTGTAATTGTTAGAAAACATGCTTTCGCTTTTTATTTCAAGTTGCCCATTTAATATTAATAAAACTAGGATAGCTAAGGAGGCTTTACAGAGATATCAGGGTCACAAAATATAAAAGATACTAGTACTTTTCTTTTCCCTATTTTACAGATATGTGTATTCAGGTTTTACCACTCTGTACACGTTATCTGAGGGGAAGCTAGCTACAATTATGATCCTGGGATCAGAGGGGAGAGATTCCCTTTCTCTTCTTATTCTCATAATCTACAGTATTGGTAGGAAAGGAGTATATGTATAACTGAATCACTTAGCTGTATACTGGAAACTAACACAACATTGTAAATCAACTATACTCCAATATAAAATAAAAATTAAAAAAAGAAAAGGAGCTATATGAGGTTGGGATAAATATATGTATGTATACATATTATATAAAACGAAATATATGAATATATGTTTCTACACACACACAAACATATACCTATACACACTCCCTTGGATGAAGGGGCTAAGTAAACATAAACTGGACCAGAATTTATCTAAAATTAAGGTGTTTTATTGGCTCCTTCCTACTCCTTCCTTTTTCTTGACATGGGCCAATAGCCCTAGGCGTAGACAAATTATATATTGTTACAACTCAGGGTGGATATTTTTGCCTATTATTAAGGTATGCTTAGTGTATTATGAGAAATGGATGATGGCAGAAACACATGTTAAGATTTAGATTGCCAGAAGGAAGAGGGTTGCCCATATCGTGGCATCTGTGGGCACCCTACAGCGCTGCCCAAGATTACACATGGGTGCCATCTTTAATGAGGACAACACCTATTCTAATTAAGTAACAGTGATTAAAAACTCATCTAGGGTTTAGGGACTGGAAAGGTAGAAAATCCTCCAGAGGATTTGTTAGGATTGTTATAACTACTCAAAGGATCTATCCCTTTGCTTTTCTGGGCATCTCCAGCAATGCTTTGTTTAACACACATTTACTGAGCACATACAACATACCAGGTACTGTAAGACACCAGAGATATGGTGATGAGCAAGACAGAAGCAGTCCCAGCCTTCCCTGAGCTTATGCCTAATATATGGGACATAGACATTAGTCAAATATTCTCATAGCTAAATGTATAAACCATGAAAATGTGCTTCTGAGAAAATATACTTGGAACCACCAAAAGTGATATCAGGCAGATAGGATCTGGTTTGGGAGCTCAGTGAAGACCTTTCTGAGGCAGTGACATTTAGCCTGAGATCTAAAGCATGAATGGGAGAGGGATAGGTTACAAGTGGTGTAGCATATGGTTTCTCACAGAGGGTGTAGCTCAGAAGCAGGAGCTTTAAATATTCTAGGAAGCAAAGAAATTCCAGTGTGGCTGCAGTGAAGGGAGTAAAGGAAAGCATGGTGGGGTGGGTCAGGGTGATAGCTAGGGGCTGCAGCATACACTGTCTTAGAGGCTTTGAAATTTTCCCCTGGGTGCCATAGGAAGCCTACTAAAAGTTTTGAGCAGGGGAGTGACATCAGATTTCGAAATGAGAAGACTCACTCTGGCTGCTACGTGGAAAATGAAGAGAGAACAGGAGTGAAAATAGAAGGATAATGGTGGTACTGATGGACAGACTTGAGGTGTGCATTATGGGATAATCTACAGTACCTTGTGAGCGGTTGAAGATGGGCCTTGGAGCAGACAGATTAGTCAAGGATGATTCCAAGGCTTCTGGCTTCAGCAGTTGTGTGAGTTGAGGTGCTTTTGACTGAAATCAGAGCCACTTTGAAGAAGATTATAAGTTCTTTGTTGGATGTTCATTTTAAGATTTTTATGAGATACCCAGATGGAGCTATCAAGAAGAAAGATGGAGTATGAGATTCACTGGCAAGGTTTGGTCTTAAAGTTATGAAAATGGAATAATCACGGGAAAGAGAGTTTAGTTGGAGAAAAGGGCCCAAGATAAAATAACAGAGCATCGAACTGGTAATGGAATAATTAAAAAAAAAGAGAGAGAGAGAGCAGTGGTCTGTGAGGTAGAGGAATAACCAGAAGAGTGCCATGTCACAGAAGCAGAAAAAGAGAATGTCTCACAAAGAAGAAAGTGTGTTAACTTTATTGAATGCTGCTGAGAGGTCAAATAAAACATTAGCCTACAACACAAAAGTCACTGATACTCTTAGTGAAAGGAGTTTCAGTGAAGTGAAAGGAGCAGAAAACATTGGAGTAGGTTGAGAGAAAAATATGAAGTGAGAAAATAGACATAGCATGAGCAGAAATTTTGAGGCTATTTGACTGTGAAAGGAAGCAAAAATATTAGGTAGGAGCTGGGGTAAGATATGGGGTCAAGGAAGGGTATTTTGTTTGAATGGAAGGAATAATTAGAGCATGTTTGTATGTTGATGAGAATCTTCCTTTAAAAAAAGATGGATATTGATGATATAGATTAGGAAATGTATATTTGTCTAATAGTTCTTCCCTCAATTTGTCTTTTTCCTCTTGTATTTTACTCTTAGCAGCAAGTAGAAACTGGGCTGCACCTTCAACATTTTGCTTGGAAATCTTCTTGGCTGAATATCCAAGTCTATCATTTACAAGTTCTGCTTTCCACACAACAATTGGACACAATTCAGCTCAGCCTTCTGCCACTATATCACAAGGATCCCCTTTCCTCCAGTTTCCACTAACATCTTCCTCACTGCCTTCTGAGCCCTCACCAGCAGCATCCCTAAAGTCCAGATTTCTAACAGTCTGTTCAAGGTGATTTGGGCTTTCTCCATCATGCTTTCCAATGTTCTTCCAGACTCTTCCAATTCCAAAGCTGATCCCACATTTTAATTATTTGTTACAGCAGCATGCCACTTTCAGGTACCAAAATCTGTATTAGTTTTCTATTGACACTTAATAAAACTATCACAAACTCAGCAGTTTCAAAATGCACAAATTTATCACCTTACCATTTCTGGGGGTCAGGAAGGAATCCAGGCATGAGGTTTGCTGGGTCCTCTGCTCCTGGTCTCAACAGGCTAAAATCAAGGTGTTGGCTTGAGGCTATAATCTTATCTGCTTCCAAGCTCCTTCGGGTTCTTGGCAGAATTCAGTTCCTAGTTGTTGTAGGACTGAGGTTCCTTTTTTCTTACTGGCTGTTAGCCAAGGTTAACTCCCAGTTCCTAGAGGCCACTCTCTGATCTTAGACATGTGAACCTCATACAACATGGCAGCTAACTTATTCAAAGCCAACAGGAGAATTTCTCTCCAGTCTAGTATGAGGGAGTCCTTCATACTGTCAGATAATCATAGGAGTGACTATCCTATCACCATTTGCCATATTACCAGGACTCACTCATATTCAAGTAATGGAAATTATATAGGGCATGGACTCCAGAGAAGTAGGAATCTTGGGAGCCATCTTAGAATTTTGCCTATCACAGAAAGAATAAAGTGAAAGTCCTTGAAAAGGAGAAACCAGATGTGAAGAAGGACTGATTTATGATAAAAGTACAGATGCTTCTTTCTTTGCAATAGGAGGGAAGGGAGAATATATGGTTATTCCTGCAATGAGGATATTAGGTTAGGGAATGATGTTGGGAAGATGTGGGAGTTCTCATTTGTGGTTTGTATTTTCTCCATAAAGTAAGAGAACTAGTCACCTCTTGGGGAGCAGGCATTGTCTATCTGGGTTGAGTATATGGGAGTTTCATAATTAGCCCGTAGACCCATAGCCTCTCACCTGGAAACGGGAGTCTTATACTTGCTTGATTGTGACCTGCCCACTTACAATGCCTGCTGAAAATTTGATTTTGGTCTCCCAGTGTGTCAGTTCTCTACCCATTATAGCATTCTCCCAAATGAGACCCAGATGCCAAATTCTGCCTGCATTTTGTATTCTGCTTCTGACTAAGGTCTCCTGTCTATTCTAGGTTTCTGTAATCCAGTCCTGGCCCACCAATGTGGACTTGGGATCTTGCCTATTACCTCTTTTCTGACCACTGAATTCAAACTACCTGAACCATCTGGCTTAATTCACTCAGCACCTAGGACCTCATGCCATTCATGTCACTGTTTCATTTTCCAAATTCTTTCTTATATCTCCTCCTCAGCCCTCTTGTTTGTCATGTTATTTTCTTTCTTTCAGCCTATGACCTCTGCTTTAATTTCTGGCCCTTGACTTGATTCCTATTGATTCTATGAAGAAATTTCCAGGTAATATGCCTCCATGCTTGGCCCAGTCTCTGAGACATCTCAAATACTTCTGCCCTGGTGTTGTGATCATGCCTTAGTACATTTTTATTTTTCCTCTTAATCCGGGGTGAGTAGTCCAATCTCATTATGTTTCTTCAATGTTAGTTGCAGGAGCTGAATCAAGCCTTTAAACAGAATCTATTCATTCACTTATGAATTCATTAATTCAACATATATTTGGTGAGTACCTCCTATGTTCTAGGTTTTTGAGATATAGCAATGGGAAAAAAACTGTCCTCATGGAGCTGATATTCTGCTAAGGGAAAATATAATAAATGAAGAAGTAAATAATATATCAGATAGTGATAAGTGCTTTGGAAAAAAATGATCAAATGGGAAAGTGGATAGAGAGTGTTAGAGCAGTATTGCTGTTTTATATAGGCTAGTCCGGGAAAGCCTCACTGATAAGGTTCCAATTGACCAGAGATCTAAAGTGACGGATTTGACCCTATAGATATGCGGGGGACTGTTCCAAGAAGAAGGAAGAGCAAGTACAAAGACCACGAGCATGACTACATTTGGCATGTTTGAGGGGCAGTAGGTGATGTGTATGTGGAGTAGAGTACAGAGGAGTGTTAAGAACTGAAGTTCCAGAAGCAAGGGCTTCTGGGGCTGATTATGCAGAGCCATGTAGATGAATGTAGGGAACTTGAGTTTTATTCTGAGGGAGAACAGACTATAGGAAGGTGAGGGTTGAAGCAGGGAGACCAATCAGGAGAAAATTACAATAATCTGAGTGAGTGTTGTTGACTCCAAACAGTAGTTGTAGAGGAAGTGGTGCTTTTGATGCATTGCCCACCTCAAACTGTCTTAAGCTGGCTTCTCTGAGATCCCCCTATATTATGTATTATGCATATATATATGTATATATATATAAGATGTCTGTATATGCATTGAAGAGGAAAATTAGAAACTTGCACTCAGCTAAAAATAACTCCATGCTTGTTCTGCTTTTGTGAAATATGCTTGCTGCACCGAGAAAAACAAAAAAACAGGATGACCTAGCAATCCAATGTAACTTTAAGATGTTTTGCTAAAAATGGAATGTTCTGCATCTGCTCCTGTAAGTTTCTGTTTGGAAGCTTCCATGCTCTGTAAACATGTGCACTATAAAAGTAAAGCTCACCCTGAGTTTGGGGCCCAGAACTTTGGAGCATTTGCTCGTCTGGAGCCACTGGCTTGACAAACCTGAGTTCTCCAACCCTCCGAGTGTGGTGCTTGGTTTCTCAACAGACCGATTTCTGCAACAGCATCACCGTGTGTATATGTATTATTATTATTATTTGGAGAAAAAATGAGTCATAACAGAAAGGCTTCTACTTGACTGACTCTCAAGATAGCCATCAGCAGCTGACAAAAAAAAGTGCTTGAAGCCAGGCAATGGAGGAAAGCTTTGGGGTGTTCATCACATGACAGTTGAACATGACACACAGAGAACAGAGCAAGCTCTCTCCACAGAGTAATTTGGCATGAAATCTCAGCAGATGAGCAGATATGACTTCAGCCATTGTTGGGCTTTTGGGGAAATTAAAAAATCTAAATGTGGGCTTTTTGTTGGTCAACGTAGTAGATGAATTGGGTTATTGTTTCTCTAGAGAAATAAGTTGACCTAAGTATAGTCTTATTTTGAACCTGGACTGAAGAACCTGGACTTTATGGATGAACTCCATAGTTTATCTAGGTTATTTTGATTCAGTGCATTTATCTGTTGCCAACAAAGCTATGGGAAACCTTTTTTTCCTTCAAAAGTGTGAAACCCATTACTAAAATCCCTCTTTGATGTTTAAATTACTATATGTCAAATGTGGAGATCAAACTATAGCTCTTTCATTTTTTAGGGGGAGAGTGAGAAGTGGAGAAACTTTGAGACCTTTCTATTGATCATGAAGTCTATTTAAATACCCTCCACCAAGCTCTGACTTGCCCTCAACTCAAAAAGGCTGTGGGAAGAATTTATGAATCCATAGCAGCTATTCAATCCATTTCTTCTTTTCTCCTTTGAGCCAAGCTATGTTACTGGGAATTAAAGCAATAAAGTAAAATAAATATCTTTGCAAGAACTAACTCTGGATGAGAGTAATATAGAAATGCACATTTTAGGAAATAAAATATGTATATATTGTTCTAAAAACAAAAAATATGAGAGTTCAGGATTGCCATGTGTTTACTCATTTTTTTTAAATTGAAGTGTAGTTTTTTTTAATTTATTTACTTATTTTTATTTATTTATTTGGTTGCACTGGATCTTAGTTGCGGCAGGTGGCCTCCTTAGTTGTAGCACATGGACTCCTTAGTTGTGGTATTTGAACTCTTAGTTACAGCATGCATGTGGGATCTAGTTCCCTGACCAGGGATTGAACCCGGGCCCCTGCATTGCGAGTGCAGGGTCTCAACCACTGTGGCACCAGGGAAGTCCCTCATTGTTTTTTAACAGAGATGAAAAAGAACATAATTGGGTTAGTGGTTGTAAATGAGGGTTTAATCCTGGAACATAGTAGGTGTCAAACATTTGTGAATCAATTAATATCTTAATGGGCTGATTCATTGTTATGAGGCCACACCTATGTCAAAGATAGATTGTCTCTAAGTAGGTCAGCCTCATATGTCCTATGTAGACTGAGCTTTTATTGCTGTGGTACCAAAGTTCATCACAAGCAGAGGATTAAAAATACCTACTTTTATTTAACAGGAATTTAGTTCCTACTGTGTACATAGCATTGTGCTAGGTATAAGAACAATAGGATGCACAAATGTGAAAATACGTGTAGACATGACATAATTAACAGCATGAAATTATGCCAAGTAAGTTCTTTATATATATATATATATATATATATATATAATTTATTTCTTTATTGGCTGCATTTGGTCTTCATTGCTGCGTGCGAGCTTTCTCTAGTTGTGGTGAGTGGAGGCTACTCTGTTGAGTGCATGGGCTTCTCATTCTCTTGTGGAGCACAGGCTCTAGGCACGTGGGCTTCAGTAGTTGTGGCACATTTGCTCAATAGTTGTGGCTTGTGGACTCTAGAGCACAGGCTCAGTAGTTGTGGCGCACGGGCTTAGTTGCTCTGCGGCATACGGGCTTAGTTGCTCTGCGGCATGTGAGATCTTCCCGGACTAGGGATCAAACCTGTGTTCCCTGCATTGGCAGGTGGATTCTTAACCACAGCGCCACCAGGGAAGCCCAAGTAAGTTTTAAACTATGCATAATTACGTACAAGGAACTGCAAATATTAAGTGTTATAAACATTCAGGAAAAAAAAACAGCTTTGGCTGGAGAGCTTAGGAGTTTTACCTCCATTTAGCAATTCAGTGCTGAGAAATGGAGCACATGGTATTATGGATTCAGTGATCACTAAGACCCTATCCCAGCTCTATAGGGCAACATTGTCTAATAGAAATATAATGCAATGCAAAAGAATGAAATTGGACCCCTATCTTATACCACTCATAAAAATGAATTCAAAAGGGATTGAGAACTTACACATTAGACCTGAGACCATAAAACTCCTACAAAAAAACATAGCAAAAAGGGTCCTTGACATCAATCTTGATGATGATCTTTTGGATATAACACCAAAAGCACAAGCAACAAAAGCAAAAATCAACAAGTGGGACTATAAAGAGCTTCTGCACAGCAAGAGACAATCAACAAAATGAAAAGGCAACCTACAAAATGGGAGAAAATATTTGTAAATCATATATCTGATAAGGGCTTAATACCCTAAATATATAAGAAGTTCATACAAATCAATAGGAAAACATAAATGGTCTAACTGAAAAATGGGCAAAGGACCTGACCTGATTTTTTCCAAAGGAGACATTCAAATCACCAAAAGGTACATGAAAAACTGCTCAACGTTACTCAAAATCAGGCAAAGGCAAATCAAAACCACAAAGAGATATCACCTCACACCTGTTAGAATGGCTATTATCAAAAAGACAAATGATAACAAGCATTGAAGAGGATGTTGAGAAAAGAGAATCTTTGTGCACTGCAGGTGGGAATGTAAATTGGTGCAGCCACTATGGAAAACAGTATGGAGGTTCCTCAAAAAAATTAAAAATAGAACTACCATATGATCCAGCAGTCTTACTTTAGGCATATACCCAAAGAAAATGAAATTGACATGTTAAAGAGATGTCTGCACTCCCATGTTTGTTGCAGCATTATCTACAATAGCCAAGACATGGAAAAAATTGAAGTGTCCATAGATGGATGAATGGATAAAGAAGATGTGGGGTGTGTGTAATTCAGCCATAAAAAAAGAAGGAAATCCTGCTATATGTGACAGCATGGATGGACCTTGGGGGCATTATGCTAAGTGAATTGTCAGATAAATGCAAATAGTGCATAATCTCACTTATATGTGGAATGTGAAACCATTGAACTCATACAAACAGAGTAGAATGGTGGTTGCCAGGGGCTGAGGGGTAGGGAAAATGGACAGATGTTGGTCAAAGGGTACAAACTTTCTGTTATAAGATGAATAAGTTCTAAGGTGGTAATGTACAGCAAGGTGAATGTAGTTAACAAAACTGTATTGTATATTTTAAAGTTACTGTGAGAGTAGAGCTTTAATGTTCTCATTATAACAACAGCAGCAGCAAAATGGTAAATTTGTAAGGTGAGGGATATGGTACCATCTTATTGTGGAAAACATTTTGCAATATATACGTGTATCAAATCATTACACTCTATACCTCAAACTCACACAATGTTCTATGTCAATTATATCTCAATAAAGCTGGAAAACAAGAAATATAGTATGTCACATATGCAATTTAAAATTTTCTAGTAGCAGCATTACAAAAGATAAAAAGTAACAAGGTGGGATTGATTATAAAAACTGATTTAACCCAATATAGTCAACATATTAACATTTGACATGTCACAAATAAAAACATACTAACGTGACATGGGTTATTTTTTCTTTTATATCTTTGAAATCTATTCTGGATTTTATACCTACAGCACATCTCCATTTGGACTAGCCACATTTCAAGTGCACAATAGATACTTGGGGCTAGTGCCCACTGTACTGAACATCATGACCCCAGAGTTTCATAGTCCAGTGGAAAATAAAGATACTTCCAGCAACAACACTTGTGTAAGAGCCACTACGATGTGATTTGTTTTAAAGTCGTAAACAATAAGGGAGGGAGAGGTCATTTCTTAAATTGCTCCCTTTTAATTTATGGAAAATTCTTCAAACCAGTGATGCCTATTTATTGCCTCTGTTTTCTTAGCTCCCATTTATCTCTTTCTTCCTAGAAATTTTCTTCTCTTCCTCCATCAATCCACTGAAATTATCCAAAGATAACCTACCTCTGTAATGGCTATATAGCGAGTCTTCTCAAATTTGAATCCACATACCAATCACCTGGAGGTCATGGTGAAAAGAGGATTCTAATTCAGTAGGTCTGGGGTGGGGCTTGAGAGTCTGAGTTTCTAACAAGCTCCCAGGTGATGCTGCTGGCCCCGCAACCACACTCTGAGTGCAAGGGTTTCCATCAATCAGGATTTGGTCAGAAATAAAGAAACCACTCCAAGTTTTTAAGCAGAAGGATATAATCTGGAGGACATCCTGCTTATATAACCCTTGGAATGGGGCAGAGGTCAGGAGGGTTGAGGAAATCAGGACGTATAGGAATAGTAAGTAGCTGTTAGCCATGTTGGCAGCAGCAGGCAGCGCCAAAGGGAGCTTGCTCAGAAGCCACTACAGATTTCACATCTGCCATCTGCTCCTGCTTCTCCTTGTATTTTGCCTTCCAAATCTCATAAAACCCGAGTGGCAAGGCAATCTGGGAAATATAGTTTCCAGGCCTCCAGCCCCTGAGGAAAAAGTGATGGGGTTGAGTACCAACAAAAATACCTGACACATTCCCTTGAGGTTCAGTCCTCAAATCACTCCCTTTATCTCTCTCTCTCTCCCTCCCTCCCTCCCTCCCTCCCTCCTTCCTCCTAGTCTCCTAGATATCTCAGTGAAAACAGTTGCAATCCTTTGTGACTTCCATCTTTTCAACAATTTCTGGATAGTCACTAAATCCTCTCAAGTCTTCAATGTTCCCTCCCACGTTGTCTCTTCTTCCCATTCATGTCATCATTCTTTCAGCTCTTATTGCCTTACATTTGCATAATCACAGCAGGTTTTTTAAACTGCTTGCCTTTATCAGCTTGCCTTTGGACTGCCACCACCCACCCCTCATTCTGCATCTTTTCCCCATGTACTGCTATCAGGACTAAAAAGAGATAGCAATATCTGAATTAATTGACTCCACCAATGAGATTAGCAAACTTACCTATTGTTGTTATAAAGAACATTGTTTAAAATGAGTGCTCAGAATGAGTGCCCTTAAAGATCTCTGATGGACTTTTCCCCTGAAATGTGGGAATATGCTATAGGATCAATGAGAGCGTGGAGGGTAGAAAACTGAATTCTTTCTGCCTTTACTCTAACTCACTGTGTGGCTTTGGACAAGTCATTTCCCCGCCTTAAGCCTCATTTACTCCTGATATAAAATGAGGGGGGTAGGTTAAACTATCATTTCTCAGCTTTCTAGCACGTTGTGTTGATATAACTTATAAAACACACTTTATATCATGTTTGATTTGAGGACTGCGTGCATGTTAAAAAGGCCAAATTAGAAATATCAATTTTCTCATCTGATTACAGATCATAACAGGTAGTTTTATTTCAGTCTTCTTATAATAATAAATTCAACAATTATATTCGCACCATGTATACTTTGAGGTAATGTGTTATGGAAAAGGGTGCCATATTCTATTTCTTTAACAAAATGTCACGAGGGAGCTGACAATAGCTTCCTTACATGGAAAAACCAACTTTCTGCAAGAGTATGAGCTTTTCCAGCTTTCCCCTGGTTTCACAATTTCCTAGAGAGAGATCTTAAATTATTTTAATGTGTCTGAATTACTGATTGATAAATAGCTATTTGAAAATCTTGCACTCTTGTACTTAACAATCAATTTGTTTTTTTAAAAAGACTTTGTTTTTTAGAGCAATTTTAGGTTTACAACAAAGATTTGTCATATGCCCCCTGTCCGCACACATATATAGCCTCTCCCTACTATCAATATCACTCACCAGAATGGTACTTTTTTTTTAAACCAAGGATGAACCTACATTGATACATCACAATCACCCCAAATCCATAGTTTACCTTAAGTTCAGCCTTGGTGTTGTATATTCTGTGCATTAGAACAAAAGTATGATGGCATATATCCATCATTGTAATATACAGGGTATTTTCACTGCCCTAAAAATCCTCTGTCCTCTGATTCATCTCTCTCCTCCCACCTACCCCTGGCAACCATTGATTTTTAATTTTCTCCATAGTTTTGCCTTTTATAGAACATTATACAACTGGAACCATACAGTATGTAGCCTTTTAAGATTGGCTTCTTTCACTTAGTACTATGCATTTAAGGCTGCTTCATATCTTTTCATGGCTTGATAGCTCATTTCTTTTTAGTGTTGAATAATATTCCATTTCTGGATGTACCACTGTTTATCTATTCACCTACTGAAGGACATCTTGGTTACTTCAAAGTTTTGGCAATTATGAATAAAGCTGCTATAAATATCCATGTGCATGTTTTTCTGTGGACATAATTTTCAGCTCTTTTGGATAAATACCAAGGAGTATGTTGGCTGAATTATTTAGGAAGAGTATGTTTAGCTGTGTGAGAAATCACCAAACTGTCTTCCAAAGTGGCTGTACCATTTTGCATTCCCACCAGCAATGAATGAGAGTTTCCACTGCTCCACATCCTCACAGCATTTGGTGTTGTCAGTGTTTTGGATGTTGGCCATTCTAATAGGTGTATAGTGGTCTCTCACTGATGTTTCAATTTGCATTTCCCTCATGACATATATGATATGGATTATTTTTTCATATGCTTATTTGCCATCTGTGTATACTTTTTTGGTGAGGTGTCTGTTAAGGCCTTTGGCTCATTTGTAAATTAGGTTATTTGTTTCCTTATTATTGAGTTTTAAGAGTTCTTTGTATATTTTGGATATTTCCAAATATATCATATGTGTCTTTTGCAAATGTTTTCTCAAAGACTATGACTTGTCTTCTCATTTTCTTGATGGTATTTTTCACAGAGCAGAAGATTTTAATTTAATGAAATCCAACTTATCAATTATTTCTTTCATGGATTGTGTCTTTGGTGTTATATCTAAAAAGCCATCACCATACCCCAAATCGTTTAGGTTTTCTCCTATGTTATCTTCTAGGAGTTTTATATATTCTTGTTTTACATTTAGGAATATGATCCATTTTGAGTTATTGTGAAGGTTGTAATGTCTGAGTCTAGATTCCTTTTTTTTTGTTTGCATGTGGATGTCCAGTTTTTCCAGCACCATTTGTTGAAGAGATTGTCTTGATTTCATTGTACTGCCTTTGCTCCCTTGTCAAAGATCAGTTGACTATATTTATATGGGTCTATTTCTGGACTCTCTGTTCTATTCAATTGATCTATTTGTCTATTTTTTCTCCAACACCACATTTTCTTGATTACTGTAGGTTTTTAAGTAAGTCTTGAAGTCAGGTAGCATGAGTCCTCCAACTTTGTTCTTCTCCTTCAATAGTTTGTTAGTTATTCTGGTGTTCATTTTTTACAATTTGTATCAGTTGCTAAATATTGACAGGAGAGACAGGCTGCTACATTTTTCTGCAAATGGTACTTTCTGGGTGGGGGTAGTTTTTATTCCTAATAAATGAACAGACAAATTATATACTCATTACTTTAGTGTCTCTTTTAAGACTGATTTTTGAAGTCCTAGAGATAGTGCTATGTTTTATACGCGAATGTTATTGAGTCGGATGTCATAGATAAGCAGAAGGCAAATTGGCAGAATTATTATCATTTCTATATCCCTCAGTCACATGCTGTATATCAGCATCCATGTTCCCTATGTTTCCTGTCTTTAACCTGGCCTGTGAAGGGTGAAAATTAAACAGATGCAATAAGGATAAAAACAGCTTCTACTATGTACCAATCAAAGCCCTGAGGTCAGCTGGTGGTGATAGACAGCAATGCATCATAAGCAGCCTGATCTAGCAATCAACCACCATGTGACCACTTGATATACGAGGGAGAGTCAAAAATTATCCGCGCTCTGGCTGTAGAATTTATTTTAATTAACTTTTAGAAAAGACAAATACATCACTTTTAGACATGATCTCCTTGCTTTTTGATACATTTTGTCCATCTGTCAACAAGCTTTCGTATTCCCTCATTAAAAAATGTTTTAGGCTGAGCTGCAAGCCACGAATGCACTGCTCTCTTCACTTCTTCCTCAGAAGGGAATCTTCATCCTCGTAGGGCTGCTTTCAGGGGACTAAACAGGTGAAAGTCCGAGGGAGCAAGATCAGGACTATAGGGAGGATGCTTCAACACCTCAAAATGAAGTTTTTGCAGAGTGTCGACAGTGTGGACAGAAGTGCGTGGACGTGCACACCCTCAGACCACAAAAAAAGGATAACTGCACTCTGCTCTTCTTTCGTGAAAATCAAAAGTGGAGCGTCCATTTTTGCTCACACCGCAGTTACAAATGAACTGATGTAACATGTTCACACCTGCACAGCAGTGACTCGGGAGACAGTAGCCTTGAATGGAAAGCGTTGATAAGACAGTGCGGCCAACAGGAGTTTTAATATAACCGGAGTGTGGATAAGTTTTGACTCACTCTCGTACATCTGAAATGGAAACCAAACATTAAAATAATTATCTTATAGTTGACTGATTTTTAAAAATAGAAATTGAACACACACAATGACCTCCTGAACCCTCAGGACATGTTTGCAGATTTCTGAATGCTTATAAGAAACACTTGAGTGAATGATCTCTCAGGGCTCTTCCAGCTTTAATGTTTTATATGTCTATGGGTTATATTGCTAAAGGGCTCCACGAACTGGAGAGATGCAAATTACTTTACCATGTAGGAATTCTGGCAGTTATGGTTGTTATAAGTACTAAATATTTTAGAATCCTTAATCTCAGTTATCCTGATAAATAATATGCATTTTCCATAATGCAGTGGTTAGCTTCTCCTCTCAGTCTCTCTTATTTTAGTTAAACTATTACATTGTGCTGACATATTCTAGGAGGGAGAGAGAGGAGTCCTTTCAAAAGAAAGCAGGGAGAACATGCTGAATAAAGGAAAAAGGTCATTTGACATTTCTAAAGGTAAATTAAGTGTTATAAAATGTCAACAGGAACTAATACTTTATCTCATGGTTATTTGATTTCTGTCTTCCATTCAATGTTGCCTTTTTTCTCATCTTGGTATTATAAAAAGACAGCATTATATTGAACAGTTCACAAGAAATGTCGATTCAGTGGTTATTCTCATTTATATGTTTTAACACATACAGTCTATAGAAAGTGTAAGAAAAATTTGGCTATTTAACTAGTTTGAAAGCAAACTAGGTCAGACTGAAACAGATAGCAAATAAATAAGCAAAGATAAAAACATTTTGGCCTTCTGTACTTCCTCACCAACCCTTCTTTGTTCTGAGTTTTCTTAGATCCTGTATTTGTCTATTTGGCATCCATTAATCACAGGGCCAGACTAATGGCCAAAGCTGTTTATATCTCCCTTGTTATCTAGTTTGTGCTAGCAAACAAAAATCATATTACAAACTCTCGAATCAATTCTGAGTCTATACCCCAAGTCATCTCCTGTATCTAACTCTCACACGCTAAGTCAATATTTCCCCTGCCCTAAATCACCAAGGACCAGGTACCAGGCAACTGTAGACCATCCCTATAGCCTAGAGCCCACCACAGTTATTCAAACTAGCCAACCCGAAGCTGTTTCCTTTGCGCTGCCTTGCCTTTCCTGAGGAAAATATGATAAAAGCTCTGGGTCATGCTTTCTCCTCACTCCTGCTTCTGCCTCCTGACCAAGCCTAGTGCTTTCCCATGGCCCTGCATCATGTGGCATGCTCCCTCCTCTCAGAAATGTAAGTGATAAATACATGATCAAGTAATTACCTCCATAAAGTAAAATCTTGAATCTACTCCAGTCAGGATTTCACCAACACTTCACTTCAGTCTTCACTGGCCTTGTCAAAGTCACCAATGGCTCCCGTGTTGCTAAAGCCAGTGGCTGATTAACCATCTCCAGCTTACTTGACCATCCAAGCATCAGCTGGCCCAGTGACTTGCTCTCTCTTCCTTCTAATGTTTTCTTCATTTGCAGAGCTGGGCCTGGGGAGACAAGTGAATACCTCACTCACCGCAAGCGCAAAATGTAAGGGATGCATCAAAACCTCAGTAATCAGTATATTTACTATTTCAATGCAATGCTTCAAAAAGTCAAAATCAATTCTAAAAATCTGTGATGAAAAACATCAACATTTTAAATGAAAATGGGGCTTACCAGTGCCATACCAAGCCATAAAGGAGGTTGAGGCCCATTAAATGTGCCCCTGTATATGTACATATATATGTATACACATATATTTATGTTTGTATACATTTTTCCAAAATATTGAAAAATTTAAAAGTAAGTGTAATAAAACTCATTGTTTTAATTTTAAATATTTTATTTATACCCCCAATTTTTAAATATAATTTTACTTTTCTGGTTCTAATGGAACCAAATTCATAAACAGTATTTTCGAACTCTCTTTTCTCTTCTACTTAAATATTAGGAAAAAAACCCCAGCAATTTAAAAAGTACATCCAAAATATGTATATGAGGATGCACATGTTTGCTTTGGCCCAGCACTGTTTGCTTGTCTTCTAAGAACCCACACTCTCTTATGCTCCTGGCAACTGCTTCTCAGTTCTACTTTATTGCCTTTTCCATCTCTCCTTCATCTCTGAGGGTTCTAGTGCCCTAGGACTCAATATGGTACTATCTATCCTCACTCTTAGTCATGCCTCTGAGTTGAAATACTATCTGTATTTATATATCCTCAATCCTAACCTCTACTACATGACAGATTTAGGCTGGAGAGAGAATATTCCTTTCCTCTTTTCCTGTTACTCTGAGATTTAGAATTTCTGCCTACAGAGAACACCAGTACTAGTTTTATGAACATAGGAACCAGCTTCTGGAAATACTTGTGGATAAGGTTAAAAAGAAGATTTATATGAACACATAATGATTCTTGCCATGGAGGTTTTAGATTGTAGAGAATACATTCTAGATGTCCTCTAATCTCCGCACCTTCCAGAGTCTGTTCCCTTTAAGAGCCATCCCCAATATATCCCTATCTCTCATACATACAGGGAGCTGCACACATTTTAGAATTTATAAAATATATATCAATAGGTAATATAGATAGATAGATACATAGATACAGATAGAGATAGAGGTTTCCAGGAAGGCTTATGTCTGTCTTTAGTCCCAACTCCTCCTCCCAATTCAAATTCCTAAGGAACACTAGCCACTTCACATCTGTTTTTTCCCTCAGCATTCCCAAATGTGCCAATGTTCTTTTTGATACTTTCCTAAGGAAATATTATCAGATTTAATAAAACAATAAAAATAAACACAATCACATCCAGATATTGCAGGCTGAATAGAGTTCAGCTGGAAGAGTGCTTAACAGTATGATCTTATTCTCAACTTGATTCTTCCTTATACCACCATGTGGTCCTTGGTTTGGATATTCTCTGGTCAGAGATAAAGGTCTCTGAGGCAGCAGAACCAGCCACAGCAGTCATGTACTTCATTTAATAAAGTTTATCTCTCCTAGTCATTCTCATCAGTCTATCAATCGGTATACCCTATTCCATGGTACTTGGTATTTCACTGGATGGTGGTCAGGGATACATTGTCAGTCCATCATAAGTATTCAAAATATCTTAAGCCCTTTACTGGACATTCTGGAAATCAATTAAAAGGAATAAATCTATACTCTTCTGTATTATTTACATATAACACCTTCTTTTCCTATATATTTTTCTCATATCACAAAGCTTTTCCCTAAGTTCTCAAGCCAAAAGGAATGGACAAATTAAAAAGTAAAAAACATGAGTGCGTAAAACTCACCAGTAAGGGTAAATATATACTCATGTTACATTCTCTAATGTTGTAATGGTGGCACATAAATCACTTCAACTCTAGTTTAAAAGATAAAAAACAAGCTTCCTCCCCGCTATATCCATGCACCGAACTGATAAAAGTGAAAAAAATAGATGAAAAACAATTATATTAAGAATAACTATTAATACTATAATTTGCTATTGGCTACATAGTATTAAAAAGATATAAATTTTAACAACAATAAACTAAAATGTGAGAGGAGAGAGAAGTATAGAGTCTTTGCATGCTATCAAAGTTAAGTTGTTATCAGCTTGAAATAGGTTGTTATAACTATAAGATATTTTCTGTTTGGCTCATGGTAACCACAAAACAGAAAAATACAGTAGATATGCAAAAGATTACATTAAAGGAATCAAAGCATACTACCATAAAAAGTCATCAAATCACAAATGAAGATAGCAAGAGAGAAAGAAATGAACAAAAGCACCACAAAACAGCCAGAGATCAATTGACAAAATGGCACTAGAAAGACCTTACTTATGAATAATTACTTAAAAGTAAATGGTCTCAACTTAATTGATATTTATAGGCCATTCCATCCAAAAACTACAGAATACACTTTCGTCTCAAGTGCACACAGAACATTCTCCAAGATAGATCACATCTTGGGTCACAAATCAAGCCTTGGTAAATTCAAGAAAATTGAAATCATATCAAGCATCTTCTCTGACCACAACGCCATGAGACTAGATATCAATTATAGGAAAAACACTGTAAAAATACAAACACATGGAGGCTAAACAATACATTATTAAACAACCAAGAAATCACTGAAGAAATCAAAGAGGGAATCAAAAAATACCTAGAAACAAATGACAATGGAAACACGATGACCCAAAACCTATGGGATGCAGCAAAAGCAGTTCTAAGAGGGAAGTTTAGAGCAATACAATCCTACCTCAAGAAACAAGAAAATTCTCAAACAACCTAACCTTACACCTAAAACAATTAGAGAAAGAAGAACAAAAAAATCCCAAAGTGAGCAGAAGGAAAGAAATCATAAAGATCAGATCAGAAATAAATGAAAAAGAAATGAAGGAAACAATAGCAAAGATCAATGAAACTAAAAGCTGGTTCTTTGAGAAGATAAACAAAATTGATAAACCATTAGCCAGACTCATCAGGAAAAAAAGGGAGAAGACGCAAATCAACAGAATTAGAAATGAAAAAGGGGAAGTAACAACTGACACCACAGAAATACAAAAGATCATGAGAGACTACTCCAAGCAACTATATGCCAATAAATTGGATAACCTGGAAGAAATGGATAAATTCTTAGAAAAGTACAATCTTCCAAGACTGAACCAGGAAGAAATAGGAACTATGAACAGACCAATCACAAGTACGGAAGTTGAGACTGTGATTAAAAATCTCCCAACAAACAAAAGCCCAGGACCAGATGGATTCACAGGTGAATTCTATCAAACATTTTGAGAAGAGCTAACACCTATCCTTCTCAAACTCTTCCAAAATGTAGCAGGAGGAGGAGCACTCCCAAACTCATTCTATGAGCCCACCATCACCCTGATACCAAAACCAGGCAAAGATGCCACAAAAAAAGAAAATTACAGACCAATATCACTGATGAATATAGAGGCAAAAATCCTCAACAAAATACTAGCTTACAGACTCCAACAGCACATTAAAAAGATCATACACCATGATCAAGTGGGGTTTATCCCTGGAATGCAAGGATTCTTCAATATATGCAAATCAATCAATGTGATTCATCATACTAACAAATTGAAGGATAAAAACCATATGATCATCTCAATAGATTTGGAAAAAGCTTTTGACAAAATTCAACATCCATTTATGATAAAAACTCTCCAGAAAATGGGGATAGAAGGAAATAACCTCAACATAATAAAGCCATATATGACAAACCAACAGCTAACATCATTCTAAATGGTGAATAATTGAAAGAATTCCCTCTAAGAACAGGTACAAGACAAGGGTGCCCACTCTCACTACTACTTTCAACATAGTTTTGGAAGTGTTAGCCACAGCAATCAGAGAAGAAAATGAAATAAAAGGAATCCAAATTGGAAAAGAAGTAAAATTGTCACTCTTTGCAGATGACATGATATTTTACGTAGAAAACCCTGAAGAAGCAACCAGAAAACTGCTAGCACTAATTGATGAATTTGGTAAAGTAGCAGGATACAAAATTAATGCACAGAAATCACTTGCATTCCTATACACAGACAGCAAAAGAGTAGAAAGAGAAATTAAGGAAACATTCCCATTTACCATTGCAACAAAAAGAATAAAAGACCTAGGAATAAACCTGGCTAAGGAGGCAAAAACCTGTACGCAGAAAATTATAAGACACTTGTGAAAGAAATCAAAGATGGTACAAACAGATGGAGAGACATACCATGTTCTTGGATTGGAGGAATCAACATTATGAAAATGACTATACTACCCAAAACAATTTACAGATTCAATGCAATCCCTATCAAATTACCAATGGCATTTTTCACAGAAATAGAACAAGAAACTTTATGATTTCTATGGAAATGAAAAAGACCCCAATTAGTCAAAGCGATCTTGAGAAGGAAAGATGGAGCTGGTGGAATCAGGCTCCCTGACTTCAAACTATACTACAAGCCTACAGTGATCAAGACAGTATGGTACTGGCACAAAAACAGAAATATAGATCAATGGAACAGAATAGAGAGCCCAGAGATCAACCCACGCACATATGGGCACCCTATCTTTGACAAAGGAGGCAAGAATATACAATGGAAAAAAGACAGCCTCTTCAAGAAGTGGTGCTGGGAAAACTGGACAGCTACATGTAAAAGAATGAAATTAGAACACTTCCTAACACCATACACAAAAATAAACTCAAAATGGATTCAAGACCTAAATGTAAGGCCAGAAACTATAAAACTCTTAGAGGAAAACATAGGCAGAACACTCTATGACATCCATCAAAGTAAGATCCTTTTGGACCCACCTCCTAGAATCATGGAAATAAAATCAAGAATAAACAAATGGGACCTAATGAAACTTAAAAGCTTTTTCACAGTGAAAGAAATCATAAACAAGACAAGAAGACAACCCAAAGAATGTGAGAAAATATTTGCCAGTGAAGCAACTGACAAAAGATTGATCTCCAAAATATACAAGCAGCTCATGCATCTTAATACCAAAAAGGAAATAACCCAATCCACAAATGGGTGGAAGACCTAAATAGACATTTCTCCATAGAAGACATGCAGATGGCCAACAGACACATGGAAAGATGCTCAACATCACTAATCATTAGAGAAATCCAAGTCAAAGCCATAACGAGGTATCACCTCACACTTGGTCAGAATGGCCATTATCAAAAAATCTGGAAACAATACATGCTGGAGAAGGTGTGGAGAAAAGGGAACCCTCCCGCACTGTTGGTGGGAATGTAAGTTGGTACAGCCACTATGGAAAACAGTTTGGAGGTTCCTTAAAACACTAAAAACAGAACCACCATATGACCCAGCAATCCCACTCCTGGGCATATACCCTGAGGAAACCATAATCCATAAAGAAACTTGTACCACAATGTTCATTGCAGCACTATTTACAATAGCCAGGACATGGAAGCAACCTAAATGCCCATCAACAGATGAATGGATAAGGAAGATGTGGCACATATATACAATGGAATATTACTCAGCCATAATAAGGAACGAAATTGAGCTATTTGTATTGAGGTGGATGGACCTAGAGACTGTCATACAGAGTGAAGTAAGCCAGAAAGAGAAAAATAAATACCGTATGCTAACTCATATATATGGAATCTAAAGAACTTAGTGCTGATGAAGCCAGTGATAGGGTAAGAATAAAGATGCAGATGTAGAGAACAGACTTGACGACAAAAGGTGGGGGGCAAAGGGGAATCTGGGAAGAAGTGAGAGAATAGTATTGACATATATACATCACTGAATATAAAATAGTTAGCTGGTGGGAAACTGGTGCATAACACAGGGAGATCAACTCAATGATGGGTGATGACTTAGAGCACTGGGATAGGGAGTGGGAGGGAGTCGTGGGAGGGAGTCTCAGGAGGGAGGGGATATGGGGATACATGCATAAATACAGTGATTCAATTTGTTGTACAGCAAAAACTGGCACAAGAGTGTAAAGCAATTATATTCCAAGAAAGAGCTTAAAAACAAGTAAATGGATTGAATTCTTCAATAGAAAGACATATGATGTATCATTGGATCATATATATATATATATATATATGTATATATAATCCCAAAAACTCCTCCAAAAAACTGTTAGAACTAATAAAGTGGCGTCATACAAAATTAACATGCAAAAAAATCATTGTTTTCTATATTATAAGAATGAACTACCTCAGAGGAAATAAAGACAACAATCCCATTTACAATAGAATCAAAACAATGAAATACTTAGGAATAAATTTAATCAACAAGGTGAAAGATCTCTATAGTGTTAACTATAACACATTTATGAAAGAAATTGATGAAGACACAAATGGAAGGA
Organism: Hippopotamus amphibius kiboko; assembly: GCF_030028045.1. Lineage (NCBI taxonomy): Eukaryota > Metazoa > Chordata > Mammalia > Artiodactyla > Hippopotamidae > Hippopotamus > Hippopotamus amphibius. The sequence goes on along the minus strand of NC_080203.1, from coordinate 9,127,616 downwards.
TATTCATGTTTATGTATTGGAAGAATTAATATTGTTAAAATGTCAGTACTACCTAAAGCCATTCATAGATTCAATGTAATCCCTATTAAAACTTCAATGGCATTTTTTTACAGAAATAGAAAGAACAATCCTAAAATTCATATGGAGTTACAAAAGACCTGGGTAGCTGAAAGAATCCTGAGAAAGAGGAACAACGTTGGAGGCATCACACTTCCTGATTTCAAACTATATTATAAAGCTATAGTAATCAAAACAGTATGGTACTGGCATAAAACCAGACACGTAGACCAATGGAACCCAATAGAGAGCCCAGAAATTAAGCCATGCTTATATGGTCAACTATCAGTAATTTTGATAATGAAGCCAAGAATGTTTTATGGGGAAAGTATGGTATCTTCAATAAGTGATGTTGGCCAAATTGTATATTCACTTGCACAACAATGAAATAAGACCACTCTCTAACACCATTCACAAAAATTAACTTGGAATGTATTAAAGACATAGATCTGAAACTATAAAACTCCTAGAAGAAAACATAGGAAAAATCTCCTTGATATTGGTCTTGACATTGACTTTTTAGATATAACACCAAAAGCACAAGCAAGAAAAGCAAAAACAGACAAACCAAAAAGTAAAAAATACACCCCCTCCTAAAAAAGAAACAAACCCCACATGAAACTACACCAAGCTAAAAAGCTTCAGTATAGCAAAAGAAAAGATCAACAAAATAAAAAGGAAATATATGGAATGGGAAAATATATTTATCAACCATATATCTGACAAGCAGTTAATATCCAAAATATGTAAGGAACTAGTATAATTCAATATCAAAAACACAACCCAAATAAAAAATGGGTAAACGACCTGAATACACATTTTTCAAAGAAGCTATTCAAATGACCAACAGTTACATGAAAAGATGCTCAACATCACTAATGATCAGGTAAATGCAAATCAAAACCACAATGAGATATCACCTCATACTTGTTAGATTGGCTATTATGAAAAAGAGAAGAGATAACCAGTGCTGGAGAAGATGCAGAGAAAAGGGAACCCAGACACACTGTTGTTGGGAATGTAAATTGGTGCAGCCACTATGGAAAACAGTATGGAGGTTCCTCAAAAAATTAAAAATACAAATAGCATATGATTCAGCATTCCTCCTATTAGGCATACATGAAGGAAACAACATCACTATCTTGAAGAGATACCTGTACTCCCTTCATTGCAGCATTACTCACAATAGTCAAGGTATGGAAACAACCTAAATGTACTCAACAGATGAATGGATAAAGAAAATGTAAAATATATCTATGTGTGTGTGTGTGTGTGTGCATACATGTACACACAGTGGAATATTATTCAGCCATAAAAATTAAGGAAATACTGCCAATGAGACAACATGGATGAACTTTGAGGGCATGTGTTAAGTGAGTTGTCAAGCAAAGAAAGATAACTACTGTATGATCTCATTTGTATGTGGATTCTAAAAACATTGAACTCTTAGGAACAGAGAATGGATTAGTGATTTTGCCAGGGGCTGGGAGGTGAGAGAAGAGGAGGATTTACTTTATTGTATACTTAAAATTTGCTAAGAGGGTAAATCTTAAGTGTTCTCACCACACACAAAAAGAAAATGGTGAATATGTGAAGTGACAGGTATGTTAATTAGCTTGATTTTGGTGATTATTTCACAGTGTGTATGCATATCAAAACATCAACTTGTACACCTCAAATGTATTCAATATTTATTTGTCAACTATACTTCAATAAAGCTGGGGGGAGGGTGGAGAAAACCAAACCAAGACAAGACAAAACTGTGGAAACCAAATACCCAACAATACACTAGCTGGGTGATGCTGGCCACAATGCACTGTAGGAACACTGGAGGTGTAAGTGCCAGGAGGTGGGTGCTGGGAACCTGCCCACGTGGCAGGAGGTGGGCACTAGGGCATCTGGATGTGCTGTGGGAGCTGGGCTCTGGGGAAGGTGCTCACTTGTGGGAGCTGGACAATGGGGAAGCCGTGGGTGCAGAAGCTACCAGTGCTACAGAAACCTAGCAAGAGTGCACACAGGAACCAGGCAACAAAATGCCTTTCTCCAACAATGTCTCCTCATCACCCTCTGTTGGTCAGAGACGAGGAAAACTAAAGCATTCAGACCATTATTTGTAGTGAGGTGGATGGACCTAGAGTCTGTCATACACAGTGAAGTAAGCCAGAAAGAGAAAAACAAATACCGTATGCCAACGCATATATATGGAATCTAAAAAAATGGTACTGATGAACCCAGTGACAGGGCAGGAATAAAGCTGTAGATGTAAAGAATGGACTTGAGGACACGGAGGGGGTAGGGGGTCTCAGATGTAGTGAGAGAGTATCATAGACATATATACACAACCAAATGTAAAATAGATTGCTAGTGGGAAGCTGCTGCATATCACAGGGAGATCGACTTGATGACTGGTGATGACTTAGAGGGCCAGGACAGGGAGGGTGGGAAGGAGCCGCGGGAGGAAGGGGATATGGGGATATATGTATAAATGCAGATGATTCACTTTGGTGTACAGCAAAAACTGGCACAACAGTGTAGAGCAATTGTACTCCAATAAAGAGCTTAAAAAAATAAAATAAAGCACTCAGACCCATTTCACAGAGCAGGCAATAGTGGTCAATTTTGAAAAAGCGTATTCTGTAATATACATATATATATAATATTGTAACATGTATTATAATACATGTATCTAGCATGTATATAATAGGTTAGATGGTAATAAGTGGTATGGAGGAAAATTTTAAAAAGGTAAGAGAACAATGAACGACTGAGTGGGATCTCCTTTAGATTGGCTGAAGAGAGGGTATTTGAGCTGAAGTGATGGTGACACATACAAGTGAGCATGTGACCATGCAGAGGAAGAGTGTCCCAAGGCAGAAAAACCAGGAGGTGCAAAAGCCCTGAGACAGGAAGGAGCCTAAACCTATTGAAGGACATGAAAGACGCCTTTAGAATTCGCAGCATGTTGTATCCTCACAAGTGGAGAAAAATGAAGTGACTAGATCAGATTTAGATGTCAATAACTTCTACCAGCTACATGATATGGAGCTGTCCCTGTCCTAGTGCAGAGAATAAGGTACTTACTCTTTCTGAAATTCTCATTTCCAGATATCTCATAGATTTTAAGTCTGTTGCTGCTCTTTAAAAGGTTAAACATGGATTTATATGATTCAGCAATGCCACTCACAGGTATATACCCAAGAGAAATTGAAACATTCACAAAAACTTATACATGACTGGTCATAGCCACGTTATTCATAATAGCAAAAAAGTGGAAGCAACCCAAATATCCATTAAGTGATGAATGAATAAACAAGATATGACATGCCATTACAATGGAATATCATTTGGCCATAAAAAATGAATGGACTACTACAACAACATGAAGGACTTGTTACAACATGGATGAACCTTGAAAACATTCTGCTAAGTGAAAGAAGCCAGACACAAAAGACTAGGGGGTGGTGTGGGAAGACATTCGGGAACCTTTTTGTAACCTTGAAAATGTTGAAGTATGTGGGCCGAGCGATGGGATTCAGAATGTCCTGCTTGAGCAGTGGAGGAGCTGAGGGTGCGGGGCGTGGAGACTAATATCACCCTGTTTGGTCCTGAAGGATGGCTGGTTAGCCAAAGACGGGTAAGATTCCTCAAGGGAGGAACAACCTAAGACAGGCACAGTCGCAGAGGGGCCAACACGGGTGGGGCACAGACCCCCAATATCTGAGAGAGGTCTCCTGCCCCCAGGGCTGTTTTGCTCTCCACCCCCAGCTCAAATCCACACCTGCTCAACTCAGACCCAGGAAGTAAACAAAGATAATTGCCTCAGTCATGTGAGGCCTTTGATTGTTTATGAGTGTAACCTGAGAATGTTAGCCCACGAACTCAATAAAAGCAACCTGGGATGAGTCAGCAGGGCTCTTGATCCGAGAGGTCTTGAGCCCCCCGGTCCCACTTTTCAGTCTGTGTCTGTGTCTTCTTCAAGCTTGCGGCACCCGTCACTCGCCTCGAGTCGCCGAGCTGGTCTCGGCAGGGTGGGGGGATTGGGAGCGACTGCTGGTGGATAGAAGGTTTCTTTTAGAGGATGATTAAAACGATTGTTATGAGAATTGATTGTGGTGGTTGTGCAACTCTATGAATATACTAAAAACCATTAAATTGTACACTTTAAATGGGAGAGTTGTCTGGTATGTGAATTAAATCTCAATAAAGCTGTTACAGGGACTTCCCTGATGGTCCAGTGGTTAAGACTCCATGCTTCCAATGCAGGGGGTGCGGGTTCAATCCCTGGTTGGGGAACTGAGATCCCACATGCCGCACAGCCCAAAAAAGAATAAATAAATAAATAAATAAATAAATAAAATCAAAGCTGTTACAGTAAAATTCTGTTCTGCTGCTGACTTGGGTGCAGGGTCCAAGAATCCTTTCAAGTCTTTAGTACAGATTGAAAGAACACATCTGTTTACATGTACCTTTTCAGCGAAACAAGTTCTGTGTAATTGGACCTCAAAGTAGGCTCAGCCTATAGTACTATTGACATACACATTTGAAAATGTCTGAAAAAGTCCCCCTACAAGTCTCAAGTCAGTTGTTATATGGATTTTTGCCTCATTCTGCCACTAGCTCTATTTTTCTTAAGAAACACTGTAGAATCATAGGAAAAACACTGAATTTAGACGCAGAAGATCTTGATTTGAAACATAGTTCTACCACTTACTTAAAGATATACTAAACTATTGTTTGATTAAACATGCATACACACACGCACAGGCACACACACATCTCCCAAACAGATTCCAAAGCTATGACATCCTTTCATTTGGCAGTGTTCTCTAAATTGTGCTTCTGCTGGAAGCCTGCTCTGTGCACAAACCTGTACTTTGACAATGCAAAACCAACCATCAGTAATCCAGATTGATTTATTTGATCAATATGATTGGTAAGTCTTGTTTCCTTCATTTTGCAGAGGGGGAAGTAAGATTCAATTACTTCCATTGTGTGCCAGCCATGGAGGGCTGCTGCTCAGATTTATCGAGAGAGAACTTCCCATAAGGAGTACAGTCATTTGACAACTTTCAGATGTAGTGCTTTTTGTCTTCACTGCAGTGTTCAGCCCAGGACAGGCTTTCCTTAGGCAGCTCTAGCCAATGGCTGAGCACAATGGGGTACTAGGGTCTGGCTATTTCTACTCAGTGCTCTGGAGTCCCCTCTTGGGCTGGACCAGCCGTTCTGAAATCTTTACTACAGCCTGAATCTCTTCGTAACTAATCCTCCTTTCTTCCTCCCTCCTTTCACACGTGTCATGCCTGCATTGCTCTCTGAAAGCTTTCCCTGCCTACTCCTGCCTTCTCTTCCCCCTTATCTATCGCAGTGGTTACTCCCAATAAATCTTTTGCACTTCTAGCTCTGTCTTGGTATCTCCTTTCTGGAGGACCTAAACTGACACTCTTTGGTGGAGCCAAGATACAAGTCTTCTGACTGCAAGGTCATTCCACAGAGCTGCCTATAGCTATTATGAATAGCTCACTGGAACTAACTGGAAGAGACTAACTAGATAAACTATTGCCTGGGTTTACCATGCCCCAGTCCCTGTAAAGTCCTGTATGGATAAAGCCACTTTTATAGAAAGAACAAGCTCTTGTGGCTGAATCCAATATACTCAAGGACATTCATTCATTCAGCAAGAGGAAAGAAATGAACCAATAGTTAATAACTATTGCTCTCCATGAAATGTTTCCTGTGAGCTATCAATATGTATATGCAAAGGTCTGTCCCACCACGCATACCCCTGTAGGTACCACCTGAAACTAATTGCTTTCTTCCTTAATGCCCAACTGCGATCAACTACACTGAGAGAATGGAGGTTTGGAATGGGATTTGAGGTGGCAGCAGGAAAGAGGTAATTTTTGGAGTGCACAGACCACATCAGGAGAAGTCAATCCACTAGCATGAGGGTATTAGCTCTACTATGTGGGGAATTAGGCAGAATAGAAAGGCAATACGTACTTGTGTTGGCAGTTTTGCATCTTTGCCTAGAGCCCCTAGACAGCAAGATCCTTTGTGCCCTCCCCCCCTTCCTGTATCCTCCCTTCAAATGCAAACAAATAGACTTTATTGAGCACTTACTGTATGCCAAGCTCCATACTAGGAATCTTGGGGCTTCCCAAACCTAAGGTCAAGTGGAGAGACAAATGTGAAGACGACCTCTAAATGCAAGGTGGGACGTGACAAGGACTCTAATGATAATGCTAAGAGTGAGAGCGAAAGAAGAGATTGGTTCTGAAAGGGACTCTCTAAGGAGGTTTATTGAAGTCAGGGGTTAAAGGACTGGATACATAAAGAGGAATAAAAGTTGAGCAGAGCAGGCATTCCAGACAGCAAAGCCAGCAGGAAGAAGGGCACCACCGTAAGTGATGGCATGGCTTTAGGGGAACAAACAAGAATCGTTGAGCTGTTGTAGAGTCAAGTCCCGGGCAGGGAGGAGCAGAGCTGGGTGCCAGTAGAGCTAGAAGGGGCCAAGTCCTACAGGGTCTTATGTGCCAAGTTAAGGACCATGTATTCTATCCTACAGATAACCATGAGTTGTATGTATGTGGGAAGGGGTGTTTATATGATTTTTTACATTAATAAGTCTGACTCTGAAATCTACAATGTGTGCTATACATCTTCAGAAATGCACACCTCTGTTCCATAATGCATTTACATACTAGAAAGAACACTAGAGGACTTCCCTAGTGGCACAGTGGTTAAGAATCCACCTGCGAATGCAGGGCACACGGGTTTGAGCTCTTGTCTGGGTAGATCCCACATGCCGAGGAGCAACTAAGCCCATGTGCCACAACTACTGAGACTGAGCTCTAGAGCCCGTGAACGACAACAACTGAGCCCATGTGCCACAACTACTGAAGCCCGCATGCCTAGAGCCCACGCTCCACAACAAGAGATGCCATCACAATGAGAAGCCTGCGCACTGCAACAAAGAGTAACCCCTGCTTGCCGCAACTAGAGAAAGCCTGTGCACAGCAACGAAGCCAATAAATGAATAAATAAACAAATAAATAAATTTCAAAACAAAACAAAAACACTAGACCATGGTGAAGCAGCTAAGCCTCTTTAGATTTCAGTTTTCTCATCTGTAAAATGAATATGACCTCTGAGGTTCCTCCTACCCTACATTTCTATGATTCTGTTCTTAATAGCTTGTCTTGACATAACTTAGACGATGATAGCTCGGTGTGAAAATCTACTTGAATTGGGTCTCTACCATTAATGTGAAGTAGTTAAGCAATTAGCAATTTAATTTGACAGTATAGTTGAGTTTCCAAAGTAGATTTATTTGAATTGGGTCAACTATCTGGGTAAGACACTTCTACTGCTGGAAGGCAAGCTGCTCGGCTAATGTTTTTTAAAAACATAAGCTTTGGTTCCACGTTTGAAATCCGATGCCTATTTTACATTGGTCCCAATACCTCAAGAAGCAGCGGCCTGTCAGGCTTGCTGATATTTAAACATCTGGGAAATGCCCCCAGCTCACCCCAGTCATTAAATCTGATGACTTGTTTGGTCCAGAGCGGCAGAACAGGCAGGCAGCTGCATAATCGAGTGCTGCACTGGGTTTTGGGGTCCTTTTTTAAAGGTTACTCTCAACCCAGCCCTTTCCAGTTAACCATCTCCTTGGTGATGACAAGGAGTTGGTTTATTCAGCAGATCATAAATGCAAAATGATGAACCTGGGGCTGTAGAGATAAGGATTGTCTTGCCTATCTGGTGAATCATACAAAGAATTTGGGCTTTGGAAGGCCCTTAGAAGTCAGCTTGCCTAAATCTTTCATTTTACAAATAAGGAAGCCATTAGGTCGGTTTGCTCTTTTCGAATTCACAGATACTTGCAACCTATTCTTTTGGAGCCCCAATCCTCCTAAACATTGGCCAGAATCATGGAATTTTCTCTCTGTAAAAATGTGATTTCCTATCAGTTGAATACTTTTGATGATAGCAACATGGCTTAGCTACAGAAGGGAATCAGGCATGAGTATACCAGCAGATTATTCATTTGTCTGTTCCCAAGGGGCCTCATTTCTCTTTAATACTGACCTTCTTCAACATTTATGTAAATTTGTCCAACGTTCCTTCAGCAGCTTTTATTCAGCTGGTTTTGTTCTCCTCTCAGAGATGAGTAAGATATGTTCTCCGCTTTGAAGAGATCATTCTTTCTTGGGGGTGGACACTCTGTAAAGCAACTGCAATTGAATGTGACAAGTGCTATTGAAGGGAAATAGATGTAAAGACAAAAATGAGAGAGCAATTATTTCCAGCTAAGGTAGGAGAGATTGAGACAGAGAGACACTTGAGCTGGCCCTGAGAGGGAGAGAGGAGGTGTGGCAAGCAGTTGAGGAGCGGGATGTAGGGGAGGACATTCTAGACACGATGATGACTCAAAGGCATTGAAACATACAAGACTACGGCACAATCAGGAAGCACAAGTGTACAACTGGAGTTGAAGGTGTCTGGTACAAAGGGGCCTGGGTGGTGACCCTCAAATTCAAGTTGGAGCGTGATTGTGGAGAATTTTTTAAGGCAACTTAAGGCATAGGGGGTTTGTCCTATAGCTGTTGTCCTATAGGTGGTAGCTCACAACAATTTGTGAGTGTGACATGGTTTAGAAAGACACCCTTGTAACTTCCATGTGCAAGATGGACCGAATGCCAGGAGCTCAGTGAGAAGGTGGCCCTAAATGCATAGCTATCCCCGACCACACGTGTATGGTTTCATTTCTCTGTGTGTGTCAGGCTTTACTTGGCATGAATCATTATCTAGAAAACAGTTGTATTGGTCTGTTCAGGCTGCCATAAAAAAATACCACAGACTGGGTGGCCTAAATAACAGAAATTTGTTTTCTCACAGTTCTGAAGACCAGAAGTTTTAATTCCACAAAAATGTATTGTGTATCAACTAAATGCCAAGCAATTGGCTAGGGCCTGAGGGATCTGGCAGGCGTCATACCTACGTCTATGTCCACCATCAAAGAATGCCAGCTGGTCATGCTCTTTGAAACCACAGCTTCGGGACAGATCCACAGGGAAGACCAGCTAGATGAGCCGAATCCAGAGACAAACTTTCTATCGAGGGCAAGGAAGTAATTATTTTAGGCTTTGTGGGCCATACAGTCCCTATTGTGACTATTCAACTCTGCTTTTGAAGCACGGATGGTTAAGGCCACAGACAATATGTAAACAAATGGTCTTAGCTGTGTTGCGATAAAGCTTTCTTTATCAAAGCAGGCCAATTTTGGCCTATGGGCTGTATTTTACCAGAATCTAGACACTGGGGTGAAAGATCACCTTAGTGTACATAAAATTGTAGTATCTGGGAACTGAATGGACTGTATAGACATTGCCCTCTGTTTTAGTCAAGTGACAGAATCCCAACCCTGGTAAATCCAACTCTCCACTTACCTACTGCAATAGGTCAACGTGAATTGAGAAGAGCACAGGATCATGCTACCCAGAAATCCTACTGCATTTACCTAACACGCTTATTTTTCCTCATCCCCAGGAGACTTTCTAATGCTTTTCTTTCTCACCTGACCTCCAGCACGACAGTGGCCGCCATGGATGTGTGTGCCTGGCTCTCCCTGCAAGAAAGTACTTGCTGTTTGGATGTTCACTTCTTCAGGGACCATCTTAGCCACCTTCTTCCCAGGTAAGCCCTAGGCCATGAATGAAAATGACAGAGGTACAATGGCATGGCCATTTTGGCTAAGGTAGAACTCTCTAACTCTGCCTCTTTGCCCCAGAGCTCTGCTTTGGGTTGGTCTATACTTTTTTGAACGTCATCACCATCTGAATTTATCCTCTCTTGACTCTGTTTCCTGTACCCTTCCTGTGCACAGGTGTCAAAACAGCCTAATTTATTTTAAACAGCAATAGAGTATGCCACATGCAGAAACATTTAGAGCTACTTTTATTTTTTCTTGTCTTAACATTTAAAACATTTGTTATAGCAAAAGGTTTTTTTAAAAAATGCTTTCCTAAAGGAAAGCACTGAATCATCATGCTGCTAATGGTGGCTATGGCTTCAGCTATGGTTTGCTGTTCTCTGCAGACCTCCCACTGCACCCTAAGCATTGAGCTGTTCTCCCAGGAGACTAAAGCAGCACTTCAACACCAAAGAGCAGCACTGACCGAAAGATAACAAGGTGTGACAAGAACTGACAGCTATTTTTCCATACCATTCAGAATAGTAAGGGAGTCTGGACTCCCCTGTAAAGCTTTGTCTCCCCAATGACTGTACCTTGGAAACACATTTATTGTATTTCATACTTGTGATTTGACTCTATGATACAAGAAAGAAATGTTTTGAAAGAGAAGCACAGGGTTTAGATTGTTATTTTGTCTTTCTATTGATTGAATTAGTACTGTATCAACTGGCTAATTCTTTTCTAACACTCATACGTCCCGTGTGCAGAGTGCTTTGCCATTGAGAGGTTCCGGCCTCCAAAGTTTCATGTGACTCTTCTTACAATTTTGTGAGAGGACGAGAACAAGTAATGTTATCTGTGTCCTACATATAAGGAAAATGAGGTTCATAGAGGTTTGGTGCTTTTTTTCAATGTCACATAGCAGGAAAATGCAAAAGCTGTCACTAGATCCTAAGTTGTTCAAGTCTGACCAAGACCCATTCTCCAATACTGTATGGCTTGAGAGATGTTACTCTGACAAAATACAAGAATACATCTGTTATTTCAGTCCAAGCTTTTATCAAATATGGCTTAGTGCATAATAACAAGTGAGGAACATTTGTTTCTTTATTCCACTTGCATGAGATGCAAAATAAAATAAAATATTCATTAGTGAAAACTCCTTTGAAGTAGAATACTTGTATGCCCTGCTTAAGTATTAAAAGCTGCCAGTTGTTCATATTCACTAAGACAATTTTTGTGCAAAAACTAATTTGGTTGTGACTCATAATGAAGGTTTAGTGGATACAACAACACAGGAATGGAAGAAACAGTGAATTCTGTGCCATTGGCATTTGGTTACCAACCAACTCATTGGGCTATAGGATTAGACTCATCAATAAGCCATTGGCCATAATATGACTGTTGAAAACATGTCTAATGATTTTTTGGCCCAGGGAAACTAATGAAATTGAGCAGTTACGCAAGTTTTTTTTTCTTTTTTCTCTTTTGTAGCTCTCCAACTAAGCAGAATAAATTTACTAGCATTAAAAAGTTGAACTTGAAATAATTTAATGAAGCTAGTGAAAATATTAAATGGGTAATTACACTTATCATATTAATGGGAAATAAAAGATATAACAAAGCTTATGGAAATGTGATTTATTCAGGAGAAGGAATTAGGAAAGCAAATATAGATATTTTAATTTGTTTTTATGCAAGCAAAGTGTTGACACCATCTTGCAGTGAAAAATGACTTCAAGCACGCAGAATATAGGATAAAAATGGAAAGTGTGCCTTTAATGCCACCTCTCTTTCCCAGAGACAACAACTGTGAACAGTTAAGTGTCTGTTTCTAGCTGTGTGCATGTACAAATAAACATTTTTATATTAATTGGACTTGGCTCCATGTATTGTTCCACTACTCTTATTTTCACTAAATGATATGTATTACAGATTGTTCGATGTCAGAGCATGTGTGATTATGTTTAAATGTATCATATTAGTCTGTAGTATAGATGATATTGCAACTTATTTCGCCACTTCCCAATTAATATCCACTTAAGTTGTTGCCCATCAACAACATAGTGAGTGACATTGTACATGACTGTTGGTTCACATAAGGATCAATACCCACAAATCAAATCATGGGTTTAAAGCATCTGAACATTTAATATGTATGTACATCCTGCTGAATTGCCTTCCAAAAAGACTACCCATCTATTTTATCCCCCATAACATGAGATAAATGTTCATAAACGTGTATGTTATTATAATTTGAAAATTTTATCTTTTCAAAGAAAACTCTTGGTTTCCTCAATCTTTTCTATTGTCTCTGTTCTCTATTTCATTTATTTCTGCTCATATCTTTATTATTTCCTTTCTTTTGCTAACTTTGACTATAGTTTCTTCTTATTTTAAAAGTTCCTTGAGGTAGAGTTAGGTTGTCTATTTGAGATCTTTCTTTTTTCCTGATGTATGTGTTTATCACTATAAACTTCCTTTTTAGATCTGCTTTTGCTACATGCATAAATTTTGATATGTTGTGATCCCATTTTCATTTAGTCTCAAGATAATATTTAATTTTCATTTTGATGTCTTATTTGATCTATCAGTTATTCAGGAGTGTGTTTTTTAATCTCTGTGTACTTGTGAGTGTTCCATCATTCTTCCTGTTATTGATTTCTGCTGTCATTCCATCGTGGTCAGAAAAGATACTTGATATAGTGTCTACTTTCTTAAATTTATTGAGACTTGTTTTGTGGCCTAATATGCAATCCTAGAATATGTTCCATGTGTGCTTCAGGAGAAAGCATATTCTGCTCCTATTGGATGGAATTTTTTTGTATATATCTGTTAGGTCTGTGCATAAATACAATTGTTATAACTTCTTAATGGCAAATAAATAAAATTATAAATGAGACAGGAGACATTACAACTGATACCACAGAAATACAAAGGATCATATGAGACTACTATTAAAAACTATATGCCATCAAATTGTATAACCTAGAAGAAATAGATAAATTCCTAAGAACGTATCACTACCAGGATGGAATCATGAAGAATTAGACCATCTGAACAGACCAGTAGTAAGTAAGGAGTTTACATCAGTAATAAAAAAGCCGAGGCAGATGCAACCAAACATTTAAAGAATTAATGCCAATTCTTCTCAAATTATTCCAAAAAATAGAAGAGGATGGAATACTCCCAAACTCATTTTACAAGGCCAGCATTACCATGATACCCAAAGCCAAATTGTGAAACTACAAGAAAACTACAGGCCAGTATCCCTGATGAATATAGTTACAAAGATTCTCAACAAAATATTAGCAAACCAAATTCAATGGCACATTTAAAGGGTTATATATTACAATCAAGTGGGATTCATCCCTAGAAAACAAGCATGGCCCTACATATGCAAATAAACAAGTGTAATACAGCATACTAATATAATGAAAGATAAAAATAACATGATCATCTCAATAGATGCAGGAAAAGCATTTGTCAAAATTCAACATCCTTTCATGATAAAAACTCTTTAAAAGTTGGATATATAAGGAGCACATCTCAATGTAATAAAGGCCATATATGACAATCCCAAAGGTAACATCACACACAATGGTGAAAGTTTGAAAGCTTTTCCTCTAAGATCAGGAACAAGACAAGTGTGCCCACTCTTACCACTACTCAACATAGTATCAGAAGTCCTAGCCAGAACAATCAGGCAAGAAAAAGAATACATGCATCTGAATTGAAAAGGAAGAAGTAAAACTGTCTCTGTTTGCAAATGACATGATCTTATATAGAGAAAATCCTGAAGACTCCACCAAAAAAAACTATAAACAAATTCAGTAAAGTTACAAGATACAAAATCCATGCACAAAAATCACTTGTATTTCTATACACTAACAATGAATTATCTGAAAAAGAAATAGAGAAAACAATCTCATTTACAATAGCATAAAAAGCAATCAAATACTTAAGAATAAATTTAACCAAGGAGATTAACAGTCTGTACTTAGGAATAAATTTAACCAAGGAGGTTAACAATCTGTATAGAGAAAACTGTAAAATATTGATGAACGAAAGTGAAGAAGACACGTTTAAATGGAAAGCTATCCCATGTTAATGGATTGAGAGAATTAATATTGTTAAAACATCCATACTCCCCAAAGTAATCTATAGATTCAATACATCCCTTTAAAATTTCAATGGCATTTTTATAGATGTAAAAAAATCCTAAAATGTGTATGGAACCACAAAAGACTCGAAGTAGACAAAGCAACCATAAGAAAGAAGAACAAAGTTGGAGTCATCACACTTCCTGATTTAAAACTATGTTACAAAGCTAAAGCAATCAAAAGAGTATGGTGGTGACATAAAAACAGATATATCAACCAATGGATCAGAATCAAGAGCCCAGAAATAAAGCCATGCCTATAGAGTCAAATAAAATTACAATGGAACCAAGAATATTCAATAGGGAAAAGGTGGTATCTTAAACAAATGGTGCTGGCCAATCTGATATTCACATGGAAAAGAATGAAACTGGACCCCTCAGAAATGAAATGAAACTGTTACCCACGCAGAAAAATTAACTTGAAGTGGATTAGAGATTTAAAAATAAGACCTGAAATCATACAACTCTTAGGAGAAAACATAGGGAAAAAGTTCCTTGGCATTGGTCTTGACAACGATTTTATGGATATGACACCCAAAGCACAATCAATGAAAGCAAAAATAAACAAGTGTGACTACATCAAACCCAAAGTCTTTTGCACAGCAAAAGAAATGATCAACAAAATGAAAAGGCAACCTACAGAATGGGAGAAAATATTTGTAAACCACATATTCTATAAGGGGTTGCTATCCAAAATATATAAGAAACCCATACAACTCAATAGCAAAAAACCCCAAATAATTCAATTGAAAAATGGCAAAGAACCTGAATAGACATTTTTCCAAAGAAGATATTCAAATGGCCAACAGGTATTGAAAAGGTGCTCAACATCACTAATCACCAGGGAAATGTATCTCTAAACCACAATGAGATATCATCTCACACCTGTTAGAATGGCTATTATCAAAAAGACGAGATAAGAAGTGTTGGCAAGGATGTGGAGAGAAGGGAACCCTCCTGCACTGTTGGTGGGTATGTAAATTGGTTCAGCCACAACGGAAAACAGTATGGAGATTCCTCAAAAAATGAAAAATGAACTAGTATATGGTCCAGCAATCCCAATTCTGGATGTTTATCTGAAGGAAATGAAATCACTATCTTGAAGAGATATCTGTACCCCTGTGCTCACTGCAGCATTATTTATAATATCCAAGATACAGAAACAACCTAAGTATCTGTATCTGTCCACAGACGAATGGATAAAGAAAATGTCACACACACACACACACACACACACACACACACACAATGGAATATTATTCAACCATAAAAAGAAGGAAATCATGCCATTTGCGACAACATGGATGGACCTCGAGGGCATTATGCTAAGTGAAATGTCAGAGCAAGACAGATACTGTGTGATCTCACATATACGTGGAATTTTAAAAAGTACAAATTCATGGAAACAGAGAAGAGATTGGTGATTGCCAAGGCTGGGGGCTGAGAGGTGAGGAAAATGGGTGAAGGTGGTCTAAGGGTACAAACTTCCAGTTGTAAGATGAGTAAGTTCTGGGAATGTAATGTACAGCATGGTCACTCTAGTTCACAGTACTGTATTATATATTTGAAAGTCTCTGGGACAGTAGATTTTAACAGTTCTCATCTTTTAAAGGTGAGAACACACACACGCAAAGGTCACTATGTGAGTTGTGTTAACTAGCCTTACTTTTGTAATCATTTCTCAACATATACATATATAAAATCACTACATTGTATAACTTAAACTTAGACAATGATATATGTCAATTGTATCTCAATAAAGCAGGAAAAAATTTAGAATTTTGCCTATCTGATGGGCAAAAACATCTTATACTTGGCATTAATTCCAACTTACCTAATTAATAATTAGAATGGATATAATTTTAGATATTTTTTGCCCCTATGACCCTCTTGTGAAATATCTTTATAATTTTTGCTTAATTTCCTACTGAGTTGTTTTGCCTTTGACTTTAGGTTGTTAGAAGATCTGTATATATTCTGGATTTTAATCCTGTCTGTTTTAAATAATTTTTCTCAGCCTTATACTTATATTTTGCTTTTTCCTTATGCTGTCTGTCATTAAATGATGTGTTTACATACTCAAATCTGTTGATCTTTTCCTGTAGGCTTCTGTGTTTTGTGTCTTGCTTAGAAAGGCATTTTCCACTTTGAAACAATGAGTAAAGCTTCTCTTAATTTTTCCAGTATGTTTGAAATTGTGTAGTTTTCATACCCAGATATTTAATCCATATGGAGTTTAATTTTTGAATGATCTGATGAAAATATCCAATCATCTGTTTTTTTTAACAGATAGACAATTGTCCTAAGACCATTTGATAGATATTTAATTCATCCCTGACTGAATATCAAGTTTCTCTATAAACCTGTATTTGTTTTTAGACTTTATTTTCTGTTCCATTGATGTATTTTTCTAGTCCTGTGCCAGGGGTACACTCTCTTAATTACTATAACTTTATAGGTAGAGGGCTACTACCCCACCCCTGTTGTGCTATATGAAATATGCCCCTTCTTTTCTCATGCATTTTCTTTTCCAAATAAGTTTTTGAATCAGCCTTTGAAGTTCTTTGACAAAAATGCTAGATTTTAAAAACTTGAGAGTGCATTGATTTTATGGATTATTTCTAGCTATGTTCCCTTTCTCATTCCTAAAGTTAAAACAATTGTGCATTTATTTGGTCTTCTCTTTTCCTCCAAACCTGCATTCAGATTTCACAAAGATTTGTATTGTACCAATGACATTGGTTTTTTTTTTTTTTTTTTGTAAAATCTGCCCTTTTCACAGGCAACAAAAGTAAAAAAAATTAAGCTGTATCAATATTAAAAACTTATGTGCGTTAAAAGACAAAATCAAAAGAAGAAAATTCAACCTATAGAAGGGGTAAGATATTTGCAAAGCATGTACCTGATAAGGGGTTCTTATTTAGAATATATAAAAACTCCTACAACTCACCAACAAAACCCACAAATACCCAATTAAAAAATGGGCAAAAGACTTAAATAGAAATTTCTGCAAGGAAGGCACGTAAGTGGCCACAAGCATGTGAAAAGATGCTCAACATCACTAATCTTTAGGGAAATGCAAATCAAAGCCCAAAATGAGATATCACCTCACTTCTATTAGAATGGCCACTACTAAAGGCAAACAAACAAACAGAAAATAACAAGTGTTGGTGAAAATATAGAGAAATTAGAACACTTGAGCACTATTGGTGGAAATGTAAAATGGTGTACTTGCTATGGGAAACCTTATGGCATTTCCTCAAAAGATTAAACATAAAATTTCCATATGATCCAGAAGGTCCACTTCTGGGTATATACCAAAAGAATTAAAACAGTATCTCAAAGAGATATGTGTACACCCACGTTTATAGCAGCGTTATTCACAATAGCCAAAAGGTGAAAGCAAAGAAGTGTGCATTGATGAATGAGTGGATAAGGCAAATGCGATACATGCATACAGCAGAATATTATTCAGCCTTAAAAACGAAGAAAATTCTAACATATGGTAAAACATAGATGAACCTTGAGGTCATTATGCTAAGTGAAATAGACAGTCACAAAAAGACAAATACTATATGATCCCACTTATGTGGGACACCTAGAGCAGTCAAATTCATAGGAACAGAAAGTAGACTGGTGGTTCCCAGGGACTTGGGGGAGGAGGGCATGGGAAGTTATTACTTAATGGAAATAGAGTTTCAGTTTTGCAAGATGCACAAGTTCTGGAGATTGGTTGCAAACAATGTGAATATGTTTAACAGAAATGAACTGTACAGTTAAAAATGATTAAGATGGTCAGTTTTACATTGTGTTTATTTTATCACAATTAAAACACTGGCTTTTGGCTTTATTAATCAAGTCTATGTTTTTAATGTTTACCATTTCTTAATTTCTGTTTTTATTTGTTGCTTTTGCTTTCCTTGCAGCAATTTCACTCTTTTCATTAGCGTTTGCAGTAAAAGTAGAGGTGTGTTAATCTCTCAACATGATTGTGAAAAAATGTCAAAAATTTCTTTTATTTCCAGAATTTTTGCTGTATATATTTTTAAATGTTGCTAGGCTCAGAAAGATTTCTGGATGCTATATCTTTCAGGCAGATTGAACATTTTCTCAATATTAAAAATTGTTCTGTAACCCTCTTAGTCCAATTTAATTCTTTTGACTATGAATTCTTCTTTGAATTAGTATCAGCACTCCTGTTTGTTCCCTCCTAGGTCTTTGACTAGTGTATCCATTTTTTCTTTCTGTCACTTAATTTTTAATCATTCTCTGTCCCATTAGTGTAGATCTGCCTCTTATCAGTAAAGCATACCTGTATTTTTTTCCCTTTTTTTTTAGCTCTTTATTGGAATATAATTGCTTACACTCTTATACCAGTTTTTGAGGTGCACCAAAGTGAATCAGCTGTATTTACACGTATATCCCCATATCCCCTCCCTCCCGTGACTTCCTCCCGCCCTCCCTATCCCAGCCCTCTAAGTCATCACCCATCATCGAGTTTATCTCCCTGTGTTATGCAGCAACTTCCCACTAGCTATCTATTTTACATTTGGTAGTGTATCTATCTCTATGCTACTCTGTCACTTCATCCCAGCTTCCCCTTCACCCCCCCACCCCCCTCCATGTCCTCAAGTCCGCTCTCTAAATCTGCATCTTTATTCTTGTCCTGTCATTGGGCTCATCAGTACCATTTTTTTATATTCCATATATATGAGTTAGCATACGGTATTTGTTTTTCTCTTTCTGGCTTACTTTACTCTGTATGACAGTCTCTAGGTCTATCCACCTCATTACATATAGTTCAATTTCATTCCTTTTTATGGCTGAGTAATATTCCATTGTATATATGTGCCACATCTTCTTTATCCATTCATCTGTTGATGGGCATTTAAGTTGCATCCATGTCCTGGCTATTGTAAATAGTGCTGCAATGAACATTATGGTACATGTTTCTTTTTGGATTATGCATACCTGTATTTTTAAAGTCGATGCTGGAAGCCCCTATTTTGTAATAGTGGAATTTATATACACTCATATTTACTGTTATTAACAATTTGCTTGATTTTATTCCTGCCACCTAATTTTATGTTGTCTGTTTACCACGCCTTTATTATTTTGTTTTCTCCTTCCCCACTCCTTGCCATTTTGTTAGACTGATCAAAATTTCTTGGTTCCATTTTCCTTACTGTTTCTCATTTCTAATACTTTAAAAATTTTGCACATATTTAAACTTCTACTTTTTAATAAACGTTTAGAAATAATATTTTTATGTTCTTCAGAAATAGAAGACTCCCGTTCCCCTGAGATTCCCTGTGCAGTCATCATCTGAGGTTTTTGTTCTATAGTGTCATCAGCTTTCTACATAATGTAAACACATTTATTTAGATGTAACCGGAAAGTATACTATATTCTTTGATCACCACTCATGTGTCTGGTATCATCCCATTCCTCCTTCCCTCCCTCCCTCCCTCCCTCCCTCACTTCTTTCCTTCCTTCCTCCCTTCCCTTCCCTTCTTTCTTTTGTTTCCCTTTCTCCTTCCCTCCCTCCCTCCCTCCTTCCTTCCCTCCCTCCTTCCTTCCCTTCCTTCCTTTGTTGTTTTTGGTTTCATTAAAACCTGCTGTCAAATATTTCTTTCAGAGAAGGTGTCTAGATAGTAAACTTTCTGATTTCTTGTTTGTTCAAACTGTCTTGAGCTTACCTTCACATTTGAATGGTAGCTTGGTTAGATATTGATTTTTAGGTTCAAAATCATTGTCATGCAAATTGTACACTCTAAATATATGCAGTTTATTGTATGTTAACTGTATCTCAATAAAAGTTCAAAAAAAAATCATTGTCATGCAGAAGTACTGATGATAAGCCTGATGCTGGTGTGATTTTTGTTTTCCTCCACTGGAAGCTTTTCAGATTTAGAGATCTGAAATATCACCAGGATGTGTCCAGATGTGGGGCGAGTGTCCTGTTTTCATTCACCTTCTGTGATACTCAGTGGATCCTTTCACACTGAAGTGTTCTGTGTTTCCCCCACACTGGGGGTTTTCCTGGGCTGACTCTCTGATTATTACCTCTCATCCATTCACTTGGTTGTTGTTCTCGACTCCTATTAGTGGTTGTTGGAATTTATATCTCAGAACATCTTCACCCAATATTCCATGTCTGGGCATTTTTTTCTATATTCTGACAGATTCCCTCTATTTTATCTTCTAGATCATGAATTTAGTCTTTCCCTATTTCTATTTTGTTATTCAGCCCTTCTATTAAATGCCACATTTGCCAGTCAGTTTTAGTTTTTAAATCCTTTTTTTTTCATTGTTGGATTACTTTTCTTTGTAGAAGTCTTTTCTTGTTTAATGGATGAAATATCCTTTCACATCCTAAGTATATACACTTCTTCATTCCCAAATTATCTATTTCCTATAGAGTCACCTTTGTCCAGATTATACACCTTGGTCCTTTTCCCTCATCTTCCTTGTTTTCCTCACATCTGATGATTCACTTTACTTTGAATGAAGATTTGCATTGATTAGTCTAGATCTGAGGGGAGCAGTTCTGTTGGCCCAATGGTATTCTCCCCCAAGTTATGGCAGGCAGCTGACTGAGGCTCTGGGTAAGTAGTTGGAGTGTGTCAACTGGCCGACTTCTCTACGGGGTGGATGGGCTTAGTGGCATCTCTAATCCACTTCTAAGAAGGAGTGCTCTATGCTGCTGGTGGAGGATTTTAGTGTAACTCCCTCCTAGGCAATGCTGCTCCCCACACTAATACCCATATCACACAACACACACACACACACACACACACACACACACACACACTTTTGTAAGGAACTTTCTCCAGTCAGGTAGTTTCTTTCTGTTTTAGCCTAGGGTCAAAAGCCACAGCTGTATGTCACTCTGTGTGTGTGTGTGTGTGTGTGTGTGTGTGTGTGTGTAGCTACAGGGATTGCTGGGAAAGAATGTCTTTCTCTTAAAAAGCGATAATTAACTTGAAAAATTTCCCAGGAATCCCTCAGGTTCTTTGTTTTCTCTGTTCTTCGAGTTTCCATAATTCTGTCATCACCTTAGAAAGTTGTTTGTTCCTTTCTGTCCTTTAGGCTGTATTTTCTCTTGTTTCTGTATCTCAGACAATCCAATTGCATCTACTTTGAGAAGCACCTCACAGTTCAAGTCCTTGGTTGCAATTCCTCTTGTTTTTTAGTGCTATCGTGGGTATGTGTGCAATTGGTGTGGGGGTGGTGAGATGTGTACAACACACATGTGTAACAGTTCCGTCAGTTTTAACAATTAGTGCAGAAGTTCAAGTAGATCATGTGATGAGTCCAACATAATGTAGTTGAAAAATGATAGCCGTTCCTCCCTCAACATCTCTTCTAGGTATTGTGCTTGGTACAGCATGTGCATTTTCTCAAACGCTTGAACACCATTGGAAGATAAGCTCCATGGGACAGGGACTGTAGGATATCTTGTCCAATATTGTATTCGTAGTGCCTAGCATAGCACCCAGCACATAGTAGCTGCTCAATAAGTATTTGTTGAATGAAAACCCCATCAGATAAGTAATAAACTTACTAACAATGAGCAGATAATGAAACCTAAGCTCAGACAGCTTTATTAGACTTCTCTAGGCTGTCAGTACTGGAGAGAGGATGCAAATACATATCCATATGTCCTAAGCTTGCTCTTACATACGACAATACCCTTTAAGTGAAACTCTAGAAAAGAGATATGAATAATTGTTCTAGATCTGACTTGAGTTCTGTTTTTCTCTCTATAATGAAGTTGTGTATCAAGATTTGCCCTTGTGTGTGCAACAAAACAAGAATCTCTTCTCTGGGGCACTGGACACAGATTTTAGATGGGAGAGATGTGGCTTTAGAGCAGTTCATATTAATAAGGCCTGAGAGTTTTAACTTATCACAGGTTCAAAGTGACCCCACAGCGTGGCATGATCAATGCAAAAAGTAAGTTTACTTTAGGGCAAATATATGGAAATAGAATGCCCAGGACAAGTCCCGGTGTATTCGATGTTCATTAGCTCTCCTCTGGAGAATTCTATTTATCTCTGGGACATTCACAAGCCATGTTGCCTGTGGTATAGTAAAGGACCGGGTATATTTAATATCTAGCCAGGCTTGTGGTTTCAATTTATCCTTCTCTCTTTGCACCCATGGACACTGCCTTCACTGAAGACCTCATCATCCTTTCCCTTTGCAGCAACCCATTGACTTGTCTCCCTGTCTCCAGTCTGACCACTTCAGGTGCACCCTCTACACAGCAGCCAGAGTGATCTTCCCAAAACAAAAATCAGATCCTATCATACTTCTTATTAAATCCCATTAATGGCTCCCTGGGGCTGTAAAGCTAAAATAACATGAGAGGTGAGGTCCTGTATGGTCTGGGCCCTTTCAATGTCTCTGGATTCGTTTCCCATCACTTCCTTCCCTCACACCAGGGAAGGAGGCAGTGCCCAAGTGCAATCAAGGTAATGTGATGACTTGTGACCGTGTAGTGTGGACACTCAGTCTGAACATTTTATATCCTCTAAGTCTCTGCTTTCCTACATTAAACAGATAAAAGTACTTTGTGCTATGGATACTAGGGTCTAGGTCTCAGAACCTGATTGGATAAATACAATCAGTATGATCACTTACAAATGCTTATTCATCAAGAGTGGCAGACTGGCTATATTCCAGAAAACAGAAATCTTAATCTCCTCTTTTTTCTAAGTTACAGACATATTGGAGTTCATTGGCATATGGGAGGCAGTGGTTAAGGTCCAGGCTTTAAAATCTAAAGAAGTCAAAGGGTCCTGGATGCAGGAGGCTGACTAGCAGTTGATGGAAAGGAGGTCAGGTAAAGCAAGTGGGGCCCGTGTAGACAGGGTAGCTCAAGAGTCTGAGGGATGTCAGCACAGCGCTGTTTACTCAATCCAAGAGCAAACCTCTGAGTGTTTACTTTGGTTTGGTTCATGTTTTATTTGTTTCCTTGTCCCTTCTCTACTGTGTTGTAGTCAGAAGAGACTCGGGGTCTTTCAGATGAATTTTATTCCTCACTTAGCCAACAACAGTTAAATCTATTCCATCATCTAGTCGTTCATTCCCTTGCCATTTACTAGGACATTGCCATGTGACAGACATTCTGGTAGGTGCTGAGACATATTATTGGAATGCTAATTTCTATAAAAAAAAAAAAAAACAGCTCTAAAATCTGAGTGGCTTAACCTTAAGTTTAACTTTTTCCCTGACCACAGTCTTGTATGGGTCGGTGGAAGAGACTTCTTCTCCATGCAGTCATTCAGTGCTCTGGGCTCCTTTCATCATGAATTTCACCAACTTCTTGGTCCTTGGAGACCTCTTTCATTCAACGAGCAGATAGAGAATGAAAGAGATTTGAGCCAGGCCTGAAAGGGGCCCATTTTACTTCTGCTCACATCCCTTTAGCTAAACTCGTCATATGGCTTCTCCTAAATATAAGTGACACTGGGAGATGCAAACTCCCTGTGGATCTAAGAGTAACAGGTGAAGGCTAATATTGTGGGTCACCAGTAATGTCTATCGATGGGGCTTATAGAGCTTTAGCTTTATAATCATATGCAAAGAAACTGAGATCTCAAAATATGACAGCCAAGGGAATATAGTGGAAAAACACAGGGTGAGGGCAAGGGAAGCATCATTAGAGAACTACTGAGGAAGTACCATTTTTTTGAGGGAGAGAAAAGTAGAGTCAAATGTATGTATCATTATTGTCCTGGGATTTTTAAATAACTAGACACGAGAGTCTGTCATTCATACTTTCCGAATGCCACTTAGCTGACCTAAAAGTAAGAAAGCCAAATGAAACAAGTCATTTTACAAGCCAGTTCCATGTCGGCAGAGCAGCCCTCTTTGCCAGATCGTGAGCTATGCGGGCACTGAGGACACAGAGATGGATGAAACCAGTCTCTGTCCTCACAGCATTCTCAGCCCAGCGAGGAGGGGTGCATGTAGGCATGCTGGGAGCTCACTCTTCACTCCTGATCCCGCAATACCCTGCACTGCGGGAGGGCAAGCAAGGAAGCCATCACCCCTGCTCGGGGGCCATGGGTAGCAAAAAGCATGGTATTGGAGCCTTGGCGAATGTGCGGGGTTATGACATGAAAAGGTCGATTCCAAGGACAATTGAAGCAGAGAGAAAAGCATGAGCAAAGACGTAGGGGGATGAGGGCATATAGCATGTCTCAGACATTTCTCAAGAGCTGGTGGCTTATTTCAACAAACCTCAAGGATCCTGAGAAACACCTTATAAAGCAACTATCCTAATAGCAAATGGTTTAAAATAACCACATTGGTATCTATTATCACAGAGAAAGACAATTATATATGAAATTGTGGTGGGCATTTTAGATATTTTCATTTCCTGTTGAAGGAGAATTGTTGTCTCATGTAAATATCAGAACAGCAGAAATATTTGCAGCCATATTTATGCTATTTCATATCGATTCATTTTAATTTAACTTTAGGTCACGTCAGACTGTTCTAAGCATTTTACGATTTTTCACCTATTTAATTCTCATAACAACACTATGAGATAAATACTATAATTGTCTGCATTTTACATATGAGGAAACTGAGGCGCAGAAATGTGAAGGAAGCTGCTCTAGACCACACAGCCAGTAAGTGGCCTTACAAGGGTTTAGGTCACGAGCAAACCAAAGCTCCAGAGTCTGAGCTATTTTCAATCATTTACTCATATCAAACAACACAGAGAGATTTATTTTGTGATACTAGCCACCTTGGAGTTCCCAGAAAGATGATGCATTTCAAGGGATGAGCAGAGTGAGGTGGTCAAGGTGTCCAGTTCAAAAGTGTGACCTCCGCGTAGCCCTGAAGATTAGTTCTGTGGAGGGGACTGGACCAGGGGGAGCAGTGAGGACAACGTGGTCGCAGCCTGCTGAGCTGCTGGGAATGGCCGTGACAGAGAGAGGAGGCAGAGCTACAGAGCAGACTGTGCAGAGTGAAAGCAGCAGGCTCTGGCAGCAGGTGGCAAGGAGAGCGCGAGAGAAGCACGACTTTCCAGCAGCGTCCATCTGTTGTCTTGTCGCTTGTCTGCCAGTCGAATTTAGCCGAGTGGCTTCTGAAAGCAAACTGCCCTTCACCTTAGAGCAGACTGTTGACAAACAATAATAGTACTTCCAAGGGAAGAAGTGAAGTGCTGGCTTGGTCAGTGAGTGGTTCTTGAAGGAAACAGGTCTGAGACACAGACCGGCCACCATCATCTTCACTGAAGAAGCCCACGGGGCCCAAAGCCTCTTGTACTAGTGATGAATCCTGCCCTACTGTGGCTTCGCAATGCAAACATGATTAGAGGAGACAGGAGAGGGGAGGACCAGGGATGCCCAGGTATGGGCCGGGGTGCCCCAACAGCCCTGCAAATAAGTTGGATGCTGAAATGAACTGTAACTGTTTGAACATCAGTTGCTTGTATCAGTTCAACCCATTGGACTCTTTTCAGCGGTAGTGGGTTCTATTTGTTTGTGTGTTTTTCTTTCATTCGGGTCTTCCTTTGACCACAGTGCCTTCTCTTCCAAGAGAAGCATCTTTGTGGAGGGAGTCTTGGCCTGGTAGTTAGGACAAAGAGGTCGAGTTCCTTCCTCCCTGGCCTTTTCAAAGCCAGGTTGCCAGCCTTGAGCAAGTTGTGAAACTTTCTCGGCCTCTCTGCTCTCCTGTCTGCTGCCCCAAAGCATGCTGGGTTTCCTCAGCGCGAGACCCGCTCAAGTACAAAGAGTCAAGATGTGAAGTCATCCGAGCCTGCCGGGCCCAGTGCTTTCTGCAGGCCCTCAACGCTGCCCTTAAGTGATTAGTTCAGAAGGGTGTGCAGACTGACATACAGGAGCTCTTTTAGCCTTCAGGTGAGTGACAAGCCTTTCTGTCCCAGATCTGCATGCTCTCCTGTTCACAGGGCTTGACACGGAGCTGTGGAACTGTGCCTTAGCTATTGCTGGAGCTACACATCTCTGGAACATGTTCCTTCCCTTTGTTTCACACCCAGGACACAGCTTTGTCAAATTACTCATCTGATCTATCCCAGTGGCTTGCTATTTTATTTTAATTAAATTTAATTTTTTTTTCTCAAGGACTATAAGTTGCTTGACAAGAACTGCATTTGCAATTCAGATGGGAAATGGCTTTCTCAGCTCAGTTATTTTACCCATCTTTTTAAAAAATTGAGATATAATTGACATATAGCATTGTGTAAGTTTAAGGTGTTGATTGGATGCATTTATATATTGCAATATGATGACCACTATAGAATTAGCTGCTACCTCCATCACATAATGTGATTATCATTTCATCTTACTCCATCTTAAACCAACCAAGAACTTGTTTTCAGATAGGTATTCACGGAAGTGTTAAAGGTGGCTACAGCATAAGCACAAGTCATGAAGTGTTGACAGGTATATGGGGTAATTGATTTCAGTCAGTTTTAAGAGTCAACACATCTTCCTTCCTGCTTCCGGTCCCCGGGTTGACGCACCTGTAAACTAATGGGCAATTTTGGTTTTACCAGGTTTCCTTAATCCCCAGGCCAGATGTGTTAAATCTCGCCCAGGTTTCTCTTAACAAAGTGACAGCAGGTTTTAATCTTCCTATACACACTGAAGCAGCTGTGCAAACATTTCATTAACAAAAGAAAAGTGGGAAGCATTAAACCTGTGGGTAACTTGTGCCTAGCATTTGATATCAGTAGACTTTAAGATGCCCCAAAGTAAGGATAAATCTGTGTGCCTTAAATTCTACTTTATTTCAAAAAGCTTGAGTAGTCATAACAAAGAAATTAAACCCCATCTAGGGAATTAAAAAATGTATGAAGAATCTCTGAATTAGTATTCAGCGACACAGTTCTCTAAAAGCATATGTGGCAGAAATAATAAAACAAAGCAACTTTCAGACAAAAATTCACATTCTGAATGGAGGAAGCTATAAAATGTGAGGCAGGCAAGTCTTTTAAATGAAAAACTGTTTAATATAATATTTACATGCTGTCCTTCATAAGTTTTTGGAATTATGTCGACATTTGTTCTTAAGATACAAAATTGTTCAAAGATAGCTGGAAAGTCAACACTGGGACTTTGATTTGTCTTGGTTTTATTATCATTAAAGTGATTTATTATGTTTATTT
Source organism: Hippopotamus amphibius kiboko (assembly GCF_030028045.1). Lineage (NCBI taxonomy): Eukaryota > Metazoa > Chordata > Mammalia > Artiodactyla > Hippopotamidae > Hippopotamus > Hippopotamus amphibius. The sequence continues at coordinate 9,100,547 of NC_080203.1, read as the reverse complement.
CATAGTTCTCCTCCCTGAGAATTTTTAATATATTGCTGATGTTTTATTAGTTGGAGAGGTTTTTTTTTTTTATATCAAAGAATCTGTGTATGGATTCTGTACTTACTGGAATAAAAAGTAAGGACATATCTCTACTCCTTCCTAGCTCATTTGTATTTGAACATAATTCATACTATGTACAAACAGAAATATTTGTCACCTACTTTCTATCTTAAAGGGTTCAGGCTACTATACTTTTAGGTGTATGCCCCTTCCTCCATGCAGTCCCTCCTACTCCAATAGTAGAAAAAGATTTCCCGCAATCTTCCCTTGGGACTTTTTTATACTTCTCTCATAGTATTCATCATATAGTGCACTGTATTATAGTTTTTTGTGTGCGTGTTGATCTTCATACTCCATAGTGAGCTCCTAGAGGTCAGGTACTAGGGCTGATCCAAAGTTATTTCTACCCACAACCAACACTTGGCCACAAATATCTGCTGAATGAAGCCATTGGCTGGAATGCAATGCTTATCGTGGGGATTTTACTTTCCTCCTTTTAAGCTCTTTGTTTCAGTGAGCATACACTTTTTTTTCCTCTATTTTTTTAAGCTCTTTATTGGAATATAATTGGAGCATACACTTTTATCCCCAGTTGTGTGCTGGGCCTGGAGAGGGTTACAGTGCTGGGGTGAAAGAGAGGTAGAAGACGTTTCAGGGAGCAAATTTGCCAATCAACAATAAACATTATCTGGCAGCTTTAATAAAAATAATCTCATAGTTGTTTTGCATGAAATGAATTTATGTTACATTTAAAATTTCCATCACAGGAAAAGTCACTTAAATCTAAACACAAAGGTTCAATCTCAACAATTCTCCATTTCTTTTCCTGTAGGTGATATTGCTTTTTATTTAGAGGTGGTTGACCAGGCCTGTGTCTGGGGAACCTGTCACCAGGGAAACCATGTAGTTCGAATGCTTACAAAAGTTTTCAAACCTTCGTCTTCAGGAATGACCTGGGGTGGTTGCATACTCCAGGGACTTAGGACCAAAGACTGCTTCTGGGGGTCTGGAATGGGGCCCAGGAAAGGGACTTTGAACACCTCCCTTCCCTCTCCCCCTCAATACACACACACTCAACACCAGCACCGCAAGTGGCTCCGATGCAAGTGACCCACAGACTACACAGAGAAACCTTGTCTTAGGCCTTCCTAGCCTACTGCCCACTTACTAGTTCATTTTCAAAGTCAATATAAGTACTGAAGTACTAACATACTGAGTACTGGGCACTAGTATAAAGCACTAATTAGTAAAGTACTAATTAGTACTAATATAGCCTACTATTAGTACTAAAGTACTATTAGTACTGAGTACTAATATAAGTCAACATTAGTACTGAGGACTAACTGCCGGTTCTTGGGGGTGGGGTGGGGAGAGAACATCTCAGAGAAAGTGACATTTGAGCTAGGCCCTGAAGAGTGAGAACAGAAATTCAGAAAGACTTTCCAAACAGAAACAGAGAATAAAAAGGTTTGGGGATCAAAAGGAGCACGTGTAGCAAGGGAACAGCAAGCAGGCTGGCATGGTCCAAGTCAAGGTCATAGGGAGAGCAGTCAGAGTCCCAGCTCGACTAGTTGCTAGCTGAATGACCTTGGAAATATACATAACCTCTCTGAACCTCAATTGCCTCACCTGAAAGATGGTGATAGTAACACCTACTGAGCTGTAAGAATTAAAGAAGATACATGTGAAGCACATTGCAGTCTCCTGGCTCAAAGCAGGCCTTTAAGAAATGGTAGTTGTTATTATTAATACTATCCATATGGTTGGAATTTTCCATCAGTAAAATGAGTACATGAACATAACGTAAAAATAAGAGACAGGCTACCACTGCAACGAAAAGAATAAAATACCTAGAAATAAACCTGCCTAAGGAGGCAAAAGACCTGTATGCAGAAAACTATAAGACACTGATGAAAGAAATCAAAGACAACACAAACAGATGGAGGGACATACCATGTTCCTGGACTGGAAGAATCAACATTGTGAAAATGACTATCTTACCTAAAGCAATTTACAGATTCAATACAATCCCTATCAAATTACCAACGGCATTTTTCACAGAACTAGGACAAGAAATCTTACGATTTGTATGGAAATGCAAAAGACCCTGAATAGCCAAAGCAATCTTGAGAAGGAAAGATGGAGTTGGTGGAATCAGTCTTCCTGACTTCAAACTATACTACAAGGCCACAGTGATCAAGACAGTATGGTACTGGCACAAAAACAGAACTATAGATCAAAGGAACAGAATAGAGAACTCAGAGGTAAACTGATGCACATATGGGCACTTTATCCTTGACAAAGGAGGCAAAAATATACAACAGAAAAAAGAGAGCCTCTTTAATAAGTGGTGCTGGGAAAATTGGACAGCTACATGTAAAAGAATGAAATTAGAACACTCCCTAACACCATACACAAAAATAAACTCAAAATGGATTCAAGACCTACATGTAAGGCCAGACACTATAAAACTCCTAGAGGAAAGCATAGGCAGAACACTCTATGATATACATCAAAGCAAGATCCTTTTTGACCCACCTCCTAGAATCATGGAAATAAAATCAAGAATAAACAAACGGGACCTAATGAAACTTAAAAGCTTTTTCACAGCGAAAGAAACCATAAACAAGACTAGAAGGCAACCCTCAGAATGGGAGAAAATACTTGTCAACAAAGCAATGGACAAAGGATTAATCTCCAAAATATACAAGCAGCTCATGAAGCTTAATACCAAAAAAGCAAATAACCCAATCCACAAATGGGCAGAAGACCTAAATAGACATTTCTCCAAAGAAGACATACAGATGGCCAACAAACACATGAAAAGATGCTCAACATCACTAATCATCAGAGAAATGAAAGTCAAAGCCACAATGAGGTATCACCTCACTCCGGTCAGAATAGCCATCATCAACAAATCTAGAAACAGTACATGTTGGAGAGGGTGTCTAGAAAAGGGAACTCTCTTGCACTGTTGGTGGGAATGTAAGTTGGTACAGCCACTATGGAAAACAGTTTGGAGGTTCCTTAAAACACTAAAAATAGAACTACCATATGATCCAGTAATCCCACTCCTGGGCATATACGCAGAGAAAACCATAATCCAAAAAGAAACATGTACCATAATATTCAGTGCAGCACTATTTACAATAGCCAGGACATGGAAGCAACCTAAATGCCCATCAACAGGTGAATGGATAAAGAAGATGTGGCACATATATACAATGGAACATTACTCAGCCATAAAAAGGAATGAGATGGAGCTATATGTAATGAGGAGGATAGACCTAGAGACTGTCATACAGATTGAAGTAAGCCAGAAAGAGAAAAACAAATAATGTATGCTAACTCATATATATGGAATTTAAAAAAAAAAATGGTAGTGATGAACCCAGTGACAGGGCAAGAATAAGGATGCAGGTGCAGAGAATGGACTGGGGGACACGGGGTTGGGGGAGGGGCGAAGGGGAAGATGGAACAAAGTGAGAGAGTAGCATAGACATACATACACTACCAACTGTAAAATAGATAGCTAGTGGGAAGTTGCTGTACAACAAAGGGAGATAACTCGATGATGGGTGATGCCTTAGAGGGCCGGGATGGGGAAGGTGGGAGGGAGTTGCAGGAGGGAGGGGATATGGGGATATATGTGTAAATACAGCTGATTGACTTTGGTGTACCTCAAAAGCTGGTACAAGAGTGTAAAGCAATTATATTTCAATAAAGAGCTTTAAAATAAAAGATAGAGAGAGACTATAAAATTAAAAAAAACACACATCCATTTATTCATGAATTATCACGGGAATTGCGGCACAATTGAGCTAAGCTTTAATCCTCCTATTCATTGAACTGCATCCATGGACGACTTCAAATTTGTCCAACACTGGACAGTTCTCTCAGTTCTCTTTTTCCTTTTCAATGTGTAAACACAGCCAGGAGGCAGCTTTGTTCTATTTCATCAAAGAATAAAACATCTTAATCCTGAAATCCTGCCCCAGTCATAACCCATACCCCCCCTGCACGAACAGGATCTGCTTCTCCAATAATGGAAATTCCCCATCACCTGGGAGAGGCCGTCAAAGTTCCTTGGTACAAATGTGTAGTTTCCAATGTCTGCTTGCTGCCTCCTCTCTCACCACCAACCTGAAGCAGCATTTGATAATTCAGGAGGATGTATCTTACTAGTATAACACATAGCTTTAACTCAGATACATTCTTTCCCACCAAAGCATAAAACTGTTAGCTAAAGCAGAAGTCTTACATATTCAATGTTTATTCTAGCAAATGAGTTCGTTTTTTATAAGTACTTTGAACAGTGCCTCGCTCTTGGTAGTGCTATCTACATGTTAAATAAAATAGGTAAAATATTTTCAAACTTATCAGGAAAGGGACTATGCTAAATGCTCACTCTTCCCTCCCTTTTTTTAAAAAAATAAATTTATTTCTGGCTGCGTTGGGTCTTTGTTGCTGCACACAGGCTTTCTCTAGTTGTGGCAAGCGGGAGCTACTCTTTGTTGTCGTGCATGGGCTTCTCATTGCGGTGGCTTCTCTTGTTGCGGAGCATGGGCTCTAGGCACTCGGACTTCAGTAGTTGTGGCACTCGGGCTCAGTAGTTGTGGCTCGTGGGCTCCAGAGCACGGGCTCAGTAGTTGTGGTGCATGGGCTTAGTTGTTCCACGGCATGTGGGATCTTTCCGGAGCAGGGATCGAACTCATGTCCCGTGCATTGACAGGCAGATTCTTAACCACTGCACCACCAGGGAAGTCCCTCTCCTCCCTTTCATAAGATTGCCCCCAAGTGCAACCTGATTTTTGTGGGTTTCTTTTCCTCAATCGATTATTCCAATATAGATCTGTTAGAGAAGACTTTCCCAGCCCAATGGTGGGAGCTGTGTGCAGTTGGGTGAATTATTGGAGCTGAGAAGGGAAAAAAGAAGAGAGCAAACAGATCCTAAAGAATAAACATTTTTATTGCTAGTTTGCAGACAAGTGCTTGAGAGTCAGAGTTCTAGGATTCTTACAAATATATTTTACAAGGAGGCTGCATAATGCAAATTTAAGTGCATTACCTTCCTTACCTGTTATCAAAATCTGTGAAGAGGTGCAATTACAGTCTTGTTCTAGACAGTACTCTTCTTCCCTGCCTTGATTATTGCAAAGTATCTCAGATGCATACTTGAGCATCACCGCAGCACCCGTTACATAAGTAAAAGTGTTGGCAGTTTGCACATTGTCTTCATCGAAGCAGGAAGAGGGTGTTAAACTTTATTCATGTAACTCTGTAGTTTCAGTAAATTCAAGAGCTCCTTTGGGGCTGTCCTAATTCTCCTGTATAAGATGCTTGGGGCGTTCCCATTGGAAGGTTATTTTCCTCTGTTCTTCAGAAACTTCTCCAAGAAATTTCTACTCCACTTACTTTTGTGACTCTATAAATTTGTGTTTTCACTTGTGCTGGTGAGGGTTTTAATTTATACTTTCAGTAGGTCCTGAGCACGTGTCTCATCACTGAGGCTTGTTGAGTAGGCAGAACTCAACACCCATTTAACCCCTGATCCCTGCACTTGACACACTTGTAGCCTAGTGAGAGAGGCAAGACACTGAAGAGTAACTAGATGCTCATTTCAAATACAGTACAGGCACACCTCGGAGCTGTTGTGGTTTGGTTCCAGACCACCACAATAAAGCAAATATTACAATAAAGTCAGTCATGAATGTTTTGGATTTATGGTACATATAAAAATTATATTTATACTATACTGTAGTTTATTAAGTGTTATTGGCATTATGTCTAAAAATCAATGTACATACCTTAATTAAAAAATACTTCATTGCTAAAAAGTGCTAACCATCATCTGAGTCTTCAGCAAGTCACAATCTTTTTGCTGGTGGAGGGCTTGCCTTGATGTTGATGGCTGCTGACTGATCAGGGTGGTGGTTGCTGAGGTTGGGGTGGCAGCAGCACTTTCTTAAAATTAGACAACAATGAAATCTGCCACATTGACTGACTTCCTTTCACAAATGATTTCTCTGTAACATGAAATTCTGTTTGATAGCATTTTATGCACAGTAGAACTTCTTTTAAAATTGGAGTCAATCCTCTTAAACCCTGTTGCTGCTTTTTCAACTGAGTTGATACAATATTCTAAATCCTTTGTTGCCATTTCATCAATCTTCACAGAATCTTCACCAGGAGTAGCTTCCATCTCAAGAAACCACTTTCTTTGCTCACCTACAAGAAGCAACTCCTCATCCCTTAAAGTGTTATTCTGAGATTGTAGCATTCCACTCACATCTCCAGGCTCCACTGCTGATTCTAGTTCTCTTGCTGTTTCTATCACATCTGCAGTTACTTCCTCCACTGAGGTCTTGAACCCCCTAAAGTCATCCATAAGGGTTTGGAATCAACTTCTTCCAAACTCCTGCGAATGTTGATATTTTGACCTCTTCCCATGAATTACAAATGGTCTTAATGGCATCAAGAATGATGGATCCTTTCCAGAAGGTTTTCAATTTACAGCTGACCCATGAACAACACAGGGTTTAGGGGCAACAACACAGGGTTTAGGGGCGCCAACACTCTGTGCAGTCAAAAATCCATGTATAATTTATAGTCTGTCTTCCTTATATGCAGTTCCTCTGTATTCAGTTCCATATTGGTCGGTTCAACCAACCACAGATTGTGTAGTACTGCAGTATTTACTATTGAAAAAAAAGTCTGTGTATAAGTGGACCTGCACAGTTCAAACCTGTGTTGCTCAAGGGTCAACTGTACCTTACCTAGATCTATCAGAGGAATCACTATTTATGGCAGCTATAGCCTTATGAAATGTATTTCTTAAATAATAAAACTTGAAAGTTGAAATGACTCCTTGATCCATGGGCTGCAGAATGGATATTGTGTTAGGAGGCATGAAAATAAGGTTAATCTCGCTGTCCATCTCTATCAGAGCTCTTGGGTGTCCAAATGCATTGTCAATGAGCAGTAATACTTTGAAAGGAATCTTTGTTTCTGAGCAGTAGGTCTCAACTGTGGGCTTAGAATATTCAGTAAGCCATATTGTCAACAGATGTGTCGTCATCCAGGCTTTGTTGTTCCATTTATAGAGCACAGGCAGAGTAGATGTAGCATAATTCTTAAGGGCCTTGGGATTTTCAGAATGGTAAGTGAGCATTGGCTTCAACTGGAAGTCACCAGCTACCTTAGCCCAGAACAAGAGAGTCAGCCAGTCCTTTGAAGCTTTAAAATCAGGCATAGGCTTCTCCTCTGTAGCTGTGAAAGCCCTAGCTGTGAAAAGCCTCTTCTTGCAGTAGAAGGCTGCTTCATCTCCATTGAAAATCTGTTTAGTGTAGCTGCCTTCATGAATTATCTTAGCTAGATCTTCTAGATAACTTGCTGCAGCTTCTACATCAGCACTTACTGCTTCACCTTGCATATTTTTTTAAGCCCTTTATTGGAGTATAATGGCTTTACACTGTCGTGCCGGTTTCTGCTGTACAACAAAGTGAATCAGCTGTATTTATACATATATCCCCATGTCCCTTTGCTCTTGAGCCTCCCTCCCACCCTCCATATCCTATCCCTGTAGGTCATCACCAATCATCAAGTTTATCTTCCTGTGTTATGCAGTTGCTTCCCACTAGCTATCTGTTTTACATTTGGTAGTGTATATGTCAATGCTACTCTCTCACTTTGTGCCAGCTTCCCGTTCCCCCCCACCCCCCCACCCTCGTATCCTCAAGTCTCTACATCTGCATCTTTATTCTTGTCCTGCCACTGGGTTTATCAGTACCATTTTTTTAGATTCCATATATATGTATGAGAATACGGTATTTTTTTTCTCTTTGTGACTTACTTCACTCTGTATGATAGACTCTAGGTCCATCCACCCCACTACAAATAACTCAATTCCATTTCTTTTTATGGCTAATTGTATATATGTACCATATCTTCTTTATCCATTCATCTGTTGATGGGCATTTATCACCTTGCACTTTAATGTTATGGGGATGGCTTCTTTCCTCAAACCCCATAAACCAACCTCTGCTAGCTTCAAAGCTTTCTTCTGCAGCTTCCTCACCTCTCTCAGCCTTGATAGAATTGAAGAGAGTTGTTCTGGGTTAGGCTTTGGCTTAAGGGAAAGTTGTGACTGGTTTGTTCTTCTATCCAGACCACTCAAACTTTCTCCATATTGGCAATAAGGCTGTTTCACTTTCTTATCATTCATGTGTTCACAGCATTAGTACTTTTAATTTCCTTCATAAACTTTTCCTTTGCAGTCACAACTTGGCTAACTGTTTGGTGCAAAAGGCCTAGCTTTTGGCCTATCTCAGCTTTCAACATGCCTTCCTCACTGAGCTTAATCATTTATAGCTTTTGATTTAAAGTGAAAGATGTGAAACTCCTCCTTTCACTTGAACACTTAGAGGTTGTAGTAAGGTTATTCACTGGCCTAATTTCAATATTGTTGTGTCTTAGGGGATAGGGAGGCCTGAGGAGAGGGAGAGAGATGGGGGATCAGCCGGCTGGTGGAGCAGTCAGAACACACACAGCATTTATCAAATAAGTTCACTGTCTTGTACAGGCGTGGTTCGTGGCGCCCCCAAGACAAGGAAAATAGTAACAGGAAAGATCACTGATCACAGATCACCATAACAAATGTGATAATACAGGAAAAGTTTGAAATACCGCGAGGATTACCAAAATATGACCCAGAGACGTGAAGTAAGCAAATGTTATTGGAAAGATGGTGCCTATAGACTTGCTCAGTTCAGGGTTACCACACACCTTCAATTTGTAAAAAACACAATATCTGCAAATAGCAATAGAGGGAAGTGCCATAGAACAAGGCATGCCTGTACTTATAAGGACTCATTTTGTGCCAGGTACTGTACTTAATACTCTTCATGCAATAATTCCCACAATAACCCTGTGAGGTTGAGATTAGTATTATCCTCAGTTTATAGATGACACAATTGAGAGCTTGGAGCACATCAGAATACAGGTTAATATTTGGTCCAGTTGAGTCACCCTGATTTGCCTCAGTGGGGGTAAGAAGTAGACGTACTCTTGGTATCAAGACAACCCTCTGTAAATGAACCAGATTCAGTCATGGGAATGCTACTCAGAATTCTTTCTGTTGACAAGATGAGAATAGGCTCTTCTAGGACCTAAGAGTCACTCCACCTGTCCAGAGTCAGAGGGACAATGCCCTCGGGCTAGAAGGCGTGGCTTGCCATCATGGGAAGCTGGAGGAGAGTTATCTTTTCTAATGTCATACCCAATGTTCTGGATGTTCCATGTTTTTTTTCTAATTTACATAGGACAGTGGTGACTTCCCAGATCTAGAGACAGAGGGGCTGAGGTCACATCCCAGCTCTTCCTTTTCCTTGTTGTATGTGCTTAGCAAAGTGAACTACCTTCTCTGCACCTCAGCTTCTTTACTTGTAAAATAGGATTGATAATGCTAGCTACCTTATATGGTTGTTGCAGAAGTTAGACCATGCTTAGCTAGGAGGAGGCACTCAATACGTGGTGCCTGTTGTTATACATATCTTACTAAGGGATTGTTGTGACTTCGCCTTGAACTTCTTTCAGTCTTCAGCCCCTACCATTTAGCAGTGATAACTAAGCTCCATGCAACCCTAACATTTGTCCTTTCTACAGACCACTGAAGCAGTCCTCCTTGGTTGATGATGTTTGCCAACTTCCTTTACATTTTTTTTATAAATTTATTTATTTATTGGCTGAGTTGGGTCTTTTTTTGCTGTGCGCAGGCTTTCTCTAGCTGTGGCAAGCTGGGGCTACTCTTCATTGTGGTGCGTGGGCTTCTAACTGCGGTGGCTTCTCTTGTTTTGGAGCACAGGCTCTAGGCGCACGGGCTTCAGTAGTTGTGGCGCATGGGCTCAATAGTTGTAGCTCGCAGGCTCTAGAGTGCAGGCTAAGTAGTTGTGGCTCAGGGGCTTAGTTGCTCCGTGACATGTGGGCTCTTCCTGGAGCAGGGATCAAAGTTGTGTCCCCTGCATTGGCAGGCAGATTCTTAACCACTTCACCACCAGGGAAGTCCCTCCTTTACACCTTGCCCCCCTCGTATTTGCTTTGGATTCCCTTGCATTGCTGCCATTGAGTAGCCTATTTGCCTGGGGCATGCAAGTCGATGCAGTTGGAAAGAATGCTGAACTCACTTAGAAAGAATACCCATTTGAATTCTATGCTTCAGTATTGTTCCATAATAGAGAATGATTGAAGAATCTTCCATAGAAGATGCTGCAGAATGTGGGAGGAAAAAGCATCCACTAATGAATCACAAGAATCATGTAAAGATTCTGGTTATTCAGCAAACATTTTGGAGGACGTACTAGGCACAAGGTTCTCTAATAGACGCTGGGGATACTGTAATGAAAAAAAGTTTTTGCCATTTAGGAGCTTGTAGTCTAGTGGGAAAAGCATAAGTAAGCAGATGATTAGAAGAGTGTGGCAAGTCCTATAATCAAAATGAGCAAAAGCACCGTGGGGAGGATCTAGCCCAGCCTCCTGTTAGAAGCTGTTCAGCTTAAAGAATGAGAAAACCCTTGCAGAGCACTGATCCAGGCCCGCCTCCCCTCCTGCTTGTAATGTTGTAGCAGCCTCCCAACTATTCTTCATGGCTTCTCCGACTCCAATCCATTTTTGGCAGAATTGCAGGTGAATTTGTCAAAAACATATTGACAAAGAAAAGAAATGGATAAAAATCAAACCAGGCAAAGCAGCATATGTGTCAAAACTGTATTATCTCCTGTGACTGTAGCACTGTACACATACACACAAACACACACACACACACACAAGAGTTAAGTTTTGTATACCTTGAGACAGTTTTGAAATGTGTTTATGGGCTTTTATGCATTTCTGGCCATTTATCTTTCTTAGAAAATATTTTTGATAATTTCTATAAATGCTGGCAAAGTTTTACACTTATTGAGTTTCTTTGTTAATAATTTTCATTCACTTTTTTTTGAATTAAAAAAGCTTAATTCATTTTTGAAATTATACCAACTCTGCATGTTTTTCAATGTTGCTTGAATTTTAAAATTTTTGCCTCTGGCTCTAAATGAATTGTCAGGAAGTAAAGTGGTCAAAAGCAATATTACCAGCCACTAGTTCACTTATTAATGACTTTCGTTCATCTCAAGATGATTCTAGAGCATGTTTGATATTCACAAAATATTTTTCTATTGTCTAATTTTTTTTCAAGTTTAAATTCATTTTTTGGTCAGGGAGGCTTATTTTTACCTATTTAGTATTTTTAAACCATTGTACATTGATTTTTATTTTGTATTTCAGCAGGGTTAAGAGTCTTCATAACAAAAAAAAACAAAAGGAAATCTTCTAAGAGGAATAAGAGGATGAGTGCTCTGCTTTTTGGATAGTTTCAAAATAGGCATTACATTTTAAAATGTTTATTTAGCATTCATATCAAAATGTGAAATGAAGAGATGAGAAATTGGTTCTGTGGCTCACTTCTTATTTGTTAACCTTTCCAGTACCAGTAGGCATTTTGTATTTCTCAATGTACTTAATTAGGTATTCTACTCCCTTAGTTGACCAGTCACAGTGAATAAAGACAATGTAGACAAGACCTACTAAATACTGATCCAACTACTACCTGGAAATGTTCATTTTTCTGCCGATTCACTATGTCAGCTTACCTGCCATTTCAACCAACATTTTTTAAACAAAATCTTCTATTTCCTTTCTACTGTCCCCAGAGTTTACCACTTAAAACCTGCCTGTCACCAAGGCTATTTCTTGCTCAAAAAAAAAAAAAATCCTCTACCTTATTAGAGGATAAATCACACATTTCTTAGCTTAGCATTCAGCATTGAGAGCATAAGAGATACTCAATGACTTTCGTTGGTCATGAGAGTAACAACACTCTGTAGTGTGCTTCATATGTGCTAGACACTGTATTGAGTGCTTTTCACAGTTACGTCACACAGTCCCACAAAATGACTTTATGTGCCAGGTGCTATTGTTATCTTCCTCTTCCAGACAAGGAGATGGGAACTCAGAGAGGTTGATAACCTCCCCAAGGATACCTTGCACTTGAACTCACCTCTGTTGGATTCTCATGTTCTTTACATTGCTTTCTACTGTAAATCACTTGTCATATTTCTACAGCTCTAAAGCCTAGCTCTGCAAGTTAATTTTATTTTTTTTACCTTTTTATCATGCTAACAATACATACAATTTACCCTTTTATCCATTTCTAAGTGTACAATTCAGTGGCATTAAGTAATTTACAATGTTGTGCAACCATCACTGTTATCTATCACTAAAACTTTTTTGTTATCCCCAAAAGTTTTAGCCATTGAACAATAACCCCATCCCCCCCTTACCCATAATCCCTAGTAACCTTTATTCTACTCTATCTCTCTGTAAATTTGCCTATTCTAGGTACCTCATATAAATGGAATCATATAATATTTGTCCTTGTATGTCCAGCTTATTTCACTTAGCGTAATGTTTTCAAGGTTCATCCATGTTGTAACATATACAAAAATTTCCTTCCTTTTGAGGCTGAATAATATTCCATTATGTGTATATACCACAGTTCACTTATTCATTCATCTATTCATGGGCATTTGGGTTGTTTCTACCCTTTGGCTACTCTGAATATTGGTATACAAGTACCTATTATACAGTAATTCCATTTTTAATTTTTTGAGGAACCACCATACTGTTTTCTTTTTCTTTCTTTTTTTCATTGAAGTATAAATGACTTAGAATATTATATTAGTTTCAGGTATCAGTCATAGTGATTTGATATTTTTATATATTATGAAATGATGACCATGATAAGTCTAGTTACCTTCTTTCACTATATAATGTTATTATAATATTTTGGACATATTCCCTAAACTGTACATTACATCCCTGTGATTTATTTATTTTATAGCTGGAATTTTGTACCTCTTAATCCCCTTCATCTATTTCACCCCTCCCTCTACCCCATCCCCTCTGGCAACCATCAGTTTGTTCTTTGTATCTATGAGTCTGTTTCTGTTTTATTATGTTTGTTCATTTGTTTTGTTTTTGAGATTTCACATGTAATTGAAATTGCATGGTATTTGTATTTCTCTGTCTGACTTATTTCACTTGGCATAATACCCTCTAGGTCTATCCATGTTGTCACAAATAGCAAGATTTCATTCTTTTTTATGGCTGAGTAACATTCCATTGCATATATAATACCACATCTTCTTTAGCCATTTATCTATCAATGGACACTTAGGTTGCTTCCATATCTTGGCTTAAGATATGTAAAGATTGTAAATAATGCTGCAATGAACATTGGGGTGCAAATATCTTTTTGAATTAGTGTTTTCATTTTCTTCAGATAAATACCCAGGAGTGGAATTGCTAGATTGTATAGTGGTTCTATTTTTAATTTTTTGAAGAACCTCCATACAGTTTTCTATAGTGGCTACACCCATTTACATTCCCACCAACAGTACTTGAGGGTTCTCTTTTCTCCACATCCTTGCCAACACTTTTTATTTCCTGTCTTTTTGATAACAGACATTCTGACAAGTGTGAGGTGGTATCTCACTGTTGTTTTGATTTGCATTTCCCTGATGATTAGTGATGCTGAGCATCCTTTCGTGTGCCTGTTCCACCATACTCTTTTCTACTGCAGCTGCACCATTTTACATTCCCACCAGCGATGCACAAGTGTTCCAATTTCTCTGCAATCTCTCCAACATTTGTCATTTTTTTTATAATAACCATCCTAATGGGTGTGAAGTGGCATTTCATGTTGGTTCTGATTTGTATTTCCATAATTAGAGTGGTATTGAGCCTCTTCTCATGTGCTTATTGGCCATTTGTATTTATTATTTGGAAAAACATGTCTTCATATCCTTTGCCCATTTTTAAAATAGTTTGTATGAGTTTTTTTTGTTGGGTTTTTAATTTTTTAACAAAAATATACAAGGAACCTGAACTATATATAGGGTACTGTGGAGAGATAAAAAGTGAGACAGTTTTGACTCTTCAGGTGTAGTCGCAGTAAGGAAACTAAGACAAATATCCGAAGGATGAATAGATGAGGATGAGAAGTGCCCCAAGAGGCACTGACGCAGAGGAGAAGGAGACAGGACATCTCTTTTAAGTGTTTTCAGAAGTAATCAGCTAAGCCTGCATGAAATCAGTGGACTGGAGATGAGATTTAAAGGCTGAATTGAATTTCAATGGGCACAGTGAGGGAGGAGGGTCAGGTACGAGATTCAGCATAATCAAAACATGGATGTAGGAAAGCTCAGGTCAGGTTGTGCACCAGCAACTAGTTCAGCTTGTTCACAAAGGTTGAATAAGGCTTTATGACAGAGGGCCTTGAATGTCAAAATACCAGATTTCTGATTACTCTCATAAGCCATAGGGAGCTTGTGGACATTTTTGAGAAGGAAAGAGATCTGAAGAGGGCTGGATCTTGATTAATATGCCCTCCATTCTCATGATTTTGTTTAGCTGGATGTCACATAGCCTTTAGGAGACACTTTGCACATATCCGGCGTCCAAGAAATGATTGATTGCTAGCACAGAACCCTTGGCACCAGTCCTTTTTCTGATGTGTCATTTATCTGAATATGTAGAAAAATCAGTGGAATTTTTAACAGTCTGACTCTCCACATAATTACTCTGTCAAAGCTACCAGTGCTTTTCCAGAATAATGAATGGGTACCTGAGTGTGTCTTTTATTCCAATGGATTTCATAAGAACTGCAGCTGTTTTATCCACGTGTCTTTGCTGGGACAATTAAGAAGAAAATGGAGCTATTACAAACAGAACACATGACTCCAAACCAGCCCTCCATCATTTTCTGGCTGCAGATACGAAACCCTAGTTGGTTCCAGCCTACATTCGGTGATTCAGTCCTGTGGTGGTAAATGTGAACAGTGGTTTATTATTTTTTTTCAAAATAGACACAATCCACACTGAAGTCAACACAGAGAAGAAAAAGGTTTTCTTACAGTTACCAGATGGAATGGCATATTTTTCTTCCCCCATGGAAGAACAGTGTTTGTGGTTTCTGAGATCAGCAGAAGCTGAGGCATTGGTGAGCTCATTCAGTGCTTACAATGACTTCAGCTTCACATCACTCAAGAATAAATCACAAGGCCATTTATGTATGTCTGTAATGATTTAAAACAACTCAGACTCGCCCTAAAGGGTCAATATTTCTACCACATAAAAATGTTATTGTCAAAAAGCAAAAAATATTCAGTAGTTGCAATGAATTGATGTGAACAGTTAAGGCTGAAGATCATTACATTTATGGGCCAGGCACTGTGCTAGACATGTCACATTTACGTCTACCAGCATCCCCGTGGGTAGATGTTATTCTCCTCAAATTATAGATGAGGCAACAGTTAGGTAGAGTTATGCAGTAGTCAGACTTGGCTAACGGATGATTCCAGAATCTATGGCTTAACACAACAAAGGTTAATTTCTTATTCCTGTCATAATCTAATTGGGTCAACAGGAAACTCTGCTTCAGGGACTCGGGGTCCTTCCATCAAGGACTCACACCCTTTTAGAGAGCCTTGGGCTTCTCCACTGGATTTTTTTTTTGCATCCAATTTGCAGGTGATAGAAGGGAAAACCATGGAGGATGGCTTGAGAGGTGCTAGAAACCCGTCTACTGCAGTACACATTTCATTGGCCAAAACTCAGCCTCATGAACCCACCTAATTTCAAGTGGGCCAGGAAATGTGGTCTAATGGTGTGTCAAGGGAAAGAGGGAGAAAGCAGATGCTAGTGAGTACTATCAATAGAATGCTTTGCTACAGCGCACCATTCTGATTACGAAATTTCCTTCCACCCTTCTTCCTGCACACACAATACGTTAACTCTCTACTCCTTCCATCGGCAGATAGTAGCCAAAATCCCCATCTACTTATTGCATCAATCTCTGGTGAGATAAGACCTATTCCTTTCCATCAGGTTCAGATATGGCTCCACTTGGCTCTGTGCTTTATGAAACAAAAAGGTAGGTCACTCATCCTTACACCAACACCACTCAGGATACAATGGCACCATCTAGCAGTCCAATCTGTTTTTATTAATAAACAATTAAACAGATATTTGAAGAAGGCACATGACTTCCTTTGAGGTAGAGCTGGATCAAGAATCCAGGTCTCCTGACTCTGAATATAATGTTAAAATTATCTTACCTTTGTTAAATTGTTAAAATGTATGACATTAATATGAGACATTGAATGGGAGGAGAGCTTTAGGATATAATTCAATCCTGCATAGAAGCACATTATGTGGATTATTTTAATAAATCTTCACAAATCCCTATGAAAGTGGTATTATTATAATTCCCATTTTATAGGTATAGAAACTGAGGCTCAGTATAAAGCCTCTTGTCTAAGTTACTCAGCTAGGAACTAGCAGAGCCAGATTTCAACACAGGCCTATCTTTCACTGAAGCTTGTGCTCCAAAGTACCGATGACAGTTAGGAGGTTTATTGGAGCTTTGTGGCTGTGGTGGAAAGGGAATGTTGCCTGCCATCAATCCATCAGCCATGTAGCGACCCCCAGACAGTGCACCCTGAGGGGAATTCAAGATGGAGAAAAACAGGAAACATTCTGTGCTCTGGATACTGGCCCTAGATAGTTAAGATGAATATTTAAGGAATAATTTCAATGAGTCCAGACTCTTGCATTTTCCCATACATAGAAATGTGCTAAAATCATTAACTTGAGATGTCTGGTTTTTGCGATTAGCAGTAATCTTTTGATGTTTGACTATATGGAGTTTTTTTTTCAGCAAAAATTCCTATATACCATGGCTCCTCTGTTACCTCTTTGGAGCCATTCCTCAGAGATACCTGAGAGGCTGTCTCCTGAGCTATAGTCCTCAGTAAGGTCCCCCCAAAAAACTTAACTGGCAACTTTTAGTTTGCGTGTTTTTCTTCAGTTGACACTGTTTTAGGAAATAATGGAGCAGTGCTGGCTAGGAGTGGAACACGACACGTGCCTGACTTTTTCATAGTACAAGAGGGAAGAAATGAGGGGCAGATCACTGCTGCTGAGCATCGACTCCTTAAATGTACAGAACTGGTTGTGTTCCTCTTGGGGTCACAATTCCTAGTGACCGATGCAAGGTCAGGCCTTTTGAACTTTTCAGTGCATGTACTAGAGTTGAAATTACAACTGGCCCAACATACTTTGGAGAGGAATTCTATTCCTCCTTGGGGGGTAGCATGCTTGGGCCTTTTTCAAGTTTTATGTCGTCATGGTTAAAGTTAGGGTATAGTGGAAGCGAGGTGACTCAAAATAGCATCTTTCTGGCAAAGAAGTTTCAACTGTGTTTCTGAAAGTTGGACAATAGTAGGTGATGTCAACTCATGCACATGTATTCCTTTCAAATCGTTTGCGGCAGGTAAATCTAATTCTTAGGTTGTATGAAGGCTGCATATCCCCATGGAAGGGGGAGAAGGTTGAAGGCCAAACTCCAGGTGCACAAAGCAGACAACTGCAGGCATGAAAAACCAAGCAGGCAAAATAAAGTTTCCAAACTATTTTTTATCTTACAAATCCTTGTTATTCAGCATTTATGTGACATGTTTTTGGAAAGGTAAGTAAGTAGAGACAAAAGAATTGATGAAATTATGAGACAATTCAAAGTATGTAGTTAGTCACGTGTGGACTCTTACATGTCACTTGTGCACATACCCACACATCCACACATGTGTACTGGTTTGTCTCCCTCAATTGCAATCATGTTGTCTGGTCAGTTTTATGACTATACAGTTCACTTAACAATATCACATGGCGACCTTTTCATGTCAGCGTGTATATAAATAGATTTGCTTTAGTCTTTTTAATGGCTGAATAGTATGCCCTGGTATGCAGCTTTTCTAATTTACTTTAACAATCCCTTCTGGTGAACATTGTTTTCTGTTTTTCATTGTTACAAAAAAGCTGTTTTTGCTGACTCTTAGTCTCCAGGCTTCTATTTTTAGTACATCCCATGCATTTCCTCAGTCTAATCTAATAATTTCTTGATCAGTGCAGGATTTATACTTCAGCCTCTCTTGGGTAAATAACTAAAGATTCTCCTTCTCCTTCATTTCCTTCCTCCCCTGCTTTTGCCCTGGAGGTGATATGCATAACGGGGGTGGGGGGGGGTCACCTATCATCCTGGCATTGGAGAAAGACCACGTATCATCTGCTCGCTGTTATTTTTGATATTATACATTCATCCCTATTCTATCATGTATAGGCAATTCTCATTATTCTTATAGATATATTCTATAAGGTCACCAAAAGCACTGAGTTAGTGAGTACTGAACCCCAGCCCTAGGGGAAATATGCGCACACACACACACACACACACACACACACACACACACACGAGTGGTAAATAGATATGTATATATACACATATCTCACATAGATTATCGTCTTAAATTGTAAAATCAATCCTTCTTGGTAGTTTCCATTTTCTTTAGTATTTTTAAAAAGAGTAAATGAGGTTCAGAAGTATTAATTGACCTGCTGGAAACTGCCCCACTGAGAAGTGCCTGAGTTGGGATTCAAACCTGATGCAATAGGCCACAGAGCTGGAGCTTCCTGCACTGCACTGCCCCCTACTGTCTCCAGTCTCTGCTCCTCTCCGTCTGAGAGCTGAACTAAGGAAGCAGAGTGGCTCCTTGTTCAACCCCACGTGGGCACATGCAGGTAAGGAGGCTCAAAATTTTGGCTGCGCTGCACATGTTGTATAATAACCAGGAAAAGTGCTGCAAGTATTGATTCTGAGGTTAAAATAAATACTAGTGAGTATACAAATTAGCAAATACAGAAGTTACAAGTAATACGGATCAACTGTATCTCCTTTGCTATGGCTTCTCTGGTTATTTTGAAACGCAAAGCTGAGAATTCAATTCACTATTCTTTTTACGTTATTTTGGGACCTTCCACTAGGGCTAGAAACTTAAGACTCTGGATCTAGTTGGTGAAAATTCACTAATACAACTTGGTAACGTTATCACTCAAAAGCCTTTCCTTGTTCAGAAACAGGAATAACTCTTTCCTTAGTTTTCTCTATATTAAATATAAGGAATGAATGAGGTGACATGTAAGATCATTTCTAGATATAATTGTATTAGTTTCCTGTGGTTGCTGTAAGAAATTACCACAAACGTGAAGGCTTAAAATAAGAGAAATTTATTCTCTCATAGTAGAAGCTACAAGTACAAAATCAGTATCACTCGGCCAAAATCAAGGTTTTGGCAGGGCCATGCTACCTCCAGCTTCTGGTGGCTGCCAACAGCCCTTGGTTTGTGGCCACATGACTCCAATCTTTAAAGCTAGCACCTTCAACTCTCTCTCTGCTCCATCTTTGCATCTTGCTTTCTCCTCCATGTGTCTGTCAAACCTCTCTCTGAGTCCTTTTCATGACTAGGTGGTACCATTTAGGGCCCACCTGGATAATTCGGGATAATCTGCCCATCTCAAGATTTTAACATAATCACATCTACAAAGAACCCTTTTCCTTATAAGGAAATATTTACAGGTTCCAGGAATTGGGACCTGACGCTTTCGGGTGAACATTATTCAGTCAACAACATCCATGAATGAATCTCAAGTCTCTCCACAAAGTCAACAATAAGGACCTAGAAGTCAACAGAAAGTATGCGGTCCATGGTGCTTCTATACATATTTATATTCACATGAACTACCAGATATGGTGTTTACCTAAAGTTATAGAGCTTTACCTGGGCAGGTTATAGTTATTCTGAATGAGATCAGAGGATGTTTCAGATAAGATCTAGTGTGCAGTTGGGCTGCTGACAAGTTAATGAGCATCCAAGGGTCCTTATAGGAGGACCTGTTAACAGTATCTCCTCTAGGACCATCTGGCAATGAGTTTGCACCTGCTAAGAACTTCCCAGGGCAGATGTCACAGGGAAGTAGTATAACTTCTTTGGCTCACACAACTGCTAAAGTGAAGTTTGTTGTGGCATATTAACATGTGAATTGAGCAGAAACCTCATGCTACATGAGTCTAACATTAATCATATAAAAATGTAGTCTTCAAACAAAATTAAAATAAACTTAAATGGGCAGAACCCTTTTGGATTCTCACCTAAGCCATTCTCCTATTTCCCTCTGAAAGTTTGGAATTACCACTCAAGGCAGAGTAGCCTTAAATGACCAGATATTTACAAAAATGCTTGTGTGGCTTCCCTAGAATTCCTACACCCACATAGAAGATAGACTTCCTCTTTGCTGATTAACAACCTGTTATTTCTGTGGAGGTGATATATGCCACAGGAGGGGGTATGGCTTTGATAATGCTAGAGATTTGTTGGCTGGTTTTGTTCTCTTTGCATTCTTATGTTGAATGATCTGTGGCCCAGTTGAGAGAGATGGAATTATAGGGCTAAATAAGAGTAATTTTTCCCACCGTAGAGGCTTGATTTCATAGTTGCTTTTTTTCTGCAGATCTGAACAAGGCTCTGGTTGCCTGCCTATCTGGTTCAGCCACAAAACTGAGAATTACGTGACTGAGTAAATAAGATGAACTCTTTGTCTTCTTAGCTTTTTGGCACATACACCCATTTCACTTGCATACCTGAACCTAGGGGAGTTCTTATTTCTATTTCTGAAGATAGCATTATCTTTACTTGAATTTTCCCATCAGGGACACAAAGTGACATTGATTATAGACTCTGAAAATTATCAACACTATGGCCTCTGGTTTTCACATATTCAGGCCGCTTAAAAATACCCCACAGCTTAGTAGGTTCTCATTCCTTCCATCAGCTTTCTGATGACTATCCTACTACCCCCTCCCAACTGCCCCCAACAGTTAGTCCTCTAAATGGATGCAACTAGATCATAGTTCAGGCCAAAGCCGTGAGCCAAAGCTCTCAAGGGACTTTTGTGTCCAGTTAAATAAGAAGTAGGGCCACTTTTATGACTTTTCTTTGCATTTTTCAGATTAGCTTTCAAAACAGACAATGTACGTTGGTAAACTAGATATTTAGAAACATCCAGCCTTGACCAAATGCAGTGAGGATTTTGGTGCAGCCTCCTCAAAATGCTGTTTTATCTCCATTAATAATAGTGATTAGATGTTTTGTTATACTTATTATGCTTGCTTACATAGGTGATTTGATGTAGCTCACAGTAAAAATATGTTTATGATAAGACTTAAAAAAAAAAAAACCTCCGTGGTGATTGAGGATGGAGTAGTTACATGGAGGAATACTTCATTAATATCATAATAATGACTGAATGTTCAGGTTGACCGTGAGCTTCCTGGCCACCAGGATATAAAAGAAAACACAGTGTGTTACACAATTCCTATTATCTGTGACAAAGCAAATGGCCACTTTCTTTATGGGAGATGAACTATTGATACCTACTGTTTAGTATATTCTTCCTGGGGGGGAGGTGGGGGTGGGATTGCTGATTGGGAGGGGAGTGGTTGAGGTAGCTATTGGATTGTAAAAATAATTTATTGTATAGATCTATATGCATGAGACTTTGGACAACAAAACTGAAAGCATCTTCAGAAGCTGTTTGTCATTAAGATGCAGAGAAGCATCATTCATTGTCATTTTCTTATTTGAACATTAATAAAAGCCAAGGGCATCATGTTAAGGTTGTCATCAGGAAAGGTGCTCAGTGGGGAAGTAAGGAGTTAGACCCCAGATTTTTTGATGTGGTTGTATTATTTATTTGTTTGTTTATTTTGGGTTTTGGGTGTCATTTTTTTTAAATAATTGGCTTTGGTCAAAGGCACTCATTTTGAAATTCATGGGTAGATTAGACAAAAGTGATATATGAGCCAACTTGTGAACTTGGCTTGACTTAGGCTGTATTTTTGGGGGATTTGTAAAAGTGGAAGGATAATTTTTTAGAAACATCCAACAATATAGTCCTGCTTCTTAATAGCATCACCCATTGAACTGTAATTCAGCAATATTGCTTCTGCGGGCTGAGAGGCCATAGTCAGGCTTTTTTCATCCAATAGACTTTCACTGTTGGAGCAAAATGAACCAAGTTCTTCAGATACAAGAAACTGCCTGCTACCTAATAGCTTGAGAGAATAGTGTCATCAAACTGACAGCAGACAAGCATGCTTTCAAAAGGCAATACTGCAGAAAAATGAGTTTATCTTGTCCTATGTCTGAGGAAAATAAATGTACAAAAAAGGCTAAAATGTCTGATGACTCCAGATAAAAGCTCTGTGGGGTTTGGACTGGAAGCCCATAGGCTCTGTCCCTACTCTACTCCTCACTCGCCCAAGCTTCTTGTTCCTTGGGTCCTTGTTTGCCCTTACAAAAAAATGATAGCATTGGATGAGATGATACCTAAATGTCTTTTAATTTAAAAAGTTGTTTTCATGAAATCCAAAAAAAGATTGCAGCAAGCTATCCCAAAAAACTCATTATCAAAATGAAACGTAAACATGGATAAACGTCTGGTTCTGCCTTTGGGTCCAAAAAGTAAACTACACATGTATAGAATGTGGGAGACATAGCTTAATCTTAACTAATGGGGTTGCTGTGCAGATATTTTAGGACTGTTAAAATTATGTAGCCACTGAAATAGTTCTTCAAATCCTTTTTCAGATATGTTACTTCAGAGGTATGTTACCTAGACTGAGAGAGATGGTAGTCCCAGCCCCCTTGCACTGGGACGCCCATGTTGGGTCAAGAACTGGCAACTGGGATGGAGACTGGATATATGTATGTACCTTCTGAAGAGTTAATGGAGGAGCAGAGGATAGTTAGCTGGAGAAGAGAAGACTCAGAGAGGACACGAGTTCTGCCTTTAAAAATGTTGTGTGATTTGCCCTTCAGTATGGCCTTTCCCACCCTTCTCCACTCTCTAGCTCTCTGGCTTCCGATTGAATTTAGCCAATGAGAGGTACCAGCAAGAGATGGTTAGGGGAGGAGGAAAACAAAGTCAAGGTATTTATTTTCCCATGTCTTCCTTGCCAAAATTTGGCTTGGCTGTGTCTGTGCTCCTTTCCTGAAGGTCATAACTCCTGTTGGGATTCTTTCTCTTAAAGGTACATTTTCCTCTGTAATCCTTCTTCTTGTCCTTTCAGCAACTTTTTAGCCCCAGGGCTCTTCAGCTCCCTTTTCTGTCTATTCCCTTATAAATAGTGTCTTTATGAAACTCTTTAATTATATCTTTGAATGTGCCATCTGTTTCCTGCCAGTATCCTGACAGATATGTATTTTCATGTAGAAGACAGACTAAGCTGTGCTACCAGACAAAAATGCTCCCATTAAAAGATGGAAGTTGTGAGAAGAAATATTTTGGTTCAACATTTCTACCACTGGAGCTCTCTTAAAATGCAGTGGGTTGCCTCGGAAGGTAGAGAGCCCCTATCAATAGAGGTGGTCGTGCAAAATATCAGGATTTTGTGGGGGGAGGAGGAGAGTGAGCAGAGATGCGAGTTTGGAATAACTTTTGAAATGTCATTTAACCAGATGTTATAAGAAACAGTAAATTGTGGTGAAGTATTTTTTTTTTGTTCCTTCCTCCATGCTTATTTCCCCAGCTCTATTAAGGGATAACTGACAAATAAAATCATAATGTATTTAAAGGGTACAATGTGATAATTATATCATATCTAACTCTATATAAATATAGATAATCTATGTAAATCTGTATATAAATATAGATATATAGTGAGAGAATCCCCACAATTGAGTTAATTAACACATCTATCACTTCACATATTTATCTTTTTTTTTTTTTTTCCGGTGGGGATGCTTCGGATCCACTCTTAGCAAATTTCAATTATACAATACGGTATTACCAACTATAGTCACGATGCTGTACATTCGATGGAAATATTTTCTTTCTTCTGATTTATATCTGAGTTTGACACCGCAAGGGAAGCAAAACTAATACATTGAGAAATGCAACTGGGCTCTCCTCTCCATTCTGAGTCCCCTACGTGTGCTCCACATGCTAAGAGGTGCTCCGGAGGAAGGGTTAACTACAGGCAAGCTGCCATCCTTTCCCTTCCAAATGAAATCAAAGCATCACATGTTTGCCTGTACTAGGTGACCTTTATGGTTTCTTCCAGCTCTCCCCTGCCTCCCTTCCTTCCTTCTCCCCTTCCCTCTCTCCCTCCCTCCTTTCCTCCTTCCTTCCTTCTCTCCCTCCCTCCTTCTCTCCTTCCCTCCTTCCTTTCTTCCCTCACTCCCTCCCCCTTCCTCCTTCCTTCCCTCCCTCCCCGCTTTCCTCCCTCCTTCCTT
The DNA here is from genome assembly GCF_030028045.1 of Hippopotamus amphibius kiboko. Lineage (NCBI taxonomy): Eukaryota > Metazoa > Chordata > Mammalia > Artiodactyla > Hippopotamidae > Hippopotamus > Hippopotamus amphibius. The sequence goes on along the minus strand of NC_080203.1, from coordinate 9,076,224 downwards.
CTTTTCCTCTATGTTTCCTTCTATTCATTCACTCATTTCCTTGTTCCACATTTCCTCAACAATATGTGTGTCAAGAGGCATGCAAGCTGCTGCCTTGGAGGGTTAGGGAGGGGCAGCGGTACATTATAATAAAGTAAAGAACACACAGCCCAAGCAGCTCCTGTCTCCAAAGATTTCGCAATGTAGCAGGAGAGACAAACAGACAGGTGCTGACAAGACATTTTGTCCTTGTTTTCTTAAACTCTTCTGTTCCGTATTTTGGAAATTCTCCCCTTACATGCCCACACATTAAACTGTCCTCAAGCCCTTCCTCACCCTTGCTAACCCATTCTTCATCTTTCCCTCTGATTTTTTTTATATACTTGAAATGCCACTCCTATAGCCACCTCTTTGCAGCTGACTCCCACCCCCTCTCAGTCATCTCTTGACTCTTTTTATCATCGTTACCAGGATAAAACTCACTGTTTGGGCAAAGGGAAGTGCTTACATATTGCTATCTACTTCCAACTAGTATAATGAAAGGTTTGTGTCCTCCAGTTTCCTTTGAGAAAAAAAAAAGCATAGCCATCAAAACAACCTTTAGTTATGATAAAACCAGAGAAAGGACATATAAATGCAACAGAGCAAACCCAGCTCATTACATATTGAGGAGGAAAAGAAAATATATTGATAGTGCTGAAAAGCCAGGGAAATACACATGCATTAGGAATTGTTGTGGCATCACTAGCTGTATCAGAATTCCTTTTCTTTTAAGGATTTTAAAAAATGATTTTCAAGTTTCTACACTTTTCAGCCTTACTACCAAAAAATGCCTTCGTCGTATTAACTACATTGAGTTGTTGCCATATTTTTCCCCAAGGCCACAGAAGACCATCACACCCAACCTACTGGGCTCTTTTTTGAAACTTCAAATATTCCACTATTCCTTTCGAGGTCATTACATTTAGAGATATTGGATTATGGATTTACAACGTGATAGTCTCTGTCAGTCATGTTAGGTAAATGCACAGTGCAGGAAGACAGAAGGAAATAAAATGGTACCCATTATTCAGAGATTGTGATGAGCCAGGCTAAAGAGAAAGTATTCTGCAAAGGAAGTGGTCTTTTCTGGACTTAGGCTGGTGCTTTGAGGATAAGCATGTGCTTTGTATTGTGCTCACCATGGTTCAAAAGCTACTGATGTTCCACACTCCTCACCACCACCAGGATGATGTTTAGAATGCATGGCACGGCCAGAACCAGCACGTCATCTATATCATAGTCTCTTATTTGAATAATTAACATTGATCAACTGCCCTCTTTAGTTGTAGCAGCTGTGCAATGTATTGATGAATATACAATATAAGGTGGCATAGGCTGGGTGCGGGGCATATAGTCTCATTGTCAAAGGCATGCTTTGAAATTGAGTTAACTTTTGCCATTTTACAGAATATGAGAAACACGTCTCCCACATCCCAGAGCGCTGAGGGGGAAATTTCCTCCCAGCCTTGTGTGCCAAGCCTTGTCTTGTTAGAAGGAGATAATTTAAGTAGATATCACATCTTACGTAGTTTTTTTGGTGCCCACCTTTCGCTATGATTTGAGCGGTCTTAAAGTTAGATAGTGGTCTTAAACCAGTGGTATAGACCTGCAGTGTTCAATACGATAGCCACTAGCCATATGTGGCTATTTAAATTTAAATTAACTTAAGTGAAATACAATTAAAGATTCAGCCCCCCATTCATGCTAACGTAATTTTAATTGCTTGACAGCCACATGTGGCCAGTAGCTATCTATTGGACAGTGTCAGAGATAGAGCGTTTCAATCATAACAGAAAGTCATAGTGGATAGCACTGGTACAGACAACTCCCTTATTTAGCTTCATTTATTGTTGGATTTCCTTAGAAATCCTCATGTCCCCAAGCTATGGAGAGTAACAGAGATCTAGTATATATAATAACTATAAAGTAACGGGTGTTCAGATGACTAAAGGGAAGTGGGGCAGTGGGTTAGGAAAGGGGTACTATGCTAACCTTGGATAATTTGAAAAAATGTTTTAATATGTGTATGCTATTTACTTTGAAGAATTAATAATACGTTAAAACAATATTTTGATATTTACTACATAGCTTTTTATGGTTGAAAAAACTGATATATAATAACATAGAAACAGCTTTTAGCAGTCTCAAAATTTAAGTGCTATGGCCTTTTGCCTTTAGGACTTACCAACTGGTTTCCTGAAATGGTGCTTAAATATTGACCGAGCTAGAGGCAAAGCCTAGGGGGACTGGGCTTGCCCAAGTGTAACATTACATGTCATACTGCATTAATGTCATGTAGCACTACAATATGGCAGTTTCCATTACAGATGTGAGAGCACATGAATGTCCTCTGCAATGAATGAAGCGGTATGTATCTTACTTACCTTACCTCATAGGAAGGTCCATTGAAATAATTGCTCATTATATCCTAAGCAGCTTTCCCAAACTATCTATGCAACTGAGAAGGAACCTACCCAGGAAAACTGAAGCATATCCAGGTTCCACACGCATTTTCATAGCTCCTCCTAGAGGAAATGGAGTTTTGAAAGCCTGGAGGATTTTGTGCACAGGTATGTGCGTGACCCCACATATATGTGCATGTACACGCACAACCCCCGCCCCAGGCTGTATTAAATGAGATCGTTAGAATATAAGACACCTATATCAATGACTGCTGCGTGTTGAACGGACAGTAAATATTGTGCTTAACACCCTCCCCTCCTTTGTAATAAATAATAGCGTAGGAAAATGCTGGTATATTTAATTTTCTTTATTGTCCATGGCTTTGAATAATGAATAAAACTTGGGGTGGGAGGAGTCTGATTAGGTTCCCCAGCTGCCTTTCCTGTCCTCATAAAAAGGCTCTTCAAGGTTTTCAGTCTAGGAAAGGGGTCCCCAACACCCCCCCCACCACCACCAGGGGACCTGAACCAGTCCACACAGCAGGAGGTGAGCAGCGGTTGTGAGCAAAGCTTTATCTGCCGCTCCCCATCACTGGCATTACCACCTGAACCATCCCCCCCACCCGTGGAAACGTTGTCTTCCAGGAAACTGGTCTCTGGTGCAGAAAAGGTTGGGGAACACTGCTCTAGGACACTGTTTGTTGATTGACAACATTTGGTTCACCCAGGGCCAGGTCTCTGCTAATTAGTAGCCTTAGTGTTAGCATTTAACACTCCCTCTGAATTCCACAAGAAAACCTATCCATGGAGAGATAGCATGTTTTCCACACACCGCACCACGGCTGACTGACCCTTGGTAACGTAGAATTGAAGTCTCATTTTCCATTATGGTTGTTATAAATGATTAAACGAGATGATATATGTAAAGCATCTGGCACAGTGCTTGGCATTTAAGTACTTGGAAATTGTCAGCTATCTATTACAGTCCTGCTTCCAGGTGTTATATTAACCCCCATCCCCAGGTCTTCCTGGGACTGCTGTGCCATCCAAACAAACCTCTTGACATCCATGCCTTTAATATAGCTACAATATATGTTCTTTAAAACTAGAGAATCAAAGATTGGAAAGATTGCCTAAATAGAGTCCATCTCTTGTGAGTGCTCTTAGTGAGGAAGATGAAAGACATGATGCTGGAGTCTAATCAGGTGTAATTTTATCTGTTGCTTCTTGTTCATATGTTCTGCTGTTCACATTGAATGATGAAGCCACTGTAAATGACTTACTTCAAGATGCCAAATGCTCTAGTATCTAGCAAAGCACTTTATTTCCATGAGATGTTTTTTTCAAGTATGGAGATCATGGGCACAGAGATTTTGGAAATAGCACTTATATAGCAAATAAAGGAAGGGATTATGGGTTAATAAAAAAGGTTTATTTTTTCCTCAAAAATGTACTGTAGAAATGCAACCTGGTTTTTGCTCTTGTGTCATAGATGCCATCTCACTGTCATCTGACATCCGGAAACACTACCTAGTAGCCATACAGAATCAGTTTCTTTTGGCCCGAGGGAAAAATAGACCAAGTATGAGGCTGGTATGTAGATTGTAACTAGAGCGTACATTTTTGAGTGGTACCCACTGTACAAGAACTCCTGTAATTCATTATTTCCAAAACTTCCCTGGTGTTATGAATCATTTGGGGGAATTTACTAAGAAAAATTTCCAATCCCACACCAGACAATCTGAAGCACATTCTCCAAGAGATAGATTTGGCAAGCTAGATTCTTAATAAGCTCCCCAGCTGATTATTATTATCAGGAATTTGGGGAAACACTACCTAGCTTGCCTCCCAAACCAAAGGTAGATGTGAGGATCATTTTATGGTGCTTGGTTGTATTTGACCTAACCATTAAGGCACTACCACAGAATGCTAGAAAATGGTCCAAAAGTTTGATGGTTCTAAAATTCTTTTCTCTTTGTGACTATTTGGGGGAGGAGCCCTGGGACTGAGAAATAATCTTTCCTATTGGAATCACCCTGATGGATAAAAAATTCATATACAACAGGGGAAAGCACCACAGTGGTGCATTCTTATTGTATGGATAATTTGCTTCCTTGGATTCTGTTTCTGTGGCTCATGTGTGGTACCACCAGAATCAGAGATATGGTCTGGGAAAAAAACATGATTTTCTTTAGCTTAGGAGTCATAATATTGACTTTGTTTCTTTTCCCATCATTTGTCTCAAACCTAGTGTTCTGTATACATTTGGAAGTTAATGCATGGTAATTATTGAAATAATTATGCCACCTTGGTGATTCCATGAAGGAGACATCAGGGTACGATGATTTATAGTTTACATAATCCCCTATGAAAAAACATATGCCAGACTTGTGCTTCTAGGCAAGATGGAATAACAGCATCCAGAGTCACCCTCTCTCTGAAACACCACCTGGCCAAAACACACACACACACACACACACACACACACACGCACACGCACACGCACATGCACACACACACACTCTTTATGAAACAATGGTTTTCAAGACAGTATACATCGAGTGACAATAAACAGGAGTGCCTGAGAAGTGGAAAACTAACAATGTGTTATAATTGTTGCACTTTACTTCTTTAAAAGAGTTTCTAGCTGCATCACAGGAGAGAGAACCAAGATGAAGCCAGGTGAATTATCTGACTTGAGGAGATAGGAGTGTCTGGGAGCTGGAGTCCATAGGATAGAAAGAAATGAAAACATTGGCACCTGCAGAGGGTATCCTTTATGTATTGAGCAGAGTACCTGCATATGAGGAAACTATCCCAGGGCAGGGAAGAATCATCTGAGAAATTTAGAGGAAACGATACTCTGTGTTGATACAGCACTGAAAATAGTGCCAGTTTCCACCAGTCAAATAGGAAAAACACATAATCCATGGGGCATTAAATAGAGTATCCAGAAGGGACGTGCCTCAGCAGTGGGGAATAATTAGCCCTAAACACTTCTGGTTCCCCTTAACAAATCATAAAAACAAAGCCAAAAAAGGGTCAAACAGTTTCCAAATAAATTAACTGTATCCCAGAACAAAGTTTGAGGATATTTATAGAAAAATAATCAATAAGATAAAATTCATAAGGTCTGACATCTATTAAAAATTCTCAGGCATGCAAAAGAGCTGGAAAATATGTTCCAGAATGAGGATAAAAAATGAATCAAAACCAACTCAGAACTAGCATAAATGTTAGAATTAGTAGACAAAGACATTAAAAGTTATCATAACTGCATTACTATACGTTCAAAAAATTAAGTAGGGACATGGATGATATAAGAAAGATCCAAATCACATGTCTATAGATGAAAACTGCAATGTCTGAAATAGAAAATGTACAGGATGGGACTAAAGACAGATTAGACATTGCAGAAGATAAGACTAGTAAGCTTGAAGACATAGCACTAGAAGTTATCCAAAATGCAATACAGAAAGAAACAGGAAAAAAATTGAAAAAAGGCATCTGAGAGTTGTGGGATAACTACAAGCACCCTAATATATGTCCAATTTGAGTCTCTGAAGGGGAGAGCAGAAAAATGTTTGAAGAAATAATGGTCCCCAAATTTCCAAACTTGATGAAAATGGTAAACCCAGAGATCCATACAGCTCAACAAATCTCACACAAGAAACATGAAGAAAACTATGTTAAGACACAACATAACCAACTGCTCAAAATCAGTGATAAGGAAAAAAAATCTTAAAAGCAGCAAGAGAAAAAAGACATCTTACATACATAGGAACAAAGCACATCAGCTTTATCACAGGAAATAGTACAAAGGAGAAGAAAGTATAGCAATATCTCCAGAGTACTAAAAGAAAAAAAAACTGGTAACCGAGGGTTCTGTACTTTGTGACTATATCTTTCAAATGTGAAATTGAATTAGTGGTGTTTCAGACACCAGCATTCCCCTGCTATAAGAAATGGTAAAGAATATCCTTCAGGCAGAACAAAAATGATACCAGGTAGAACTATGGATATACACAAAGGAATAAAGATTCCTGGAAATAATAACTACATTCAAAACTATATTTTTTCTTACTATTTTTAAAATTTTATTTGTTTGTTTGTTTATTTATTTATTTATTGGGTTGCTCCAGGTCTTAGTTGCAACACACGGGCTCCTTAGTTGTGGCATGCAAACTCTTAGTTGCAGCATGCACACAGGATCTAGTTCCCTGGACAGGGATCGAACCCGGTCCCCTGCATTGGGAGTGCAGAGTCTTAACCACTGCACCACCAGTGAAGTCCCCTCTTACTATTTTAATTTCTTTAAAATAAAATATAGTTGACTAGACAAAAATAACAAAAAGTACTGTATGATTTATAATATATGTGTAAGTAAAATACCTGATAAAATAGCATGATGACCTGGAGAAGAGAAATGGAAGTATACTATTTCATGGGTCTTATACTACATATGACATGGTACCTTCAAATCTACCACTTGAAGGCAGACTGTGACAAATTAAAAATGTATACAGTAAACCCTAAAGCACATGACAATAACAAAACAAAATGTTATAGAATATAAAAAAGATAAAATGTAGTAAGGTTTATACTTTATTCAATAAAAAGAAGTTAAAAGATAAAAGGGACTAAAGATAAAGTAGAACAAACAGAAAAGTGGACAGATGATAGATTTAAGCTTAACCATATCAAAAATCATGTTAAATGTAAACTATCTAAATAACCTAATTAAAATGCAGGGATTGTCAGCTTGGGTAAAGGTGCAAAACACTATTCTGCCTATAAGAAAAATCCTTTAATAAAAATAAAGACAAAAATTTATTGAAAATACAAGCATGTTAAAAGATCTACCATTCTGACACTAATCAAAACAAAACAAAACAAAACTGGTGTGGCTAGATTAATGTCAGACAAAGTAGATTTCAGAGAAATATTACCAGAAATAAAGTAGGCCATGTCATAATGATAAAAGTGTCAATGAATCCCAAGCATTTATGCACCTATTGTAATAACAAAACTTCAAAATACATGTTTGACATTTCTACAGCTCTCCCTTCAACCATGGCAGAATACTCATTCTTTTCAAAAACACATGGAGTATCTGCCAAGATAGACTATGTTGCCAATATAGGCCAAAATGAGAGAGCAAAAATGAATGAGGAGATTGAATCAGTAATGAAAAACCTCCCAACAAAAGAAAGCCCAGGACCAAATGGTTTCCATGGTGAATTCTAACAAATATTTAACAAATAATTAATGCCAATCTTTCTAAAACTCTTCAAAAATTGAAGAGGAGGGAACACTCCCAAACTCATTCACAAAGGCCAGAATTACCCTGATAGAAAAGGGCACTGCAAGAAACTACATGCCAGTATCTCTGATGAATATAAATGCAAAAATTATCAACAAAACATTAGCAACCCCAATTTAATAGCACATTAAAGGGATCATAAACCATGATCAAGTGGAATTTATTCCTGGGATACAAGGATGGTTCGAGAAATCAATAAATGTGATACAACACATTAATAGAGTGAAAGATAAAAAAAAATAATCATCTCAATAGAGAAAAGGCATTCCAATATACAACATTCTTTTATGATAAAAATCCTCAACAAACTGGGTGAAGAAAGAATGTACTTCAAAACAATAAAGGCCATAGGTGACAAACCCACAACTAACATCATACTCAATGGTGAAATGTTGAAAGTTTTTCCTCTTAGGAGCAAGACAAAGATGCATACTCTTGCCACTCCTATTCAACATAGGATTGGAAGTCCTAGCTAGAGCGATCAGGCAAAGTAAAAAAATAAAAGGCATTCAAATCAGAGAGGGAGGAGTAAAATTGTTATTTGAAGATGATACAACTTTATACATAGAAAGTCTTAAAGATTCAACAAAAAAAATGTCGGAACTAATTAACAAATTCAGTTAAGTTGCAGAATATAAAGTCAACACACAGAATTAGTTGTATTTCTATACACTACAACAAAATATCAAAAGAGAAATAAAGAAAACAATTCCATTCACAATAGCATCAAAAATAATAAAACACTTAGGAATAAATTTAACCAAGGAAGTGAAAGATCTGTACAATGAAAACTATCAGACTTTGATGAGGGAAATTGAAGAAGAGACAAACAAATGGCAAGATATCCCATGTTCATGGATGCGAAGAATTAATATTGTTAAAATGTCCATACTACCCAAAGGCATCTATATGTTCAACATAATCCCTATCAAAATTCCAATGATTTTTTTTCACAAAAATAGAAAACATCATAAAATTTTAGTGAACCACAAAAGAACCCAAATAGCCCAAGCAATCCTAAGAAAGAAAAACAAAGCTGGAGGCATCACACCTGCTGATTTCAAACTATATTAGAAAACTGTAGTAAGCAAAACACTATGGTACTGGCATAACAATGGATACATAGACCAATGCAACAGAATAGAGAACCTAGAAATAAACCTGTGCATACATGGTCAATTAATTTATGAGAAAGGAGCCAAGAATATACAATGAGGAAATGATATTCTCTTCAATAAATGATGTTTGGAAAATTGGATTGCAACATGCTGAATAATGAAGCTGGGCTTCTATCTTACACCACTCACAAAAATTAACTCCAAATGAATTATAGAATTAAATGTAAGACTTGTAACCATAAAACTCCTGAAAGAAAACATAGGAAAAAAAACTCCTTGACATTGGTCTTGGCAATGACTTTTTGGATATGACACCAAAAAGTGCAAACAAGAAAAACAAAAATAAACAAGTGGGACTACATGAAACTTAAAAGCTTCTGCACAGCAAAGGAAACAACAAACAAAATGAAGAGACACCCTACGGAATGGGAGAAAATATTTGCAAACCATATAGTGGATATACATAACTCACACAACTCAAGCAAAAACCCGAATAACTGGATTAAAAATGGGCAAAGGAAGTAAATAGATATTTTCCCAAAGAAGACACACAAATGGCAACAAGTGCATGAAAATGTGTTCAACATCACTGATCATCAGGAAAATGCAATTCTAAAGCACAATGAGAGCTCACCTCACACCTGTCGGGATGGCTATTGACAAAAAAAGACATAACAACTGCTGACATGGGTATGCAGCAAAATGAACCCTTATGCACTGTTGGTGGGAATGTAAATTGTTATAGCCACTATCGAAAACAACATGGATGTTCCTCAAAAAATTAAAAATAGAACTATTATATGATCCAGTGATTCTACTTCTGGATGTGTATCTGAAGGAAATGAAATCACTATCTCTAAGAGATCTCTGAACTCCCATGTTCGTTGCAGCATTATTCACAATAGCTGAGATATGGAAGCAACACAAGTGTCCATTGATGATGATATAGTATACATACACAATGGAATTTTTAAAAAATATTTATTTATTTGGCTACACCGGGTCTTAGTTGTGGCATGCAGTACCTTTGTTGCAGCATGCAGGATCTTTAGTTGTGGCATGTGACTTCTTAGTTGTGGCATGTGGGATCTAGTTCCCTGATCAGGGATCAAACCAGGGCCCCCTGCATTGGGAGCGCAGAGTCTTAGCCACTGGACCACCAGGAAGTCCCTACAATGGTATTTTATTCAGCAGTGAGAAAGAAGGAAAGCCTGCCCTTTGTGACAACTTGGATGAAGCTTGGTGACATTATGCTGAATGAAATACACCAGACAGAGAAAGACAAATACTGTATGATTTCACTTTGCGTAGAATGTAAAGGAAAAAGAAAATAAAGAGAAAAAAGAAAAAGAAAGCTTAATCCATAGACATAGAGAGTAGAATAGTGGTTACCAAGGGCTGGGGGTGGGGAGTATGGGGAAATGCTGGTCAAAGGGTATTAGTTTTCAGTTACAAGATGAATAAATTCTGGGGATCTAATGTACTGCATGGTGACTATAGTTAATAATACTGTATTGTATACATGAAATTTGCTAAAAAAGTAGATCTTGTGTTCTCACCATAAAAAAGGTTACTATGTGGGGTGATGGATATGTTAATTTTCCTGATTGTGGTGCTCATTCCACAATATATATGTACATCAAGTCATCATGCTGTACGCTTTAAACATAAACATATTTATTTCTCAATTACACCTTAATAAAGCCTGGAGCGGGGAAAGAAATGGGTCATTTCCTGTAGGATAGTCTAACACTGCAAGGTGTTCGCCTTCACATTTCTGATAGGCTTCCAGTGAGAATGCTAAAGATCCCCCAAAAGATTGCAAATATTGGTTCAGATTCCCTCTCCCTCTTTTGACTTTTAGAAAAATGCAGTCACAGGTGTATCTTATTACCAAGCGTGGAAAAAGAAAGAGGGCCTCTGTTCAGGGGGAGGGGAAAAGATGAGTTTTCATTGGCTAGTCTTCCTAATTTTCTCAAAAACATATGATAAATAAAATTCATTAGGAACATTCTCTGAATGTCTTATGGTACTATTTTATGCAGGATAAAAGCATTAAGTACACTTTGTCTTTTGAGGCATATAGTGAATGGAAATGAATTTGCATGTTTCATGGAGGCTTTGTCAAATCATTTCAATAGGTTTCCATGTGACATTGTTTTCCCAAGTTCACTTTTTGTAATTCTATTTTTGAATATGTATTGTGAAATACTTTAAGCCTATATATGTCATAAAAAATAATAACTGAAGTAGCCCTTAGGGGAAACTCCATAATATTGGTATTGCTATTTTAGTGCATTCATAATTGAATGGGAGAACAGAAGAGCCATGAGTTTGTGTTTCTTATTATTTAAAATCTGCTGATATAATGGAATACGTTATGGCCACTATATTTTGGACCATCAGAATAGCATGGTGTTGTGTGGCATTAATAGCAAAACTCTGCCTTATAGGTGTCCATACCTTTAGAAAGTAAGCCAAAGAAATAAATGAGGCACAGGCTTTTTACCTGTTTTCATTTGAGGAGGAATTTCTTCTGGGAAAGTAGCACTTTTAGGTTGCTTATGCTTGGTGTTAAAAAAGAAGGCTGGGTTGGTAATTGTAAGGCCAGGGTCTGAAATAAGTTTTGTCACTGTGCTGTCTTAGGCAAATCACTTTCTCTCGGGCAAAAGAAGGAGTTGGATTAAATGTCCTTCAAGGTCTTCTTTTGTTATAGAATTTAAACAACTTCTTCAGGCAAAATGGAGAGAACACAGTAACAAATCAGAGAAGAATCCTTATTTTTTGATTCAAGTAAACCTTAAGACAAGATTAACCATAGAATAAATTTCTGTGGAAAATTTGTGAGTTCTATAACTGCACAATTTAGTGTGAGTTGATAACGAAGGTGCAAAATGAGATGTTCAACAGTGCAAACTGAGAAAATGGTGTGATGCGTGAGTATTTCAAGTGAAAAGGTATGGCTAATTATCATACCTGACTGTGCTGTAGCAGCTGGTATTATTAAAATGTAACAATAATAATTCAGTACTTTTAAATAGAAAATTACAACTTACAAATTTCTTTCACACATATAGCAGCATTCATTTTCCATCCATGCAAATGGAAAGCAAAAATTAAGGACTATGCAAATATCACTTGGAGGGCCAGAGCGGTAGAAGCCAAATGAAGGGTATGTGTTTGTGTCTACACCCACGTATATGTGGTGGTTGAAGAATAGCAGTTTTGAAACAAACCAACAGTGATATTTTCCTTAAGAAAACTGTTAACACTTTTCAAGGTCTGTGATACCTTCAAGAATTCAATTACCTACCACTTGCGGCTGAAGAGGCATATATGAGGCACCTCCAAATGACCAATAAAGAAAAGGAAGCTAGTCCATTTCTTCTTTCATTCGTTCCCTCAACAGTGAAGGCAAGTAGCAATGCTGCTCTTTAGTAGAATGTGTGGTTGATGAAATGAATCTGAGTTTATGATCAATGTTATGGAAAAAGCACTTGAAAATTTTTCACTAAGTTCTCTTTTGAAACTTGTGGAGAAGAATATCCAAAGCGGGGTTTTTGTCATTCATCAGCAATAATAGGTCTTTGATGTTTGCCTATGTTTGAAAATGCTGTTTTCCCAGTCTCCTCAAACAAGCAGGGGCGTTACCTATAAGATAGTTCACTTCAGGGACAGCAAGTTCTGGAATTTCCAACAAGGTCATGAGTGACCTTGTCCTTTTTAAGTAAAAGTTCATGAAAATAAATGTAACATCGTACAAAATATTCTTGGAAGGAAGTGGTTCTGACACTCATCCCTAATCAAGACATTCAGAGATACTGTTAAGAGAACAAGAAGTGTACTGGATTGAAAATTAGTAGAACTAGTTTTTGGCCCTAGTTCAAACACTTACATACTGAGCCTCAAAATTTTTTTCTGTGAACAAGGATGCTATTATTAACACTGTGCAACTCATAGAAAAACTGTAAGGAGCAAATAATGAACACAGGCATAAAAACACAAGGCTTAAAATTTTAACACACTATAGAAATTATATTCACAATACATAATAAGATTACAATTTATGAGTAGTCTTTAATGGTATGCTAACTAAAATAATAAGGGCTTTAGGTTGCAACCTAGATGTCCATCAACAGCAGAATGGATGAAGAAAGAAGTCAGAAAGAGAAAAACAAATATTGTATAACATTGCTTATATGTGGAATCTAGAAAAATGGTACTGATGAACCTAGTGGCAGGGCAGGAATAGAGATGCAGACATAGAGAAAGGACTTGAGGACACCAGGGAGAGGTGGAGGAGGGGAAGCTGGGACATAGTGAGAGAGTAGCATTGATATATACACACTACCAAATGTGAAATAGATAGCAAGTTGGAAGCTGCTATAGAGCACAGGGAGATCAGCTTGATGCTTTGTGAAGACCTAAAGGGGTGGGATAGGGAGGTTGGGAGAGAGGCTTAAGAGGGAGGGGATATGGGAATATATGTATACATATAGCTGATTCACTTTGTTGTACAGCAGAAACTAGCACAATACTGTAAAGCAATTATACTCCAATAAAGATAAAATTTCTTAAAAATTACACATTAAAAAAAAGATTAAAAAAAAAAAGAGAAAGAAATATTTTAGACCTGGATGGAACCCAAGAAACCTAGTTCAGCAGTTTCAAAGAGCTTCTCTCAGGGACTGTGGAGGGAGGTGGAGGTAGAATTCAAGGGTAATAACCTAGGCCTTTCACCCCTACTTTAACCAGAAAAGTTCTGGATTTAACTGTGTAAATCATAAACTAATTCATGAGGCTTCATTTGAATACACTGTTCCACAAATTATAACAACTTGAAAATTATTGTTCTGGTTCAACTCACTTAAGTTTTTAGAGAAGGAATATGAGTCCAGTTTAGGGAAAAGACTTGCTCAAGTCTGTATAGCTACTTAGGGCTGAGCTGGAATTTAAAAAATTTTGCACCATGAGTTATTCTACACCTAAAGCTCTTATTTTTTCAATGTTTGGTAATCTGAGTTTATTTAATTAATTAATTAATTTATTTGTTTTTATTGGCGTATAGTTGCTTTACAATGTTGTGTTAGTTTCCCTTCACTGATTGAAAATATTCTCTCTTGTGTATTAGATAAACTGCAGGTTTATGGATATCCTTCCTAGACATCAGTCCCAATGAGCTCTATCTTTTATGACCATAAAAATGCACAAGGAAAATGTGAAAGGATTAGAATATTGAATTAAAATATATTTACCATTCTCAATGTAACACTATACCAATTTTTATTGCATTTATTCTGTTTCTTAGAGCATAACAGAATATTATATCTGGGGCAGAAAGCCATATGAAGATTGAAAGGGAATTTGAATTACATTTTCATATATCTACAGTGTCATATGACAAAATGAAAAATGTAAATAATATAGTTAGTTTTCAGAAAGATAGCCATTTGATTCCATCTTATTTTATTAAGATATATCAAAGTCAGTTGGAGCTGGCTTTTTTCTCAACCTGCTAAATCACTGTATGACTTTGTGTTGAAATGTCCGTGGACGGTTTTAGCAATCCAGTATGTGATATGGCTGCAATACCTCTCTAATGCAACTATCTTTTCTTATGTAATTAATATCATCTGGCAGTATTAAAGTTTCATTATTATTGGATCCTTCAGGGCCAAGACTATGCCTTCTTAGTGCTTTGTAAATTCCAAAGTACCTGGGGTGTTAAGAGACACTTGAGGATGACATTTTATATATCAATATTAGCACAGAAAAGGTATTTATTAATACACATGGTGAAAAGATCTTTGTTGCTATGCTTGTGACATTTTAAGACTTCTTTCATTCTAAGATAACAGTGTGGGTCATATTAAAGGAAACCAATCAAGATACAACAGGATTTGAGTAAGAACCAAACAATTCTCGTTTGGAATAATAATTTTTTTTTTATGAAACAGTCAGATACACAGAACACTGCAGAAAGTTTTATAACACCCACATATACACCACCCAAAATAAGCAAAAGTGCTAATATATGGCATATTTGCTTCAAATATTTTTCTTAAGAAATAAAATATTTCAGGTCAATTTAAATTTCTTCCTTTTGAATTAATCTTCTTTTATGCCTTCCTGGAGGCAACCAGTAGGCTGAACTTGGTATATATAATTCCAATCCATGGTTTTATAATTTTACTATGCATAATGTAGCTATGATCAATATACAGTATCGCTTTGTTCATTTTTAAATATACATAATGGTACTTCACTGTGTATATAATTTTTTAAGAACTTTTATTGACATACAGTTAACAGACAACAAAAAGCATATATTTAGAGTATACAATTTGGTATCCCAATCTCCCAATTCATTCCCCCCCCAACCCTCCCTTCTTTCCCCACTTGATCTTTATGTAATGTCCTTTCTTGTCACTTGTAACATTTTTTATTTTAAAGTCTATTTTATCTGATATGAGTATTGCTACTCCAGCTTTCTTTTGATTTCCATTTGCATGGAATATCTTTTTCCATCCCCTCACTTTCCATCTGTGTGTGTCCCTAGGTCTGAGGTGGGTCTCTTGTAGACAGCATATATATGGGTCTTGTTTTTGTATCCATTCAGGCAGTCTGTGTCTTTTGGTTGGTGCATTTAGTCCATTTACATTCAAGGTAATTATTGACATGTATGTTCCTATTACCATTTTCTTAATTGTTTTGTTTTTGTTTTTGTAGCTGCTTTTCTTCTCTTATGTTTCCCATTTAGAGAAGTTCCTTTAGCCTTTGTTGTAGGGCTGGTTTGGTGGTGCTGAATTCTCTTAGCTGTTGCTTGTCTGTAAAGCTGTTGATTTCTCCATCAAATCTGAATGAGATGCTTGCTGGGTAGAGTATTCTTGGTTGTAGGTTCTTCCCTTTCATCACTTGAAATATATCCTGCCCCTCCCTTCTGGCTTGCAGAGTTTCTGCTGAGAAATCAGCTGTCACCCTGATGGGAGTTCCCTTGTATGTTATTTGTCATTTTTCCCTTGTTGCTTTTAATAACTTTTCTCTGTCTTTAATTTTTGTCAGTTTGACTACTATATGTCTTGATGTGTTTCTCCTTGGGTTTATCCTGCCTGGGACTCTCTGTGCTTCCTGGACTTGGGTAGCTATTTCCTTTCCCATGTTAGGGAAGTTTTCAACTATAATCTCTTCCAATATTTTCTTGGGTCCTTTTTCTCTCTTTTCTCCTTCTGGGACCCCTATAATGCGAATGTTGGTGTGTTTAACGTTGTCCCAGAGGTCTCTTAGGCTGTTTTCAGTTCTTTTTACTCTTTTTTCCTTATTCTTTTCCACATCAGTGATTTTCACCATTCTGTCTTCCATGTCACTTATTCGCCCTTCTGCCTCAGTTAATCTGCTATTGGTTCCTTCTAGTATCTTGTTCATTTCAGTTATTGTGTTGCATATCTCTGTTTGTTTGCTCTTTAATTCTTCTAGGTCTTTGGTAAACTTTTCTATCTTTGCATCCAGTCTTTTTTTCAAAGTCCTGGATCATCTTCAACATCATTATTCTGAATTCTTTTTCTGGAAGGGTGCCTATCTCCTCTTCATTTAGTTGTTTTTCTGGGGTTTTATCCTGTCCCTTCATCTGGTACAAAGTCCTCTGCCCTTTCATTTTCTCTATCTTTCTGTGGCTGTGGTTTTCAGTTCCACAAGATAAAATACTGCTGATACTGCTTGATACTGCTGTCTGCCCTCTTGTGGAGGAAGCTATCTAGGAGGCACATGGGTGTTTCCTGATGGGAGGGACTGATGGTGGGTAGGGCTGGATGGGTGGAGCTCAGTAAAACTTTAATCTGCTTGTCTGCCAATGGGTGGGGCTGTGTTCCCACCTTGTTGGTTGTTTGGCCTGAGGCTACCTAGCACTGGAGCTTACAGGCTCTTTGGTGGGGCTAATGGTGGACTCTGAGAGGGCTCACGCCAATGAGCACTTCCCAGAAGCCCTGCTGCCAGTGCTCCTGTCTCCTCGGTGAGCCACAGCTGCCCCCCACCTCTGAGGCAACCCTCCAACACCTGCAGATAGGTCTGGTTCAGTCTCCTATGGGGTCACTGCTCCTTCCCTCAGGTCCTGGTGAGCACACTTTTTTGTGTGCCCTCCAAGAGTGGAGTCTCTGTTTCCCCCCATCCTGTGGAGGTCCTGCAATCAAATCCCACTGGCTTTCAAGTCTGATTCTCTGGGGATTCCTCCTCCCATTGCTGGACTCCCAGGTTGGGAAGCCTGACGTGCGGCTCAGAACCCTCACTTTAGTGGGTGGACTTCTGCAGTATAACTGTTCTCCAGTTTGTGAGTCACTCACCCAGCATTTATAGGATTTGATTTTAACGTGATTGTGCCACTCCTACTGTTTCATTGCAGCTTCTCCTTTGTCTCTGGATGTGGGGTGTCTTTTTTGGTGAGTTCCAGTGTCTTTCTGTCGATGATTGTTCAGCAGTTAGTTGTAATTCCGGTGCTCTTGCAAGAGGGAGTGAGTGCACATCCTCCTACTCTGCCATCTTGATCCTATCTCCACTGTGTATATCATTTTGACTTACTTCAATCATGTTATTCAGTGTTGCTATTTAGCATGCTTGTTTGGCTTTTATTTTTCCTCTGGATTCCTAGGATTTAGAGTTGTCTTTACCCTCTCCAGCGCTGTTTCTTCCTCCTCATACTGATTTGGAAGTTTGTCTTTGTATTGGTAAGGGTCCAATACCCAGGGAAATACACAGATTACACACTCAAAATGGGTTATTGAAAAGATTAACAAAAGGGCTGCATTCAAAGGTGTGGGCAGGATTAACAAAAACAAGGGATCATGGATAATCTTGTGTCTCCTTCAACAGGTTCTAAGAGACCAAGGAAGCTATTAGCATTTCAGAGGTCTGAGAGACAAGAGGAGGGAGGCTTTTGCAGGGTCCAGCCATTGAGGCAGCCTGCAGGAAAGGGCCATCCCATCAGAGCTGTGGCCCTCAGCTACTTCAGCTACTGACAAACCAAGAAGCCAGGGAGCAAGAGAGGCCAGTTGATGTAGTTGTTAGAGGTAAGCCTCTAGATGCACAGAGTAGGACAGAGAAGGGGGGAGACTGATCTTTTATTTTTTTTTTGATGTTATAAATTTTTTTATATTTTTTACTTTGTTATTTTTGGCTGTGTCGGGTCTTAGTTGCAGCACCTTGGATGGTCGTTGAGGCATGTGGGCTCTTCATTGTGGCACACAGGCTTCTCTCTAGTTGTGGTGTGCAGGTTTTCTCTCTCTAGTTGTGGTGCACAGGCTCCAGAGTGCTTGGTCCCTGTAGTTTGTGGCACACAGGCTCTCTAGTTGAGGTAGGGAGACTGATGTTAATGGGAAATGGAAACTATCCAGTATAGGCCTCTATGTCTGTTCTTTTCATGGCAACACAACCTTTTTAACACAAGTGTTTCAACTCTAAAGCTGCTCACTAGCTTCGTTCCTCCAGCTTTCAGAAAGATTAAATCCAAACACTCCCATTCCATCTTCCATTCTATGTATGTCTCATATTTTACTTCGTTTTTTACCCCTCCAAATTTGGCAATGCTGTTATTTTCACTATTATTATTATTTATTGTCAATATTTATTTACTTTTCACAATGGATCTTAACCAATTTCTTTGCTTTTTCACCCTACTTCTTTCTTATGGATCCAATTTACTTTATTAACACAGCACAGTTTTTCCCGGGAGGCCCCTCATGCCCTTTTGGTAGGGGCCTACTTCTGGTGGGTTCTGCATTAGCTGCTGCAGGATTGCCCCAGTTCTGGTCTTGTGTTAATTCTCAGTGTAGGCCTTTAAGCAGACAATGGGAAGTGCGTATTAGAGTTCCATTTTATCAAGGTCATTCCTGTTTTTGTTTGTTTGTTTTTTCTTCTCAAAGCATTCTAGCGATTGGAGTAGGGCATGATGGGACAGGGAAGATTCCTTGCCTTGTCTTAGACCTATGAGAACACTTTTGTTTCTAGTTTCACTTTTGATAGACTTTATTTGGGGAGCTCAGTTCTAGCTCTGTAGCCACACACATGCCTCAGTTCTTCTCTCAAGTTCATATGCCTCCTGCTCACCTTCTGGCTTGGAGGTCTGCTTCATTTTGGTTACTAGGGGTTTCCCCTTCTTGCGTTTAGCCTTGGGTCTACACATTTTAAAAGAAAAATGCATTTCATTCAGTATGCCTCTATGCTTGAAGCCAGAGGGGATGCTTTCTGTGTTCTCTTACCCGACCATAATGACTAGAAGTTCAATGATGGAGTATTTGCAGCTCGATCATTCATTCTCTGAAGAGTCTTTCTGCTTTGTGTTGTTCTGTTGCTATTTTTCATCCACATTTCCTATTTCTTTCCCTTTTTTTACTTGGGTGTTTTGATCGCTTTACTTTAGTTGGCTTATTTTTCTTTCTCTTGCCATCTTTATACTCAATTCAGATGATTATTTTTGTACATTATCGAAAAATGGAAAGCTGCCATTCTACTTATTATGCTTTCACTTCTATTTTAAGGAAGGTTTTCCAGTTGTCTCTAAGATCTTATTTGATTCTTTGTTGTCTCCAGTCATTGGATGTCTCCCCTACACTGTGCAAGTTCTTCAATTAGTCATATTTCACCATCTCTCCCTATGCTTATGCCCATAGCTTGTCACTTGCTGATTTCATTTGCTCCTCAGCTTGCTGCATTTGGGTAGTTGCCTGGAGACAAATTCTGGGCATTTTTTATCTAGCAATCCAGGATGGCAAAACTGAAACACTAAATAAAACTGCAATAAAGTTATTTTTAATGGAAATAATCTTTACTCCCATGTATGGTTAATTTTGACCAATTTCTAGAATAAAATGAAGATTTAATTTTGGGATTAAAAAACCACAGGAATGTATAAATTATAAATATAAACTAATCTGGCTGCAGCTTGTTTTTGCTCAATATCTGAACCAGGGAAATGTGTGTGACATTGTCAGTGTAACTGGAGGAGAAAATCAGCACTTAGATTCTCACTGTTCCTATTGAACAGTCTTTTGAAGAGATTTAAAGAAATTATTAGGTCCACAAATTCAGTGTTGCAAGCAAATGGGATTATCCTTTCCCACATTTTACACAGCTCTCCTTTTCTTCTTCTTTGTTTTTATTTTTGGTTTTCTAACATTATGTGTATCTAAATTAAAGCAAGACATGTACAGAGTTTAAACAAATATTTCAAAGCTTATAAAGAAAAACATGGGGCTTGCCTGGTGGTCCAGTGGTTAAGACTCCGTGCTTCCAATGCAGGTGGCACGGGTTTGATCCCTGGTAGGGAAACTAAGGTCCTCCATGCTGCATGGCATGGCCAAAAAAGAAAAAAAAAAGAAAGAAAAGAAAAAAGAAAAATAGCCCTCCTCTGCCTACATCTCTTGATTACTCTTCAATATAAAGTCATTAATTTCCCCCAAACTCTCCTAAATAACTGTAAAATCTTTCTTTAAGCACATCAAGTATCCTATAAGGATTTTTTCCTTCTTAGAGCCCTCTGTCACAGGTGTTCTTCCAGCCCTCTGCCCTGCTGCACAGTTGTAATCCTATTATTTCCATTGACCCCTACTTTGGAATCCCCTTGACCGTTCTCCTGAATTGGATTCCCTGTAGTTATTTTCCCTTGAGTTGGTCAGTTGCTTCTGAGAGGATTGCCTCATCACCTGCTCAGGGGATATGTGTGATAATTCTAAATGTTCAGGAGAGAAAAAAAAAAAACAACTGATTATCAACTGATCTTCAGAACTGACATAGCGTCACGTCATTCTGCTTGCACTTTGTTGATTAAAACAAATCACAGGGCCAACCCAGAGTCAAGGTGAAAGAACTACACAAGCTTCTGAGTACCAACAGTGTGCTTCTTTGGTGCCTACCCCTGCAACAGACTCCTTCAGTAAGCACTTAGCTTTCAGATCTGCTTAGTGAATGAAGGCCCATCCCATTTCCATCTTTGGATGTGCTATTAACCTCTCTTCTCTGCTGTTTTCTCTTCTCCCATTTTTTTGTCCTTTCTTTTTTTTTTTAAATTTATCTTATTGAAGTGTAGTTGATTTTCAGTGTTGTGTTAATTTCTACTGTAAATTCAGTTACACATATATATATATGTTCTTTTTCATAATTCTTTTCCATTATGGTTTATCACAGGGTATTGAATGTAGTTCCCTGTGCTACACATTGGGACCTTGTTGTTTATCCATTCTATGTACAATAGTGTGCATCTGCTAACCCCAAACGCCCACTACATCTCTCCCCCACCCCCCTCCCCCTTGGCAACCACAAGTCTGTTCTTTATGTCTGTGTCCTTTCTCTTTCTTTTCCTAACATTTTATTGAGGATCCTGCAAGGAGTGGTAACAATCATGTGTGTTTAATTCACCATTTTTAACCAGACATCCCCATTCTTTCTCTCTTAAAAAAAAAGAATCTCCTTCAACAACCCTCCTACATCAGCAGCACTTATTTGGAACTACTTTATTAAGAGGTCACAAATAACTACATCCACAAATAACTATACTCGATTCTCATTAGATTATTATTTTTTCACTGCTTTTCGCCTAGGGTAATTTTATGGTTGTATTATGACATAGAAATATTTTTTATTAAATAAGATCTGCTGCTCATTAAGCTTTCAAAACCTGAAAAAAATTGCAATGGAGCATTAGGGGGTCTGAAGTGAAATAGGCTTTCTTGCTTTTGCTTTTGTTTTAGTTTTCTGTAGAGAGCAGAGCGAAGAGATGTAGTTGTAGGATGATCTCCACTGGGGTAGAGCTGGATTCAAAGGGAAAGAGACCTTTATGTCCACTGCATGTAATCTGAGAAGGTGTGAGCTTTGACTAAAGAAAAACAGTGGAATATAAGTAAAAAGAGTAGGAGGCTTGACCTTGGACTTCCCTAGATTAGGATATGACGTGTACCACATATTAGCAATCTGGCTTTGAGCACTTCACTTGACCTTTCTGATTCCCAATTTCCTTGTGCCTAAAATTGAGAGAATTAAATGTACCCAAGTCATGGGTTTGCTGTGTTCATGAAATGAGATATTAGAAGTGAAAATAACATCTCTAGGTACAAGCTTTCCAGAATGCTTTATTCCAGAAGGTATAGTGATTTATCCCAAGGAAATATTTAGACAAATATATGAACACTTTTATACTAGGATGTTCACTGAAAAGTTTATAATGGCAAAAAGAACCAAAATGTTCGTTAATATATGATTGGTTACACAAATTATGATCCATTCGTACAACACAGTAACTGTGCAAATTTTAAAAAGAAATTTATTCTTGTAGGCACATAGCATAGTGGTTGTAAGTAAAAACTCTGGAGCCCAACTATCTGGGTTTGCATGCTGGAGAGCCACCTGCTAACTACATGACCTTGGACAAGTCACTTAACCTCTCTGTGTATCAGTTTCCTCTTCTATAAAATATAGATCATTGTAGTAGCTTATTCATTGGGCAAAGCACTTAGAACACTGCCTGGCATACAGTAAGTTCTATATAAATGTTTTTCATCGTCATTTATCAGATGTTTATAGCCAGATAAGAACAACATGCTTAATGTGTTGGTTGAAGTACCATGTTCAATAAGGCATGGGCATTTGACAAGGGACAGGCAATAGGAGACATGTTCTGGGAGCATTAAGTGGCTCCCTATTCTAGAACACCATTGACTCCATAAACATTTTCTTAGAGCAGATGTTCAGTAATACATCTGACCTTTGGGAAAAGAAAAATATGGATTTATGCAGAAGGCACATTGCCAACATAAAAAGCATCCCTTAATAAATTAATGGGTAGGTTGATTGATTTTGTATTACGGTAATGAAATATGGAAAAAAGAGAATCTACTACAGTGATTTAAAAGCTAGGCAAATGTTTGTTTATTTCTACATTCTTGGAAGGGTCATTTGATGGTCTTGCCTTTGTACTTGCTGGTCCTCTCACCTGTGAATGCAGTGGATACACAATGACACCAAAACTTATATTTCCTTTAAGCCTCAGGTTGATGGTTTTCTAAAATATTACCTGATTTTATCTTTACAACAACCAACAACACTATGGATTAATTAGGATGGGTAGTTTATCCCCTTTTTACAGGTAAAGGAATAGGCACTGCTGTCTAAAATCACTTGTGTAGAAGAACATAAGTTAATAAATAGGAAAACTGAGACTTCAGTCCCGATCTGCTGAAATTACATCCAGCGGTCTTTCCACTACACCATTCACTTATTCATCCATTCAGTTAGTGCTACAAACTTTGTGAAGACCTGCACTAAGTGAGAGTCAAAGAAGTGGAAAGCAGTCCTTAGCTGTTACACTCTTAAACTGATTGGGGAGACAAAATACAAAATGGCTCAAAAAGGAGCGTATCATGTGTAACAGTGAAAATGGTCATTTCGATCTTGTGATTTTCCATGAAGATCTAATGGAGGAGAAAGTGTGTATGCTGTTCTAGAAATCGTTACAAGCTTTGGGGTACTTGGGAAAGTTGAGAAGTGGTGGCAGACAGCAGTAGCAAAGGTCTGGAGTACAAAATAAATTTTCTTACTGTTGATGGAGGTAGAAGGAATGGAAGCAAGGTGTCATGAGAGAATTTGTGGGTTAGGAAGATGGGGCTGGCGATGTACTACTTCATAGATCAGGCTCAGGCATTGGCCATGACTTTCTAAGCAGCAGGGAATCATCAGAAATCTATTAAATAGAGGAATAAAATAAGGAAAAATTGGGGAAGAGCAGTTTGCAACAGTGTAAGTTAAATTGGGAGAAGCTAAACCATAGGGGGAGGACCTCTAAGGAGGAAATTAACATTTCAATTGTAACTGCACTGCACATGAGATAAAGAATAAGCCCACAGTCAGGCAGGCATCATTTTGCCATACAGAGGTCATTTTGTCTTATCCCCCAGTTAACTGTAACTGGAGGGAGGTTCAACAGAAAATGAGAAACAAACAAAGAGGAAAGAATTTTCGAGTGCAACAGGAGTTAGCTTCCAAGTATCACTCTCTGTCTATCTAGTTTTTTCCCCATCTAAAATCACTGATGTCCAGAAACCTCCACTCACTTCAGAAAAGTAATATTATATGACATATTCATGGACAATTTGTCAAAGGCAATGGTGGCTTGAATTCACACTGGAGGAGAACCACACCTCTGAATTTCAACAATGGGCACGCATTTGGATTAAATAGCAAACAGACCCAGAAATAGCTAAGACTATAGACAATTGAAATTTGTGTATTTGAGGCAAAAGGTCTCTGTGATTGAATTGCAGACATTGACACTAAGGACAGTCTAGTGTTCAAATATCTTTTATGGGGTACAGATACGTGTAGATTGATGTGGAGCCATGAGAGATGTAAATACAAGAGATTCTGAGCAGAATTCCAAAGGAGGAAAAAGATCCACACCAACACAGAAGGGAGAGAATATACTTCCACTTTCTCATTGCCTTACATTAACAGTGGTTGACATTTAACTCATAATCCATGCTATATTTATCCTCATACAGTGGTTAAAGCTGATAATAGAGAGCAGTCCTCGTGGGTTCCCTTACCCTCCTGCTCTCTGCCCAGGTGCCCCTCCCCGATAAAGTCTCTTCCTTCATCAGCAAAAAAAAAAAAAAAAAGCTGATAATAGTGACGATTTTCCATCTACATATATATGCATTGCTTATCTTTATAAATATCTTATATACTAAGTATAATTATCCTCAATTTATAGTATACTACCCCCTCTTCTGATTCAATTCCCAGATTGAATATTCTAGGTAAATAGTTCTTCCTAAAAGAAGATTGCCCAAAGAAGAACTGGTTTCTTGGCATGTTGTAAGGGGAGTTGGAGATGAATTGATAACAGCAGCAACATAGAAAAGAGAAAGTCTTACCAAGGAGGGACCAGCAGGTATAAGCGCCAGGATATGATGGTCAAGTGGAAGGAGCCACTCAGATAAAAATTCAACAAAATGCCGTGTGGCCCTGGAGAACGGTGGTACCCCACCAAGCAATGGTAATGATAGGTTGGAGGACACATTTTTGAGGCTAAATATATAGGTTTCATGTTTGATATTTTAGATTTGAAATGCAGGTGAGATACTCAAGCAGAGGTAGCCTGCAGGTAGCTAGAATGTGTGATTAGAACTTTTGTTAAGAGGAGAGAACTCTCAATTTAAGAGATGCCAGGATAAAGTTTAGAGGAACCTGTTGTGAGTAGGAAAATGAGAAGTGAAGAACAGAAGGCTTAGGTCTAGTACCCACAGTGGAAAGACAGAGAACAATAAGGTAGTAGAGGGGTAGCTGTAAACATGTGCAGGATGTAAAGTTGCCTGATTTCAACAAAAATACAGGATGCCTAGTTATATTTGAATTTCAGATAAACAATGAATGATTTTTTAGTATATCTCAAATATTGCATGCATTTCAGACTTATCTGGAAAACGTTGATTGTTTATCTGAAATTCAAATGTAACTATTTAACTGGGCCTCTTGTATTTCATATCATTGGCAAATAATATCATTTTGACTTGGTAACATGTCAAAAACTTTGGAGATATAAAGGGGTCATGAGAAACATTTACTCAGTGGTCTTTCTCTGTCCCTGAAAGATAACATGGTTTCACGTCCCGAGTTAAGGATGATTTAGGACTGGTGTAGGCATATGCAACTTTGGGCAGATAAATCTGATTTGCAAATGGTTTCCTGTTTATTGATTTGAGAATTTTGTCAGAATTCATACATACTTGTTGGCAGGGTAAAGATTTCTATTCTTTAATATAATTCAGCTCATAAAAAAACTGATCAAATTGTTTACATTATGCATTTCAAGGAAAACTGAGTTTCTGAAAATACAATACCAGGGGACTTCCCTGGTGGTCCAGTGTTTAGGACTCTGCGCTTATGCTGCAGGGGGTGCAGATTCCATTCCTGATCTGGGAACTAAGATCCCACATGACACACAGCCAAAAAATAAATAAATAAAATTTTTGAAAAAAGAAATAAAAATACTGTACAATACCAGTTTAGCAAGACTAAACACCAGAGTCAGGAAGAATGCTAGGATATGAAGATTCTTTTTTAACTGCAACAAGTTTCAAATTTTGGTTTCAAGGAATTAGTTTTAACTGTGCTTTGTCATTAAAACATACATCGATGAGATTCACATTTTGTAATGCATCTTTGAGTCTTTGCACTGCTGTAATCCACCAAAGTGATCACCTTCAAAAATGTCAAGAAAACAAAATCCAAGGAGCAACTATTGATTTTTGATCACTATTTAAACTGAAAGACCAAAGACTTTTTATACTTCAGTAACGTTCTAATCAAATTATATCTACATTTTTTTCTAAATCAATTCTTGCCTCATATTCATAGCTACAACTAGGAAGGTAATAAACATTATCTTTGATAAGCCATGAAATAAAGTTCATAGGCTTCTCATTAAGAGATTTATCTATAGATTAAAATTATTTTACTTTCATGGAGCATAAATGTTGAATTGTCCTTAAGTAATATCTTACATGGAAAACATTCTACAATATAGAAAAACCACGCAATTGAAATTCACAAATGAAAAATTAACTCTTAGCTAGGTTTTATCCTCCTGTAAAATAGAAATATTTTATGTTTAAAAGAAAGTCTAAAACTAATTGAAGCGCACAAAACATTCAGAAAACGCTCAAGACAACCAAATTTCCCAAGTACAGGCTAGACATATCCGGACTGATCTTAACATCCTTTAGAAATGAGTAGTTTGAATGACAGGATATGCTTACCTGTTTTTCACTATTTTAATTGTTTTTTAGGCAATATATTTTGCCCATTTGAGCCTTCATTTTTTTACTCTGTGAGAAGATAGTCATAACATTTGTCTCCCTCATAATTTTGTTATTAGGATTAAATGAAATGATACATATAAAGTACTCAGTGTTGTTCCAGGTTATATGAAATGCATTTGATTACTAGTAGCTATGATTATTATTGTAACATTACTGTTACTATCATTGCCACTATTAACTAATTCTAACTCAGGGAAATGGAAAAACAGCATAGAAACTGAAAAAAGTCTACAACAAAAGAGAAGATGGCAAAAGTAGGAAAGGCCTCAAAGAGATTTAATATGTGAAAAAAAGAAAACATTTACTTTTTTTGTATATATATATATATACATATACACACACATACTGTATATATAAATATAATATATATTTTCTAAATATATAGAGGAGACAAATGAAACAAGAGTGCAACAAAAGGAAAACCTCAGGAGCCAAAATAATATTCATTAGGAGAAGTAAAAATCTAATTGGATTCTGTAGAAAAATGTATTCAACAATAAACCTAAAAATGACTTGAATTTTTAATAAATAATTTATAAAAAATATGTATTACCATGAATGAATTAATTAAAAGATTAGCACAATAGCAGGATTCTATTGTTGGAAATTCCTAGTAATTTATGTCATGTCACACATATCTACTCAACATGAGAATGTCTTTGTCTCTTATCAAGCAAAGAAGTATCTATTTTTACTATAATTTTTAAAGACTATTATGTTTAATAGTCAATTCATGGCTTCTGAAATAGTCCATATAATCCATTCAACTCTCATTTTGTTTTTAGACGGTGAGCCAAGCACAATCTATCTTCCTTCCTTCCTTCCTTCCTTCCTTCCTTCCTTCCTTCCTTCCTTTCTTTCTTTCTTTCTTTCTTTCTTTCTTTCTTTCTCTTTCTTTTCTTTCTTTCTTTCTTTCTTTCTTTCTTTCTTTCTTTCTTTCTTTCTTTCTTTCTCTCTCTCTCTCTCTCTCTCTCTCTCTCTCTCTCTCTCTCTCTCTCTCTCTTTCTTTCTTTCTTTCTTTCTTTCTTTCTTTCTTTCTTTCTTTCTTTCTTTCTTTCTGTCTCTCTCTTGCAGGATCTTAGTTCCCCGGCCAGACATCGAATCCAGGCCCTCAGCAGTGAAACTGCGGACTCCTAACCACTGGACCACCAGGAAAATGTCTATTTTAACTATACTTTTTTTAATATAAATTTATTTATTTATTTATTTATTGGCTGTATTGGGTCTTCATTGCTGAGTGCGGGCTTTCTTTAGTTGCAGAGAGCAGGGGCTACTCTTTGTTGTGGTGTGCAGGCTTCTCATTGCGGTGGCTTCTCTTGTTGTAGAGCACGGGCTCTAGGCACGCAAGCTTCAGTAGTTGCAGCACTGGGGCTGAATTGTTGTGGCTCGTGGGCTCTAGAGCACAGGCTCAGTGGTTGTGGCCCATGGGCTTAGTTGCTCCGTGGCATGTGGGATCGTCCCAGCCCAGGGATAGAACTCATGTCCCCTGCATTGGCAGGTGGATTCTTAACCACTGTGACATCAGGGAAGTCCCATCCACTATGTTTTCATGTGTTATTTTAATCAAGATTTATGGTAGTTAGAGTCTTCCCCTTCCTTTACTCATTATTCTGATTTAAGTGTTCATTCAATAAGTATTTTTTGAGTATCTGCTACATGCCCAGTACTAGGCAAAGTACTGGGGATATAGTTGTAAGTGAGATAATCATGTTTTGTAGCCTCTTGGAGCCTATAGTCCTGTGGGTGAAGAGAGTCATTAAACAATCATAAAAAGCAAATGCAAAATGGTAGCTAGGAGAAATACTACAATGATGGAGCTTATAATTAGTGAGCGAATTTCCTGAAGAAGAGATAATGGACCTGAGATATGAAGCGTAACTGGGAAAAAGGAGAGGGTGGTATCCCAGGCCAAGGGGGCAATATAAGCAGAGCCCTGTGATGAAAGGAAACATGGTGACTGAAAGAATACCAATATGGTTGGAGCATAGAGAGTTAGGATGAGTTTGATACAAGAAGGGAGGGGGGGTAGGACCATATAGAATACATTAGGAGTCTTGTTTCTCTTTATCGTAATAGCAAAGAAGAGTTTTAAGCAAAGGAGTAATATAATGCTTTGCATCTTTTAGAAGATTACCCTGGTTATAGGAAGAGAATGGGTTGGACAGGAACCAGAGTAGCTGCCATTCGCAGGTTATTTCAGAAGTCTAGGTGAGTTATGGTGGCAGTTTTTACTACAGCAGTAGTGGTGGATATGGGGAGTGGTGGGTGGATCCTGTTTAGAGGTAAAACAAACAAGCACTGGTGATTATTGGATATGAGAGGCAGGGAGATAGAAGTGACGATGACAACTCCCGAATTTCTGGCTTATATAATGGGAGGGACAGTGACATTCTTAACTGAGACAGGGAGCAGTAGAAAAAAGATGGAATTTTGAGTAGGAAGCTCATGAGCTCTATTTTAGACATATTGATTCCGAGGTGCCTTTGAGACATTCAAGAAGAGATTTCAAATAAGCAATTGGAAATACAGAACTGATACTCAGAAAAGAGGTCCACTCTTGGGGTGAAAAACTGGGAACTGCCTCTATACAAGTGGTGATTCAAGCTGTGAGTGTGAGTGACTTCACTTGGGAACGAGGAAACAAGTGCACTTAGAACCAAGTGCTGATGTACTCCACTCTTCAATGCCCAGAAAGGTAAAGGAAAAAATAAAGATAATGCATTATGTTCTCCAAGAGAAGAGAATGCTTCAAAAGGAAGAGGCGTGGCCTATGATATCAAATGTTGTTGAAGTAAAGTAAGAGCTGGCAAGTGTCCATTTGTTTAGCAACATGGGTGTCATCGTCAGGGATTTCTGTTGTGATGTGGCTGAAAGCCTGATTGGGTTGAGAATGAATGGGACATGAGGAAATGCAGACAGATCATGAGTACAGAGAACTCTTTTAAGAGATTTGCTTGTGAAAGGAAAAGATATAGGAGCATAATCAGAAGGAATATGGGGTTCAGTAAGGTTTTAATTTTTTTAATGGTGGGGGCTTGAGCATGATTAAATGGGAGGATCTATTTGAGGAGAGAATGAACATACAAAAAAGAGAAGGGATTATTTCTAGTGTAAGGAGAGGGATGCTGAAAAAATGGGATCCTAACACAGGTGGAGAAGTTGGCAATAGATAAGAGAAAGAGTGGCTCCTCTAATGTTAAAGGTGGTAGAAAATGGAGCTACCATATGACCCAGTAATCCCACTCCTGGGCATATACCCAGAGAAAACCATAATCCAAAAAGAAACATGCACCATAATGTTCACTGCAGCACTATTTACAATAGCCAGGACGTGGAAGCAACCTAAATGCCCATCAACAGATGAATGGATAAAGAAGATGTGGCACATATATACAATGGAATATTACTCAGCCATAAAAAGGAATGAAATGGAGCTATATGTAATGAGGTGGATAGACCTAGAATCTGTCATACAGAGCAAAGTAAGCCAGAAAGAGAAAAACAAATACTGTATGCTAACCCATATATATGGAATCTAAAAATATGGTACTGATGCACCCAGTGACAGGGTAAGAATAAGGATGCAGATGTAGAGACTTGAGGACTTGAGGACATGGGGTTGGGGTGGGGGTGGGCGAAGGGGCAGCTGGGACGAAATGAGAGAGTAGCATAGACATAGATACACTACCAAATGTAAAATCGATAGCTAGTGGGAAGTTGCTGTAAAACAAAGGGAGATCAACTTGATGATGGATGATGCCTTAGAGGGCCAGGATAGGGAGGGTGGGAGGGAGTTGCAGGAGGGGATGTGGGGATATATGTGTAAATACAGCTGATTCACTTTGGTGTACCTCAAAAACGGGCACAAGCGTGTAAAGCAATTATATTCCAATAAAGAGCTTAAAAAATAAAAAAAAAAAGTGGTAGAAATAGAGTATGGATTAAGTTTGAATATATGTTTGGCAGTAGAGAGATAAGAACATTTCCATCTGGTGACGTATTTTGTCTGGAAAGTAGCAGGTAAGACCATCTATGAGATGGAGGTGGGGTAAGTGGTAGGAGAGTTGATGAATTTTGTTGATGTTTGTGAAGAGCTGATTAAAGGGATGTGGTAGGCTTGCTAGGCAATGTTGAAGGCCCATTTGCACCTGATGGTTATGTTTATAATCAAACCAATTTGTATGATGTCCAATATAATACCAACAAACATTTTTCAGCAAGGGTGCCAGCTTGAGCCTAAAGTATGTTTACTATGGGAATCATTCATGTCTGCGGGGCCAGTTAGAGAAACTCACAGATGTTAAGGGCTAACGCCTCCTGCTGTAGCAGCATCTAAAGTACAACAAGAATGAAATTGTTGCAATGTTTGCATCAGTTCAACCTAGTAGAGGGGACCACGTGAGTGCCTATAATACTTATATTTCATCCCTTTCAGGAGCTAGGAGGAAAGGATGAACTTAACCTGGATATTTCCAGAGTGCAAGTTTAGGAAAACTTTCTTGGCAAATATGAGAAAGCAGAAATATGTTGCGGAGGCAGAAGAGGCTTATTGAAATTTTAAATCAGAAAATTCTAAAAATGAGGGAGTGATGGATTCAAATATGGTAGTTGTCATGTGTTTGCTTAATGCCCCATATAACAGGGGCTTTCCTGTCTCTCTCTCCCTGATTCCTGGGAGGGTTGATCTCTGCCCTTTCCTCCATACAACTCTCCATTAATGCTGTTTGAGCAGCCGTCATGAGCATGCCTGCCTCCAAGAATTCTCTGTGGTGAATGGGATTGAACATCCTTCTTTAAACTCTGTCCTATAAAGGTACATAGGAAAAAGGCGATGCTAGGTGTGACTTTTTACAACTCACTTCCTAGGCCATGCAGGAAGCAGATGCACAGGAGCAGTAGTAATATCATGGACATTTTATTAGGAATGTTGAAACTAGAAGAATTTATTTTTCATTTGTAAGTGTAATCCCATGAATGACACATGTGCTCTGCGGATTACACTTACTAATAAGATGTCCACGATATTACTACTGCTCCTGTGCATCTGTAAATTGCAGGTGCGGATCACATCTGCCCTTGAGATGGGCAACAAAGGGCTTTCAGACTGTGAAGCAGCAAGTAAACAGGAGCAAGTTCCACGTTTTCTTTCATTCCACAGCTATTTAATGCCCCCAGCTTTGAAAGCAGCTATGAATTGTGTTCAGCTTTCCCTTGCTCAATCTCTAATTATTCTGGAAAGAATTTCCTGTCAAATTCATTCATCAAGTACTGAGTGCCTACCATGCACTAGGCGCTGTGTTCTAGGGGCTGGGCATGCCGTGGTGACTGTGACAAATGTGGTCCTTACTCTTATGGAGCATATACTCAGGTCATGTGAGCACCTCACTCCCCAACTATATACTGAGATACCTTGGCAAAATTTCCATTTACCCTTCTGAACGGCCTGACCTCTGATAGTAACAGTGTCGGTAACCTTGTAATAGTGCCTTGAGGCTCTCGTATTTATCTGACCATTTGCATTCCTTAGAGAAAAGTCTGGCTTGTCTTAAAGGTTATTACTGTGTTAAATTCATTGTCATTATTGCATGGCTGATTCCTGCATTTTGAGCATTTCTTCTGGTGATCAAATGTGTAGTTTTAAGCTGTCAGGAGGCAGGGTGAATGGAGGAAGACGCAGAGCTATCATTTGCATGGTGGTTTACATTTTTTGGAGAGGGGGTGTGGTTTATTTGCTGTAGCTTCCGAGCACTGGTGGAATGTGGGGTTTGATTTGTCCTGATGTATACAGAATTCCTGATTTTATTTATTTGCCATAATAGTTGGTTGTAGAGACTCAACACAGTAGTTGCTAAGTAACCACATTGCTCCACTGGCCCTCAGATTTTATTGTGAGGAATATAAAAGTATGCTGCTGTAGAAAGCATTTCATTTAGATAAATACTCTTCCTGTTATGCCAACAGTATTCCTTGTTTTTCTTCTAAGGCTTGTCTACACAAGTGAAGAATTGAAGTGACCATTGCTTTCAAAGTAAAAGAAATGTTGACATAAATTAACCACTTGGCTGAACTTATTTATCAAATTCAACAATTAATTGCTGGAGTTTCTACTTCACTGCCTGGCTATACTCAAGGCAGTGTGCAGGCTCAACAGTAGCATATTGATATGGGAGTCTTAGGCGAATTGTCAGACTTCCTCTTTTGAGATACCTACGAAGTGAATGCACGTTTGCATACACATTTGCAACAGGTGTGTTTAGATGTACACCCAAGGGTATTCTGACTTTCTCTTATTTGTTTGGTTAGAAGAATACTCTTCAAAAGTTTCCCCATGAAAGCTGGAAAACAGCATGATAAAGGCAAAATTGGGGGGTATCTGTCTTTTCAGTAGTGCATCATTCTGGCTCCAATTTTCAGACCCCACTATTGTAAATGGTGGAAAGAATGCACAGCTTGTGTCTTTAAGGAATTCACGATCCAGTGAGAACAAAAGCATATATAGGGATAATTGCAGGGAAGGGATGACTACTACGATAGAAGTTTTACGCTGCCATGAAAGCTCAGGGGTGGAGGTGGGGTGAGAGAAAGCATAGCTACCCGATCAGGGAAAAGAGGCAGGCAGGTCTTCAGGCAGCATGGTGTACTGGAAAGATATGGGGCTTGAGGAGGACTAAGCAAATATGGACAGGCCCATATCCCTTGATAAGCACGTATGTATTTTGGATAAAATTCAGTTCAAGAAATATCTGTGTGTGTATATATACATATACATAACTTTGAACTGTATTTTACTATACACACACACACACATACACATATATATGTAGAGAGAGAGAGCTGACCTCAAACTAACTGAGCAGTGCCTGTGACCTGCTGTGTCATGGTTTACCATAAGGATAAGGATTCCTGTACCAGAGTAGAGGAGGCAAGAGGGCTGGAAGTGAGATGCCTGGAGAACTAACCTATCCCTTAATATGGTGCTAGCATGTTTACAAAAGGATATGCTCCAGGCTAGAAATTGCCCTAATGACCCTCAGCAGTGGAAAAGATAAACTGTCATGTAGTCACACAACAGAATACAGTGCAGCCAAGAAAAGTGATGAAATCCAACTACATGCAACAATATAGAGGACTCTCAGAAACATAATGTCAAGAGAAAAAAAGTCAAACACAAAAGAGTATATACCATATGACTCCATTTATAGAAAGTTCAAAAACAGACAAAATTAATTTCTGACCTTAGAAGTCAAGATAATGGTTAACCTTGGTGGTGAGAAAATAATGAATGAAAAGGGACATGGGTGGGGCAACTTCTGGGATATATGTAATATTTCATTGTTATTATTATTGTTATACTGATTATATAAATGAAAGTTTGTAAAACTCCTTCAAGCTGAATAGTTATAAATGTTCTTTTCTATATGTATGTTATGCTTTAATAAAAAGTTTCACCCCTATGTTCATTGCAGCACTATTTACAATAGCCAGGACATGGAAGCAACCTAAATGTCCATCAAGAGATGAATGGATAAAGAAGATGTGGTGCATATATAGAATGGAATATTACTCAGCCATAAAAAAGAATGAGATTGAGTTCTTTGTAGTGAGGTGGATGAACCTAGAGTCTGTCATACAGAGTGAAGTAAGTGAGAAAGAGAAAAACAAGTACTGAATGCTAACACATTTGGAATCTTAAAAAAAAATGGTACTGATGAACTCAGTGGCAGAGGAAGAATAAAGACACAGATGTAGAGAACAGACTTGAGGACACGGGATGGTGGGCGGCGGGGGGAGGAGAAGCCAGGGCAAAGTGAGAGAGTAGCATTGACATTTATACACTACCAAATGTAAAATAGCTAGTGGGAAGCAACTACATAACACAGGGAGATCAACTTAATGATTGGTGATGACCTAGAGGGGTGGGATAGGGAGGGTGGGAGGGAGGCTCAAGAGGGAGGGGATATGGGGGTATATGTATAAATACAGCTGATTCACTTTGTTGTGCAGCACGCAGAAACTAGCACAACAGTGTAAAGCAATTATACTCCAATAAATATCTGGGGAAAAAAAGGGAATTGGAAAAATTTCACTGACTGGACTTGAAAGCAGCAAGCGAACTCAATTTCTGTCTGTTTGCTCATATTGTGTGGAAAGAGATAGAAAAATCACCCATGAGAAATTTCAGACATGTGCTATGTATAGGCACGGATTCTAACCTTATAATGCAGTATGTTAAATCCTACAAGCTCTCAAACTAAAAATGGGGCAAGGGCCAATAATATCTGTATGGGAGTCTCCCTGAGACTAAAGGCATTTTTGTAACCCAAGGCACATAGACCCAATGAGAAAAACAAAGAAATAAAGCAAATTTAAACTGGGGATTGGCCACATAAAAAAGAAATACAAAGCACATGATGAAACCAGCCACCAGGAACGAGAGACAGCTGGTATAAAAAAACTACAGATTTAGCAAACCAAGAAATGCAGGTAAGAGAACGATCTAGAAAAGACTATAAAATAAGTATGTTTAAAATGATGAAAAGGTAAACTAAAATCTAAAAATGATAACTAATGAACTGGAGAGTAATTTTTTGAAAAAGAACAAACACAACATCAATAAATAAAATGGAAAAAAATAATATGAATAGAGAAAATTTGATCAACTCAATAAAGAAGCTTGATTAATGAACAGTATAGAGCATCTCACCCAACAAATAGAAAATACATCTTTTTCAAGCACATATGGAATATTTACTACCCCCCCACAATTACCTTGGACTGGGCTGAAAGAGAAGTCCAAAAACTTACTAAAGAATTTATATCATGCGGATCAAATTTCATGATTGCATTAAATAAAACAAGATAAATAGCAATAGCATAGCCAACATCACCACTTTCTCATATGTTTCATAATGAAACTTGGACTTTTCGATAACTCATGAGTCAATGAAAAAAACCTAATGGAAATTATGATTTAGTGATGATTAAATGACAAGAAGAGCACATCATTTCAAAAATGAACAATGTGGCTAAATTGGTACATTGATGGAAAATTTTAGCCATAAAGTGTTATATATAAAATAAGACTGAGAATTCATGTGCTGTGTTCAACTCACAAATATAGAAGGAGAATAAAGTCAAAGTAAAGAAAATAGAAGGAAGGGGACACTACGAACAGAAATTAATTAAATAAAAAAGAATTTTCTGGTTGGATCAGTAAACCAGCAAACCCAAAGGTTGTTCTTTTGAAAACGGGTAAACATCTGACAAAGACTGCTCAAGGGAACAAATAATAGAGTTGGCAAAAATAAAAAAAAGTACTAGGAATTTAAAAGGGCATATAACAAATGGTGTAGATATTTAAAATATAAGAGAATATTCAAAACAGCAACCTGTCAATAAATTTGAAAGCTTAGATATAGCAGAATTTTACTAGAAAAATATTTTTTACATTGAAACAATATATACATCTGTATGACCAGTTGATACATGATATAGAGTGCTTCTCAAATGATATGTAACAATGAATTCTTAATTTTTGAAAATTGACAACTTAGTTTGGACAGTTAACTATTATTTCATTTTTATAAAATCACCATGCAATTTCAAAGTAAACACGCTATATTTACATTTTGCTTCAAATTCAGAAGAAAGATTAAAATCCATCTGAAGCAATTCTTGGCACAATCCTTTGAGCTTGCAGATATTACTTAGTGTTCTTTTTTTTTTTTTTTTTGCAACCATACTAAGAATTCTGTTCTACCCAATAGCTCCCAGCATCACATCCTTAACAAGAGCTTAAAAGAGCAAAGACTCATATTTCAAGGCTGTTAGAAAATAATTGATTTCTTAGGGCATGATCCTAACGCACTTGATAATATTCTAGGCTGGCCTGGATTTAGACTTTTCCTTTGTCTTGCTAAAGCTTACTGTATAATGCAAGAGTCATTTTACTGACCCACCTGATCCAATTAATCTATGAATTATATTTTTAACCTTATCACCTCATTGTAACTGTGGAAAAGTATTTCAGTTTGACATATTTCTTACACATCTTAACCTCTTGATATAAAAAGGCAGGATTTCTTAGCACTAGGTATTGCCATAAAATATATGAACTGGCATGAGTGAGACTTTATTTCCATCAACCCTGAAAGAAAAAATGTTGAAAATATGAAAGAAATGTTGCATTTTATATGACATAGTTGACAAGGCAGGTGTACACATGATGCCATTGTGTCCTTAAACGTGTGCATGGCCACCTATACACACCTAACTGCACACGCATGAACACGGGGGAGCTAGGTGATTCATACATTATCGTCCCATCCCAGTTTACAGATGAAGAAACAGACTCAAAGCCTGAGAGTCCCTTGTCAGTGTCAGACAGTTCAATATGCAAATATTTGTGCCAGGGTTTGTCAATATTTTCTCCTTTATACTGCAGACTGATCTAAGTTGAGGGCAGTTACTCATTGGGAATGAGGAACATCACTCATTTTCTCCCTGCTTTTATTTCTTACTTAATCACTATTTCTCAGTTGCCTACCTTATGCCAGCCACTATAATTGAGTCCTCAGTGTGTAACTGGCTTCCCTTTTGTCTTATTACCCTCTTTTTGATAGCTACATTGCCTCCCATGCTTCTTCAGTAGTCTCTGGCTCTAACCATTTGCTA
This sequence comes from Hippopotamus amphibius kiboko, assembly GCF_030028045.1. Taxonomy (NCBI): domain Eukaryota; kingdom Metazoa; phylum Chordata; class Mammalia; order Artiodactyla; family Hippopotamidae; genus Hippopotamus; species Hippopotamus amphibius. The sequence goes on along the minus strand of NC_080203.1, from coordinate 9,038,831 downwards.
TTTTCAGCCACCCAGTAATCAAGTTCCATCAAAGTAAACCAGGGTTGGATATTGTGGGCTTCTGTAACTGGAGGTGGATCCTGTAGGGTGGTTCTCACTTTTGTGCAGAGAAATAATGGCTATTTTCGGAACATAATGCTTCTCTGAATTGGGCCATAAATCAATTTCTTATGGAAAGGTAAGAGGGAATGCTGAAAATGGGGGAAAATAAAAAAGCACCATCCACAAATTTGAATCTATATTGGGAAATGTTCTCAAATGTCCTTGACACATTTTTCCTAGATGTTGGGAATTTAGGATAACTGTTAATTGGACAGAGACATTACATATGCTCTAATTGTTTGGCACAATAAAGGCCTATGGCTGAGATCTACAAACATCATTTGGCTGCTCAGTGTAAGGTGACCCTGCATTATGGTCCTTGGCCAGTTCATTATTATTATGGATGTCCAACCTTTGTATCTGACTGTATTTCCTTGGAAGGACTTGAGTATGTTTGACTTCTGGACTACAGTCTGCCAAGAACCCTAATGAAAAGCTATAAAGTGTCCCATGATGTCACAAAACCTAGTTAGAAAGGAGCTGCTTGAATTTCACTTGTTTTCCAAATAACCAGTTGTTGAATCAATTTAAAGCCGTGTCTTAAAAAAAAAAGGTTCTACATATGCATCCACACAGCCAAAGCATTGCTCATTCCCAAGATGGCAAGCAAAATGGTATTGGAGTCCCTACACTGTAATGTTATGTGGCAGTTTTTCCCTATTGAAGTGCTGGAATTCATTGCAGCTTAGCAAAGGTGTCATAACAAAAGCATTTGTCCAAGTTCTTGAGAAAATACAATCAGAGCTCATGGGCGATATGGCTGTGCATGAATACTAAGTGTTATTTTTATGTTCTGAGTCTTTTCAAAGAAACACAGAGATGTTTGAAAAAAAAATAGAAACATACAGTATTCATTCTTTTTGAGATGCACTTGCACTAAAAACAAAGTCTACATCCTCCTGTGAAGGTTGCAGTGCTTGGGGTTGAGTTATCCATCTGAGTGATGCTCTGGGCCCAGGCTCCTCTGTTGTAGACTTGTTTAGTCATTTGCCAAGTCCATTGCGAGCAGGCAGCCTTCTCTTCCTGCCTGCTACATGTTAATATGCAGAACACAACTTGTGTGGAAGGGCTGCAGATATTTAGGTCATTTAACTGCGGTAGTAAAATACAAATTAACAGGAAAATTGCTGACATCGTTAGTATAAAGCATTAACATCTGCAGGTTACACATGCCAGCTGCATAATATCCGTTAATTATAGTTGTAATAGGAGACCATTGGGAGTGTGAATTAAGATTTATGTGAAAGTTTTGCTACTTTCAGAAATACAGAATTCTACTTGGAATATTCAATTTGTAAAAATGAAGAAAATTGTATATGTGGGTAGGCATAGAGGTGAATCAAACGTTTTTGACAGTGAATCCAATCAGTTATTCCTTATTTCTTTTTTTCCCCGAAGATATTTGATTAAGCTTAATTTTCATAATACAGAGACATAAACTTTCAAGTCCTTTCTTGGTTAAAGGTATTTGCTTTTGTGTCATCCTGTGTGACTTTTCATCATTATACATGAGGTAGTGACTCTTACCCCCGCCCTACTGTTGTCAATTCAACTCAAAATTTCACATATTGCTCCACAACAAGAGAAGCCACCGCACTGAGAAGACCTCGCACCTCAACAAAGAGTTGTCCTCCACCTGCCACAACTAGAGAAAGCCCGCACACAGCAATGAAGACCCAACGCAGCCAAAAATAAAAATAAATTTATAAAAAAAAATTCACATTATTTCATTTATACTTTAGTTGTGTTTTCATTTCAGCTGATGCTGTATTGAAATATCTCTCTGAGGGCATTATGAAGCTGATAGTACATTATACTAACTGTGTGCATTGAAAATATGTGTGGCCTGAGATGAGGGACCCACCAGTTTAATGAGTTTAAGGAATGTGAAAAAAAATACACAGTAGAGGTTTTATAGGTGAAACTTGGGAGTTCGGAGAATAGGAAAATCATTACTGTTACAAGTGACTAATAACTTTCGCTGGATTTGACAGACTTGACTGAGTTTTTTCCCTGAGTCCTGTCCTTAAGAAAATGAAATATTAGATAACGTTTAGAAGCTTCCTTGACACTGATCTTTCCATGCACTTAGTGATATATAACCAGATTCTCCGAATGCCCTTTAAACAGGCATGCTACTGATTATCAGATTTTCTCTCCTAGAAGATTTGCATTATTTTTCATGTTTTTATATTACCCCTTCCAAGGTTACACATACTTAGAACAATTGATTGGATTCAAGTAAGACTTGTACCCTGGAGGAAATTTTCCTAAATAATTTAATGATACATGGAGGGAATGCATTGGAAGGAGAAAATACTAGAAAGGCTGCAAATAGTGTGTAGATACTCTGAAAAATGGCCATACAAATGGATAGGGATTAGGAAATTGAGGAGCCAAAGGTGTCACCACATAAAGCTAAGTAATATCTGAAAACCTGCAAGGTGTAGATGTAGTTACAGGAAGTCAAAGCATGACATTCTAGATGCAAATTAATTTCAGTCCACAAACAAGGAATGTAATTTTAACTGCATTTTCTAAAAAACAGAATTTTTTAAAATAAATTTATTTATTTATTTTTATTGGCTGTGTTGGGTCTTTTTTGCTGTGCGCGGGCTTTCTTTTTAGTTGTGGTGAGTGGGGGCTACTCTTCGTTGTGGTGCGCAGGCTCCTCATTGCTGTGGCTTCTCTTGTTGCGGAGCATGGGCTCTAGGCACGTGGGCTTCAGTAATTGCAGCACGTGGGCTCAATAGTTGTGGCTCACGGGCTCTAAAGCGCAGGCTCAATAGTTGTGGCACACGGGCTTCGTTGCTGTGCGGCATGTGGGATCTTCCTGGAGCAGGGATCGACCCCGTGTCCCCGGCGTTGGCAGGCGGATTCTTAACCACTGCTCCACCTAGGAAGCCCCAAAAGAGAATTTTTATTTTAAAATTCCAATCTCTACAATAGCAAACATTTCTATGAGTCAATTCAGGATTCCTTCGTTTCCTTGGGGCTGTGTCTGAATTGTGAAGGAGGCTACATGTGTCAAGGTGTCCAAGAGACTCATTTTGTCTCCTATTTCATGTCCACCCTGATGTTTGACTCATCAGTGTATCCTATCTGCAGCTGAAGTGGGCCTGCAGGGCACCAGGGCCAATACCCACCATTCCTTACCTAGTGGTCCCCTTGGGTCCCTCTGTCCTCTACATTCTTCCCGTGTAGGGGTGTATAGAAAGCACTGGGTTGCCTCTGTGTAACACTTGAGAGAAGGAAAATCCATGCATCTGAGGCTCGATTTTCCAAAGTGAGCCACACAGCCAGTTCTGCTTTACAGTCTGCTACTTCCCTGTTGTGTCCCCTGGCCACAGGGCCAGAGTTGATCCTTTCCTCATATCTCACAAACCTGTCTAGGGCAACTTACCTACTCCTGAGTCTTGCCCCTCTCCCTGGGACCCAACAGCATCCACCCTCTCCTGCTTGCCCTCATGATCTCTCTCTTTTCCCCTAGCCTGCAAACTTCTATTCTATCCTAGGGAGTAAGGATGTCTTTCTGTTATGAGCTTTTTATCAAAATTCATTCTCCAAAGAGTAGAGGGTTTTGAGTTTCAAAAGCTAGGAAGGTAATTCTTTGGCTTTATGCTATTGCATCCCTTCTCTGAATGATAAAGAAATTATCTAGTGGTTCAAATTGGTGGAATAAAGCACAGGAATGGGAAAACCAAGAAATCACATTGGTTGGGACTTCCCTGGTGGTCCAATAGTTATCACTTCGTGCTCCCAAAGTAGGGGGCCTGGGTTCGATCCCTGGTCAGGGAACTAGATCCCACATGCCACAACTAAAGATCCCACATGCCTCAACTAAGACCCAGTGCAGCCAAATAAATAAATAAATAAATAAATAAATAATTTTTTTTTAAAAAGAGAAAAGAAATCACAGTGGTTAATTTTTTTTTTCCTTTTTGTTTTTGGCCAAGGCATTTGGAATCTTAGTTCCCGACCAGGGATTAAACCTGTGCCCTCTGCATTGGAAGCGTGGAGTCCTAACCACTGGACTGCCAGGGAATTCCCCCACATTGGTTAATATTTTTAAAAATATTATCCAACCATATGGAAGGCAGAACTAGCAAATGCCAGAGAAGAAAGGAGACTGGTGATAGTATCTGCCTCTCCTATGTCAATACTGGTCTCTGGGGCCAAATGAAGTTTTTGAGTTTTATGGGATGAGAGAACTAATGCAGAGCTTTCTTCTCCTGGGACTGGGAAAGATCCTGAAGACAAGTACATGAGATTTGGGATTAAGGTCATAATTCAGAGGAATTTGGGGGTGAGCATGTACTGCAGAGGCCTGGAGAAGGTTGATGTCACATGCTATCCCCACATTAGTATGCTTCATCTACCTGGTCCAAAACAGTTCCCGAAGAAGATGAAAAGTGGCCTGACTACTCCTGCCTTAAGCCTGAGAGACAAGGCTTTAATACGATTATAAACTCAGAAGCTGTGAAAGAAAAGCGGACATGTTTGTTATGTACATTCTGTAAATGTTATGTGAAATTATAATGAAAGTCAATTGACAAGCAATCAACTTGCAAAACAGAGGATCGCCACACAGAGTTCAGAAAGAGAGGTTATATCTGTAACATATAAAGAGTTCTTACAAATTAAAAACGAGTTAAAGAATCCAGCTGAAAAATGTGCAAAGAAATGAATTCGTCATTTAGAAAAGAGGAAACCCAAATTGCCGAAAATGGATTAAACAGTTTTCAAACGCAGTTAGGAAAATGCAAATAAAATAACAATGAAATATCACTTATTCCGATCAGACTGGCAAATATTTAAACAACACTAACATCTATTGATTGTGGGCTTCAGGAATAAGATTACTCTCAGGCATTGGGGTTAAACTGTGGATTATTGTAGTCTTCTGGGAAAGAAATTTCAAGTCTATCAAAATTTTTTGATTTTTTTAAATTAACACTGGTTTTTAACATTATATGTTTCATGTGTACAACCTTATAGTTCTACTTCTGTATACACTACAAAAATTTAGTTTCCACCCATCACTATACTGTTGACCCACTTTACCCATTTTGCCCTCCTCCCTGTCCCTTCGCCTCTCATAACCACTACTCTGTTCTCTGTATCTACCTGTTTTTGTTTGGTTTGGTTTGTTCATTTATTTTGATTTTTTGTGTGTATTAGCTTGTTTGTTTTTTATAGTCGCTTTGAATCATCAGTTCCACTCATGGTGATTCTATCCCACAGACAGAAAAGCCCCAGTTTATAAGGATGTATATGTGTGTGTGTTTTGGAAAGTAAATCCCCGGCAATAAGAAAATGGTTAATTAAATTAAGGGTCATCCACCCTGTGGATTATCATAAAACCATCAAAAAGAACAAATTACAGCTTTATTGAGTGGTGAATTGGGGACATTTCATGGTGTCCCTTTAAGTAAGAAAGAGCCCCAAGGTATATATACTCAATTTTTATAAGATGATGATAAAAAATATCTCCCTCTCTGTATGATTAATAAAGATACCTTTGTATATGATTATGTGTAGACTTGGAGAAAAATGTAGAATGATATGTGCTGGTTTTTCAATCTTGGCTACCAGAGGTGGTAGAGATCAATCTGGGTTACTAGGGGTGGTAGAAATTGGACAAGAGAAGATGGAGTCAAGCAAAATAATAAAAGGAAAATGATACCAAAATGAAAAACATGAAACAGCAAGCCAATAAAGACAGTATTAATAAAAGAAGGAAGTTTCGTTTAAGTGAGAGAAACATTCATGACTGTAGATTTCATGGTATGCCATTTACAAAGGCATCCTAGGTATAAATTGTGTTATATACATTAATGGTCAATGTGCTTTTTTTTTAATAACCAAAAGATGTTCTCTCTTTCAGAAGAGAATCCTCATAATGTAATTTTCTGCTTACAGGTGTCAGGACTCTTTCCCTCTCTCCATTTAATGGTCATGTTTTTCAGAAAACGTTATTTGAGGATCTTAAGTCCTTTAACAGGAAAAGAGAGTTGTTAAACATAGAGACATTTGTGGATTGCCCCACCTAATAGCATATTTACACACTATTTGGCATCACTGATGACAAATGCCATGTTTGAACTTCTCAGTCTCTGACATGAATCGTATTTTTGCTCTCTTGAATTATATAGAAAAATTACACTGTTGCAGGGACCAAGCCTGGTTATTTTGCTTTCAAAGACATTAGAATGTATTTTTCTATCTGTGTTATTTCTAATATGCATATATTTCACCATTCTTTATCAAGAAGTCTCAGTATTATTCATCTGTTGTAGCTGTTGTCATATTTCTTTCCCTTAGCTTACAGTATAATCACTGAAACTTCCTTTTGCTAATTTAATAACCACACTGCTAATTTACAAACCCACTCTACTCCAGGAAACACACACAAGTATACACATATATATGTACACACACACAAAATTTTAAACTTCCTTTGTATTTAAGATTTTTTTCTTCCCTAAAATCTACTGTACCTCTATTCCAGAAAATGTCTAGTTTCCCTCATTCATCAATCTGATAAAATATTTTAAATAATCCTAGACCTTTGGGCTATTCATAATACATCTTTTTCCCAACTCAGAATCTTGTTGTAGTGATATTTTGCCTTTTATATTGTTCTTTACAGTCAAGCCAATTCACATTATATTTTTGTCAGTTTTATTGAGGTATAAGTTATTTACTTGGGTAATGACCACCACAATTTAAACACCAGTAACAAAAAAGTTACTTGGTCCTCCTTTGCAAGCCAATGCACTTTGCAAGCCAATGCCCCAGGCTACCACTTATCTGCTTTCTCTCACGGTAGTTTAGACTGTTTAAGAATTTCATATAAATGGAATCATATAGTAGGTAATTTTTTCTGGCTTGTTTCATTCACCCAAATTCTTTTGAGATTCAATGGTATTGTTGCAGGTGTCAATGGTTCACTTATTTTTCTTTTTTCCTGGGTAAATATCTGGGAGTGAAATTACTGAACTGTATAGTAAGTGCATGTTTAACTTTATATGAAATTGCCCAACTGTTTTCTATTCCCACAAGGTATGAGAGTTCAGGTTACTCCACATTCTCAACAACATTTGGAATTGTCAGTCTTTTCAAATTTTAGCCATTCTGGCTAAAGTGTGTAGAAGTATCTCATTGTGAGGTTAACTTGGATTTCCCTCATGGTGTTGAACACGTTTTCATGTGCTTATTGACCATTGATATATCTTCTTCGAGGTTCACATTCAAATAGTTTGCCCATTATTATTAGGTTGTTTGTCTTCTTATTATTGATGTACAGAGGTTCTTTGTATATTGTGGATACTAATTCTTTATCAGAAATATGTGTTGTGAATATTCTCCCCCAGTGTGTGATTTGCCTTTTCACTTTCTGCAAAATGTCTTTCCAATACCAGAAGATTTTAATATTATAATGTTCAATCTGTCCATTTTTTTTCTTTGTTCCGTGCTTTTTGTGTTCTAAGGAATATGCCTAGCCTTGGCTATGGAAATTTTCTTCTAAGAACTATTCAAGAAATTTTTATTTTGGCTTTCAGGTTTAGGTCTGTCACTTGTTTCAATTAATTGTGTATACTGTGAGGTAAGGGTCAAAGTTAATTTTTTTTTCTAAGTGGATATCCAATTGTTTTAGCATGTTTTGTTGGAAAGACTATTTTTCCTCATTGAGTTACCTTGGCACCTTCATCAAAAATCAACATGTCTGGGTTTATTTCTGGAATCTCTAGTCTGTTTCATTGGTTTGTATGTCACTCCCTTTCACTAATATGATACTGTCTTGATTATCATAGCTTTGTAATACCAAATTGTTTCTTTTTCAAAATGATTTTGGCCATTTTTGGTTCTCTGTGTCTCAGTACAAATTTCAGAATTGGCTTATCGATTTATACAAAATATTTCATACCTTTTGATTGAGGTTGGTTGATTTGAGAGACCAATTTGGGGTTAATTTAAATCTTAACAATTGAGCTTTCTGATCCATGAACATGGCATGTCTCCAAATTTATTTCTTTCAAATTTTTCTCATCAATATTTTGTAGTTTTCAGGGCACCAGCATTAGATATATTTTATTAATATTTCTTGCTTTTTGTTGCTATTATAAATACTAATTCATAAATTTCATTTTCCAGTTGTCTATTTTTTGTATACAGAAATAGAATTTATTTTTCATCTTGGCCTGTATCCTGAAAACGTTTATGTTCCCTTACTATTTCTGGGAGCTTTTTTGTAGATTCCTTATAATAATTTACAAAGATGGTGGTGTCATCTATGAATCAATCCAGTTTTACCTCTTCATTTCCAGTCTCTGCATCTTGTATTTATTTTTCTTTCCTTATTTCACTGCATAGAGCACCTGGTATAATGCTGAAAATTTTCTGTAGGACTTTTTAGTTTGTTTCTTAGGGATGTTGGTTAAATTGGTCCCATTGACTCATATAGGGTCTTAGCTATGAAGCCCCTCCTGCTGTGGATTAGCTCTCGATTAATAAATTGCTGTCCAATATCACTAGCGATCAGAAATGTAGAAATTCAAACAATGAGATATTGCTTTATATCTATCAGATTTGCAAAATTTAGAGATCCAGATAATATCAACTGTTGGTGAAGATGTGGGAAAAAGGAAGTGCCATAAACCGCTGGTGAGAATGTAATGTGATACAGCCATTCTAGAGAGAAATCTGGCACTCATTAGTGAAATTAACAAATGTTTGTGCCTATTTACCCATACATCGTCCAGGTATTTGTGTCAGAGAAACTCTAATACGAGCCCAATTTTAAACTTCTAGATGGTAGCAAGATGGCTAGATGTCCATCACTAGGGGAATGAGCAAATGTAATGAAGTGAATGAACAGCACAAAATGTTCTGCAGATATTAGAAGCAATGAACTAGGCTTATGTATAGCAACATAGATAAATCTTTGAAATGTATCACTGAGTGAAAGAAAAAGAAACAAAATGAATTCTATAGTATGACAAGTTACGTGAATTAAAGCCATGTGTACATACACAACCATACTACATATTTTATAAGAACACATATGTATCCAAGAGAAAAGGCAAGAAGCTGTTAGGAATGATAATAGGAAAAATAAAAATAAAATAAAATAACACAGGGGTCTTGAAATTACCATAACGATGAAAATAAAATATTCAGAGAACTGAGGAATATGATTAACTCAAGTCTTTAGTCCTGAGTTTAAAATAATATAATGAAAAATTTAAATTCTCATACAATATTAAATGGAGAGTAGGATATGAACCAATATATGTAATGTAATCTCATTTTTTAAAGTTTATACATATGGGTAGAAAAAGAACTGTAAAGAAAAGCACAAATATATTAACAGTGGTTGTCCCAACAGGAGCATGGCTGGTAAAAGGAAGAGTGATTTTCAGTTTTTTTAATTTATTTATTTTTTTATTTTTTGGGGGGTACACCAGGTTCAATCATCTGTTTTTATACACATATCTCCGTATTCCCTTTCTTCCTTGACTCCCCCCCCCTCGAGTCCCCCCCCCCCCGCCCCAGTCCTCTAAGGCATCTTCCATCCTCAAGTTGGACTCCCTTTGTTATACAATAACTTCCCACTGACTATCTATTTTACAGTTGGTAGTTGCATGGAATATCTTTTTCCATCCCTTTACTTTCAGTCTATATGTATCCCTTGGTCTGAAGTGGGTTTCTTGTAGGCAGCATATAGAAGGGTCTTGTTTTTGTATCCATTCAGCCAGTCTGTGTCTTTTGGTTGGAGCATTTCATCCATTTACATTTAAGGTGATTATTGACATGTGTGTTCCAATTACCATTTTCTTAATTGTTTTGGGTTTGTATTTGTAGGTGTTTTCCGTTTCTTGTGTTTCCTACTTAGAGAAGTTCCTTTAGCACTTGTTGTAAGGCTGGTTTGGTGGTGCTGAATTCTCTTAACTTTTGCTTGTCTGGAAAGCTTTTGATTTCTCCCTCAAATCTGAATGAGATTCTTGCTGGGTAGAGTATTCTTGGCTGTAGTTTTCTCTCTTTCAGGACTTTCAGTATATCCTGCCATTCCCTTCTGGCCTGCAGAATTTCTGTAGAAAGGTCAGCTGTTATCCTTATGGGTTTTCCCTTATATGTTGTTTGTTGCTTTTCTCTTGCTGCTTTTAATATTTTTTCTTTGTGTTGAATTGTCGTTAGTTTGATTAATATGTGTCTTGGTGTATTTCTCCTTGGGTTTATTCTGTATGGGACTCTCTGTGCTTCTTGGACTTGGTGAATTATTTCCTTTCCCATGTTGGGGAAGTTTTCCACTAGAACCTCTTCAAATATTTTCTCAGACCCTTTCTTTTATTCTTCTTCTTCTGGGATGCCTATAATTCGAATGTTGGTACGTTTAAGGTTATCACTGAGGTCTCTGAGACTGTCTTCTATTCTTTTTATTCTTTTTTCTTTTTCCTGCTCTGTGGCAGTTATTTCCCCCATTCTATCTTCCAACTCACTTATTTGTTCTTCTGCCTCAGTCATTCTGCTGGTTATAGCATCTAGAGTATTTTTAATTTCAGTTATTTTGTTATCCATTGCTGTTTGTTTTTCTGAGTTCTTATGAACTGTTTATTGTACTTTCTCTATTTTGTTATTGAGATTTTGTATCATTTTTACTATCATTACTCTAAATTCTTTTTCAGGCATTTTTCCTATTTCCTCCTCATTTATTTGGTCTTGTGGGTTTTTTTCCTGCTCCTTTGCCTGCATGGGGTTTCTTTGTTTCCTCATGGTTGTCCAAACTTTTGGGGTTGCTTGTCCTGGCGATAGAGGTGTTTATAGAAGACTGTCCAAGCCTCAGACTAATGTCCAAGTATTGTATTAAACAAATATTCAGTCTAGGAAACACATACATGTATAAGACACACAATTACTGAATCCATTAGGAATAAGGCTCTGGAAAGACCTGACAGAACCCCAGTGTGCTATCAGATATTCAAAGAGAAACCCAGCAGAAATTGACAACTGAAACAGAACAAATCAGAGACAAAAGCAAAAGCAAACAAACAAACAAATAACACCTTAGACATACAAACACTAATCCAGGGAGATTTTGTAAGCTAGGATCAAATATAGAAAAGAGCCAGAGTACCACCAGAGAGAATGGAGATTCTCAGAATGAAATTAGACAACTGTACTAAGAACTAAGATAAAGACAAAAACCTAATATTAAATACCAAGGCGGTGCGTCATCTGGAGAATAGAGCAAGGAGTCTGAGCAAATCGATAGTGTTGCTTATAAGTATGTTAAGATAAAATACACTTAAAAAGGCTGGAAGAAAGGGGAACAGAAGAGCGTAGTGTGGTTGGAAATATGCAAATAAAAAGAAAGGAATAGAAATGTATAAAAGATAGGGATGAAAGGAAAGTATGAGAGATATATTGTCCATACTACCAAAAACTTAGTTAGATATAGAAATATATAAAAAGGCAAAAAAAAATCATTAAAAAATTATGTTATAAAACTTGTAGATCCCTTAGGGCTAAGATCATATTTAATAAAGAAAAAAAAAAAAGAGAGAGAGAGAGAAAAAGAAAAAAAAAATCCAGAACTGATCCCAGAATGGACCAGTTCAATAGGAATTGATACTAATATTTCTGTTTCCTTAGAATCTCAGCTGTAAGTGTCCTTCTCCTCGCCTTGGGTTTTTTTGCATTATTCTGTGACCAGCAGAGGTTCCTTTATTGTTCGTCTGTAAGCGTTGGTGTGTGGGGAGGGAGAGGGTACAATAGTGGCTCCTTCTCCTGGGAGTGAGTGAGCAGCGGCGCACTGTTGTTTCAGTCAGGCCTGGAGGTGCCTGTTGCAGAGGGACGCCTGTGGTTCAGGCTTAAACCGAAAGTCTTAGAGTTGGGCCTCTCTCGGGTCTTTTTTGTTTTTGTTTTTTTTTGTCTTTTTTTTTTCTCGGCAGCCTCCCTGCTGCCGGTATTCCAAGGGGTTTTAATCTAGCCCGGCCCGAGTGCCTGAGGGTGCTTGTTATCCCTGAGCGCCTTAGGTGGCCCACGGGCGTCTCTCCACTGCCTGTTGCAGAGGCACCGAAAGAGAGAGAGAGGCTATGTGCGCGGCTCCTCCCCCCCGCCCGTGAGCCTGCAGCCTCCAGCTGCCATCATGGCTGGGCAGCTCTCAGGGGCAGGCACTCCTCGCCGTGGACCTCTTCCCTCCTGTCCTCTTGGTCCGTCACCTTACTGGCAACAATGTTTCTCCCCCTGAACCAGCTCTCCAGTTCCCACGCTCCTGCTCCCGGACCCTCTGTTCACCTGTGGATCGACGACTCGGTCCGGGAACGCTGAGCTGCGCTGCGGACCCTCCGTATGTTTCTCACTCCCTCCCGTCTGCCACAGCTCCGCCGCTTCACCCTCTTTGAGCCGTCGTAGATGCCTCCCTACCGGTTATGTCGGGCTCCTTGCAGTCCTTTCTGGTGTCTGAGGCTGTCTGCTGGTGTTCAGCTGGTTCTCTGTGGGAATTATTGCGTCCTTTGGTGCATTCCCAATGCATCTGTGGAGAGGGATGCATTCCACATCCGTCTACTTCGCCACCATCTTTTTCCACCCAGAGCAGACACGTCCGTGGAAACCAGTGCCCGGGTAGGAAAGGCTGAAGTGTAATTGACGAGTTGCGGAGGCCTGGTGGGGACAAGTTTGAGTTAAACCTCCAGGGAGGCGCCCACACTTCTGTGAGTGTTACCTGTAGGATCCCTGCTCTGATTTTCAGTTTTTAGTTTTGCTATCACACCTTTCTCTTCTTCACAATAAGTGTGTGTAACTTATAATGAAAAGAATAACTTATTTTGCTAAAACCATGTAAGTGAGAAATTTATATCTAACAAAATTTCTGCAAATTAGCATGATCACCATGTTTCCACTGAAATGAATAAACCCCTGTTTCAGGTCACAGAATACCAATAATCCATAGAAACGTGGTTTGAGAGAATACCTGTCCTCCAGATGGTCAAGACATCACTTTTGCCATTGATACAGCAGTTTCTTTGTTCCCTGAAGAAAGCATTGCTTAAATGCAGGTCTTTTGTGTTTTGAGAGTGATAATTAGTCTGATGGCTCTTTTTTCAAACCAAGATTATCATGGTAATATTCAAAAATAGCACAAGTTAAAGTAATATGTTTCTAAAGCCAGAGTGAAACTAAATTAATAAGATCTTAAACCATTAAGAAGTAATTAGAAATATAAAAGCACTAAGAGCAAAAGCTAAAAACCAACTAATGGACTGTGGTGAGCATGAGAAAATGATTCTGGTGTTATAAAAGAACCAGGAGTAGCCTTTAAACTGGCAGGATAACAAGATCTTAACGTACTAGAAAACATCATGAGACACTAATAGCAACTATGGCATGGGAGTGATAAGAAAATATGGTTTTAATTCAATAAAAGAAGTCACCAAGGGAAGGACTGAATGAGAACAGCTAGACATTTTAGGGTCAGAACATTCTTCGCTTTCCCACCTTTACCAGAGCTTATTTGTAGAGCTGATGCTGAATTTCCTGATGTTTACTGAAGGAGTGGGAGGTCTCTATATTTCTATAGTATCCTACACAGAGAATTATGAATACTTAAATTAACACATATCACAATTTTTAAACTCAAGCTTTAAAATTTAAAATGATTGTTTTGAAAAAAAATGATTGTTTTGCAACTCTATAAATGTCTTTATATATTGCTTTTGAACTCAGTGTGCTTTCACCTCTGTGTCTAACAAGAATTGCATGTTCATCATTTCTAAGCAAAACATTTCCTATGCAGTTGAAAAGCCCCCACTTGTGTAATCTTGGAACAATTTAATTCATTTGTTAACAGGCCATTCCCTGCCCAGTTATACTAGCTAATTTTTTTTTTCAAAGTGTGGTTTCCCGGGCCATGACTGTCTCTATCAGAATCATTAGTGTGTATTAAAAAATGCACATCCTTCTTCCGGTCACACTACCGTCGCATTGCAGTGTTCTTCGTCAAGGTTTTCATACTTCAAGGTCAGCGCCCTCTCCCTGGCCCTTGAGAACGCAAGCATTTCTATGCCTCTTTCACAGGACCTTTGCCTGATTCTAAAACATCCTAGATTTTCCACATCAAAAAACCAAAATAAATTCCCAGCTGAATTTGGAAAGAGAGAAGGACAAAAGGACCCAGAAAGAAATCCCCTTGGGGGGAGGAACGAAAAAAGATGGCGGAGGAGTATGACATGGAGATCACCTTCCTCCTCACAAATACATCAAGAATACGTCTACTTGTGGAAATGCTCCTAGGGGACACCTTCGGAATGCTGACCTCAGATCTTCAGATAGGCAAGAAAATTCCCAAGTAACTGAGTAGCACAAAAAAAAGGGAGGAAAGGAGATAAAGGAATCCAGAGGAGACATGCTCCTGTGGGAGGGAGCTGTGAGGGGGGGAAAGCTTCCACACACTGGGAAGCTCCCTCCCTGGTGGGGACAGACAGGGGGAGCTTCGGAGCCCCCAGAGGAGAGAGCAACAACAGGTGTGTGGAGGACAGAGCAGAAAGATTCTTGCACCAAGGATTCAGGCAGCACTCCCCAGCCAGAGACGCTGGTCTGCTGACCCACAGCGATGGGTGGGGGCTCGGTGCCCGAGGCTTGGGCTTTGGAGAACAGACACCAGCGAGAGAACTAGGGCTGACTGTCAGAAAATAGCCCGGGGGGAAAGTGTGCCACAGCTAACTGGGACAGAGTTTGGGGGAAAGCCTGGGCCTGATGGAGACTCAGGAGACCTTTGTTTCGTGGTGCTTGAGAGCAGCTTGTTGCTATGCAAACTCACAGGCTGCAGAAGGGTTCCTGTGCCAGCACCACCCATGGCCCATGGCTGCTAAATCGAAACACAGAACCTGTTGCCCACCACCATCACTGCCTAGGGTCCTGTGTGCAAGGCAGGTCACTGGCCACACCCTCAAGGCAGCAGGTGCAGCCTGCCAGCGCTGGGGGTCCTGCATTCGGGACCAGCTTCCCTGGGAGAATGCGGCACACCTCAGGCTCATGCCGACCTCTGCTCCTGTAAGCACTCCTGCAAATTTCGATTAGACTGCCATACACCTCCCTCCCCCAAACCTGAATTTGCAAGTGAGCCCCAATCAACCTCTTTCGCCCCCTCTTTCCTGGGCAGGGAACCAACTCCTGAGAGCAGCCCACACGCAAAGAAGGGACCAAAACCAAAACTGATCCCCGAGGACAGTAGGACCAAAGAAGAAAAAGAGAAACAGCCACAGGAGGACCAGATTCAATACCCACAATAGGCTTGATAGACTCTGCATCTATGGATCACCTGAATAGACAAGTGTTTCCACAGTAGAGGCTGTAGACTTAGGGGGCAACTCTGGACTGTGGGGGCAAATACACACAGGACTAATACCAGATTACAGTCTGAGCTCTCCACAGTCCTCCCCACAGCAGGTGCAGAGACCTACATAGAAGTATTGGAGGACTTCCTGCTATGTTTGAATTGTTCCTGTTTTATGTATTTGTTAGTTTAATCTTTACTGTATACATTTGTATGTGCGTTTGTAAATAGGTTTGATTACTCCCTTCTTTGTATTCTCTCTTTCTCTTTTCTTTGTTTTCTCTTCTCCTTTTCTTCTCTTTTTGCAAGTCCAAGAGTGCACATCTCCTTGTGTGACTTTGACTGTTTAGAGTTGCTTTTACAACCTGTCTTGTGGATTTATCTGTCCTTTTCCTTTCTTCCTTTTTTACTCTTTATTTATTTTCTCCCTTTCTACCTCCTGTTTCTCCATGTTGTGCAGCTTCAAGGGGCTTGGCGCCCCAGCCGGGAGTCAGATCTGGACCTCTGAGGCAGCAGAGCTAAGTCCAGGATGTTCGACCACCAGACAACCCCCGATCCCATGGAATGTTGATCAGCAAATGCTGTCCCAGAGGGCTTATTCTCAACCTAAGATCCAAATCCAACCAAAGGCCAGCAAGCTCCAGTGCTGGATACCTCAAGCCAAACAACTAGCAAGACAGGAACATAACCCCACCCATTAGCCGACAGACAGCCTACAGTCATACTAAGCCCACAGACACACCCAAACACACCAACAAATGTGGCCCTGCACATCAGAGGGATAAGATCCAGCTCCACACACAAGAACACAGGCACAAGTCCCCCCCACCAAGAAGCCTACACATCGCACTGGAGCAACCTCCCCACTGGGGACAGACAAGCGAGTTAAAAAGAACTACAACCGTGCAGCCTAAGGAAAGAAGGCCCTCAAAAAGAGTAAGTTAAACAAAATGAGAAAACAGAGAAAGATGCAGCTGATGAAGGAACTAGATAAAACCCTACAAGACCAGGCAAATGAAGACGAGATAGCCAGTCTACCTGAAAAAAAATTCAGAATAATGATAGTAAAGATGATCCAAGATTTCAGAAATAGCATTGAGGCACAGATGGAGCAAATGAAAGAAATGTTTAATAAGGAGCTGGAAGAACTAAAGAGCAAACAAACAGGGATGAACAACACAATAACTGAAATAAAAGATACTCTACAAGGAACACAGAGCAGAATAACTGAGACAGAAGAATGGATAAGTTACCTGGAAGATAGAATGGTAGAAATAACACATGGAGCAGAAAAAAGAAAACAGAATAAAAAGAATTGAGGACAGTCTCAGAGACCTCTGGGACAACATTAAACATACCAACCTTCAAATAATAGGGATCCCAGAAGAAGAAGTGAAATAAAAGGGTCTGAGAAAATGTTTGAAGAGATAATAGTGGAAAACTTCCCCAACATGGGAAAGAAAATAGTAAATCAAGTCCAAGAAGCACAGAGGGTCCCATACAGAATAAACCCAAGGAGAAATACATCAACGCACATATTAATCAAACTAATGAAAACAAAACAAAAGAAAAGACACTAAAAGCAGCAAGAGAAAAGCAACAAATAACATATAAGGGAAAACCCATAAGGATAACAGCTGATCTTTCTGCAGAAGCTCTGCAGGCCAGAAGGGAGTGGCAGGATATACTGAAAGTCCTAAAAGAGAAAAGCCTAGAGCCAAGAATACTCTACTAAGCAAGAATCTCATCCAGATTTGACAGAGAAATCAAAAGCTTTCCAGACAAACAACAGCTAAGAGAATTCAGCACCACCAAACCAGCCTTACAACAATTGCTAAAGGAACTTTTCTAAGCAGGAACACAAGAGAAGGAAAAGACCTACAAAAACAAACCCAAAACAATTAAGAAAATGGTAATAGGAACATACATGTCAATAATTACCTTAAATGTAAATGGATGAAATGCTCCAACCAAAAGACACAGACTGGCTGAATGCATACAAAAACAAGACCCTTATATATGCTGCCTACATGAGACCCACTTTAGACCTAGAGACACATATAGACTGAAAGTAAAGGGATGGAAAAAGATATTCCATGCAAATGGAAGTCAAAAGAAAGCTGGAGTAGCAATACTCATATCAGACAAATTAGACTTGAAAGTAAAGACTATGACAAGAGACAAGGAAGGACACTCCATAATGATCAAGGGATCCATCCAAGAAGAACATATAACAATTGTAAATATCTATCCACCCAACATAGGAGCACCTCAATACATAAGGCAAATGCTAACAGCCATAAAAGGGGACATCAACAGTAACACAATAATAGTAGGAGACTTGAACCCCCCACTTACATCAATGGACAGATCATCCAAACAGAAAATAAATAGACACACAAGCTTTAAATGACACATTAAACCATCTTGACTTAATTGATATTTATAGGACATTCCATCCAAAAACTACAGATTACACATTCTTCTCAAGTGCACATGGAACATTCTCCAGGAGAGATCACATCTTGGGTCACAAATCAAGCCTCAGTAAATTCAAGAAAATTGAAATTGTATCAAGCATTTTCTTTGA
Source organism: Hippopotamus amphibius kiboko (assembly GCF_030028045.1). NCBI lineage: Eukaryota > Metazoa > Chordata > Mammalia > Artiodactyla > Hippopotamidae > Hippopotamus > Hippopotamus amphibius. Next base: position 9,020,802 of record NC_080203.1, on the reverse strand, counting down.
CCACAATGCCATGAGACTAGATATCAATTACAGGAAAAAAAACTGTAAAAATATAAACATATGGAGGCTAAACAATATGCTATTAAACAACCAAGAAATCACTGAAGAAATCAAAGAGGGAATCAAAAAATGCCTAGAAACAAATGACAATGAAAACATGATGACCCAAAACCTATGGGATGCAGCAAAAGCAGTTCTAAGAGGGAAGTTTAGAGCAATACAATCCTACCTCAAAAAACAAGAAAATTCTCAAACAACCTAACCTTACACCTAAAACAATTAGAGAAAGAAGAACAAAAAAATCCCAAAGTGAGCAGAAGGAAAGAAATCATAAAGATCAGATCAGAAATAAATGAAAAAAGAAAGGAGGGAAACAATAGCAAAGATCAATGAAACTAAAAGCTGGTTCTTTGAGAAGATAAACAAAATTGATAAACCATTATCCAGACTCATCAGGAAAAAAAGGGAGAAGACGCAAATCAACAGAATTAGAAATGAAAAAAGGGAAGTAACAAGCAACACTGCAGAAATACAAAAAATCATGAGAGGCTACTACAAGCAACTATACGCCAATAAATTGGACAACCTAGAAGAAATGGATACAGTCTTAGACAAGTACAGTCTTCCAAGACTGAACCAGGAAGAAATAGAAAATAGGAACAGACCAATCACAAGTATGGAAATTGAGACTGTGATTAAAAATCTCCCAACAATCAAAATTCTAGGGCCAGATGGCTTCACAGGCGAATTCTATCAAACATTTTGAGAAGAGCTAACATCTATCCTTCTCAAACTCTTCCAAAATATAGCAGAAGTAGGAACACTCCCAAACTCATGCTATGAGGCCACCATCACCCTGATACCAAAACCAGGCAAAGATGTCACAAAAAAGAACATTACAGGCCAATATCACTGACGAATATAGATGCAAAAATCCTCAACAAAATACTAGCAAACAGAATCCAACAGCACATTAAAAAGATCATATACCATGATCAAATGGGGTTTATTCCCAGAATGCAAGGATTCTTCAATATATGCAAATCAATCAATGTGATACATTCTATTAACAAACTGAAGGATAAAAACCATATGATCATCTCAATAGACGCAGAAAAAGCTTTTGACAAAGTTCAACATCCATTTACGATAAAAACTCTCCAGAAAGTGGGCATAGAAGGAAGTTACTTCAACATAATAAAAGCCATATATGACAAACCAACAGGCAACATCATTCTAAATGGTGAAAAACTGAAAGCATTCCCTCTAAGAACAGGAACAAGACAAGGGTGCCCATTCTCACCACTATTATACAACATAGTTCTGGAAGTTTTAGACACAGCAATCAGAGAAGAAAATGAAATAAAAGGAATCCAAATTGGAAAAGAAGAAGTAAAATTGTCACTCTTTGAAGATGACATGATAATATACATAGAAAACCCTAAAGATGCTACCAGAAAACTGCTAACACTAATCGATGAATTTAGTAAAGTAGCAGGATATAAAATTAATGCACAGAAATCTCTTGCATTCCTATACACTAACAATGAACAATTGGAAAGAGAAATTAAGGAAAAATCCCATTTACCATTGCAACAAAAAGAATAAAATACCTAGGAATAAATCTGCCTAAAGAGGCAAAAGATCTGTATGCAGAAAACTATAAGACACTGATGAAAGAAATCAAAGACAATACAAACAGATGGGGAGACATAGCATGTTCTTGAATTGGTAGAATCAACATTGTGAAAATGACTATCCTACCCAAAGCAATTTACAGATTCATTGCCATCCCTATCAGATTACCAATGGCATTTTTCACAGAACTAGAACAAGAAATTTTATGATTTGTAAGGAAACGCAAAAGACTCCAAATAGCCAAAGCAATCTTGAGAAGGAAAGTGGGAGCTCAAGGAATCAGGCTCCCTGACTTCAAATTATACTACAAGCCTACAGTGATCAAGACAGTATGGTACTGGCACAAAACTGGAAATATAGATCAATGGAACACAATGGAGAGCCCAGAGATAAACCCATGCACATATGGGCACCTTATCTTTGGCGAAGGAGGCAAGAATACACAATGGAAAAAAGACAGCCTCTTCAATAAGTGGTGCTAGGAAAATTGGACAGCTACATGTCAAAGAATGAAATTAGAACACTTCCTAACACCATACACAAAAATAAACTCAAAATGGATTAAAGACCTAAATGTAAGGCCAGAACTATAAAACTTCTAGAGGAAAACATAGGCTTTATGACATCCATCAAAGCAAGATCCTTTTGGACCCACCTCCTAGAATAAAGGAAATAAAATCAAGAGTAAACAAATGGGACCTAATGAAACTTAAAAGCTTTTGCACAGTGAAAGAAACCATAAACTAGACAAGAAGGCAACCCTCAGAATGGGAGAAAATACTTGCCAACGAAGCAACAGGCAAAGGATTAATCTCCAAAATATACAAGCAGCTCAAGAAGCTTAACACCAAAAAAGCAAATAACCCAATCCACAAATGGACAGAAGACCTAAATAGACATTTCTCCAAAGAAGACATGAAGATGGCCAACATACATGTGAAAAGATGCTCAACATCACTAATCATTAGAGAAATGCAAGTCAAAGCCACAATGAGGTATCACCTCACACCAGTCAGAATGGCCATCAGCAAAAAATCTAGAAACAACAAATGTTGGAGAGGGTGTGGAGAAAAGGGAACTCTCCTGCACTGATGGTGGGAATGTAAGTTGGTACAGCCACTACGGAAAACAGTTTGGAGGTTCCTTAAAAAACTAAAAGTAGAACTACCATATGACCCAGTAATCCCACTCCTGGGCATATACGCAGAGAAAACCATAATCCAAAAAGAAACATGTACCATAATGTTCATTGCAGCACTATTTACAATAGCCAGGACGTGGAAGCAACCTAAATGCCCATCAGCAGATGAATGGATAAAGAAGATGTGGCACATATATACAATGGAACATTACTCAACCATAAAAAGGAATGAAATGGAGCTATATGTAATGAGGTGGATAGACCTAGAGTCTGTCATACAGAGCAAAGTAAGCCAGAAGGAGAAAAACAAATACTGTATGTTAACTCATATATGGAATCAAAAAAAAAAAAAAATGGTACTGATGAACCCAGTGACAGGGCAAGAATAAGGATGTACATGCAGAGAACGGACTTGAGGACATGGGATGGGGGGGTGAAGGGGAAGCTGGGATGAAGTGAGAGAGTAGCATTGACATATATACACTATCAAATGTAAAACAGATAGCAAGTAGGAAGCTGCTGCATAACACAAGGATATCAACTTGATGATGTGTGATGACTTAGAGAAGTGGGATAGGGAGGGTGGGAGGGAGTCACAGGAGGGAGGGGCTATGGGGATATATGTATAAATACAGCTGATTCACTTTGTTGTACAGCAAAAACTGGCACAACAGTGTAAAGTAATTATATTGCAATAAAGAGCTTTAAAAAAAATTCATATCCGTAGATCCCACCCTTGTCAGGTTCTGTTCTAGGGTTTGCGTAATTAACAAGTGTCCCTGTTTAAGGACCGTTGCTCCAAGGGTGTGGAGATCCTCTAACATCTGCCCTCAAGGAAGAGGAGTGTTGATCTAAATTTATCAAATTCAAAGGTACTAATTGGTTCCTTATGATGGTGGGTGGAGACAGTATGCCTTGCTCAAAGACCTAGGGAACTTGACTTTGACATCTTCTCATATGATTAAATGATGAGGGTGAGATTAAAAGGGTGAGATCATCTCCATTCTTTTCTTCTTGTATTATGAGGCTGTTGAAACTGAGAGGAGCCTACATGGAATTGCTCTTTCATTTACTCATAACCCATATACTCATGCATCCATTAATTCATGCAAGAAACATTTAACTGAGCATCTATTATGTGTCAGACACTGTGCTTATAGCCAGGGCTACAACAATGAATGAATTAGAAACAAATTAAAATGTATAAATTGAAAGTATGTAGCAAGCATTTGATTAGAAAGATTCTATGTACTGTTCAGCATGTATCAGGCCTGAATTTTTCTGAATAATCATCTTCATTCTACTCAGACAGATGTTGCCACACTCTAGCTCTGCCCCTTTGGTACTAGGACTGAGATATAAATACAAGAGTTTTTGTTTGCTGTTTTGGGTAATACTGATGTGTCAATTACTTGTGAAAAGTTTCATATACCTTTAGTGCATTCAACAAATATTTATTATGTACTGGCCACGCGATAAGTATTGTGCTGATGGGAGAGGAGGAGATAATTTGTAGGTTGAGGATGAAGTATTTAAACATGCCAGGCATGTGAGAGCCTGGAAAACAAGATGTTCTGAGTGGAGGGAATAGAATCCATGTGGGCCCTGAAGCATGAGAGAAATTGGCATGCTGGGGAGACTGAAAGGAAGCTCAGTAGGCATGAGTGAGAGTGAAACAATAAAAAGGGAGAGGTAGGATGTCAATCATACCTCAGTAAAACAAGGCACTCATTAATAATATTAGAGCATGAATGTTTGTGGACACTTTTTTCAAGGTTAGGCCCTTACTAACGGCATGAAGATTTTCTCCTATATTTTCTTCTAAAATTTTTATAATTTTAGCACCTACATGTAGATCTTTGATGGATTTGCGGTTAATATTTGAGTATAGTGTGAGATAGGGATCCAAATTCATTCTTGTGCACTTGGACATCCAGTTCTCCCAGCACCATTTGTTGAAGAGATGATTCTTTCCCCCAATGAATGGCCTTGGCACTCTTGTTGAAAATCAGTTGACCGTGGCCGTATTTGTTTATTTCTGGACTCTGATTTCTGTTCTATTGATCTATGTGTTTATCCTTAGGTCAGTATCACATGGTCTAGATTACTATAAGTTTGTAGTCAGTTCTGAGACCTGGGAGTGTATTTATTTAAGAGGCTTCATTTTAATGGAGAATTTCCATACTTTGCAGACCACTTTGAGAGTAGTGTTGTCTTTGAGCCTGCTTTAACATATTTTCTGATATTTTATTAATAGTAAAGTTTCAACCTCTGGTATGCTTTCAAGCTGAATAAATAGTTGAGGATAAGTGTAGGAATCATTACAAGAAAAGATTATGTAAAACACATTAACACAAATTCCTGAGGACACCCTTGAAGAAATCCTATGCTGTAGCATTAGTGAAGATAAGCAGTAAGCCACAATTATTCTAAAGTTGATATCATTTGTGATACACATCTTGTGTATATGCCTCAGGACACTCAGGAAGGTCATTAGGGGTTTTTATTTAGTTTTCACCACTGTATACTCATATTTTTCTCACTTGATATATTTTGCTCTAGCATATTTGAGATAAATGTTAAATCAATTAAAGGCAGTGAAATAGATTGTTCTTCTGTACCACTACATGTTTCACAGTGAAGATGTTAAGATGTTAATGAATTCTTTATACATTTTCTTTGCAAGTAATGATCCTTTTCCATATATCTCCATTACAGTCCATGACCTTCTAAGGTGAGAGATTTTATTAGATGATGATAAAAGGCTGATTTTTTTTGTTTTGTTTTGTTTTTTGGAGTTGGAGGGTTAAGAGAGAATAAGTGAGCAATTAAGACTGGGAAAATAGACAACAGTTTTAAAAAGTTATATTTAGAAAAGGGTGCAGAGAAATTGGACAGGAGCTGGAAAAGGATGTGGGGGCCAAGAGAGCTTTTGCTTTTTTAAGATGGAAATGATTATGCTGTATCTACATGCCGAGGGTATTATCTACCATCTTGTGAAATATTGATTTTGCAGAACACTGGGGTTAATTGCAAGAGAAAAGTCCTTGAATAGGTAAGAGGGCATGGGATCCCAGTGGTCTGAGTATCACTAAAGTGTTACTCTAGAGAGTAAAGTAACTCTAAAGTGTTACTTTACATAGCTACCAAGATTGATCACCCATTGAAGTAGGGAAGGTAGAGTTTATAGGGAAGAATTCTATTCTTGGGCAGTATTGAGTATACATTTGAGACTTGTGACCCTAAATTTCATGTAAGAAGAATCAGTATCATTGGTATTTTTCTCCAGCCACATTTGGCTGCATAAATGAAAGCTCCAGAGATTTGCATTTGAACGATGTTCAGGTTTTGTCAGAAGAGAGAGAAGGATGAGGGAGCTCAAGGTGAGTGTGTTAAAGGCCACAATGCAAGGCTGTGGACGCCCTGGTGGGTAAGAAGAGAAGGGATGAAATCAAGAGGTGACAGTTTAAAAAGTGGTAGTGTCATTTTGTTGGAGATCTTGATGTGGTCACGGGATCGTTGAAATAGGTGTAGTCATATAAGTAAGCTGGAGAGGTAGGAGATGGTTAGTGAATGGGGTGACTGAAAGTGAGATTTCGCAGGCAGTTCAGTTATTAGTGATGACAAAGTCTACAAATTAGACTTAAATTTTTCAAGAAGTGATATCATATAGACTACACATGCAGTCAATACAAATGTAGGTCTCTAATTGTGTCATAGATTTAGACATTTTAAAACACATTGTTCAAGGACTTCCCTGGTGGTCCAGTGAGTAAGAATCTGAGCTCCCAATGTAGGGGGCCCAGCTTCAATCCCTGGTCAGGGAACCAGATCCCACATGCATGCTGCAACTAAGAGTTCACATGATGCAACTAAGAAGCCCACGTGCTGCAACTAAAAAAAAGATCCCACATGCCACAATGAAGATCCCTTGTGCCTCAACTAAGACCCAGCACAGCCAAAATAAATAAATAATAAGTAAATAAATATTAAAAAGATAAAACATTCATGGGTCAGAATAAATCATAATATTAATTAGAAAATGCCTATGGACAATAAAGAAAATATTACATATCAAAACTCATTGGACACAGTTCAATCAGTATGTAGAGGGGCAAGTATGGTCTTACAACTTCTATAAGAAGAACATGCTTAAAATTAATGAGCTGAGTCCTAAACAAGAATTTAGAGAAAAGAAAATAAATCCAGAAAATAAAAAGGCAAAGGAAGAAAATAATAAGAATAAAGCAGGAATGCATTAAGTAGAAACATATATAGTAGAAAGGATCAACGAAGGCAAACATTCTGTGAAAAGACAACTAAAATCACTAAACAGTTGGTGAAATTGGACAAGAAAAAAGAAAGCACAAATAAAGCATGGTGGGAATAAAAAAGGGTATAATGACAGATACAGTAGAGATTAAAATAAGAGGATATTATGAACAATTTTATGACAAAATATTTGAAAATTTGTGGCATATGAACAAATTGTTAGAAAAGAAACATCAAATTTACTCAAGAAGAAATAGAAAACCTGATTTGTCTCATAAGCATTACAGAAATGGAATGTGTAAGTAAAACTCTTTCCACCAAAAAACTCCCACATCAGGACCAGATGGTTTTACAATTGATTTTATCAGTCATTCAGGAAAGAGATAATTACTTCCCTGGTGGTGCAGTGGTTAAGAATCCGCCTGCCAGTGCAGGGGACACAGGTTTGATCCCTGGTCCAGGAAGATCCCACGTGCCGCGGAGCAACTGAGCCCGTGAGCCACAACTACTGAGCCTGTGTTCTAGAGCCTGGGAGCCACAACTACTGAAGCCCATGTGCCTAGAGCCCATGCTCTGCAGCAAGAGAAGCCTGTGCACCACAACAAAGAGTAGACCCTGCTCACCGCAACTAGAAAACTCCCATGAGCAACAATGAAGACCCAATGCAGCCAATAAAAAAATAAATAAATAATAAATAAAATAAAAGATTATTAAAAAAAAGAAAGATGTAAGCCTAATATTTGCAAAATTCTTCAGTGAATGTAAACAAACAAAAATAACAAACACCCCACGTATACATTCTTTTCGTAAGGCTATTAGCACCATAGTAACAAAGCAAGCCAAGAGTAATATGAAAAAATACTAAGTAGAGGCCAATTCCACTTACAAACATAGATACAAAAATCTTAAAATATTAAAGGTGGATTGTCAAACATGTCCACTAACTGGCCACTTCTCACCCACTTCTCCCACTAGCATCCTGAGACAAAGCACCATCATCTTTTGTCTGAATTAGTATAATAATAACCTTGCCACCACATTTGCCCCCATTCAACATGGCAGGGAAAGGGATTCTTTAATTATGCATATCTGGCCATGTCCCTCTGCTGTCCAGTACTTTCCAATGATTCCCCATCTCAATGAGTGAAAGTCTCACAATGGTCTTCAAGATCCTAGATCAGGGTCACCAAACTGTGGCCCACGGGCCAACTCCAGCCTGCTATCTATTTTTATATGGCCCATAAGCTAAGATATTTTAAACATATTTTACATATTTTAATATTTGAAAAATAAAATAATACAATAAAAAAAGAAAATTTCATGATATGAAAATTGCGTGAAATGCACACTTCAGCATCTTTCAAGTTTAATTGGAACCTGGCCATGCCCATTTGTTTAAGCATTGTCTGTGGCTGCTTTTGTGTACAATTAGCCACAAGTTCACCTTTATTCCTTGAAAATGCGAGGCATGCTTCTGTACTTGCAGCTCCTCTGCCTGCATTGCTTTTCTTCCAACTGGCAGCATGGCTCACTCCCTCCTCAGTTTTTTCAGGTCTCTATTCAAATGTCATTTTATCACTGAGTCTTCCTGGCCACCCTACATAAACCTGAAACTGTTCTTCTATCCCCTCCCTGGCACTCCCCGTCCCCCTTTCCTGATTTGTTTTTCTCCATTGCATTTAATCACCATCTCACATCTTCTCTATATTTATTTATATATTTTGTTTCTTTTTTGTCTCTTGATAGGGAGATAGTTTTGTCTTTCCTTAACACTTGGCCTAGCACATACAATGTGGTCAATAAATGTTGAATAAATGAGCAAAGGAGTTGGTGAATAATAAAAATACTCTAAATTATTGCATACTTACCCTAAGTTAGACACTGTACTCCTAAAAATATTTTATTGAAGTGTAGTTGATTTACATGTTAATTTTTGCTGTCTAGCAAAGTGATTCATACACACACACACACACATACGGTTTCATATTTTTTTCCATTATGGTTTATCACAGGATATTGAATATAGTTCCTGTGCTGTATGGTAGGACCTTGTTGTTTATGTATCCTATATATAATAGTTTGCATCTGCTAATCTCCAAACTCCCACTCCATCCCTCCCCCCCACCCACTTGGCAAACTCAATTCTGTTTTCTATAGACACTGTTCTTTTGAATCATTATCCTTAATTTGCACAACGACCTTGTAATTTAGGCATCACTAGCCCCATTTTACGGTTTATGGAGCAAGTAGCTGAGGTTCAGAGAAGTTATGTAACTTACCCAAGATCAGAAGAGGAATACAGAAATTCAGGGCACTGGGTGAGCATTGTAGGCTTTAGGAGAAAGGCATTAAAGGTAGGAGAGGTGGGCTTCCCTGGTGGCACAGTGGTTAAGAATCTGCCTGCCAATGCACGGGACATGGGTTCAATCCCTGCTCCATGAAGATCCCACATGCGGCAGAACAACTAAGCCCACGCGCCACAACTACAGAGCCAACTCTCTAGAGCCCGCGAGCCACAATTATTGAGCCCACGTGCCACAACTACTGAAGCCCACACACCTAGAGCCTGTGCTCTGCAACAAGAAAAGCCACCGCAATGAGAAGCCCATGCACCACAACAAAGAGTAGCCCCCACTCACCGCAACTAGAGAAAGCCCATGTGAGCAGCAAAGACCCAATGTAGCCAATAAATAAATAAATAAATATTAAAAAAAAAAAAGAATGGGAGAGATTATCAGAGGAAGATCCTGAGTTGACCAAGTCCCCCTGACATCCTGGGACATTTACATATTCAAGATAAGGATTTTGCTGGTTTGAGGAGTTATTTAAACGGGGGCAGGCATCCTTATTCGATTGGCAATGAGGCAAATCTGATTCTATAGCAATTCCAAACGAATTTAAGTTCAAAAAAAGACCTCTGAATAAATCAGCCACTAGACACAGACATAGCAAACATGCTTATCATGTTTCCATAAGTACTGCCTGTCACGGTCATATCACAGATGATGGCTGTAAAATAAATATCACGTGGAGTTAAAAAGAGCTATGGAGACAGAATGCATTGCTAAGATCTAATAACTAGTGCAAGTGAAATATTTTGTAGTATAAAGATGAAACTAATAATAGTCATTATGGACCAACACTGCTGCATTTAGGGGCTAAGATTCCATTTGCTCTGAGGATTGAGGAGTCTAATTTTATAGTTGGTAATTTTGTAGCTGCACAAGTTTCTTTTATGAAACCATGTAGCAATATTTAATGTTTCAGAATCAAATATTGTATTTATTTGTTTCTCTTTCTTCTAGGGCAAATAAAGTTGCAACGGTTCTTTCCTAGGGTTTATCAAGATTGCCAAGTAAAGTTTTATGAATATGATTTCTCTATGAATCTCTTGGGTTTCTGCAGTAAACCTCCATAAGGCAAGTCAATTAAATACATGGGTTTATCCCACTGACTGGTGCTCACCTCTGTTTTCACCTTAAAATCGCCTGGAAACTTTAAAAAAGTACTTATGCCTGTGCCCGGCACCCAGAGATTTTGATATAATTAGTGTGGTGGGGTCTGAGCATTAGTATTTTAAAAAACTTCCCCAGGGAATTCTACCAGGGTTGAGAACCACTGCTCTGGAGCTAGACTTCAGCATCTAAGAACCACATAGCTAAAGGGTATCTATATATAGGCATGACTTGTCTGTATAGCATAGCCCTAGTGTTTGTTGCACAATGAAATTTCTAGTTAGTTACTAAGTCTCCTAGGAGAATGTCTCTAACTCCCATTCGTTGTATCCTTTATTTGGGCTTCTCATGGATTGTGTTGTAACCCATGTGATGAGAATGACCAGAGCCTAAGATGAAAAGTAAGAAACTCAGGAGTTTCCTGATTTGCTCTCCAAATTGCCAAGAAAAGAACAATGGTACTCACATGAGTCCATTTCATTTCATTTCAACAGATGGTGGTGGTTGGGAGGAACTGCCTTATAGTGATTAAGAGTTCAGGTTCAGTAGGCAAACTGCCTGATTTCAGTTCCCAGTTCAGCTACTAAGTAGCTCTGTGGATTGTCCTAAGTTACTTACCTTCTCTGTTCCCTAGTTTACTTATGTTAAAAACAGTGCTAACATTAATTTGCATGATCAGATGATGTGGATCAACAAATTCCAAAGGAAGCTCCCATTTATTGAATGCCTTCTCTCTCCATTATACCTTTTCTAAACTATTTTTTAAATATTTTATGTAATACATATATATATGTATTAAAAATGTATATAGGTATTTTATTTGGCTGTGCCCGGTCTTAGTTGCGGCATGCAGGATCTTCATTGCAGCATGCAAGATCTTTAGTTGCAGCATGTGGGATCTTTAGTTGTGGCATGCGAAATCTTAGTTGTGGCATGTGGGATCTGGTTCCCTGACTAGGGATGGAACCCTGCCCCCTGCATTGGGAGCTCAGAGTCTTAGCCACTGGACCACCAGGGAAGTCCCCTATACTTAGTTCTCTTATGTTCAAAACAATGCTAACATTAATTTCTACAACAAAAGTAATAAATGGTTCCTCTATGAAATATTAGTATAATTATTTTGTGTTAGGTGAAAGCTATAGCTGAAATGTTCAGTGAGGATGATGCAGTGGTTTATCAGGAAATCTGAGGGCCCTGGGTCCAGGAAGACTATAATACAATTCCTGGCTGATCTCATTCAGTCCAGTTAAAATAATTCTCATCTGTATGTAGATGCTCCTGAACCAGTATCTCTAGCCCTCACCCTCCCTTAAATTCAGATTCCATGCTTACAAGTTCCTTTGGGTAATCTCCAACTGGATATCCTATAGGGCCCTCTAATTCATCATGCCTAAACTAATATCTTCTCTGTCATACCCCAGTTTCTGTTCCCTTTCTCTTCTCAAAACTGTATTACAGCCTCTCTGTCTACCAAAAACAAACAAAATATCACCACCACCACCAACAACAACAAAAAAAAAACAAAATAAAACCCTTCCACTATTCATCCACACCTCTAAAAAGCCATTGGATTACCTAGTTCTATTTTGCTTCCAAATGTCTTTTTAAATCTGTTTCCTCTGTGCTAGTCTTATTGAAACTGACTTACCCAGGCTTGGAAGGCAGCATGGCAGAGAAGTTACTTACTTCATCACTTGTAAAATCATCTTATAAAAACTACCTTTGGCAGCCTGAGAAACAAAGTGAAAAGAGTGCAAGCCACAGGACCAGACTGCAGCTCTGCCACTGACTTGTTGTGCTGCCTTGGTGAAGTGATTGAACCTTTGGTCCTCGGTTGATTTATCTGTAAAATGGCGATCCTAATACTTATTCCACGTGTAACACCTGGTATAATGGAGACAGAGGGCATTCAAGGAATGTGAGCCTCCTTTGGAATCTGTTGATGCAATCATTTGATCTGGCAAGCAGCATCGTTCAGCAGCCCAAAGCAGATTTTAAAATAATTTTACTTTTTACCAGCATCTCTTGGAGAGTGTTAATGTGAGGTCTAACTCACAATCCATTGTTATGCCTTAAAATCTCCTTCTTAGTTTTCTTCATTCCCTTGTATCTCTGTCTGCCCCAGAACCCTCCCCATTGTCAGCAGTATCTGTCCAACTCCAAACCCTAGCTCAACAGGATTAAAAAGCAGCCAACCAACCAACCAACCAAAAAAACTCTTTATCCATTGTCTGCTTCTTATAATGCAGGTCTACTCATCCTCCCTCCCAGAAAGCAAGACCCCTTAGGCTTCAGGAGAGGAAAGGAGGAGAGCAAGTGGAAGTGGAGGCGGGGAGAGGGAGAAGAAACCAAGAGGGCAAATATAGGACTCTTTTTTTTCTTGGAGGGGGTGGCACCCATAAAATTTCACAAGTCAACAATGTTTATCCAGGACTGCCCTGGGGGTCCAGTGGTTAAGACTCAGAGGTCCTAATGCAGGGGGCCCAGGGTTCAATTCCTGGTGGGGGAACTAGATTCTGTATGCCACAACTAAGACCCGGCACAGCTGAATTAATTAATTAATTATTTTTAAAAATAATGTTTATCCTGTCATAAGAGTTATCATTCAGACTTCCCTGGTGGCGCAGTGGTTAAGAATCTGCCTGCCAATGCAGGGGACACAGGTTCGAGCCCTGGTTAGGGAAGATCCCACATGCCACAGAGCAACAAAGCCCGTGAGCCAAAACTACTGAGCTGGTGTACTGCAACTACTGACGCCCACACCTAGAGCCCGTTCTCCACAACAAGGGAAGCCACTGCAATGAGAAGCCCATGCACCGCAACAAAGAGTAGCCCCTGTTCTTCACAACTAGAGAAAGCCCGCACAGAGCAACGAAGACCCAATGAGACCATGAATAAATAAATAAATCCTTAAAAAAAGAAAGAGTTATCATTCAAGACATAGATATCTTTCACCTTGTCTATTGCAACTATGTCTTATCTGATTTCCATCTCCCTTCCCCCATCCCCTCTCCGGCCACCATGACCAATCCATGTTTCATATTGCTACCAGAGGAATTTTTTTCTACACACTAGCTCACATCATAGGGATCTTTCCCTGCTACCCTCAGCCCAGTCTCCCCATGGCCATAGGTCAAAAGCCAAAGCCCTTAAAACAGTGTGTAAAGTGAAGCATAATCTACCTCTCCCATACACTTTCTGCTTCCTTCTCCAATTCTCCAATCACACCCCCTGCTCCTGCCACTTGCTCAGGGTACTAACTAGTGAGGACATGCTGTCCTATTCCAGGTCTCAGTGAATCTGCACGTGTTGTTCTCTCTGCCTAGAAGATCATGCTGCCTTTTTCTTTATACATGTGTTTGTGTGGTCAGACCTGAGAGCACTGAGAAGTGCTACGCTTTTCTTTCCTTATGATTCATAGCAACATCTATTTCTGTTATTTTGTATAATGCATTCATTAAACAACAAATAGTTATCAAGTGCCTCCATGCCCCAGGTCACACAGTTCTCCTAGAACAGGTCGAGGAGGAGAAATATTACTTCTCTTTGTCTTTCCAGTTCTGTGTTCTTTTCACTACACTATGTTGCATTCTAAGTGCCAGATGCTGTGTCAGGCATTAATGATGAAATTATCTCGGAATGGGCATGTTATGAAAACCCCTTAAGAAACACAATGTCTGCTTGACTTGAGTTGTAACTAGAGTTTTCTAATGTGACTTGAGTTGTAAATAAAGTTTTCTGGTATCTCTTGGTGGCATTAGGGAGTAGAGTTCTAATGCTAGGCACCTCCTGTGTTTTTCTATAACTGTGTCTCACCCTATTAGCTCATGTAATTGATGAAGACTGAGACATAATTTTGAACTTTCTACTGGTGGTTACATACATCCCTTTCTATGACCAGTGTGAAAATACATCCATAATTTTACTATCATTTCCAGGCAAGGAAAAAACCCGCATGACCTTGCACGGCCTCAAGGAAGGGAGTGGATGAAACCCCAGCTGTAGCAGAGAGTTCCAATTTACTGCCACTCTGCTGATTATATGCTTGCATATTTCCTGAAATAGTGAAAAGCTGTCCAGGCTATAAAACAAATGGAAGACATACAAGATGGCTGAGTGTGGGGGTTTTATAATCTGGGAGAATATGGTGAACTGAGGCTTGGTATCTGTATTGATGCTCTCAGAATGTGTGAGGAAAGTTTGTACCACCTAGGAATCATAGAGTAGGGTGTGATTTCTTTTTGAAGACTTCCTAACTCAAGGTGAAGAGGTGAATGTAGCAGATACGATATGAGCTTTGAGAAACCAGACCTAGGAATAAGGATACTGACACATCAAACATCACAGTATTTGGAAAGCCTATAGTTATGGCACTAATATTTACTATGCTTTTTAGTCTAGAGGGTGCTTTTGTAAGCACTGTCTAATTTGATCACAGTAACAACTATAATGTAAGGCAATTATGATTATCACTATTGTCCCCATGGGGTAACTGAGGCACAGGGTGGAGATGACTTGCCCAAAGTCACTCTGCTTGTCATTAGTGGAACCCAGATGAAAACCCTGGGATTTGTCATTTCACAGTATCACACTGCTGACTTTCTCTTAAATAAAGCGTTCTTGTGATTGTGTGTGTGTGTGTGAATTCTTGTCTTATTATGTACATTAAAATATTATGAGCCAGTGACCAAATCAGATTAAGAGACACAGATCCTTTTTATAATAGCATAAGGTGGAGTAGGTGACAAAGGGAATTAATTCTATGAATACCCATTGGTAAGAGGAAATATTTAATTTTATACAAGTCTCTAGAATAGGTTGATCTCATCAAAGGGCTTCGGAAATTTTTTTTTCAGTTTTATGTCTTACCTGATTTTAAATAATATGATCTTTGTAGGACCAGAGGCATGAGTAGAAGAGGCCGAGAAAGGAGCTACCAGTTTTGAACTTACACTGTGAGTCAGCTGCCATGCTAGCTGCTGGTCATTCCAGCTCACGTCAACCTCACAACATCTCTGCATAGTCCTTGTCTTCCTGGGACTGAGGGGATGCAGTACTTCCAGTGTTAAAACCAGGAGATGTGGTCAACCTACATGAGGTAAGCAGTATGAATTCCATTGAATGCATGTGAGATCTGAGGCTTGGTGTGATGAGGAAATCACCCACAGAAGTGTACGGTTCTTAGCGGGTGTTTGGATATGTCAACAGAAGAGTTTTTCAATGATTCTCTCCATGAAATTCCATGGAATTCTATTCTCTCCATGACTATTTTAAGTTCATATTTTGTGGAAATTAATATCCTGCATTGGAAACACAAAACTCAGTATCAGTTTTAGACAAAAAGTTGTGGTTTGAAAATACACTCAACTAAAACATGAACATTTACAACATGTAGAATCTGACTTTGATTTACAGTTTTACAATTTAAATTACGAGAATAAGAAAATATGTCCATCGACATATGAATGGATAAAGAAGATGTGGTACATATATACAATGGAATATTACTCAGCCATTGAAAAGAATGAACTTATGCCATTTGCAGCAACATGGATGGACCTAGAGATTATCATACTAAGTGAAGTATGTCAGACAGAAAAAGACAAATATCATATGATACTACTTACATGTGGAATCAAAAAATGATACAAATGAACTTATTTCCAAAACAAAAAGAGACTGGCAGACATGGAAAACAAACTTATGGTTACCAAAGGAGAAAGGGTGGGGAGGGACAAATTAGGAGCTTGGGATTAACGGATACACACTACTATATATAAAATATATAAGCAACAAGAACCTACTGTATAGCACAGGCAACTATACTCAATATCTTGTAGTAACCTATTAGGGAAAGAATCTGAAAAAAAGAGTGTATGTGTGTGTGTGTGTGTCTGTGTGTGTGTGTGTGTGTGTATGAATCACTGTGCTGTGCACCTGAAACTAATACATTGTAAATCAACTGTATTTCAATAAAAAATTTTAAAAAGATAATATCGGAAGGTGTAATATGAGAATTCAACTTTAAAAAGAGAAGGGTAAAGGAATAAAACTGGAAATGTATAAGGATATGATAAAAAGCTGTCTTTTTAAGAGTGGCTTTAAAATTGCTGGTTGAAGAGAAGAAGGTGGAAAACCTTATTAAATAATCACCTGAAAATAGAAAACAAGTCCTGAGAATATTTACAAGGAAGAGGCAGCTCTGTGACCAGGGAGTGATTTGAAAATGAGCAGTAATCCAGGATAGTACCGGGCTGCTGGGAAGTAAGAGTGATGCTCTGGGACCTGGTTGCCTGCCTATTTGAGGATGGAAATGACCTGTAAAGATGGGTTTGATTTTCAAACTGTTTTTCCACTAACAGAAGTTCTATGTGCATACCTCATTTTATTGTACTTTGCTTTATTCTGCATTGCAAATATTGTGTTTTTTTTACAAATTGAGGTTTTTTAGCAACCTTGCGTGGACCAAGTCCACTGACAGCATTTTTTTCAGTGGCATTTGCTCACTTTGTGTCTCTGTGTCACATTTCGGTAATTCTCACAACATTTCAAACTTTTTCATTATTATAATACTTGCTATGGTGATCTGTGATCAGTGATCTGTGATGTTACTGATTTAATTCAGGTCTTATTATTTAAGAAATACATTTTGGGAGATTCCCTGGCAGGCCAGTGGTTAAGACTCTGCACTTCCACTGCTGGGGGCCTGAGTTTGATCCCTGGTCAAGGAATTAAGATCCCGCAAGGCACATGGCGCAGCGCAGACCAAAAAAAAAAAAAAAAAAAAAAAGGAAAAGGAAATGCATTTCATAAAGCTATAGCTTCCATACACAATGATTCCTCTGATGGATTTGGAGAAAGTAAATTGAGAAACTTCTGGAAGTGATTCACCCTTCTAGATGCCATTAAGAACATTTGTGATTCATGGGAAGAGGTCAAGATATAAACATTCACAGGAGTTTAGAAGTTGATCCCCTCATGGATGACTTTGAGGGGTTCAATACGTCAGTGGAGGAAGTAACTGCAGATGTGGTGAAAGTAGCAAGAGAACTGCAATTAGAAGTGGAGCCTGAAGATGTGACTGAATTGCTGCTATCTCAGGATAAATCTTTAAAGGATGAGGAGTTGTTTCTTATGGGTGAGCAAAGAAACTGGTTTCTTGAGATGGAATCTGCTCCTGGTGAAGATGCTGTGAAGATTGTTGAAATGACAACACAGGATTTAGAATATAACATCAACTTAGTTGATAAAGTAATGGTAGAGTTCTAGAGGATTGACTCCAATTTGGAAAGAAGGTCTACTTTGGGTAAAATGCTATCAAACAGCATTGCATGCTACAGAGAAGTCATTTATAAAAGGAAAAGTCAACTGATGTGGCAAAATTCCCTGCTATCTTGTTTCAAGAAATGACCACAGCCACCCCAGCCTTCAGCAACCACCACCCTGATCAGTCAGCAGCCATCAACATCGAGGCAAAACCCTCCATTGTCAAAAAGATCATGATTCACTGAAGGCTCAGATGATGGTTAGCACTTTTTAGCATAAAGTATTGTTAATTAAGGTGTGTACATTGTTTTTTTAGACATAATGCTATTGCACACTTAATAGACTACAGTATCGTGTAAACATAACTTTTATATGCATTGGGAAACCAAAAAAAATTGTGTGATTTGCTTTATTGCAATATTTGCTTTATTGTGGTGGTCTGCAACGGAACACGCAGTATCTAGAGATTTGCCTGTATTTGTGTGGCTGCTTAGTGACTGCTCATACCTATGGTTCGAAAACTAAAAGGGTGCAGAACTCAAAAATGTCATGGTGCATACAGTGTGAAATCCCTGACGTGGAGGTCACAGCCAAAACCCACTTTCTCTTTTTTTTGGGGGGTGGGGGTGGGGTGAGGTGGTGGTACATCAATTTAAAACTGGATTAGCAATGTTTCACTCTGAATGCTAACCCCAGGGTCTCTGGCAGTGCTGCCACCAGGAGTCTGCAAGTGTCTCGAGCCTTGCTAGCTATGACAGAGGAATCTGGGCACTTGGGGAATTCACACAAAACCTATTTTGTGAAGGTATTCACATAAGTGACAGGAGACTGTCAATTTATAGCAGAAATCGAACTATTTATAAACTACAAAGTATATTTAAACCTAAGAATGGCTTCAATAATACATGAATTAATTTAAAAAGCCTTATGAGTAAGAAGTACCTTGTAGACCCATTTCAACATGAGATTATCAAATATCCAAAGTAACAGTAAACTAACATCCTGTCATTTTTTCTTTGTTTCCTTTAGAATTGTGGGTAAGGCTGTTACTCCTCGCTACTTTATGTATAAATAAAGCCCCATTTCTTTCTCCATGGTGATTCTGGCAGAAGCTTAAATATCTTTGAACCTTTAAAATGTAGACACTCCCTTAACATAATTAAGGATGCATTACGTTTATTAGGTTATGTATAATATCCTTTCCTTTCCAATCAACTTCAAGTCCAGAGATTTCCATTCCCTCAGTAATCTTTCTGGCATTTCCTTTACTTGTCATCTCTCTAGAGAGCCCCTGTCAGTTTTCTTCATCCTCTGTCAGAAAACGGAGCCAACCACCTCTTCTCTTTCTCTAATTGTGTCCTGAACATAATCTTATACAAGACTGTAAACACCTTATGTCCTTGCTTGGAAAACAATTACACCATAAATTCCCAAATGTTTTTGTTACCACTCTTGGCATGGTGAAAGCACTCAATAAATATTTGTTCACTATATTCTTATTGAATACAAGACGTGTGCTTATAAAATCTACCCTTAGCAGCCTGAGAAACTGAGTGGACTTATATAAGTGCCGACTTCTCCAACTGGCAATATGAAAATAATAAGGGATATAGCTTTTCTGTCGAAGCATTGGATATGGAAATACCCTAAACCTGTAATATGGTAATATCACACCCTTGAAATAAAAACACACGGCATGTAGTGACAATGGCATCAACAAATGATCACATGCTGAGTGGACTCCCTCTGTGAGTTTGCAGTTTCACACTTGCACTTAACTATCACATGTATGTTTCTGCTAAAATATTCCCTCTCATTTTAATTCTCTCCTCCAAGCTCAGAGTATAATCTAATGTCATCATATACTGTGCCTGGTGCACAGTGGGCACTTATTTCTGTCCAGCGACCAACTAGGACTGGAAAAAGCAGTATCTTTCTTAAGGTGTTTTCTATACTACTACACTCAGTATCACAATGAAATGGAGGTATGTCAGGCACAGGGTGATCTCTAAGCCACCGAGCCCCTTAACAACCTCCCTTGGAATGAGTGAAGACAATAGTGTGTTAATGCAGCTGCAGATTAATAATAACACATGGGATCCATCTTGTTGATAGTAGGATGTTCACAATGCTGTGCAAGCAAAACTGTTCATAAAAAAAGAGGGTACACTGGAAACATCCTAGACATCTGTGGCTTCTGCTGCTGGGATAAATGAAAAGCTATGTAAAATAGGAAGGAAAAAAAAAAGAAGAAAGCACAATTCAAATCATTCTTTTCTCCTTCTCACACATCATTAATGACTTCTCATCCATTCCTTGCTGGGCACCCGATGCTCTCATTTATCTGGCCCTGCATTACTTACCTTCCCAATGTGATCTTCTACGGACTATATAAGTGGCGGGGCAGTTGTTATTTTTAGTATTTGTAGAAATCTTAAGACTTAGTATATGTCCATTGTTGGGTGCTTTTTGGTGTATGTGTTCTCTGCCTCCAAATTAATTAGATCTTGATTTTAGTTTAGGTTAAACCCAAGAATCAGTTGTCTTCTGCTGGTTTTTCTTTTTCAGGTTCATGTTGCTAGTGATGCTTAGGGTTCGAAAGTTTTGCTTGAATTAGGTCTGTTTAGTTGTTACTGTAGATCGTCTTTTCAGTAGCTGCTTATTGTTTTTCTGTGATCAGGATAAGCTTTTCTTGTTTTACCTCTTTCTCGTTTTCCTCACCTGACATTTAACTTGCCTCCAGAGAAGAGACTGTGCACCAATTCTTTTTATTATTTTTTCTATTCTGTTAAGACATAAAAATCTCCAAATTCTCCCAGAATGTTGTCCACTAAGTCCAAACAGCTCTTTCTCCTTATCCCTGAGGAGAGCCATGCCCTCCTTCCTAGTTTCCAGCTTCTAGTTCTCAGTTTCTTAGAGTCTTTCCTTAAGCTGCTCAAGAAGAATGGAGCACAGACGTGGGGCATGCATTCAATATTGCATCACTGTTTAAACCTCTCATTTTTATTTTTAGTTCTGATAACTTTATTATGCCTAATTATCACATTTAACGTGTCTTCTAAATTAGAAAACCTAGGAAGAAAGCAACATTTTAGGAAAGACTTTTTATTTTACTGTAGCTTTGTTTCTAAGAAGCTGCAATGACAGAAAACTTATGTTTGTTAGCTAATAACAAATGAGAAGCAGCAGGAGACAGTCAAAAAAGGTAGAGAAATTCTGAAACAAAAAGAACCCAGCTGGTGAGTATGCTTCTTCTGAGAAGAAAGAAGGAAAAAGATGTATCATATGCAATTAAGTGGGAACAAGAAAGAAAAATCACGTATGCCAAATAATCAAATTAAGAGAAAAGGTGATGAGTAGGTAAAAGAGACACATGGGGCTGCCGTGAAGCAGAGCCTGTAGCTTTGGTAGAGGTAGACAGGGAGAGGGTTTTGGAAACCTAATTGAGGTCCCATCAGGTCTTGGTTGCATTCTACCGTCTGTATCGTTACCCATTACCTACCAGCCAGTGTAGGACATAAATGAATGTTTAAAGTTCAAATGAACAAGCTCCTCATTAGTATTTAATTAGCCAAGTTGGAAGTTGACTGACTTTCAATCAGAGAAAGTCTCTGCACCTGCTGTTTGGACAGCTTCGTAACACCCAAGTCTGTTTGATGCAATTGCATTTAGTAGCCATCAGTTATGATGGAAATTATTGTTTCTTACAGCCCTGTCAAACCTCAAATCCAAAAACGACATGACATATTTAAGGAGGGCATTTTGTAGAAAAATTTTAAATTCATGCACGCTTATTAATTTTTGATGTTTTGACTTCCAGCTGCTAATAACCAAAGCTTTATTAAAAGCATCATCATTTTAAGGACTTTCATCTTTCCCTGGTGAAGCATTCCTGGATTGAAATAAATGGGTTAGCAGCTACAAAGCATTGTTTGATTTGAATCAGGTTAGAGTGTCATGTCTGAATGCCACCACCTGGGGTCAAACTGCTTGGCTTGGAATCCCAGCTTCACTAGTTGTTGATTCCTGGATGGGAGTGACTTCACAAGATGGCAAAGGGAGGAATGTACTTCAAATGTTTGCACATGTTAGCCATCATGGATACATCATATTTCCCTGGGTGTATGCTTCCAAGCCACAGGCCTACCTGTCATATATGCTGCTAACATGTGCCCTTCAGATTTTGTTACGCAAACACAGGCACGGGCCTAAATGACTTCATGAGCACAGGAACATAGTGGCTTTAGAGTTGTGAAAACATATTTATTGTCTTCTGATCCTCATGACCACACTGTTCATTAAGCAGGACAATGGTTTTTATCCCATACTATTTAGTTTGCGGATTGAAAAAAGCTGAAAGATTGTATTACTCAAAGTTTTTTTTTTAAGCGGAGTATAGTTGATTTACGATGTCATGTTAGTTTCAGGTGTACAGCAAAGTGATTCAGTTATACATATCTATCTCTCTATTCTTTTTCATATTCTTTTCTCTTATAGGTTATTACAAAATACTGAGTATAGTTCCCTGTACTATACAGTAGGTCCTTGTTGTTTATCTGTTTTATATATAGTAGTGTGTGTATTTTAATCCCAAACTCCTAATTTATCCCTCCCCCCTTTCCCTTTTGGTAACCATAAGTTTTTCTATGTCTGTGGATCTTCCTTTAAGTCTTATGTAGGTTTTCTGATTTCTAGTTTGTATTGTGTTGGGGAAGCTTTTACTGTTAAGCCTGAATCCTCCTTTTGTGCCTAAACAAGTTACTTTTAGAATCTTAGGGCCTATAAAAGAGAAGATAACATGACCTCACAGGGTTGCTGGGGAGTGGAAGAAGATGCCATAGAAAGTGCCTAGCACCTTATTTAGCACCTTTTAGGCAGACAAAAGCAGTAGCTATTTTTATTTCTGGAACATTGTTCTGCCTTTAACTAAAAGTATCATCTTTTTTTTTTAGAAGTGTTAGCTTTTTTATTGAATCATAGTTATTTATTTCCTGTTTCTTTATCTTGTTTTTTTTAAATAAATTTGTTTATTTATTGGCTGTGTTGGGTCTTCGTTGCTGTGTGTGGCCTTTCTCTAGTTGTGACGAGCGGGGGCCACTCTTCATTGCGATGAGAGGGCTTCTCATTGCGGTAGCTTTTCTTGTTGCAGAGCATGGGCTTTAGGCTCATGGGCTTCAGTAGCTGTAGCATGTGGGCTCAGTAGTTGTGGCACACAGGCTTAGTTGCTCTGCAGCATACGGCATCTTCCCGGACCAGGGATTGAACCCGTGTGTCTTGCATTGGCAGGCGAATTCTTAACCACTGCTCCACCAGGGAAGTCCCTAAAAGTATCATCTTTTAATGACAACATTTATTGGTATTCTTCCTAATCATGCTAATAATCTGATTTCATGGTTGAAGAAGCATAAAACTCAGAAGAAGAAAATGAAAATCAACCATAATTTCACCACTCAGAGATGTCCATTAACATTTTGGCACTTTGGTGTATTTCATCCTAGTCTATGTAATGTGCAAATGTATATGCACACACACAGGGGTGGCTTCATGGATGTGCAGCCTGGGTAGTTGCACATGCCCCCACATATAGAAGGGCTCTGGGCTTGGTTTAATGTTCTGCTGCCACCTTCATGAAAGTATTAATGTTTTGAACAAGGGGCCCCACATTTTCATTTTGTACTCAGCCCCATAAATTATGTAGCTGGTCCAGCACTCACATTAGAATTCAAACAAAATTGGAATGCTGCTTGGAATCAAAATAGGAACATATACTATATTTGGTAACCTGCCTTTTGCACAAAATAAAGTGTGTTCATTTTCCTGTGTCACAAAATATTTTTCTATAACGATTTGCATGACTGCTTGGTGTTCTACTCTACAGGCCAACAGGACCCCAAAGTTCACAGTTCGGGTACTCTTTCACACTGTTACTGGCTTCAGTTTGCCAAGAATCCATTATAAGCCCTGAGAGGACATAAGGACACATTACTTAAAATGAAGAATTTCAAGATATATTTAAAATATACTATCTAAGCAGGCACTTAGGTAAAGTTAATTCTCAAAAATGCTATGTCTTGGAAACTATGTCAAGGGTCCATTTTACCTACTGAGTGTGTGAGTAATAGGAAAGTATCACCTTTCTATGTTAGTGGAACTCTTGGGCGAGAACCATTAAATGATGCATTAGAGGAAGACAAGAACAATCTCACCTATGTTCTTTTATAGGGATAGGATTTTGCTTGCCTTTCCCAAGCATATACTAACTGAGGGAAGAGTAAAAAATTTATAACTGACCTAACACTGAAATCTAACCTGAAGTACCCCCATGAGGTAGATAGTATAATACTTTATTCAGAATAAAAATTCCTAGGCTTGGGAATAAATATGCTAAAGTATGCCAGTCTCAAAAAAAATTAGTTAACAAGGAGGAGAATTCGCTTTTTTTCCCCATATCTGAGCAGTATAAAATGATAAAGGAAGAGCACTGGAAAAAATGAGACCAATAAAAGATTCTCTAATTGTGGAGAGAAAAGTTCAAAAGTGATTTTGCAAATCAAAGAGAGAATTTGGGATTAGATCTCAAAATGAAGACTAGAGCCTTACATCTTTATCACAGCAAGAATGGTGAGCCAAGCAAGCTTAAAAAGGTGGTCACGTGAAAGAGGGAAGAGAATAGAATCTTGATTGTAGTAAATTTAAAATTGGCCTGACTAGAAATGGTAAGTTTAGCAGAAAGGCAATGGAAATTACACTGAAATGTGGCATAGCTCTCAGAATGTAGATTCAATGAATAATAACAGTCACAATTTCATGGCTTTAAGAGCCCCTAGAATCATCAAATATACATGCATAGCTCCTTTTAAAAACTGTGTTTTCTAACCAGCTTTGGTTGGGAGAGTCTGTTTAAAGATTCAGTTAAGTCAGTTCTATTAATCTATTGCAAATGTGATTAATTTCAGTAAGATGCCCTCTAGT
This sequence comes from Hippopotamus amphibius kiboko, assembly GCF_030028045.1. NCBI lineage: Eukaryota > Metazoa > Chordata > Mammalia > Artiodactyla > Hippopotamidae > Hippopotamus > Hippopotamus amphibius. The sequence continues at coordinate 8,996,058 of NC_080203.1, read as the reverse complement.
CCCTTCAGGAATCTTACTAAACTGAAGCCAGTAATAGTGTCAAGTATCTACACTGTGAACATCAGGGTCCCATCGGACATCATTTAACAGTGCTTCTGCTAACATAGAAAAGCTTTTCCTGTCCCTCATACTCTCAGTGGGTAAAGTAAACCCTTGAAACAGTTTACAAAATATAGCATTTTGGAGAGTTCATGGTATGAGAATTAATTTTACATATCTACCTGCTTAGATAGTATATTTTAAATACATAAATATGTCTTTCCACACATTTCTATATTATTGGTGTTAACTTTTTGCTTAACTGAATTATAAAGTCTCCTGTTTCTGTTCATACATTCTAGCACATTATGGTAACTAACGTGTGTGTGTGTGTGTGTGTGTGTGTGTGTGTGTGTTTTAAGAAGAAACTATTTCGACAGTTGTGCAGTGTGCTGGCACCTTCTTACTCTGTGTGTGGTCAATAGACCCGAAGTATCTGTACCACCTGAGAGCGTATTAGAAACGCAGAAACTCAGGCCCTGCCTCACATCTGCTGTATCAAAATCTGCATTTTACCGTAATCTCCAGGCAATTCCTATGCAAATTAAAGTTCTGGGGATCTAACGTACAGTGTGATGACCATAGTTAACAAGAGTCTTCTGTATACTTGAAAGTTGCTCCAAAGAAGAGATACAGATGGCCAACAGGCACATGAAAACATGCTCAGCATTGCTAATTATTAGAGAAATGCAAATCAAAACTACAATAAGATATCACCTCACACCAGCCAGAATGGCCATCATCAAAAAGTCTGCAAATAACAAATGCTGAAGAGGGTGTGGAGAAAAAGGGAATCCTTGAACACTGTTGGTGAGAATGTATATTGGTTCATCCATTATGGAAAACAGTATGGAGATTTCCTCAAAAAAACTAAAACAGAGCTACCATATGATCCAGCAATCCCATTCCTGGGCATATACCTGGAGAAAACCATAATTTGAAAAGCTACATGCACCCCAATGTTCACAGCAGCACTATTCACAATAGCCAAGACATGGGAGCAACCTTAGTGTCCATTGACAGATGAATAGATAAAGATGTGGTACATATATACAATGAAATATTACTCAGCCATAAAAAGGAATGAAATAATGCCATTTGCAGCAACATGGATGGACCTAGAGATTATCATACTGAGTGAAGTAAGTCAGACAAAGACAAATATGATATCACTTTCATGTTGAATCTAAGAAAATGATACAAATGAACTTATTTGCAAAACAGGAATAGACTTACAGACATAGAAAACAAACCTATGGTTACCAAAGGGGAAAGGGAGGGAGGGATAAATTAGGAGTTTGGGATTAAAATATATACACTATTATATATAAAATAGATTAACAACAAGGACCTACTGTAAAACACAGGAAACTGTACTTAATATCTTGTAATAACCTATAATGGAAAAGAATCAGTTATATGTATAACTGAATCACTTTGCTGAACACCTGAAACTAACACATTATAAATCAACTATATTTCAATAAAAATTTTTTAAAAAGAAATTTGCTAAGAGAGGGAAACTTTAACAAAGAATTTTTTTTTGTTTGCTTAAAGCTGAAATACTAAAATACCTTATACAGTCTTCTTCCAGTAGCTGTTCACTCTCATTACAATGGCAAAAATGGCAGAATAAGAGAGTTCTTTCTATCTTACCACTCCAACATTGTTTATTCCTTTGAAATATCAAGGTTTACACTACCACCCATAAATTGTCATTGTATTTTGAAAATATCAGCTTACCTGAATTTGTATATCAGAGATAATACCTATCAAATATATTTTAGAAGTAGCAAATTTAATCAAACACAATTTGCTGAGAATAAAATGAGCAGATAAGTCACTTTGCAAATTTGGGGTTGGTGTAAATTATTTTGCCTTGAGGAATTAATGGGGGTAGAAGACCAATGCAAAAATGTTCTCCCTTTTAGATCTCCTTGATTAATATTCAGCCTCTGCAATCTTAATAAATTCCTATTCTTGAACATTATAAGTTAAACATTCATCTACATTTTCTTCAGAGTTTTCATGGCTTCTGTATTTTTACATTTAGCTCTTTAATCCATCTGAAATTTACCTTGGCATTTGATTTGAGGTGAGGGTTTACTTAAGTGGTTTCCAAGTAGTTATCTTCTTTTCTTAACATTTTAAAGGAACAAGTTTCTCCATTGGTTTGTAGTAATTGATTTTTAATGTTGAGTTTGTTTTATAATAAATTGTGTTTCGGGGCAATCTGGTGTGTTCAAGTGATCTACTTGTTGATTCTTATGTCAGTATCAAACTCTTTTCTTAAAAAAATACTATATATTGGAGCATAGTTTTTTAAATTAATTAATTATTTGCTGCTTTGGGTCTTCGTTGCTGCACGTAGGCTATCTCTAGTTGCGGAGAGCAGGGGCTACTCTTCATTGAGGTGTGCAAGCTTCAAATTGTGGTGGCTTCTCTTATTGTGGAGCACAGGCTCTAGGCCCAGGCTTCAGTATTTGTGGCACACCGGCTCAGTAGTTGTGGCTCACAGGCTTTAGAGTACAGGCTCAGTAGTTGTGGTGTACAGGCTTAGTTGTTCCGTGGCATGTGGGATCTTCCTGGACTAGGGATTGAATCCATGTCCCCTGCGTTGGCAGGCAGATTCTTAACCACTGCACCACCAGGGAAGTCCCTGGAGCATATTTGATTAACCATGTTGTTTTAGTTTCAGGTGTACAGCAAGGTGATTCAGTTAGACATATACATGTATCTATTCTTTTTCAGATTCTTTTCCCATATAGGTTATTACAGAGTACTGAGTAGAGTTCCCTGTGCTATAAAGTGGGTCCTTATTAATTATCTATTTCATATATAATAGCATGTACATGTCAATCCCAATCTCCCAATTTATCCCCCCGCACCCTTCCCCCCACCCTACCCCCACCCCCACCCCGGATAACCATAAATTCAATCTCTAAGTCAGTGAGTCTGTTTCTGTTTTGTAAACAAGTTCATTTAACTCTTTTAATGCCTGTGACTTATAGTTCATTTTAATATCTGGTTGAACAAGTCTTCCTGAAATATCTTAAAAAAAAATATTTTTAACTATTATAGATATCAACTGTTCACTTTTCTAGATGAATATTAGCATATAATTTTAATTCAGTTTTTCCTATATTTTGATTTGAACTGCTTTAAAACTATGAACTAATTTTAGAGAATGGGTTTATTTCTAACATTTAATATCCTTATCCAAGAAGAAATTAAAAATGTCAATTGATCTGCAGTTATATTTTATAAAAAAAATCTTTCATATCTCTTTTTAGTTTTCTTCATTTAGATCCAATAAATCTCCTTAGGGGCATTTCTAGATATTTCAGGCCTTTTGTTTCTATTATGAATGTAATTCTCTAATTAGTCATCTTCCCATTTTATATTCTAAATGATTATTGCCTTGTTCCCTGACTAACCTAAGAAAATGCTAAAAAATTCTTATTTGATTTAGTTTTATTACCCTTCAATTGTTTCTGGTATATATTGCAGGTAGACTATTATATCATCTTGTATTTTTAACATTTTGCTGGTTCTGTTGTTCAGAGCATAAAAGTTCACGGCTGTTACTTTTTCATGATGGAATGTAACTTTTATCCATGAATGATACCTTGACTTGGTAAAGAAAGCTTAGGTCACAACCTTTTTCCCTCAGAACTCTGTAGACAATGCTTCACTTTCTTCCGGTGCTCAAGATTGGAAAGCAGAAGTCTGAGACCAGACTGGGTTTTGTTCCTTTTTAAGTTACGTGGTTTTTCTGTTGAGCTATATGTAGGATACTTTTTCTTTGTCCATGTAATTCAAAAATATCACCAGGATAAGCCTAGATGTTGTTCTATTTTCATTAACTTTAACTGAAATACAATGGAAATTTTCAATCAGCTGAGTGTTTATGGCTCAGGAAAATTTTCTTCTATTTTACATTTGATTATTATTTCAGCTCCGTTTATTTTGGTTTCTTCCTCAGGATAGCCAATTACCTACAAATTGAATCTTTGCTTTCTCTTCTCCTATCCCTCATTTTCTCTCATCATTTCCATCTCTTTGTCCTTGTCCTGGGAAAGACGAGCTTAGAGAATTCAGGGTGTGGCAAAGTGTAAGGGATTAGCAAATGATAAGCGTATAATTATTATATTCACAGATCACCTCTATTCAGCTTTCATTCAGTAAATGAAGTTGTTAATGTTTTGTTGTTGTGGAACTTTAGGATTTAAAAAGCATTTTGCAGCCATTCTTTCAGTTGACCCTTATAACTCTTGGAGGTGAGAATATTATACACCTACTTTATAAATGGAAAAACTGATGTTCAGAAAGGTTAGGTCATTTGCCTAAGATTACAGAGCTAGGTAGTGGTGAATCTTAGAACAGGGACCTCATCCTTAGGTGGATGCCCAGGTCACCCCTTTTTCTTTTGGGGAGATTGCTACCTGCTTTCTGTCCCCTTTAGAACACAAAACCCTCCAAAGAAAGCATGAACTATGGAATTTCAGCTTGAGGGATTTGTACTCTCAGAAAGCAACAAATCATTATTTGTTACTTTTTTCTTTGTTTAGATAGACATCATGGCATTTTCTTTTCTTCATATTTTAATCACTTGAACCCCTCTAAGCAATATGAAGCAATTGTAATCACAGATGTCCTTGATCCTTGCTGCCATTCTCATTTCCAAAAATAGAATCCTTGCTCAGGATTCCTCATGAAATAGTTCAGTTGAGCCTTTGTGTTTTAAAATCTTTATTATTTGAAAATAGCTTTATCTGAAACTGTAATACTCCCGAAAAAAGAAAGAAAAAAGAAAAATCTTACTGCAGATTTTTGACATATCTCACCGTTTTATAAAAACTTTGTTCACACATTAAATGACAGTTGAATATTTAGCTCTGAAATTCAGTGTTTCATATTGGTATGAATATGATTATGCATTAGGATCTTAGAAGATCAGATCCTTCATTAATTGTTAAGGATTGAGGCATTAAATTGCTGAAATCTGTTATATGAATATTACATGGTGAATTTGTATATGAAATCTGTCTATTGATCTGGCCCTTGATCTATCTATAGCTCAGCTGCACTTAGGCTCATGTTGCTGTACTACTAGTCCTAGTCCTCCTTCCTGTCCTCTCCCTATTGGCTGGGCCTTCTTTGCAAACACACACATACACATACATAAATAAATCATGACTCCTTAGAGTCCTGGAGCAACTGAGACAAGACAAAGACTCCTCTTGTTTGGGAGATTTTATTAACCCTTTGAACCCAGAAGACCTTTCTGGAGAGAACTCTGTGGTCTTTCTCCAGAAGGAACAGCGGGAGCAGAGAGAGAGTTTTGCTCTTTGTGCCTTTCAGGGAAATATCTTTCTCACACCCTGTGGTTTACAGCCCCAGTACCTGATTCCCAGTTTGGATTCTCACATACTTTGAGGTGTCAGGTTCTGATTAGAATATTTGAAGATCCTAAAGTGCCTAAATTGTCCATATCAAAGGAGCTGAGCCTTTCCTAGACAGCCATAAAAACAGAGAAATCTAGGCAGAGGTATTCTGAAGCAATTTTACAGCCCTCAAAAGGAACAAAGCTAACTCATCATGCAACTATCAGGCCTTTCAAAGCAATTCTATCTAGAGGAAGGAGATATAGCCACCTTCTTGGTTCAGGCTTAAAGGGAGGGCCAAAAAATTTCCCAGGCCCTTGTGCCTTTTTATTCATTCCAATCCCAACCTACCTTTCTTTAGGTTAATTTGAATTCTTTGTAGCATTTGATTCCTGCGATCTTAATACACAATAAATAACAGTGCACATATATATGTGAGTATACGTATTTTTTAAGTGAATATTTTGAGTGCTTGCTCCGTGTCCAGCTCCTTGTTCAGGTTCCTTTTGAATCAGAGACCTGTACTTTGTAAGCATCACTGTTTTCTGCTGAAGAGGAGAAGGCTATGCCACCCCAAAATATGCCACTTTGGCATGTGGAGCTGAAGGCAATGGAGATCCAGCAGACTCAGGAAAAGCTCTTTACCTACCCCTGAACTGCCCGAAGGAATTTAGAAAGGGGGCCTATACCAGTGTTGCGGGAAGGGGGACCCCTTTCAGGGCCTGAGAGTGGGCTCTTGTCTAACACTCCCAAATGAATTGTCCGAGCAGACACACATGCTGACAAAGCAAGAGACTGTTTTGGGAAGGGGCGCCCTGGTGGAGAGCAGGAGGGTGAGGCAACCCAGGAGGACTGCTCTGCCACGTGGCTCGCAGTCTCGAGTTTTATGGTGATGGGATCAGTTTCCGGGTTGTTCCTGGCCAATCACTCTGACTCAGGGTCCTTCCTGGTGGCACACACATCACTCAGCCAACATGGATTCCAGCGAGAAGGATTCTGGGAGGTTGGTAGGACATATGAACTGGCGTCTCCTCTCTCCTTTTGACCTTTCCCGAATTCTTCTGGTTGATGGTAGCTTGTCAGTTCTGTGTTCCTTACCAGGACCTCCTGCTGTAAGATAACTCATGCAAGTGGTTACTGTTGGGCCTGGCCAGGGCAGGCGGTTTCAGTCAATGGTTCCCCTAACACCAGGAAGACAGCTATTACCAGAGAGAACTTGTTCATCTGAGAGATTTACCTGCATGGCAGGGCTAACATTTGTTTACCAAACATTTCCTCTTCTCCATCTTCCTGTGAATTGTTTTCCTTCCTTTTGAAGCCCTGGACCCCTATCCCTTCCTTAGCTCAGGATGGCATATAAACCTTAAGTGTCTTGATGCCTTTGAGTCTCATATATTTGTGGGACTCCCGTACATATGTAATTACATTTGTTTTACTCCTGCTGATCTGTCTTTTTTATTATTATAGAGAGGTCTCAGCCAAGAACCTAGAAGGGTAGAGGGGAAATTATTTTTCCTTCCCTTAAGTGCTCTGTGTTTTCCTTTATTCATTTCCCTCTAGGTATTTGCTTATCTTTAGTGAACTCTCTTTTGAATACCCCAGCCTGTATCAGTTCTGCTGAAGCCTCTTGGCTTTATGCATACCAAAGTTAGCATCTTCAAAGGGCAACCAATACCTGAGGGGAGACAGGCATATTGGTAGCAGTGGACGTCCATGTAAACAGACCTTAAGAATAGGAACTCTCATTGGGGCAAATTAATATTGCATGACCCTCTTAAACTATTCTTCCACACCAGGGATTTCTTAGCAGACGTCGAGGACTTTGTGCTTTGCTTTAACTCAGGAGGCCATTCCATTGGGTGAGGAAATTTGTTCTCTCATATATCCTGAATTTGTTTGACTTTGTTTTACAGAATATATATCAGGCAGTGGTTGGGTCCACACTGATAACAAGTTGCTTGGTGCATACAGTCCTTACAGATGACACTTTGACATTTTGACACATCTTTTCTGTAGTAATATAATTAATAAGTCCCTAGACCTGTAAATGGTCTCTTCGTAAAGATGCAATAGTTAAATTCATCAAGGGTGTTCTGGACACCATAAATTATTTACCAAACCTGGCCTCCAGAAATATTGCACCCCAGACAGAGAAAACTCATTTTAAAGGACACTCAAGGCCAAATCAACCATCTTAATTTGACAGATGTTGCTTAGCAAAGTGTTTACAGCACAGATTTCCAGATATGAATTTTGTTGCCTTAACTAATCATCTCTGTACTGGGGAAAATAAATGAAAGTCAACAGAAAACTGATCTCCTAGATGTGTGGTTTTAAATAAATAATGAAGATGAGAGGGAAGCATAGGTGCTTAACTGCCCTGTGAATTCTGAAATTACTAAAGTATGCAGCCTTGGAAGAATAGTCCTCCGCCATTCCTAACTTTCTTCATTTAATAAGAGAATGGTGAAAAACATGATTTCTTATCCAAACATATCTGACAATATTTTTTAAATAGTAACAATAAAAGAGAAAAAGAAACATGTTGCTTGAAGCCAAAATAATCTTAGAGCTCTTTGGTAAACGTATCAAATGAATGCCAGGCTATTTTGGACCAATATTTGTTTTTTGTTTGTTGACTGTTTTGCTTTGTCTTCTATTAGACAATTCTCAATTGTGTTACATCTGGAGTATTTTTAATTCTCCCACTTATTCTTGAAACATAGGAAAGCAGAGCTCATATGACATAGCTGTCGTTAAAATAAGCTTTATCATAGTCCTCCCGGGGCCCTGAAGGTCATTAACTATTTGAGTCCCTTTGTTCATTACTCTCCTCTCCCCCAAGCTTCCAATAATGGCAAAAAACCAGCACAGAAACCAGTGGTAATAGAAAAACAAGCACAGATACCAAATGAGGTGTCTTAATTTTCCCTTTGATCACACCTCCCTTGCTCTCACCCATGCTTCCCTCAGCTAAAAGCTTATGTTATGGAACATGGAAGCAAGGACATGTGTTTAAGTATTTTACAAACGCTGTCACCTTTGGCCGATGTCTGTACGGTTCTGTGTCAGAGTGCTACAGAAGTATCCATCAGTGGAGATGACACTCCCAGGGTATTCAAGCCAAAACATTTTTGTGACTATCTAATCACATGAAGCCTACTTTTATTTCCTGTATGTACTGACAGCATTTATAAAAGCTACAAAGTTGAAATGGAAAAGGCAATTGTTAGCTAAATGAAATGAACATGTTTATTGACTGAAAATCACATGGAAAATATGTCTTATCTAAGTGTCCAGGGCACCTATTGTTATTTTAATCCTTCCAGCCAGTGGTCTCCAAAGCATGCCTCTTCTTCCTGTGTCTAAACCCCTGCCTGGGCATGATTGTAATGACAACCTTGGTATTTTACATTAATTTGTGTGATCCTATTTTTTTTTTTTTTTTTGGCCTCACCGAGCTGCATGTGGGATCTTAGTTCCCAGACCAGGGATTGAACTGCAGTGAAGCATGGAGTCTTCACCACCAGGGAAGTCTCATAATTTGTGTGATTCTTGATTGATACCTACCTCCTCAACTAGATAGTAAATTCCATATGTGAAGGAGTCACATCTCTTTTGTTCACAGCTGTACCTCCTGTGCCTAGAATAATATCTGGTCCATTGTAAGTTTTCTATTAATGGGAAGAAAGGAAGGAAGGAAAGAAGGACATCCTCTGAAGTGGAAAATTAGGGGAGGAATGTGGTTAGAAATCAGTTACCGGAATAGCAGGTGTGCTGAAGTCCAATGTAAGGGACGCTATGGTAAGTACAACAATGATTGTCCATGTCATAATTTCTGGAACCTGTGACTATGTTACCTTTATATCGCAAAAGGAACTTTGCAGATGTGATTAAGTTAAGGGTCTTGAGATGGGGAGAGTATGTTGGATTTTCCACGTGGACCCAATGTAATGACAAGGGTCCTTAAAGTAGAAGAGAAGGGAAAAAGTCAGAATGATGCCAGATAAGAAGCACTTGCACTCTCCTGTTGTCTTTGATAATGGAGGAAGGGAGGAGCCTAGAGCCAAGGAATGTGGGTGGCCTCTAGCAACTGAAAAAGGCAAGGGAATGGACTCCCCCCTAGAACCTCCAGAAGGAACACAGCCCTGCTGATACCAGTGATACCTTTGAAAAACTTATACCTATGGAAGTGTAAAATAATAAATTTGTTTCATTGAGGCTGCTAAATTTGCGGTAGTTTGTTACAATAGCAATAGGAAACAGGTATAGGACCCATTAACACGTTTTTTTCTTTTCTCTTTCCTTTCCTTTCCTGTCCTTTTTTTGGCATTTCCATCCCTGCTAACACTTTTTCCTTTTCTGTATATTACTAGGGACTCCTTCATGCTGCCAACGCATCCCTGAGGTGACAGTTTGTGTAAGGAGCTAGTTTTTTCTGTAAGGAATAATAATTATAATTATAAAGAATAAAATAAGAATAGCACTATAACAATTATAGAGCATCAGTTAATATATGTTAGGGTTTCTGTAAGGATTAAATGTGATATTGTACAAAGAACACTTAACCCATAGTAGCTTACCGTGGTTATGCCCTTAGACTTGGAGAAGAGAGCCTCCTTGACTGAATTCCATGATTTAAAGGGTCCTGAATAGTAGAACTGCATACACCTAGCAATGAATTTATTTAAAAAAAGAATCTGAGTACCCGTGTCACTCGGAATCTTTTCTTTTAAACATTAATCAATTAGTTAACTAATTAATTAATTTTGGCTGTTCCAGGTATTAGTTCTGACATGTGAGATCTTCATTGCAGCAAGCAGGTTCTTTAGTTGTGTCCCTGACCAGGGATCGAACCTGGGCCCCCAGAATTGGGAGCACAGAGTCTTAGCCACTGGACCACCAGAGAAGTTCCAGAATCTTTTGCTCAGTGGTGGAACAGTGTCACCCATAGCACTAAATTTCTTCTCATGACTAACACTGATCAAGCTCTATGTCTCTTGTCCTGTGCCCCCAAACAAAAGGAAACTGTGCAAATGCAGTTGTGCCACTGCTGACATCCAAGAGGGACTAAGGACACTGCTTCAGAGTACAGGGAGCATTTGAGTGGCAGAAGTGCTTAGGTAACAGAAAAGACAAATGAATTCTTGTCTCTTCTTTGATAGCATGCATGCAATGAATTCTTCCATGATATTGTTTTCCAGTGTTATGATTTTCTTTCTTTTGCTTTCTTATGTTTATGGTTCTAGAAATACAAATTAATAGGCACATAGCGACTGAAGAACATCATTCAGTATTGATTCATGCTTCCATAGTTTTACCTTTATATAGGTATAGAGCTTATATAATACAGTATAATATCAATTCTTTACGTGCTAATATATATATAAAGTATGATATCAATTTTTTAGATGAGCAAGGATAAGGGTATTGAACATCAATGTTGTGAATAGTTTTATTTTTATAAAACTATATAATAATGATTTCAATTTAAAAATTAATACATTTAAAGTTTCCCCAAAAGTATAAACTTTATTTACCTAACACTGATTTAAACGTTTTACATTTGTTAATCATAACTGTATTTTTGTTTAATAGGTTATTCATTATTGTATATATAATTATTATTAAATAGATTATTGTCGGGAGCCCTCTGGACAAGCCAATGCTGTGACAAGGTCACCAGGCTCCAAGGAGGACCACAAGGCGAGCACTCCTTGGAAAGGCATTTCGGAGCAGGAGGATCCCAAGGCAACCGCTCTGCAAGGACAGGCCCCAGACCATCTCCACCCATTTTCCATTCTGTTCTTTGTTTCTTTGTAATACTATGCTTACCACCCACTTCCCCTCCCTGTTTCTATGTCCCCAGGAAAGAGCCAGGGTTTGACACATTCTTTCTCCAGGTCTGCCCCACCAAGTCTCCTCCCACCACCCCTTGGGGAAAAAGGCATGCACCTCAGGCTACTAAATGCTGGAGAAAAGGGAGGGGTGGCTCTTTTTGTAATGCTCATGATTGCAGCAGGCATAAGTATAGACAGAGACATTAGGCATAGGTATGGGTGCTAAGGGCTATAGTTTGCTTAGATATTAAGAAGTTATTTACATATGCTTACCTCAGAGTCACAAGGTTTGCAAGCCAAACCTGAGGAAAGAAAGAAACTGGTACATGCTGAGGGAAGATATGCTCTGTCATAAAAGATTTTTTCTGAGATATGTTTACTATATAAACACACAAAGCTCTGACAATAAAAAAAAGATCCTGCATAGCTGACACAGGCCTCCTAGGCTCTTCCTTGCCCCGACGCCACTCATCCCTTGGGTACTCCTGGACCGCCGGAGCTGGACTTCGGCAGATTATTTTGAATATTTAAAAAATCACTTTGTGTGCTAACAAATCTTTATTTTTTATTTTAAAAATAATTTACATTGTTATAAAAATATACTAAAGTTTTGCATACTTTGAGTAAAACTATTTTTAATCCTTTACAACATTACTTTTGTCAACTAAAAAAAATATTCATAACCTAAAATTTGAGAGTTATATTTTATTCGGTGGATATACTGACGACTTCAAGCCCAGGAGGCAGTATCTCAAGTAACCCTGAGAGAACTATTCTGAGGAGGCGAGGGGGGAGTTAGGATATATAGGAGTTTTGCAATAAAGGGCAGGTAGTAGGAGCAAAAGATTACTCTTAATAAAAGAAAACCACATATCTCAAGTTAAGGAATTTAGAGCTTTTCTATGCATGGGAAGATGCAAGAATCTGGGCTCACTGAACTCCTTCCTTTGATATGCACCTCAGCTGTCTGGGGCCAGTATCCTGTGTTTTCACATCCTGAGCTTCCTCAGGGCTCACTGTGGGGAGCGGCTGCAGTCTGATGGCTGCTAGATGGCAGGTGTTCTTTGTTTGCTTCCTGGGCTCCCTCAGGGCTCACCAGCTCCCGGTCAGTGGGGGCTGCAATCGCTGCTGACTGTGCCGTCCTTTGTTTACTGATATGGCAGGCAGTATTTTATTTCTCACTTTCAATACAAATAATACAAAAAGCCTGATGATAACAGCATAATTAAAGATTATACAAAAGGGGAGAGGGAAAGGGGAGGCACATATTAGGGGTATGGGATTAACAGATACACACTACTCTATACAGAATAGATAAGTAACAAGGATATACTGTATACTGTGGGGAATAATAACCGTTATCTTGAAATAATCAATAATGGAATATAATCAGCAAAAATACTGCATCGCTATGCTGTACACCTGAAACTAACACAATATTGTAAATCAACTGTACTTCAATTAAAAAAAATTATACTTAAATAATGGTGAGAAAAAGATATCTCATTGAATAAATATATAATAATTTACGAATTAGGTATATCTTTGTTTTGTTTCTCATTCAAACATTGCCAGCCAATCCATAGACCATCAGGCCTGCGTAATAATATTGTAGTTGCCTTTGATATTTTGACAACTTTCTATAATGTAAAAATGTAGCTTTACACACTTTATATATTCTTTTGATATAGTTATTGTGGAACTATAGTTATCAAGATTAGATGATAAAACATACTTTAATTGTTTAATAGGTTGATTTATATTTTATTTATTTAAAAAAATTTAAAATTTTGCATTTGTTTTTTGTCCACAACGTATGGCAAGTGGGAATCTTAGTTTCCCTACATGCACCCTCTGCAGTGCAAGTGCAGAGTCTTAACCACTGGACAGCTACAGAAGTCCCTGATTTGTATTATATATATATATATGCTTCCATTTGTATCCTTGCTCCAAGGTCCTGCAAGTCTAACTACTATTAATCCCATTTTACAGATAAGGAAAATTGGGCTTAGAAAGGCAAAAATCCATTTCACTTAGTAGTTCGCTGATAAGCAAGGTCTCCAAAATGAATGAGTGAATGAATGCATGGTTTTGAAAAACCATAATTTGTAGCATTTGCTGGTTTCTATAATGTTAAGTATGCTCATCAGGGTCGATTTCAAGCTACAACGTTCCTTCAACCAGCTCAAAACAATCTAAAAATTTGATAGGCTCTCAGAAACTGGTACAAGCCAGCTCCAGCACACCACCTGCAAGTCACAGGGCTGGTAGGTGGTCAGAGCAGAAGTGTGTTCCTGGGCCATCCGTGGACTCCAGGGCACTTCCCCCATGCACATAGACTCCTTGGTCTCAGTTCTATGGGTTTTGATTTACTAATTGAGAGGTGACCTCACTAACCTCCAGGCCCTGCAATCTCTTCACTTCCACCCCCACCCACTTAGAGTTAGAAGGCTAAACACAAAATATATTTGAATGCGCAGCTAATGACTGTGGTAAGTTCATTTGAAATTTCACACTTGCTTCTGAAATAGTTCCACTCACAGTTCACTGAGCCTTTAAATAGGCATCATTTCAAGGCTGTGATGGCTTACCTATTAGTGGTTAAGTGATTTGCCTAAGGCTACTGTAGAAAATCACTTTAAATCAAAACCTCTATATGACATAAGTCTGTATTGGGAGAGTCACTAGAACTTAAGCCAGCAGGAAGAATACATTTTACTTTCAAATACATTCTTCCGGGGGAATAAAAAGGAATGCAGGTTGTCTAGGAAAAGGATAGTCTGCATCAAAACCATTGTTAGCAGTGGGCCAACAGCAGGTTCATTGGGTTCCAGCAGCACCTCTGTTTGGAACAAGGTCTCTCTTGGCCTGCTAATCTTTCTGGAATTTGAAGAAGAACCATCACATAGAACTTAAATTCAAAGTTGGTGTTGGGGCAGACTGGAAGTGCCATGTTTAGTGTCTCTTTAAAGTAGTAACTTCTAAACCTTAGAAAAGTTGTTTTGCATGAGTTATTTCATTTGTCTGTTTCTTCTTTCCTGCTGACCTACTGGAAGGACACGGATGAAGAGATCAGGAAGGTGGCTTAGCCATCAGAGGAGCAGATACATGGAAACAGTGCATTTTCCACAATGCCTAGATGAGGCCCTAAGAAATTGGTCACCTGCTCAACCTGTTACTGAACACAGGAGAACACTGAGGTCCCCAGCAAGGGTAGAGCCTGGGGGACTGGTCCTGCTGGGCTCTGGGGTCTGATGTGGCTTATGGAAATGAGGCTCCTCTGAGGGTGTTTTCAGGGGCAGAACCAAGCTGAATGCCAGGCGGACTATTCTGTGGAGTGAGTCTGAAGTGCAAGGCTGAGAGGTAATGAGAAAACAAGATTCCAACTGGGAATATCCTTTAGGTATTTGGAATTCAGGGTAGTAGCTGAGTCACTGGAGCTTTTTGATGTGGCTGACGTGCCCACGTTCAGGCAGTCAATTATTTCAGCTACGAACTTGCCTCCTCTTAGGGCTGGAAGTTGTGGAAAGAGTAGCTCAGGAATAAAGGGACCTGGTTGATACTGACATTGGGAGCCATTTCTGCCTGGAGGATGTAATGATGCATTTTAACAACTGCTCCAGGTGACCGATATCAAAAGGCCAATTTGGGAAACAGTATCTCCATCACCTTGGAGCTTGTTAGAAATGCAGAATCTCAGCCCCAGCCCAGAAACTATCTGCATTTCAGCAAGATCCCCAGGTGATTTCTATGCACATTAACATTTGAGAAGCCTGGTTCTAAGCCTCTAGTCACTGCCAAGTAATCAAGGGACCTGTTCTGGAACACCTAGGAGCAATTACTTTTGGTAGTCTTGGGAAGGCGGAGGAGAGGAAGGGTATTGCTTTGCTAAATGTGGATAACTTTAAATGTTTTGCCTTATCTTTTAAATTTACCCACTATCGTTGAGGCCAGTAAGGAAATGTAAAAGCATAACATGAAATTTTAAACAGCGATTCCAATGGAGTAAAAAAGACTTTGTTGCATTGTCACGACTTAGCTCGCTATTTCCTTGGAGGGAGGACTACAGGCTGTTTGATTTCTGAAGAAGAGAAAGTGGAAGGTATACAGTGGAGTCCAAGAAGAAATTCCATCCTGGAGAGCAAGGTAAGTAAGGTAATGTTCCCTTCAAGCATTTCATTTGTAAGATTGGTAGAATGATGCTTTGTCGTAACCTTTTCAATTCTTCGAAAATATGCAACTGCGATGCTCCCTTCTGCTGTGATGGTGTGAAAAGTGGTCAAGTAGTATGTTTGAAAACCATAGTTTTCGTTATGAATTCAGTGAACTATAAACTATCAAAATACAATTTCTAGTATCTTTATTCACAAACATTTTGGGATTTAACAATTCCAATTTCATGGAGCTGTAGGTTTTACCATCTTCTCAGTAGGTCTTAAGCATTTATTGATCTACAAATTGCTTTTCAGTCGGTTTCCAATACCCTTCCTAGTCCACACTCAGCCTTTTGGTACTGGTGTTTGCCACAGTGATCGACCTACATTTAATGGACAGAAGGTTATTTACCATAAGTAACAGCTTTCTGTAACAGTAGATTTGAAATATTGCTTGTTAAATCTCTATTGCATTATTGTTATTTTGTTTGTTTTTGCTACGCTTTTTTAAAAAAGATTATTTTTATTTGGCTGCGTTGGGTCTTCGTTGCTGTGTGTGGGCTTCTAGAGCACAGGCTCAGTAGTCGTGGTGCACAGGCTTAGTTGCTCCGCGGTGTGTGGGATCTTCCCCGGACCAGGGCTCAGAACACACGTCCCCTGCATTGGCAGGCAGATTCTTAACCACTGCACCACCAGGGAAGCCCCTGCATTATTGTTATTATATCACATTATTCTTTTGATGGCTCCTATGAGAAGATGAGAGACATTGTTGAATGACAGTTAATAAGCATAGCTAGCATATAATGCTTTACCATTAATAAGACTTTTCAAATACCAAATCTTTTTTTTAAAATAAATTTATTTTTATTTATTGGCTGTGTTGAGTCTTTGTTGCTGCGTGCCGGGCTTTCTGTAGTTGCGGAGAGTGGGGGCTACTCTTTGTTGTGGTGCACGGGCTTCTCATTGCTGTGGCTTCTTCTGTGGCAGAGCATGGCCTCTAGGCTCTTGGGCTTCAGTAGTTGCGGCCCATGGGCTCATTAGTTGTGATGCACGGCCTTAACTGATCCTTGGCATGTGGGATCTTCCTGGACCAGGGCTCGAACCTGTGTCCCCTGCATTGGCAGGTGGATTCTTAACCACTGTGCTACCAGGGAAGTCCTCAAATACCAAATCTTATTTGACATTGGCAAGATATTATTTTCCTCTCAGTATACATAAGAAAACTAAAATAGAATCCAGAAAATTGCCCAAGGTCACAGAGTAAGTAAACTGTGGAGTTAGGACTCCAATCTGGCTCTTTCTATTCTCAGTGTGATTTTCTTTCCTGCAGTCCGCAATGCCTTCAACACGTTTTGGATAATTACATTAGGGTTGTATCCTACTGGGCGTTGGGCTGAATTGTTTGCTGTCATCCAACTTTACTGCCATTCATTTGCATTTCTAACCGGAAGCCAACAACTTCTCCAGCTCCAGAACTCTCTTCTCCCTTGGGTTTGCTAGTGAAGGCAAATTTGTGTACCTGACACACAGTGAGGCCAAACAATACCGAAACATCAGAGTTTGGAGCAGAGGAAGGTTTATTGCAGGGCCACGCAGAGAGATGGGTGGCTTATGCCCCCAAAATTCCCCGACGGGTTTCAGTAAAGCATTTTTAACGCCCAGGTGAGGGAGGAGGTCGCAGGGTGTGTAATCAGCTGGTGCACAATTCTCTGATTGGTTGCCATAATCAATCCTTAGGCGCCAGAAGGTCCGGACCTACGTGCTGCTGATCATCAAGTAGTTAATGTCTTCCATTTGGTGGTGGTCTTTAGCATCTGAAAAACTCAGGAAATGTGCATGAGATACTATTACCTGGGTACTTCAGAGAGGAGCTAAGCAGGGGATATGGGGGAGGGGCCTCCCCCAGGAAGGGTCCTGCTGGGTTACAGGTTCAGCGTTAAAGTCCTTCAACAAGAGGGTGACTCCTGTACAATTTGGACTGCAGAAGAGAAATAGTGTTACTTCCAGGAGGCAGCTGCAGGCGGACATTGTAGATAGACCTGGGGTTTGAAGCCACTTAGTGGGGGATTTCCTGAGAATCACTTGCATCTCCAGGGGCTTCCCAGAAAGCACTTAAGAACAACTGCTTTGCTGTTACCAGTTAGGTTGTCTGGTGACTTCCTTGAACTCTGTATCCCAGCACTTTTCATTCTTGTTTCTATGTCTGGGGTGGGGATGTGTGAGGGGCTTGGCTTCACTCTAACGTGGCCTCTATTTCCCTGATGAAAACTTGATCCATAGAGGATTCTAAGGGAAAGTGCATTCTCTCCTCCTCCTCCTGTAGTTTCTAAAACAATAACATTTCCAGGGCTTTTTTTTTTCATAAGTAATTTTGGTGCATGTGAAACACTTAATTGAAGGATATTTAGAAAATCAACCATCTTTTCAATGCATACATAAGATCATTTTACATAGGTACACCTTAATTTACCCACTCATATTCCTATTGGTGAGCATTTGGAATATTTATTCCTGTTTTAAAATTATGCTATACACCACTCTGATGAACAACTGTGCATATCAATCTCTATCTGAATTTTGTATTTTTTCTTAGCCAGAGGGAATGTCCTAGGTCATTTCTTTTGTCCATTTGTTGTGCAGAATGCTTAGCAATTGCTTTCTGTGGGCCAGATATTGTGTTAGGTACTTAGGTTGCTGTCCTGAACCAGCCAAACATGGACTCCACCCTAATGGAGTTCACAGTTTAGCCAGGAGTACCATATAGTCACTAGGCAAATGACAACAGCAGTTAGGACATTTATGCAGAGGAATATGTAGTAATAGGAGAGAACCTAGGAAGACGCCCCCAGAGGAACTGACATTTACTGAAATCACAAAACGGATGGGAATGAATGAAGCAGAAAAGGATGGTGCCAGAAGCAAAAGTATGTTGCAGGCCAGGAGGTGGGAGAACAGGGTACTTCGAAGGAACTGAAAAGAGTCCATTACGCTGAGAGCAGAAGCTGTGGGAGGGCATGGCCTAGATGAGAGTGGCCCTGTGCTGAGAGGCCAGATTGTTCTGGGCCAGGTAGGCCATCCTAAAGGTTTGGGATTTTAACTTGAGTATAATGGAAGTCATTGTAGATATTCAGTACTTGACTTTGAACAATATGAGACATTGGCAAGTAGGTTGGCTGAGGAGAGGTAATAATTTCACTGTTGGATGTGTGGAATTTGAGGTGCCTGTGGGGCATCCAAGAGAAACTCTCTAGTGGAAGGTTGACTCCGTGAGTCTTGACCGCTAGAAGGGAGACGTGACTGGAAATCTAGATTTGGAAATCATCATTGTATATTTCGGCTGGATATGTTGAAGCGGATGGGGTCACTGCAGCATGCTCGGGCTACCACCACCCACATCAGAAATGTATATGGCTCACCTCAGCTCCAGGCCTGTTGAAGCAGACTACCTGTGGGAGATACTTATGCAATTTACACTTAAAGATGCTACCCAGGTAATTTCTTTGCACACTAAGTATGAAAATCCTGGTCCATATCAGGAACCCTCAGCCCTGGCTACACGTTAAAATCACTTGGAGGAATTAAAAATATACTTACACCCAGGATCATTCTGGGACATTTTTTTCCGCCTCCTTCCCAGCTCCTCATCTGCATTTACCCCACCTGTGCTGCTTGTGGCAATGCACCCACCCCCCCCCCCATATTGGCAAAGCAATAGTTAACTGTAATTCCTCATTCTGCTGTCCTGCTTTCTACCACTAGCCTTCTGCCTCATATACTCCTGTAAGTTTTCCGTTTTCACTTGGCTATCTCCTACTCACTTTCTAAGACTCAGTTCGGGTACCATCTCCTCCAGGAAGCTTTCCCTGATACCCCTCACTCCTGGCCGTCTGGATTGGGTGCCCCCTCTTTGTCCTTTCAGAGGGTTTTCATATATGTCTAAGCATTTAGGATGCTGCCTTAGCATTGGTAGTTTGCAAGTCTGCTTCCCTATCAGTAGATGTGGTCCTCAGGACCGTATCTTTTATTTTTCTAACTACCCACCTCTTATCACTGTTCCTATCACACAGTAAGCCCACAGGACAGGCTGTGTTTGTTGAAGTGAACTTGTTACCATGTGGTGCTAAATCGGACTCCATGTTAGATCTGTTTCTTTGATTTTAACCTTTGCTTTTTGTTGCTTTTGTTATTGTAATCATACATGATGGCCTGCCTCCAGGAACACTGCCCCTCTGCCTGAATGTTGAACTAAAGTCCCTCTGTTCAGCCCATGGCAGACAATCTGCCCTGCTCACCTGTGTGAATGGCTGAAATTAACATATCCCCTCTCTGAGGCTGGTTATTCCCTGAGATCTTTTGTAAGACTGATGGCCCTTTAACCTTACTTCCCCACAGCCCCTCCCTCTCTGGTTCTATAAAACAAACTAGCATCCAGACCCCAATAAGATGGTATTCTTTTAGGAGACATTAGTCTGCCATCTTCTCAGTCTGCTGGCTTTCTGAATAAAGTCATATTCCTTGCCTCAACACCTCGTCTCTGATTCATTGGCCTGTCGTGCGGCAAGCAGAACGAGCTTGGACTCAGTAACAAATTGATTTCCTCAGACATTAAGAGTAATAAATAGTGGAGCCAGAATTCAGTTAACCTCTCAGAGTGCCAATTCCTTAATCTGTGACTCAGATATTTTCTGTCCTGTCTACATTGCATCATGGGGTTGTTATACAGATTACATGATATTAAAGATGAATGCATGCTTTGTTTAATAGAAAGCATTATTAAACCGTGAGTTATCATTACAAAATGATGGTTTTCATAAAAATGTTTTTTATGAGGCTTTTGACTTTGGGAGGCTCAATGATGGGGTCACCATTGCTCACAATACTTGCAGCTCTCATGTTGTGGCGCTAGCCGTACTGATTTTTTTTTTTAAATAAATTTATTATTTACTTATTGTCTTTGTTGGGTCTTCATTGCTGCACTCGGGCTTTCTCTAGTTGCGGTGAGTGGGGGCTACTCTTCATTGCAGTGTGCAGACTTCTCACTGTGGTGGCTTCTCTTGTTGCAGAGCACGGGCTCTAGGCAAGCAGTCTTGAGTAGTTGCGGCACACGGGCTCAGTAGTTCTGGCACACAGGCTTAGTTGCTTCACGGCATATGGTATCTTCCTGGGGCAGGGATCAAACCTGTGGCCCCTGCATTGGCAGACAGATTCGTAACCACTGTGCCACCTAGGAAGTCCCATACTGATTTTTGATGACAGTAATCTGTTTGAAGGCTGCACCAACCTTGAAGACAGTCATAATGGCACTTGACTCTAGGCACCCATGCAGTGTTGTGACTGTCCTTCCCTTCCCATGGTCTGCGTGGCATACGCTGCTCCCAGGTGGCCAGCACAGTTTGCAGGTCCTAAATCAGTGCCTTTTCGTGTAATTCTTGCAGCAGTGCCCTATATTCCCAAAGAGAAAGATGGCCTTCTGCCAGGCTATATTAGCTATTTCAACTGACCTTGAACCTTTAAATAACCATAGGTCTCACTGTCTCTGATGGATTCCCTAGCTCATTCAATTTTTTAATCCCTTCTGTGAATAAATGTAAACCAGTTGTCTTGGAAACCACCTTGGTGATCTATCTGGTCTAGGTCCACCATGAACCACTATTTCAAAATGGAGCCCAGACACCCCTACTCTCTCTTCCCCTGGGGCGAGTCCCCAGCATTATCTGGGTGCTCGTCTCCTTATTCTCCTTTTGACGGTGTCAGAGAAATTTTGATCCTCAGGTTACAAAGGTCTTTGTTCCATGTCCCCTCAGGTCAGAGAATAAGGCCGATTAATTTCTGCAGCCTCCTTTTTGACTGGCTCAAAGTCTTTCATCCAGCAGGTTCTTCATAAATAATTGCAGAATTGAATCACTAAAGTTCCAGTCTCATTATTATACAGTCACACTTCATATAACAGACCCCAAATCTTCTTACCTGTTACAGAAACAATGTTTCACATTTTTTCAAAAACTGAGGTTGAAATTGAATATTGACTTCTCCCCCAAAGCAGGGAACCCTCAAAAACTGGGTGGTATCCATTTGCTACTGAAATGTGCTCACCTTACATGCTATACTATGGTTGTTCCAGTACAAGAAGGCCAAGTACAGTGAGATTTTTTCAGTAATGAGGTTAAATGTACACCAACCCAGCCTCCCTTGCTTGTCTGCCTACCCCTGCCGCCAGTGGTTTGAGAGCCAATGTATAGATATGAAGAGCATTGCAAAGCTAATTAATCCAAATGGGGATCACAGGTAGGTCAGACTCAATATCATATCCCAATCCCCCTGGATGGAAGAATACACCTGATATCTGTCTGCATTTCTGCTGGGCAGGCTTCAAGTCTCACATGCCAAGAGAGGTCACCTTTCCCACCTAATAGAAATATACCAATTACAAGTAACCTGAGCCATGAAGAAGCAAGCTAGAAAAGAATGGCAGAACAGCCATTCCTGTAGACTTTGTCTTTTGATCAGAATCATGACACTTTAGAGGCAGATGGGACCCTGTAATATGTCTGGTCTCATTGCCTCATTTTACCCACAGATGACTTAGGGTTTGTCGAGCACAGCATGGGGGTTAAGAGCATGCACCCAGGAGTCCCCTGCAAATCCCAACCCACAGACTCACAAGTGGTGTGAGCTTGGGAAAGTCCCCTGACTTCCCTGATCCTTATTCTCAGGCAGGTCAAATGGGCTATTGTGCCTGAGAGAGGTGACAGGCACAGGCGGTGCATGCCTGGTGACAGGGACTGGAGTCACTCTTGCACCATCGTCTGTTCCTTCATCCGGGAATGCTGCCCCCACCCCCTTGTGCCTTTCAGGTCCATTACCACCTTTTCATTGAAGCCTACACTAGCCACTCTTTAAAATCGCAAGCTGTCCCTCAGTTCGAGGTACATCTAATTCCCCTTACCCTACTCCACGTTTTCTCTGTTCCATAGTACTTATCACCATCTAACTCACTGTACAATTATTTATTATTTCTGTAGTTGATTGTCTATCTCATGCCACTAGAAGATAAGCCAGATGAGGGCAAGGATCTTTGTCTATTTTGTTCACTGATATAGTCCGCACGCCTGGATTAGCACCTAGTTCAAAGTAGGTGCTTGATAAATATTTGCTGAATGAGTGAATGAATGCCTATCAGAACATAACCCAGGACTATATTTTTTAGTATAACCTAGAATCAATATATGTGTATAGGTGTATACGCATGTATGTATGTATATCAAAGTAAAGTAAACCATCTCAAACTTTGTAATCGTCCTTTTAAAAAATATTATTTATTTATTTTTGGCTGTGCGGGATCTTCATTGCAGCATGCAGAATCCACTTCCCTGACCAGGAACAAACCTGGGCCCCCAGCATTGGGAGCGTGGTGTCTTACCCACTGGACCACCAGGGAAGTCCCAATCATCTCAAACTTTGATATTCTACTATTAAGCAATGTTAATGGTGACTGACTTCACAAGTATGACAAACCCTAGCACTTTAAGAACCACTTCCTGGGGAATTCCCTGGTGGTCCAGTGGTTAAGACTCTGCACTCTCACCGCTGAGGGCCTGGATTCAATCCCTGGTCGGGGAACTAAGATCCCACAAGCCGTGCGTTGTGGTGAAAAACAAAAACGAACAAACAAAAATACCACTTCCTTGTTCTAGTGCATGGGGAAATGAATAAGGCATGTGGTCTGGCCTCCAGGAACTCATAATCCACTGAACGAAGCAAACAGAGACACTGATCTGAAGGCGTACACAAGCTAGAACATGTTCAGTGCTGCACTAAACCTACACACAGTCTTGGGGGAGGAGAGATGGATCCTGACCTTAAGCACCTATCTGGGAAGATTTTAGAGGAGGTAAGATCTTAACTTGGACTTGGTAAATGAGTAGGACTTTGCAAGGATGGTACAAGATGTGGTCTGTCTTCCTCTATGCCTGTCTTGCTCTCCAAGTTGAGCTAAAAACGTCTCTGAATTGGAGGGTAGTGGAACCATCTTTAATGGTCTGGGGATTCAGGTAGGATTGGTTCAGTGGGATTGGAATCAGGATCATGTGGTTTAACTTTTCATTTAGACAGGACCTGGGGATTCGGGGCAGGGACATTTTCTAGGAATTGATTGCAAATAGATTGCACAGGTAGCTGGCCTTTTACCTGTAATGAACCTCCTGGAGTTTGAGCCTAACAGATAAGATGCAGGAGCACAAGTGATCTTTGGGAAATGTACATGCTTGTCCTCTTAAAGGTTCCCTGTAATGAGTCAAATAAATGTACTGGAATTAAAAGGTAAAAGTATGTTGCTCAGTTATTTGACTTGGAACATAACATTCACAGACGTAACTTCAGGTTTTCCATCAAAGCATTAGAAAATGTGAAGTTACATCTGTGAATAGATTATATTCTAGGTCAAATAACTACAAAAAAACTATAACCTAATGCTTTGTAACAACTATAACTATATAACTATAATTTTATCTACAACTACCTATAATTAACTAATCGTATAACTCTGTGTAACTATACCCATAACCAACTAAAACTAACCGTAAGTACAAGAAACAAGTACAATATAATCATAACTAACCACAGCTCCAACTAACCATAACTATCAGCCAAAACTAGTTAGTAGTCACATCAATAACTGAAATTAGTTAAAATAACACCTAGTAAATAGGAGCAGCACCTAGTAGCCTTAACTAGTTAGAAGCCACAAACCAGAAGCTACAAGTTAGAAGCCACAATTGGTTAACACACACAAACCAGCAAACATAATGAATTAGTGGTCACAAACTGGTAATTTCAACTTATTAGTAGTGCAACTTAGTAACCATAACTAGTTAGTAGTCACAAACTGGTAATTGAAAGTAGTCAATGATGATACCTAGTAACCACAACTAGTTAGCAGCTACAAACAAGTAATTGACTATTTACAAGCCCAACCTAGTGATCGTGACTAGTTTGCCATCACAAAGTGGTAACTGGGATTAGTTAGTAGCCCAACCTAGAAAGCATAATTAGTTAATATCCACAAAACTTCTAACAGCAATTAACCTGGTAACCATGACTAGCTGGCAGCCATAATTTGTTAAATGAGACTAGACAGTAGTCCAAATTTTGTAACTCAAACTAATTTGTAGCTACACCTGGTAATCACATCTAGTTATCACCCAAAATTGGTAACCATGACTAGTTAGTGACAATACCTAGTAACCACAATGAGTTCTCAGTCAGAAACCAGTAATCACAACTAGGTAGTACACACAGCCTGTAACCACAACTAGTTAAAAACTATAACTAATGAAACTATAATGATACAAAATACATCATAATCATAAATAATAACCATAAAAACGTAGTCACTAAAATTAACCATAACTGACTTATCTGTTATAAGTATGACTAAATAGAACTAACTATAACTTTAACTGTATTTAAAGAATAAGCCTAATGATACAAAAATTGACTTTCAAAAGCTTTCTGGAATTACCTTGAAATGCATTTCTGTTGGGTTATGGGAATGTAGAAATGTGAGGAAGAAGGGGGTTTTGGGAGCTTTGGGAAGGCTGGATGTTCAATAGTGTTGATAGGACTTTCCTGGTGGTGCAGTGGTTAAGAATCTGACTGCCAACATAGGGGACATGGGTTCAATCACTGCCCCAGGAAGATCCCACACGCTGCGGAGCAACTAAACCTGTGCGCCACAACTATTGAGCCTGTGTGCCTCAACTACTGAAGCCCATGCACCTAGAGCCAGTGCTCTGCAACAAGAGAAGCCACCACAATGAGAAGCCAGCACACCACAACGAAGAGCAGCCCCCACTCACCGCAACTAGAGAAAGCCCGTGTGCAGCAACGAAGACCCAACGAAGGCAATAAATAAATAAATAAAATAAATTTATTAAAAAAAATAGTGTTGGTAGATCGTGCTCTGAGGTGTATGTTCCTCTCTGTGAGGGGCTGTGGTTGTGAGGACTACTGCCTGAGGAAACAAAAAAAAGCTAGTGAATCTGATTATTTCAGAGTTTGGAATTCCAACTGGTGGGGCTGGGGCAGGATGAGTGCCTGCTAGTTCTAAGATTGGGACTGGTGAGAGAGGGTATAACATGAATGCTGAGTGGTCAAGTGCGTGAGTCTAATCATTGTAAGGGGTGGGGTTGGCAAAGTAATAATACCCACTGAAAGGTATTCCATAGTCCAGAAATGCAGAAAAGGCATTTATTTGAAAGCGTGTTGAAAAAGGTTTTTGTTTGTTGGTTCTGCTGTCGTTGCTAGTAGCTAATACTGCGGGGAGAGGATAGGTAAGAGCAGATGGTTGATTCCATGCCGACATGGCTTAGCTCTTCATGGAGCCACTTCAGATCGCACTGGCTGCTCCTCTATCCTGGGACTAGTTAAGTGCACAACAAAAATGGCTCATGGCATTTTAATCAGGCCAGAGCGGAGATGATCAAAGGAATGGTGGCCTACTCTTCAATGGGATTGAAGTGAAATTGGTTCTCACTCAAGGATGACTGGTGGAGGGTTGATCTTGATAATTCCTCTGGAGAAGTTTCTCTGGATGTTAAGTCAGAGAGCCATTGAGTTTTATCCACTCATGTGTCAACCCTCCCTCTGGAGCATTCTCTCATACAAGGGTGACAGGTAAGCTTAGCAAATGGGATGAAGTCATCTTCTTGTCCCCCTAGAGTGAGCTTGTAGCAGAATTATGTTATAGTGGGATGGCCACTTTTTCTGACTTCACATCCTGACACTATGTTAGGGAGAGTTGGTATTGGGATATGAAATGGGATTTGGGGTGGCCTTGGATTTAGGGGCCACCACTAGGAGTACCTGCAAAGTGCCTGGGTTGTCCTAATTGTATGCTTGGGGTGGGCCGCTGACCAGATAAGCCAATGACAAGGTTGTAAACATCAGGCTTTCGATCAGTTCAGAGAAGGGACTTTCAATGGCTTGGTAATGGACAAGGGAGGATGAATGACAACCGATCACAGAACCATGGCTTGGAGGGGAGGAACTATATTTGGAACTGGGAATGGAGAACAATGCTCAGTGATCATGTACTCTTGAGAGGACCTTCTTCTACTGTGTTTCACTGGAGAGTGAGTAGGGTGGTGGGATGAGACCAAAGTGGGGTCCTCCTGAACCTGGATGGTAGCTGCCTGCATAGGCTCAGATCTGGTGGAAGTTAAAGAATTTTTTCAAAATATCAGAAGTGCCTTTTGAATATTTGGCAGCAGTGCTATATATCCTGTGACCACAAAAGCAGAACTTTGAATAATGGGTAGGAATTAAAATGTACACATATTCGACATAAGGAGCCATTAAGGCTTCACCAAAAATGGAAATGATTGTTTTACATAGTTGAGAGCTAAGTGCTTAAGGAAAGGCGATACAAAGAGTTGTCAAGGAACCTGTAGCCTGGGTTGGATGGTTAGATGGATGTCTTTTTATATCCTTCTAACTCTGAGATAATATAATCCTTACCCCCTGAAAACAAGAAAACAATGAACTCACTAAGGCAGCCATGTAACAGTTACCACATTGTATCCATGAGATGGAGCTCTCATAGTACATTCTCATTCCTCTTCTTTTTTTTTTTTTTTTTTCCCCTGGCTGCATGGCATGTGGGATCTTAGTTCTCTGATGAGGGATTGAACCCATGCCCCCTGCATTGGAAGCATGGAGTCTTAACCACTGCACCACCAGGGAAGTCCCTCATTCCTCTTACTTCTTGATCTTTAAATAGCAGTGAACACAGTGATTACTCTCTATTTCCTGAAATACTATTTTCACCTGGCTTCCGAGACATCATTCTCTTCTGGATTTCCTCCTACCTTCCTGATTACTCAGTATTCTGATTTCTCAGTCTACCTTTCTGGGTCCTTCTCATCTCCCCAACTTCCAAACTGTGGAGCACCTAGAACTTGGTCCTTGCGTGTCTTCTGTTTTCTATTTGCAACAATTCCCTCCATCATCTCACCCAGGATCATGGCTTTCCATTCCACCTACACTCTCATGACTCCCAGATTTACATCTCCTGCTGGATCCCCACATTGAACTTCCAGTACACACATCCAGCTGCTTTACTGATCATCTCCCACTGAACGTCTCATAGACATCTCAACGTCAGTGTCCAAAGCTGTCTTCGTTTGTTTGGGCTGTTATGATAGAATGCCGTAGACTGGGTGGCTTATAAACAACAGGAGTTTATTTCTCACAGTTACTATGAAATGTGAAGCAAAGGGGATGGGGTGCCCCTTCCCTCACATCCCATTGGCTATAACTTAGTCACACTGTCTCACAGAGCCAGGAAGGATGCTAGGGCCTACAGCTTTTACTTCTCAGAAGCTATATCAGGGGTTCTGCTATCAAAGAAAAAGGCAAGAAGAGAGATTATGGACCAACTAGCAGTCTCTGGGTCTCTGCTTTTGCACCCCAACAAGGATCTGAGGTAAATAGCCAAAGAGTTAATTAACATTTGTTCAGTTTGGGTGGGTGCATGAGTGTTTGTTATCCTTTTTCATTCTTTCTTGTATCCTTGGAACATTCCTGAATGACTAATAAATATTTTAAAGGGAAAAAAGGCACTTCTATTAGAGTATAAACCATGTTGCTCTACCTGGGTACAACAAAGACTCCTAGCCACATGGCCCATGACCTGTGGCTTTAGGCTGATGCCAGCCATATACACAGCACTTTTTATCTCTGGAAACAAGAAATGGCTTACCATCCAGTCTTCAGCATCCTAGGACTTGCCTTCCTCTCTCTGCCCTCTCTCTCTCACACTGACACCCTCTCTGCACATGTATCCCATCACAGAATATTCTTCCAGAAGCAGACACTGGACGGACCCCCTCTGTTCCCAGGGCACACAGCCTTCTCTGACATTGAGCCACATTGCCCCCAGGGGTTTAAAGAGCTCTTACGATCATCTCCTTTTCTTTCATAGCTCTTTCCTGAAATCTGTTTTGATAAAAGCATCTTTGTTTTCTTGTTTCCTAGAAATAAACAGTCGAATGCTTATGATGCTCCTTTTCACTTCCACTTCAGCCTCTTCCCAATTGATGTAATCATTCAGAAATGAATAAGCATTTTAAAAGGTGTGTGTGTGCATAGGAGGGATTACAATCTGTGGTTTAAAATATCTACACCAAGTCAGAAACATAGCATTACGTTAAACCAGAGTGGAACAAATTGGTCCAACATAGCTGAAATTCCAGGGAGAAATTACAATAATTTCACAAAGCAGATGATGACAGCCGTACTAGTTATTGCTGCTACCACAAATCCCAAATGAAATGGTTTTCATGTGTGAGTATTTTACATATCCATTATTTCTTATAATTCTGTGTAATCTTAATTTTGGTGGGGGAGGGGGGCATATGTAGTGGTGACTATAGAATGCACAAAATACAAGTCATAGACAGTGATCAGCAGTGTCCTGGCAGCTACGTTATGAACCAGAATGTCAGGTTACCGTGGTAGCTATACTTTCCCTTATGCCCACAAATGCGCGACTCAAAGAGCAACTCTGCAAAACTTCCTAATGTGCTCAGCCATCAACTCTTGCCAAACCCTATCGGTCCTACCTGGTTTCATAAACAAGTAAAGCCCCTTTAAAGGGTTAATAGAGTTTGAGCTGATCTTTCCTTTGCAACGGAAAGAATCTTGACTACTGAATCAGTGTCACTGCAGTCAAAAACAACCCAAGGAAAAGGATTGATTTGCTCTTTCAGTAATAAATGATTGTTTTACGTAGTTCCAAGCTCTGGCAGTATGTGAGTACAGATACATTTTAATGTTCTGTTATGCATGATATGATGGCCTTAAATATTAACTAATAACGGAGAAATACATTTGAAAAAGTAATTATTTTAATAATCTTTTAAAAATAGTAAGCCCTCTTCTTCTCATCTTGCTCCCTGCGGTGCTGACTGGGCATCCTCCTGCCACTGTTACTGCCACTGCCACAGATCTCTTTCATGTATCTGCTGTTACTCTGGCCTTGTTCTGTCTAACTGCTGGGAATGTGTGCATGCGTGCGTGTGTGTGTGTGTGCACGAGCGCACGCATATGTGCAAGAAGGAAGGAATCTGATGATGTGCAGGGTGCATCTCGGATTTAACTGCTTTACCCCATGTGAGTCCTAGCTCCTTTCCATGTTCTAACATATGGTCCTGCCCTGGAGGAAAGGAGCTCATTTGTGTGGGGGAGGGAGTGGGGGAGGTACTAAAGTAACTTAATCTCTTTGTGCATGAGGGAGGTCACATATTTTTGAGTTTTCCCATAATAGAGGTTGCCTGAAATGCAATGAGCATATCATTTCCCGGAGATACAGCCTATATCCAAATTCACAGTGGACAGTTACCCATCACACCGCCATGCACTTCTTTTAGCCACCCTGCTCCCCTCACCTAAGGCCATTGTGAGAAATAGGAGCCAGAGGTCCCAAGAGAAAGGGAAAATACCACAGCGGGGAAAATGCAGTTGGGCAGGGCAGCCACACAGCCTTATCAGACTATTCTCCTTCCAGAGTCCAAAGTGAAGCTTTTGGTTTTGTTGCAGAAACTTCTGTTTCTCATCTAGATTTGAAGATGAACTTGCTCTTTGACTACATCCTCAAATTCTTTTATTCTTGCTCAGGCTTTCCCTGTGAAAATTGGAAAAGCTCCTAATAACATTCTGTGACTTGAAGATGGTTATGACACATGATGTGGGGCTTATAATCCAGGATGAGGTCACTGTGTGCACAGTTTATTCAGAAGTAGCACAGATGGACAGAAATGCATCTCTGCAGAGGCTTTAGAGGAACTGAAATAAAGTGATGAAAGAACAAGGCATATATCCCATGTATTCATTATCTGCCAGTAGTTTTTGACATATTTTATACATTCTACATTTATGTGATAAATATTTTGACCATGTGGATTCTTTAATAGAGAATATTTTTATTTTTATTTTTTTAGTAGAGTTTATTTTTAAAAATTTTATTATTTATTTTTGGCTGCATTGGGTCTTTGTTGCTGCGCACAGGCTTTCTCTAGTTGTGGCGAGCGGGGGCTACTCTTAGCTGCAGTGTGCAGGCTTCTCATTGCCGTGGCTTCTCTTGTTGCAGAGCACGGGCTCTAGGTACGCAGGCTTCAGTAGTTGTGACACATGGGCTCAGTAGTTGTGGCTCGCGGGCTCTAGAGCACAGGCTTAGTAGTTGTGGTGCACAGTCTTAGTTGCTCTGCAGCACGTGGGTTCTTCCTGGACCAGGGCTTGAACTGTGTCCCCTGCATTGGCAGGCAGATTCTTAACCACTGCGCCACCAGGGAAGTCCCAAGAGAGAGAATTTTTAAAATCAATGTAAATATCCTTTTCGATTTTTGGAAATTGTTAAATATCATTGTTTGCAATTCCGTTTTCCTTTGATATGCACAGAAAGTTTCTCTGAAATATGGTATAGTTGAATTTATACCTGCTGAGATTTGGCACCTTCTGAACCAGCTCAATATGTCTTGATACCTCATCTCTTACTCAACAGTTTAAAAACTGTGTATTCATAGAGCTGTAAGGTGAGCAAAAAGTTTTATAGAACAGTGAGGTCCACGTGAAGCTGACATATCTTTTCTCGTGTCAGTTTAAACACTAATTTGATAAATTACAAGTGTAATTGTACCTCAGTGTAAAGTAAATGGATAGTTGATTTTTTTTCATGGCATCTGAAAAGAATTCTTGATTTCCAGAAAAAAATAGATTCTATGTTCAGCACTTTGATGTTTATTTCCTTTGGTCGGTTTTGCCAGTAGTTACTGTGTTGTTTGATGTACTGTGCAGCTCTCACGGAAAAGTGGCCGATAACCTGGCGAGGGTCAGGGCTTGGGGAGTGGGCATAAAGTGACATCAAATTAGAAAGGTTGGCCTTTGGGAACCCCAACAAGCACTGAGATTAAACTTCCTAAAGGCTCAACTGGCAAAGAAATACAGATTGAGTACCCACTCTAGATTAAATAATGTGAAAAGGCATGAAATTCTTTCCAAATGAAATAGACAGGCAATCAGTCCAAAAGGAATGTTGACCTTCAGAGGTTAGTGGGGGTGGAAGATGGTGTTTTCTGAGTTTACCACTGGGTCCCTCTCTCTCTCTCAGAGGCCTCTGAGGGTCATCCCTTTCTCGGGAGTCCTTTGTGCTTTTCTGTTTCTCTAAATTAAAAATTAGAAAGTAATGCTCAGCAGCTTTAAAGCTGCTATAGTTCAATAAATTGATACTGCTTCCCGTACCATCTTTCCATATTAGGTTTCATATTATTTAACATACACATGCCAGTGAGTTTGGAGGTGGAAAACTGAGTGGACAGGCAGCCCAGTAGACACAGGAAGTGGCTACAGGAGGAGGAAACACCAATGACCAGTACTCACAAAAGCAGTTAAATGTCCCTTATCCTGTGTTGTGCGTGACTCTTGGTAGAAAATCATCTAAAATCATCTAAATCATAAAGAGCTGCTATGATGGATAGCAGCCCTGAGCAAGTAGTTAGGTGGAGAATAGCTTGTTGGGAAAGGTGAGGATTTTTATTGCAGCAATCAAGGGGACTTGCCTGGCAAGTGCCAAGCCTGAGAATAAGCAGAGGCACCCTGAGAAAGCTGGGGCCCTTAGTACGGGAACAGGAGAACCCAGGATCCAGTTGCTTGAATGTGGTCAAGGTACAACCTCTCTGGGTCTCCATTTCCTTCTATGAAATATGGGTAATCATACCCATTTTGCAGAATTGTTGTGAGAATTCGAAATAATGAGCTCCTAGTATAATGTCTAGTCCATAGATTGTTCTCAGGAAAGAGTAGTTATTACTTTGTTGCTTGCCAGGGACTCCACAACAGGCACTAGAAATGACACAAGATGTATTCAAAGCCCATCACAGGAGGTTAGGCAGGTGGGGGATGGTATGAAAAACCAAACAGAAGAAATGCTAACTCAAATACTATCATGACTACCAGACAACATAAAATCTGTATCTGGGCGTGATCTATTTTCTCCTTTGGCTCTCTATTTGAATCCATCCAGCAGTTCACTCTTTAGATCTTTATGCTTTCTTCTGGTGAACTGTGTCCTTCAAGGCCAAGGCTTTAGGTTAGGCTTCCCAGTTGGAGCAGAAAAGTACCTGGAGTTGCCTTAGTAACTCCACACTTTCTTTCTGGCTGATGCGTTGTATTTGATTCAGCTTTCTAGTTCTCCACCAACCCCCTGATGTCTGATAATAGACATAGATTTCAGAGGTCAACGTGATGTGACCTTCTCGTATCTATGTCCTCCTTACTCATATTGCTTACCTGACCTTCTGCCCTAACCCCTTTCATGAGACCAAGTTGCTTTCTGTTCCCTTCAAGTCCATTGCTGCCTACAACCCAGCGTGACACAGGCGGCGGCAAATTCATCCTACCGACTTTAAACTCCTGAGTCACAAAATTGTTTCCAACCTCCAGAAATCAATTGCAAACGAAAAGACTAAGAGGGGACGACTTATTATTAGGCCAGTGGTGAACAGATTTTTTTTACAGGCTTTGGTTTTGTCTGTGCAACGGTTCTATTATGTCTCCAGCAAATTATAGAGCTTTTCGGTGTTGAGCAAAGTGGGTATATTGTTCTCGTTTAGACACTTTTAACTAGAAATCCAGCTCAAAATAGGCTTTTAAATAAGCCTGTTTGAACTATTTATGAAGAGACAGATTTAAGAACATCTTAATGTATATTTATCTCTCTTCACTTCCATTCTTCTATACAGGATCCAATGTGAGGCATTTCTTGAGAATTCAACAAAATACCTCTGATGTGGGCTTTGCTTGTCAGGCCTCACACATTTATTTTCCTCTAATGGAAGAATTTTTCTCTATTGTTTATGCTATTAACTACCATTGTCTTCAGATAAAATGTCTGTCGGCCCAAGAAAAGCAGCCAGTGACATCCAGAAGCTAAACTGCGTATGAGTGCTATGCCTGGTTGTGGCCATGAGATAGTCTGACACTCACTGCTAAGCCTTGGTGTTCTTCATAGAATGTAAACATCCAACAAGGCCACTCTGTGACCATGATGGCTCAAGAGAAAAAGACCCGTCCATGATCATGTCTGAACACAGGTAGAACATGAGCATTGTCTAAGCCAAAGAATACCAGACACTCCCCCATCCTGGTTAATGTGAGTGACTATTTTGTTTTTAAACCAACTACAGTTTTAGCTCAACTCTGGTCTTCCCTCTCCATAGATGATATTCATTAAAATAGCCAACTGTAGAATTATCCCACTTCCTGATAGCCTACAACCCAGGACAAAGCCCCGCTTCCTTAAAGCCTCCGCAAAATCACCTAACGCAAACCCTAAACCTTTCTATATAAGCCTTTTCTAAAATAAGTCCTTTCTAACACCGTCTCCTAGAAATGTCTCATGGTTTCTCAGGGTGTGCGTCCTTCCTTCTTGTGGTGAGTAATATACACAGCTTGTTGAACCAATGCTGTGTTCCCAGTGGTCTTTGGTTTGGAGGGCATTGACTGAAATGGAGATTCCACTGAGGTTCAGCTGATGAACTCTCTCCTCTTTGGATCAGGACCCTCAACACGGTAATAGTACACATATCTGCAGTCCCTTGTGTTTCTCTCTATTTGATTTGCACCCTGTCCATAGCTGAAAGGTAAGTTTATGCTGAATTGGACTCCAGCATTTCAATGAAGCCCTTCAGCATTTGCTTTAGTTTGTTTTCCTAGGAATAAGATCTCTTGGGATATCTTTATTACCCAATCTGATTTGTAGTGTTCCCTAGTAAAATTGTTTTAGAGCCTTCTAATACCTTCGTTTTAAAAAAAAATGAATATTTTCTTCCTCTCTCTTTTTTTTTTAAAGATTTATTTATTTTTAGCTGCGTTGGGTCTTTGTTGCTGCACATGGGCTTTCTCTAGTTTCGGTGAGCGGGGGCTACTCTTCTTTGCAGTGCGCGAGGCTTCTCATTGCAGTGGCTTCTCTTGTTTTGGAGCACCAGCTCTAAGTGTGCGGGCTTCAGTAGTTATAGCATGCAGGCTCAATAGTTGTGGTACACAGGCTTAGTTGCTCCGCGGCATGTGGAAATCTTCCTGGACTAGGGCTCGAACCCTTGTCCCCTGCATTGGAAGGTGGATTCTTAACCACTGCGCCACCAGGGAAGCCCAATATCTCCTCTTATAGTCTACTATTCTAGCATCTTGACTGTTGTTTGTCCATAAGAATAAGTCTATAGGCAGAAGATGAGTATAGTCCAATAGATCGTCCATGACCCTGTCCCACGGACAGAGGAGTTTAGAAGGTCTCCCCAGACCAGTGTGCTTTGGATAAATACTGTCATGGGACACCATTTTAAAAACCTTGAAAGGACTTCCTTCTCAGTCTTGCCTTTGTGTCCTGGAGAATTTGCCTGCTCAGTTTCATCTACCCAGCATCAGCAGGTTTTGTTTGGCTCCTGACTGGTGATGATTGACCTTTGGCCAAACACCAGACACACAAGTTACACAAATACTATTCTTACAGATTGTTCAGTTTTCACAGGGCTATTCTTTTTCTACAAGATGCCTTTTACAGGCTGAACACCTGCTTCCATCATCTTTTCTCACTGTAAGGCAAAACTGTATTCTTACTTTTCTAACTGGGACAGTTTCAGCAGAGACAATTTGGAATAGCAGTGGCCACACTGGGAAGGTTTTGACATGAACAACATTGGTCATATAAGGGGTACCTTAGAACAAAAAACAAAGAAATCCTCATGAGATGTTTGTCTATTTTGTTTGTCTCAGAGAGAGATTTTTTTTTCTATTTTAACACAAGAGGCATCCTCTCTTTTCTGTACTTTGAACATTAATAAGTGCTGGCTTTTTAACTATATGATTTGATACAATTGTCAAGGGTCCAAGTTATGTCAAAACCAGCTATATGTCACTCTCGTGTGTGTGTGTGTGTGTGTGTGTGTGTGTGTGTTTGTGTGTGTGTGTGTGTGTGTGTGTCTGTAAAATCTCTTCTTCTACACCTAAATGTTCTTCCCTCTCTTGTCTGGAGCTGGCTTCATCCTATCCTGGCCACTGCTTCTTATGAAATTTTAATGATTAACTGATTAAAAGACAATTCACCTCTTTCACATGCACTCTAGGGATATCTAGTCCAGATAAACAATCAGAATGGTCTAAAAAGTAAAGATATGTATATATAAGTAAATACAAGAAAGTTATTGAACGGTGTTTCTTTTTGTGGACACTGAAAACTGTATATACATAATAGCATTTGTTGCTATGGCTACAAGATAATAAGGCTTTAGTTTCATGATGAGACATTTAACATGATTCAAAGTCTATAAAATTAGTTTGCCACAGAAAAACAATGTTAGCATAATATTTTGGCCTGTTTAATACCAGGGTTAAGTTCCTTGTAATTCAAATTTCCAACATTTACCAAATTGGTTTAATGAGTTTAAAAAGTTATCATTGTTTCTACAAATTGTGGAAAATTAAAAATTTTTCGTAGAAAATTATATTAAACTAAATTGAATGATAATAATGATGTCTTTTTAAAGGATTTAATTTTATGAAATTCTTAAAATGCTATCAGTCAAATATTTAATGTGTTAACTAAATTGTAATATTCAGACCCTTAACTAACTTGAATATCTTATACCTCAGTGAAATAATCTTTAAATGTTTAGACACTTAAAAAATACAAAGCACTGGTTTCCAAACATTTAGATTTATTATTGTATCTTAAAATAAAAACAGATTAAATAGACCAAGAAACTATGCAAATACTTTTCAATGATATTTCAGGATACAAAACCAACATACAAAAATCAGCTGCATTTCTATACTTGAACAAGAAACTATCTCAAAAGAAATTAAGAAAACAGTCCCATTTACAATAGCACAATAGCATCAAAAAGAATAAAATACTTAGCAATATAAATTTAACCAAGGAGGTAAAAGATTTGTACACTGAAAACTATAAAATATTGATGAACAAAGTTGAATACACATTTTAATGGAAAGATATCCTATGTTCATAGATTGGGAGAATTAATATTGTTAAAATGTCCATACTACCAAAAGCCATCTATAGATTGAATGCAATCCCTATCAAAATTCTAATGATATTTTTCATAGATACAGAAAAAAATCCTAAAATTCCTATGGAACCAGAGAAGACCTCAAATAGCCAAAGCCATCTTGAGCAATAAAAACAAAGCTAGAGACATCGCACTGCCTGATTTCCAAATACACTATAAAGTTATAGTAATAAATACAATATGGTACTTCCATAAAAAGAGTCATATAGACCAATGGAATAGAATAGAGAGCCCATAAATGAACCATATATATATATTTTTTTTTTCAACTAATCCTGGACAAAGTTGCCATGAACACAAAGGTGGTGGGGAAAGGACAGTTTTATTAATAAATGGTGTTGGAAAAACTGGGTGCTCACATCGAAAAGAATGAAATTGGTTCCTTATTTCATATCATATTACCAAAACTAACTCAAATTGAATTAAAGATTTAAACATAAGGCCTAAAACTATAAAACTCCAAGGAAAAAAAGTAAGAAAAAGATTCCTGACATTGGTGTGGGCAATGATTTTTTTTAAATTTATTTTTATTTATTGGCTGTTTTGGGTCTTCGTTGCTGCATGTGGGTTTTCTGTGGTTGCGGAGAGTGGGGGCTACTCTTCATTTCAGTGCGCAGGCTTCTTATTGGGGTGGTTTCTCTTGTTACAGAACATGGGCTCTAGGCGCACGGGCTTCAGTAGTGGCGGCATGTGGGCTCTGTAGTTGTGGCTCGCCGGCTCTATAGCGCAGGCTCAGTGGTTGTGGCACACAGGCTTAGTTGCTCCGCGGCATGTGGGATCTTCCCAGACCAAAGCTTGAGCCCGTGTGCCCTGCATTGGCAGGCAGATTCTTAACCACTGCGCCACCAGGGAAGCCCTGGGCAATGATTTTTTTTTTAAAGGTGATCATTAAAAGCCCAGGCAATAAAAGCAAAAATAAGTATATTGGATTGCCTTAAAGTAAAAGCTTCTGCCCCAAAAGGGAAACAATCAACAGAATAAAGAGACAAGAGTTGTAGAAAATATTTGCAAACCATACATCTGAAAAGAGATTAATATCCTAAATCATAAAGAACTCAACTCAATAGCAAGAAACAAATAACCAAATAACCAAAATGAAAAAATGTGCAAAGGACTCTAATACACATTTCTCCAAATAAGACATACAAATGTCAGTAGGTATATCAGAAGGTGTACAACATCACTAATCACCAGGGAAATGCAAATCAAAACCACAATGAGATATCACCTCACACTTGTTAAGATGGCTATTATAAAAAAGACAGAAGATAATAAGCATTGGTCAGGATGTGAGAAAAGGGGAACCCTTGTAAATAGTTACAGCCATTATGGAAAACAGTATGGAGGCTACAAAAAATATAAAAATGGAACTATTATATGATCCAACAATCCCACTTCTGGATATATATCCAAAGGAAATAAAATATCTTGAAGAGATAGCTGCACTCCCATGTCTATTGGAGCATTATTCACAATAGCCAAGATATGGAAACAACCTAGGTGTCTATCGTTGGATGAATGAGAACATGTATATAAAACAGTGGAATTTTAGTCAGCCTTAAGAAAGAAGGAAGTCCTGTCATTTGCAACAACATGGATGAATCTTGAGGGCATTATGCTAAGTGAAATAAGCTGGACACAGAAAGACAAATACTGTATGATCTCATTCATATGTGGAATCTAAGACTAAACCTTGTAGTATCAGAGAATAGAATGGTGGTTAGCAGGGGCTGGAGAGTGAAAAAATGGGGACATGTTAGTCAAAGGGTATAGTTTTAGATATACAGGATGAGATATGTAGAAAAAGCACAGAAGGTAGAATAGGGTATCGGATTACATTGTACTTAACACTCATTATTACTCTCTCATACTTTCATAAAAATTTAGTTATGAGTCCTGTTAAAAAGACTTAAGTTCTGCTTATACAGGACTTACTTGATAGTACAGGTTCATCCTTATTAAAAAGTCAGTGTTCTGATCAACTATAAGGCAATGTACAGCTTACAGTGTAAAATTGCACCTACCACAAAGTACCTAAAGATATTGGAGGAAGTTGTGGAACTTCTCTATCACTGTGCTCAAGCTTTAGTTCTGGAGATGACGTGTGTATAGGCAGACACAATCAATAATTCATTCAGTGCTATCAGAATTTTTTGTGGATCCAACTCCAAGTAATACCCACTCTTCGATGCAAGGTATTAACACAAACTCAATGATCGGTAATCTTAAATAAAATTGTCTTATGCCTTTAAGTGCAATGCAAAGCAAGATGTGATTCAGCAGTAGGGGATTTTTTTTTAAATTAATTTGTTTATTGGCTGTGTTGGGTCTTCGTTGCTGCATGCGGGCTTTCTCTAGCTGCGGCGAGCAGGGGCTACTCTTTGTTGTGGTGGCTTCTCATGTTGCAGAGCACAGGCTCTAGGCACGTGGGCTTCAGTAGTTGTGACACATGGGCTCAACAGTTGTGGCTCACGGGCTCTAAAGTGAAGGCTCAATAGTTGTGGTGCATGGGCTTAGTTGCTCCGCGGCATGTGGGATCTTCCTGGAGCAGGGATTGAACTCCGCCCCTGCATTGGCAGCTGGATTCTGATTCTGATGGAAGGACATTTTGGTAGAAATGTAGAAGCCACAGAAACTTCCAGAAGCCCTACATGGAAGCAGTAGGGTGTAATCTGGGAAAAGTGCAGAGTTTAATTTTAGCTAGAAATTGACTTTAATCTTAGCCATATAATTAATAGCTTGGTGACCTTAGGATAGTCAATCTTGTCAAGCTTCACTTACTTTGCAGGGTTGTTTTACGGATTGTAGACAATGTATAATAAAGCACTTATCAAAATGCATAGCTCGCAGTATATATATCATAAATGGTAGGTGTTATTTTCTTGGTGGTGGTATAATTACTATTACCACCTCTGTAAGTAATAGTGATTACACTATTCTATACAGCTAAGTATAGAATATCAGAGTAAAAGAAATGTATACTAGGAACTTCAATATGACATTTCTTTTCAAGATTTTTTTCTGGCTTTATTGAGATATGATTGACACATGATATTGTATAAGTGTAAGGTGTAAGGTATAATGATTTGATACACATATATATATTGCAAAATGTTTATCACAATAAGGTTAGTTAACAATCACATAATTACCACTGTTTTGGTTGTTGTTATAGTGAGACTGTCTTAGGAACTTTCAACTTCCTACCGTATAGTATTGTTAACTATGGTCACCATGTTATACATTACATCCTCAGAACTTATTCATCTCATGGCTAGAAGTTTGTACCCTTTGACTAACATCTCCCCATTTCCCCCACCTCTCAGCCCCTGGCAATCACCAGTCTAGTCTATTTCTATGAGTTTGGCTTTTTTAAGATTCCACATATATATAAGTGAGATCATACAGTATTTGTCTTTGTCTGACTTATTTCACTTAGCACAGTGCCTTTAAGGTTCATCCATGTTGCCAGGAATGACAAGATTTCCTTTTTCCTGGCTGCATAATATTCCATTTTCTTTATCCATGGCCTTTTCTTTATCCACTCATTCATTGATGGAAATTTAGGTTATTTCCATGTCTTGGAGATTGTGAATATTGCTGCAGTGAACATGGGAGTACAAATATCTCTATGAGATAGTGAACAGGACACTTCTTTACGTTACCTAGAATGTCTGATCCACTCAATTATCCAACACATATTTATGGAGTGTCTACTATGTGCCAGGCGCTGTTTAAAGAGAATTAAACAAAAAAGTTAAATGTCCCTAACTTCTCTTGAAGATTGCTGTCTGTTGGTTGGAGACAGATATTAAATAAAGGTGAAATAGACTTTGTAGGCCATGTGATGACTTTGCTTTTTTTCCAAAGTACTGGAGAGAGTGAAATGAAAAGATAAGAGGAGGTAATGAGATGGAAACGCTTGAAATTATAATTAGGGAGGGGTTATAGTTATAGATAATGATACAGTTTAAGGAACATGGTCATGAGTGAATGGATGAGATTGGGTGGAAGATATAATTATTTTGGGGAGAGGAGATCAAGGAACTGAAAATCTATCATGTTGGAAGGAGCATCCATGTAAGACTGAAATCACCAAGAATTATGATGGGAGTGGTATTTGGAAATAGTGAAAGCCATCTGAGAGTTAAACTCCTCAAAGTTGATGGACCTGGAGGAGAGGATTCCCCTTGCTCAAGATTGCCCCCTCCAGCCTCTCCCTCTCTCCTAATTACCAATCCCCCCCTCCAAGATTTGAACCCCATGCCATCAGATTGCCACCTTCATTCACAGTCATCTGCAGACTCTAGGCCCCGTCGTACGAGGGAAACACAACAGGCACTATGTGAGAGGCCTCCAGGAAAAGCAATGTCCAGGTTTCAGTTAGACTCTAAAGCAAGAAGTGAAGGGAATCATTGGCAGAAGAGCTTGAGGATGTAAATATCAGGATTTGATGAGTTTCAGAAGGTAGGGGTAAGGTTTTAGGAACTGGGGAGGAGTGAGGTATAATGTAAAATAAAAGGCTGTCCAGGGAGGGAGCTTCTGGGAGTGCTGAGCATCTTATAGTGACAGATAGAACCTGGGATAAAGAGCCGTATATAAAAATATGATGCACACTGATAACTTTCTTCAGTCTCATCTTCCTAAACTCTATTTGTGGAACATTATGGAATGAGATAAAGGGTATGAAAATATTATGTAAGTTTTAAAGCACACTACAAAATTAAACTATTACTGTTATTGAGATTATGATTATTATTTCCTGCTCCACCTGGAATCCTAGAAAGCAGGCTCTTGATAAAATACTGGAAAATTTCAGCCAAAGAAATTTTGAATTGGGAACATTTAACTTTGGAAATCTTTAGATGTATGATTGCTTACAAGAATGCAATCTCTCATGAAAGATCAGAGGTGGAAGAGCTTTCGGAAGGCCACTTTTTGCAAAAATTGCACTATGAGCAAGAATATCGTGAAGTTGACTGTACGCTCTGGATTTAGTGTTGCTTAAGTGTCCTATAAATAGGGCTTCAATAATCTTCAGAGTTTGACTTCCCTTCCCTTTAAATAATAGCCTCACAGGCATAACCTACTAGTTATAGAGCAACTGGTTGTAGAACACTTTCCTTGGCTGCTCAAGCTTTCCTCTTATTTAGCTCTTTGCAATACAATTTCCTGCGCATTAATAGCTTCTGAATGTCCCGCCAGGTCTTCAAAGACCAGCTAAATGTCACCTTCTCTCCAAACAGGGATATCATCTTTGCACTTTACATAGGGGCTTTTTAATTTAGTCCTTTCTTTACAGATGGGGAAATCAAAGATGATGGGATTAAATGACTAAGACAGTGATTCACACATGCTGAATATTTCATAGTTTTTTGATGAGTGGAATTAATGATTCCTGCCCACAGAGGAAGTAATATATCATAATTGTTAAAAGTATTAGTCTTGAAATCAAAGAGACTTAGATTCTAATGCCAGATCTGCCACTTACTAGTACTGTGACTTAGACCAAGTCAAGCCCTTATAGTCTTTGTTTCAGTGTCTTCTACTGTAAAGAGATGATGATAATAATAATAATAATAATAATATCAGTGTCATAGAATTAAATGCGATACTATGAGGAATGCACTTAACACAGTGCCTGTCACATAGTAATTACTCCATAATTGTTATAGTTAAAACAGAAAGTGGTTTTAGAACAACAGGTGAATTTGCATTTGGGCTGGATCTAAAAGAAATTAGGGGACTTCCCTGGTGGCACAGTGGTTAACAATCTGCCTGCCATTGCAGGGGACATATCTCATTTTTTTGGAGAACACCTTAAGGAATGTGTTGGTAAACTCATGTTGTTGGGCTATAGCTTGTTCCTTGTGTGTGAACCACTTGCTTTTGAGAAGTCCCCTGGGCTACCATCACTGCTGGCAGTGATAAAGCAGAAATATTCTGGAGTTGTCATCTTGAAAAATGAGACTATTGGTTGTCTTTAAGTGTTTACTCTGTGCTATATTTGGTGTTAATGTGCTTCAGTATCATTAATGTATTTATTCCTACTACAACTGCCAATGATCTTGTGTGGTCAGAGCTATTGATACAGCCATTTTATGTTTTAAAATATTTTTTCAGGTGTTATATTTTTATTATTATTAAAGAACTCAGCTAAGTAATATGAGGAACTCATCATACTTACCTTACTTCCCAACATCTTTACCCCCTCCAAACTTTTGTTAATTACGTAATTTGTACAGCCATGATTACATTAGTCTATTTTAACAGCCATAATTTTCACAATTGTTTTAGTTATTCATACAACTATTTCTAAATGAACTCACTGCTCACCACCAGTACATTTGGTAGAGTTTTTTTTCTGAAGATCTCTTAGTTGGCTGAATCTTACCCTACTGGGACATCTTCAAGAAGACTTCATGGACACTATATTTCCCAAGTACCTTCATGTTTGAAAAAACTTGTTTTGCCATTGTACTTGAACAGTATTTGCCTGTTCAAGTATAAAATTCTTGTATCTTTCTTTCTTTGAGGAAGTACTTTATAAACATCATTCCAGTGGTTTGAGTGTCGCTATGGAAAAGACTGTCGCCAGCTATTTGCCCGCAGAAATGACTTGATCTTTCTATCAGATTACCCAAAGAATTGTTTATTTGTGAAACCTATTAGCTTTATCAAGTTATGCTTTGGTGTTGATCATTTTGTAAAGTTTTTCTGGGACATGTGCCCTTCAATTGGCATATTGAAGTTTTCTGTGATGCAGCCATTTTTTAAAAAAATTATTTATTTATTATTGGCTGTGTTGGGTCTTCGTTGCTGTGTGGGCTTTCTCTAGTTGTGACAAGTGGGGGCTACTCTTTGCTGTGGTGCGCGGGCTTCTTATTGCAGTGGCCTCTCTTGTTGCAGAGCACAGGCTCTAGGCATGTGGGCTTCAGTAGTTGTGGCACTTGGGCTCAGTAGTTGTGGCTCACAGGCTCTAGAGCACAGGCTCAGTGGTTGCGGCACACGGGCTTAGTTGCTCTGTGGCATGTGGGATCTTCCTGGACCAGGGCTCGAACCCGTGTCCCTTCCAGATCCAAACAACAGCTGGGAAGTCCTGAGTGACAGCAATCTGGAGCCCCAGTTGGGAAGGGTCCTGGGTAGTGGGTCCACTCCACGGGTGGGACTTCATATTGGAGTTCTGGAGGCTTCTGCTTATAATTCCTGGTCACAAACTGATATCATCAGTTTGCGTGCAAAAAGGCAGCTCTGGATGAACTTTAACAATGCTTTTGATTTCATCATGTGAGTCGCAAGATTCTCCAGACCCCGGGGGACTGACCAGGTCCCCAGGGCTCAAGAAATTCCAAGACCCACTCCCTTTCTTATCATAAGCACCATTTGCCTTGCTAGCAGCAATTGGTAGGCTATGTGAGCAGGTGTGCAGTCCAGGGTCACAGGTCGGTCAGAGGCCTGCTTCTGCTTCAGAAGCCTGAAGAAAACTTTTATTAATTTTTCCCCAGCAGTCATGAAAGAAGATACTGGCTCCGGACTTATTGAGGCTCAGGTTCTTTTTTTTTTTTTATTATTATTATTTTTTATTTATTTTTTAAGCTCTTTATTGGAATATATTTGCTTTACACTCTTGTACCAGTTTTTGAGGTGCACCAAAGTGAATCAGCTGTATTTATACATATATCCCCATATCCCCTCCCCGCCGTGACTCCCTCCCCCCCTCCCTGTCCTGGCCCTCTAAGGCATCACCCATTATCGAGTTGATCTCCCTTTGTTATACAGCAACTTCCCACTAGCTATCTATTTTACAGTTGGTAGTGTATCTATGGCTATGCTACTCTCTCACTTCGTCCCAGCTTCCCCTTCGCCACCCCCCTCCCCAGCCCTGTGTCCTCCAGTCCATTCTCTGCATCTGCATCCTTATTCTTGCCCTGTCACTGGGTTCATCAGTACCATTTATTCAGATTCCATATATATGTGTTAGCATACGGTATTTGTTTTTCTCTTTCTGGCTTACTTCACTCTGTATGACAGTCTGTAGGTGTATCCACCTCATGACATATAGTTCAATTTCATTCCTTTTTATGGCTGAGTAATATTCCATTGTATATATGTGCCACATCTTCCTTATCCATTCATCTGTTGCTGGGCATTTAGGTTGCTTCCATGTCCTGGCTATTGTAAATAGTGCTGCAGTAAACATTAGGGTACATGTTTCTTTTTGGATTATGGTTTTCTCTGGGTATATGCCCAGTAGTGGGATTACTGGGTCATATGGTAG
Source organism: Hippopotamus amphibius kiboko (assembly GCF_030028045.1). NCBI lineage: Eukaryota > Metazoa > Chordata > Mammalia > Artiodactyla > Hippopotamidae > Hippopotamus > Hippopotamus amphibius. The sequence goes on along the minus strand of NC_080203.1, from coordinate 8,951,223 downwards.
TTCTACTTTTAGTTTTTTAAGGAACCTCCAAACTGTTTTCCACAGTGGCTGTACCAGCTTACATTCCCACCAACAGTGCAGGAGAGTTCCCTTTTCTCCACACCCTTTCCAACATTTATTGTTTCTAGATGTTTTGATGATGGCCATTCTGACCGATGTGAGGTGATACCTCATTGTGGCTTTGACTTACATTTCTCTAATGATTAGTGATGTTGAGCATCTTTTCATGTGTTTGTTAGAGTTCTTAGGTTCTTGATGTCTCATCGCAGAAAGAATTCAGTGAGAGACAAAGTGATAGGTAAGAAGTGGATTTATTAGAGAGAAGCACACTACGCAGACAGAGTGTGGGTCATCTCAGAAGGCGAGAAAGGCCTGTGATACAGCCAATTAAAAAAAAATCATTTCTATATTTTTTGTTTTTGACTACATTGGGTCTTTGTTGCTGCTCACAGGCTCTAGTTGTGGGAAGCAGTGGCTACTCCTCGTTGTGGTGCACAGGCTTCTCATTGCAGTGGCTTCTCTTGTTGTGGAGCATGGGCTCTAGGCACGTGGGCTCAGTAGTTGTGGCACACGGGCTCAATAGTTGTGGCTCATGGGCTCTACATCGCAGGCTCAGTAGTTGTGGTGCATGGGCTTAGTTGCTCCACGGCATGTGGGATCTTTCCCAACCAAGGATGGAACCCGTGTCCCCTGCATTAGCAGGCAGATTCTTAACCACTTGTGCCACCAGAGAAGTCCCCATACAGCCATTTTGAAGATGAGGAAACTGAGGTTCAGAGAGGTTAAGTGATGCTCCCAGTGAGAAGCATTAGTGAATAGGGAAACTGACACTTGAACTCCAGGAGACTAAATTGTAATCCCACACATTTATGCACTATGCTAGGCTGCAATTAGATGCTAAATATGCAGTGAGGTCTACAAGCATGGCAGATAATCCTGGAAGAAATACTGTGGAGAGTGTCAGATTCCCTCAGATACCAGGTGGAGGAGGCCAGCTGTCCTGTGTGCCTCCGAGTCAAGGCCTGGTTAGAGCTCCTTCATGTGGGCAACAGCCCGGCAGCTTGTCTTTCTTCCTTATAGCAAGGCCTGGCTCATGTACTGTGACTGTGACCAGAATGTTAGATTCCACTCATGAAATTCAAATTCTCTGAAGCAGACACTGTAAACTTTTGTTATCTCTCACCTTTATTACGTATGTTAGTCTCACAGGAAACAGAGGCAGCAACATAAAATACTATTCCAGCGCATGTTTGGGTTCCATTGATTATTAGAAATATAAACCATATTTTTTCTGGATAGTCTGTTTTGTTTCTTTAAAGCCAGAATGGAAACCTCTCAGCACAGCAATCCCAGTAAGAGGTCTGACTAGTCCCCGACTCTCCAGCGAGGCCCCAAAGGAGGCATTTTTAACTCAGTTGTGGTGACAGAGGCCATATTCAATTATTCTTCAGAGCCATACGGGTGGGTTAACCCTTGCCCTTGCTACTGTCCATTTTTCTTTTTCTCTTTCTTTCTTTCTTTCTTTCTTTCTTTCTTTCTTTCTTTCTTTCTTTCTTTCTTTCTTTCTCTCTTTCTTTCTTTCTCTCTTTCTTTCTTTTTTTTTTCTTTCTTTAACAGCATCCTATCCTTGCTAACTGGTGTCATATCAGGTAGCAGTGAAGCAGGAGATACAGGCATTTGGCAGCACCTTTATTAGAACTAAGGCTCCTCAACCAGAGTCCTATTTTATATGCTGACTTTCGAAATTAGAAGTCAACAAAAACACAAAACCAACATTCAACCAAAGTACCTTGCGTTGTACATAGGACTTCCTCCCCACCCTCCTCATGTTCCCCTTCCCCTGGTCTGCACCTCAATGATGTATCCCTGTTCCCGTTTCATCATTCAGATTTCAGGCCCCATAAATCCTTGCCTGGATGAATTATACTATCTTCTTCCCACTCCCTGTGAGGAGCAAGTATCCTTAATTTGTTTTAAGAGAATGCTTTGTTCTCGGATTATTGGTCTGAGCAAAGAGAACACGATTAGTTTGGATTCCACACCATACAATCTGAGGACAGTTCCTCACCAGGACTTTTAATAAGGGTTTTCTGGCTTTGCTTCAGAATCCAAAGTGTCCTCAATTGCATACTGCCAGCCGCTTCACTTGCCCTGAAATATAAGCAGTAGTTGTGGAATTGAGCTCTGAGAAAGAGAGAGGGGCCAGACTGCAGCTAGTGTGTAGGGACGCTAGGACCCTGGCCTAGACGGATGCTGTTGACTCCAGACAGAGACCCAGTCACACTGCGCTGGGAACTGCACCAGCTGGGGGCCTGGGAAAGTTTCATAGAAATATTGCGTGACTCTCCCCAAAATGTTCCCGATAAGACATGCAGCTTTTAAGTTTGGGAATTTGTTGTTGTTGTTGACTCAGCAATAGGCAGTATCCAAATCAGAGCATTTTATTTCCCAAAACAAAATAGATCTTTGGAATTTAAATTCTTCCTAGTATACCCATAAGGAACAATTTAAATGCAAGAATCCAGGACTTGGAGGGTATTGCTACTAACTTTTTTTTTTTTAAGTGGGAGATTTTTAAATTTTATTTATTATTTTTTTGGGGGGTACACCAAGTTCAATACTAACTTTTATAGACCATAGATCTTATATACTTTCAGAATAAACGTTTTTTCTTTCCAAGGGTGCCCTTTTCTTACATTCTTTAATGTTTACCCTGTGGAAAAATGTTTGTCCAAGACTGTGAACCGTTTATGATGCCCTCTTTAACATTACCTGTGTAAACCCTCAACTGGCCTACAAAATACAGTGGGTATTTCAGACTTTTTTTTTCCTTCCCAAAGGGCCACGGATTACTAAATAGCTCTATACATTCAAGGATTTAGAGTTTCCTGTGAGTTCTTTGTGCTCACAAAAAGACATTGAGCACAAGTGTCCCTCTGAATTGGTAATTCATCTCTGTTTTCTTTGGGCTGTTTTTGATGATATTCATCAATTTAAATGATACCCTAGCACGCAGACCACAAGTTATATTTTTTCAAGTACTATAGCTTTAAAATTTATGAAGAAGTACTATGAGTCTTAGATGTTCTTTGTGTATACCATTGGTCAATAACATCTTAATATGAAAAAGCATCTCCTCTAGAGTTTCATTACACATAAGAAATTACCAAAGGTCGCTTTAAACTCCTAATATAGCTGTGTGTGAACTTTCCAAGAACAACTCAGACACCTCTTCCTGCTACTTTATGCATAAATTATCCTATCAAAGAGCTGGTATTTATTCTGAGCTCTTTGAAATTCTAATCACTTGCATACACCTCCCCAGGCCAGTTGTCTTTTGAAATTTGGATTACTTACAATTGGCTATTCATAAGTATCGGAATATACAATGTGGAGTGCAGCCCATTGAGGAGCCTTTAAAGATTCATTGTTCCATTTTCCTTAATGGAAATTTAAATGTTTGCTAATGATTTTCAAATGACTCTGCAATTTTCTTTATTTTAATATTAACATCCTTTGTAATATCTTCTGTGCATGTTGAATGGCTTTTTAATTAAACAAATATGGTACCGAGGAATCATAAGCTGGAAACCACCCAGAGATTACATCAAGTTAATTTCTCTGAATTTGCCCCACTTGGAAGAATGTGCTGGGGTGTGGGTTTGTGTACATATATGCAACACAGTCTCTTTTCCTAAAAATATCCACAGAAGAAGGCTTTATGGTCTTGATATCAACTCTTTGTTCCATTCAGTGCTATTGCAGTATATTCTTTCTCATATCTGCTTTGATCAACTCTTGCTGAAAGTTTTGGTTCTTGCCCTGTATCTGAGATGAAGTATGCTGAAACACATCCTTATTTTGTTGCTTGCTAGAGGGTCACACTTGCAACCACTTTGATTCTTCCTGGATGCTGTCAGGAAACATCAGAGGAACCTTTATTTCTAGCAGGCCCCATGTCACTTCCCACTTACAACATGAGTTCTTATGATATATTAGTTCCCAAGCACTAGCATCCACAGGTAGGTTGGTTCTCATCATTCTATGCATGGTTTATCATAGCAATTTACTAATGTAAATTGTTAATAAATTTACATTAATAAATTTACTTTTAAGCCTACTGCCCATACCACCCCAGCTTCCATCCTCCCAATTTGCACTACCAGGTAACCATGCTGGATCACTCTTCTTTTCAAAAGACTTCAATGACTCCCCATTGGTCATAGGTAAACAGCAAGCCCCTTCCCCTTGCCTTCAGAATTATTTGCAGTCTGGCCCCAGCTGATCTTCCCCGTCTTCTCTCCCTCTACTCACTAACAGAATTCCTACTCCTGGGTCCTTAAACATATGATATTCGGATCTGCCTCTTTACATTTTTATATGCTATTCATCCAACCACAAATATTTATCTTCCTCTGTAATTCTCTCAGCCCTACCCATTTAAAGGGTTAGCTTCCCTTCCATTCCCTGCATCAAGCCTCCCCCATCTTCTCCAGCCCATAGCTTCCTTGCTGTCTCTTGCCCTCTCCCTCCTCTGAAGTGAGCATTTGTTGTCCTTCTGCTCTTGAGGAGAAATTTTGAAATTGATGTTTATTGTAACTTACCAGCTGCATATGTGTGTTTCATCACCAGTATAGCAAGAGTAGATCCTCAGAGCAGGAATCCTGCTCGATACTTCCTAATATTCCTGAAAACATCTGACACATGGCTTTGATTGTCATAATTTTAACTTTCTATTTATACGCAAATGAAGATAAGCAACTAGGATGATAGTAGGCCCTCAGTGTGTATGTATGTAATGTTTCCCTTTATATATACAAGTTTCATATTAGCTGTGAAAATGAAAAGTAATATTTTAAATGATTTCTATTGAAATAACTCATGGTTCTGAGAAGTGGAATACCTTCATGATTAAGTCTTCTCTATTATGATTTCATCTGTTGAAGTAGTAAAGATAGCGTGTATTATTTTCCATTTTTCTGGCCTCTATAAATGGTCCTTCCCCATGCACACAAGAATACTCTATGAACTTCTAAAAATCTAGTCACAGGATCATCTCTCTTTTCCACAATGAATTTAGAACACATACTATTGCATTCATTTTGACCCATTGCTTCTCATTGCCATTCTTCCTGGCATTCTCACATTCATTTGCTCTATACCTTGACTCGTGCTGTGGTTTAGGTGCTGGTGGTTTCATTCGTTCAGTTGATCACACTTCTTAGTATTGGCCTGGCATCCTGTTAGTTGCCTACTGTCATCATATGCCAAAACTGAGGCAAGAGACATACCCAGAACTTTAAGGAGCAGCTCCAAAAGAGCTATCTAATATATATTAGGCCTAGCTAATAAGGGAGAGTGATCAGACAGTAAATCCCATTGCTTGTGCTTGTGTTAGATACACTTAATACTAAAACAGAGTACTTAGACTGACATCATTCTATATAGCCAGAGTTAGTGTGGCCTATCTCTATAATTTTATGCCTAGATACACTTTATACAACACTGGCCCATGCAGTATTCAAATGAATTCTCATTTTCTGGATGGTTTGTGTTATATGATGTTAATGATAGAAAAACTGATTCTGTGGAGTATTTAACACAACTTAGAAGCTGTTTCTGCATTTCTTAAATGAATTTCTTCCCTTGGGAAAACAAAGAGCTGTTTATTTTTGCATTTGAAGCAAAGAAACAAAGAGTTTTATTTAATTTTACTTTAGCTAATGATTCTAAACTCAAAAGTTTACTGTTTGTTAATGATTCTACATTGGGATATTTTAGGAGATCAGAAAATATTATCTTTTCAGAGCATTGTTAAATTTAGATCAACCTTGTTTAGTTTAATTTTCTATGTAAAACTAAGGTTTGAGCTAGACTATCAACCTAGCAAGTCATGAAGGTAGATCTAAGGTACTATAGCAAACCATCATATTCTGATTACAACAGTCATATCTAGTTTTATGTCATGAGTTCAGTATAATCACAGAAAAGCAATTAACAGTTTAAAGAGTTCATCTTGGGTCTCAGAAAAATGATTGGAGGATATATTTTCTATAGTAGGTTAAAATTTAAGTACTTGGGTTTTGACTAGAGGAGATTCAGTATCAAGAATGCTTAGGCAGCAAATATCAGGATGTATTTTGGTAGGCATTCTGTTTTTAGTTTCAATAATGAAATTTAAATGTCCAGAAATTGTTATTTTAGGTAGAACATTCTCATGAAAATCCTAAACTTAGAATTGGATGTAACCTAGTGTATCAAGATTGTTTGGCTGTAAGTAATAGAATATCCAATTAAAAGAAGCTTAAAGAATAAGGACATTTATTGTCTCTTTATAAAATCAAGCCTGCAGCAGCTTTGGTTCATTTGAGGCTAAATGACCACCTCAAGGACCTATGCTCTTTTTTTAAAAAAATTTAGTTTATTGAAGTATAGTTGATTTATAATGTGTTAATTTCTACTGTACAGCAAAGTGATTCAGTTACAAACACACACATATTTATTCTTTTCCATATTCTTTTCCATTATGGTTTATCGCAGGATATTGAATATAGTTCCTTGTGTTACATAATAGGACCTTGTTGTTTATCCATCCTATATATAATAGTTTGCATCTGCTAATCCCAAATTCCCAATCCATCCCTCCCCCACCCCTTCCCCCTTGGCAACCACAAGTCTGTTCTCTATGTCTGAGTCTGTTTTCTATTCATTTGTGTTATATTTTAGATTTCACATGTAAGTGATATCATATGGTATGTGTCTTTCTCTTTCTGACTTACTTGATAATCTCTAGGTCCATCCATGTTGCTGCAAATGGCATTAATTCATTCTTTTTTATGGCTGAGTAATATTCCATTGCATACATACACCACATTTTCTTTATCCATTCATCTGTCGATGGACATTTAGGTTATTTCCATGGCTTGACTATTGTAAATAGTGTTGCTATGACATATGGGTACATGCATCTTTTTCAAGTTATAGTTTTGTCTGGGTTTATGCCTAGGATTTAACAGCTTTCTGATCATATATCCCTTTTCTGTTCAGGCTCCAATTTCACAATGTGTTTAATTTAGTATCTCTTTGGTCCTTTCCAATCTGTGATAGTATATCAGATTTTCCTTGTTGTGTTCTACGACTTTGATGCTTTTGATTAGTATGAGTCAGTTATTTTTAAAAATTTCTCCCAGAATGGGTTTCTCTGATGTTTTTCCTGCTCACACTGAGGTAATGCATTTTGGTTTTGTTCCCTAAATATTCAATACAACCAAAATGATTTCTTGTCATTCTCAGTGCATCTTATCTGGGGATAGATGATTACAATATGTCTTATTGCTAGTGGTGTTAACCTCAATTTCTCAGTTAAGTTATTGCTTGCAATTTTTTTTTATTATTATAAAGTTATGATTTTCCCCTTTGTAATTGGTAGATATCTGAGGAAAGATTCCTGGAGACTATATTAACATTGTTTCTCCTCAACTTTTGCCCATTGGTATTACAATTTATTGGTAGATTTTACTTGTAAAAATTTCTTGCTTTCATGTTTGTCCAATGGTTACTTTGTACTTTACTCATTCTTTTTGCACTTGTTAATTATAATAAACTATAATTCCTCTTTAAGGAAGAGCTGCTCCTCTCCCTGAGTTTATTTACATATTTGATTAGTTATGTATATCAGCAGAGACCCATAGACATTACTTTATTCTGTGGCTTATAATCTAATAGTATATTTTATTGTTCCAGCTGTTCCAGCTTTGGTCTTTGGTAGGAATTAGTTCCTTTATCTTTTTGACGCGTGCCCATTTTTTTGGGAGAATTTCCTTATTTTCTGGCTTACAAAGTGTTCTAGGATCATCTTGAATTTTTCCTGCCCCAAGCATTAATGGTTTTATGATTATAGATTGAGTTTTAGAAATTATAAAGGTGATTCTAAAATTTACATGGAATGCCACAGGGCTTCAAAGAGCCAACACAACATTGAAAAAAAAGCAAATTGGAGGATTTACACTATGAAGTATCAAAATTTGCTATAAAGCTATTATAAAACTATATAGAGTATGATCACACAGAATGACCAATAGAAGAGAATGAAGGAGACAGAAACAGACCCACACATATATAGTTACCTGTTGTATAACAAAGGTATCAGTATAATTTGGTGTGAAAACATATTTTTTAATAAATTGTGTTTGTCCTATAGGATATAAGTAATGAAGAAACACATCTTGACCCCTATCTCACGTCATAATCCAAGACTGATTATAGATCTAAATGTTCAAGGTAAAAACATAAAACATTTCGAGGGAAACATGGAAGAATATCTTTGTGACTCTCAGTTAAGCAAATATTTATGTTAACAGGACACAACTAATAGCATAAAAGTAACTATGAATGAGAAATTGGATTTCATTAATCCAATGAAAAAGTTAAAATGTCCTTTTTTAACTTAAAAAGTCCTTTTCATCAAAAGGCAGATTAAGGAAATGAACAGGCACGGCAAAGAGTGGGAAAAGATATTTTCAATTTCCATATCTAACAAGGATTTGTATCCATACTATATAAAATAAACTCCTACAAATCAGTAACAAAAGCCAAAAACACCCCCACACACTAAAACAAAGAAAGAAACATGATAGGATGTCACCAAGTTGGCAAAGTAGGCTGTCCAGCCTCTGTGCCCCAACAAAGATCCACAATTAACTCCGCACAAATGAAAATAGCCCTGGGAGAGCTCAGGAGCTTGCTGAAGAAGCTTCAACCCAGTGGAGCAAAAAACCTGAGAAGAACTGCATGAACAGGATAGGAAGAGCAGTTTCGTTTTGCTTGCTTCATTCCATCCCCCAGGCCAGAATTGCTCAGCACCGAGAGAGAACTCCCTCACTCAAAAGTGTTCCCCATTACTGGAAAAGCCAGAGCAAGGTGAAAGACCATCTTCCCCACCCTTTCAGGGCAACTGCATGAAGGAATCACTTTATAATAGTCTATAATAGTCTAATATAATAGCAATCTTGAGAAAGAACAAAGCTGGAGGCATCACTCTACCTGATTTTAAACCATGTTACAAAGCTATATTAAAACAATATGGTATTGGCATAAAAACAGACACATAGACCGAAGGGACAGAATTGAGAGCCCAGAAATAAACCCACACATATACAGTCAACCAATATTTGACAAGGAAGCCAAGAATACACAATGGGGAAAGATAGTTGTCCAAACACCTTTTATTGAAGAGACTGAAAATTGACATGCAGAAGAATGAAATTGGACACCTATCTTACATCATTCACAGAAATTAATAGAAAATGGATTAAGGACTTAAACATAAGATCTAAAACTATAAAACTCCTAGAAGAAAACATAGGGAAAGAGCTACTTTACGTTGGTCTTGGCAAGGATTATTTGGCTATGATACCAGAAGCATGAACAACAAAAGCAAAAATCAACAAGTGCTCAAAATCAAATACTGTATGATATCACTTATATGTAGAATCTAAAAGACCCAAAATCATAAGATAGTAAAATGGTGGTTACTAGGGGCTGGGGGTAGAGAAATGGAAGATGTGTTGTTTAAGGGTACAAACTTGCAACTAGTAGATAAATAAGTCCTGGAGATGTAATGCACAGTATAGTGAATCTAGACAACAATACTGTGTTCTAATCATCAAACTTGGTAGTACTCTAGATCTTAATTATTCCCACTATAAAAGAGAAATAATTGTGACATGATAGAGATGCTAATTATGACTACAATGGCAATCATATTACAATATACAAATGTATCAAACCAACATGTTGTTTACCTTAAATTTACACAATGTTATATGTTAAATATATTTCAATAAAATGGTGGCACTACATCCAAGTAAAAAGTTACTGCATGCAAAAGAAATAATCTACAAAATGAAAACACAGCCTATGGATTGGGAGAAAATACTTGTAAACTATATATCTGACAAGGAATTAATATTAAAATTATAAAAGGAACTCATGCAACTGAATAGCAAAAAAAAACCCACCCAAATAATCATATTAAAAATGGGCAAATAATCTGAATAGACATTTTTTCAAAGACAACATAAAAATGGCCAACAAGTACATCACAGGAGTAACAAGTAATTATCAGGGAAATGCAGATCAAAACCACAATGAGAAATCACCTCACATGTTAGAATGGCTATCATCAGAAAGACAAGAGGTAACAAATGTCAGTGAGGATGTGGAGAAAAGGCAACCCTCATGCACTGTTGGTGGGAAATGCAAATTGGTACAACCACTATAGAAAACAGTGGAGGTACCTCAAAAATTAAAAATACAACTACAATATGATCAAGCAATCCCATATCTGAGTATTTATCTGAAGGAAATGAAATCACAATGTCTTAGTGATATATGCACCCCCATGTTTATTACACCATTATTTACGATAGTCAGGACATGGAATCAACCTAAATGTCCATTGACTGATGAAAGTGTAAAGACAATATGATACAGACACACACACACACACACACACACACACACACACACACACAATATTATTCAGCCATAAAAAGAAGTAGATCTTGCTATTATGACAACATGGATGAACTTTATGAACTTTGAGGGCAGTATACTGAGTGAAATAAGTCAGAGAAAGACAAGTACTATGTGCTATCACTTATATGTGGAAACTAAAAAAACCAAACTCGCAGAAACTGAGTGTAGATTGGTGATTGCCAGGGCCTGGTGAGGGGGTGGGGGAAGTGGGGAGATGCTGGTCAAAAAGTACAAACTTCCATGTATAAGATGAATGAGCTCCAGGGATGTAATATACATCATGGTGGCTATAGTTAACACTATTATATTGTATACTTGAAAGTTCCTAAGAGAGTAGATCTTAAGTGTTCTTGCCACAGCAACAACAACAACAAAGTGGTAATTATGTGAGGTGAAGATTATTAACTAATCTTTTTGTGGTAATCATTTCATAATATATACATGTATCAAATCATCACACTATACAGGGGTAGAGCATTTGCATCATATTGTATACTTTAAACATACACAGTGTTACATGTCAATTATATCTCAATAAAGCTGGAAAAAAGAGATAAAACTCAAGCACTTTGCAGAAGGGGATATCTAAATGTTCAATAAATATATGAAAAGGTATTCAATATTATTAGTTGTCATGCAATTGCAAATTAAAGCCGCAAGATACCAACAAACCCTCATCTGAATGGCTAAAAGGAAAAGGACTTGATAAATACCAAGTGTGGCAAGGGTGCAGAGCAACTGAATGCTCAGATACTGCTGGCAAGTGTATAAATTGGTTCAGTCCCATTGGAAATATGTTTGGCAGTGACTACTAAAACTACACATATGTATATGCTGTGACCCAGCAATTTTCTTCCCAGGCATATAATCAAACAAAGTGGCTGCCTGTGTACCAAAACACTTGTACATGCGTCTTCTGCAGATGTACACATAATAACTTAAGTCTGGAAACAACCTGTTAGCGTATCAACAGTGGAAAGGATAAATACATTTTACTATATTTATGTATTTTATAATTGATGACAGGCCACAATATTCATTTCCCAGACATAATGAGTGACAGAGGTGTGATGCAAAAGAACACATGTTGATGATTCCATTTATGTGAATTTCAAGACAATGCAGGATTAATCTACGGTCCTAGATTAGAGGTCAGAAGATGTAAACTTTGGGAGAGTATTGACTCGTTGAAACACTAGAGTAGTTTTATAGGATGCTGGAATTCTCTATCCTGATTTGTATTACACACACACACACACACACACACACACACACACAGAGTCTGCTATTGGGAGAGAGGGGGCTAAGTGTGAAGTTTTCTACCCTCTTTGAATTCCTTGCTAATTATATTTTAATGTCGATAATTAGTAATATTATAGCTCATTTTTTACCTCAAGCAGAATGACATGGCTAAATCTATGTCTCAGAAAGATAATTCTGGATGCCTTGCAAAGGATGGATGGCAATAAGTTAATGCCAGAGGCAAGGTGACCAGTTAAAATCTTCTTGGAAAATCCTCCTTTAAATTGGCTTAACATCTACCTGACTGTGACTTTCAACAATAAGGTCCTTGATTGGGGAACCTCTATGGCATACACTTGTATTGTATTTTGCTGCAATGGCAATGCTATACCTTCAGTCTAACTCTCTCCTGACACTGCACCCCATCAATATTGCTTGAATGTGTTAAACCTGAGTTCCAGCATCTCCAGCTTATTAGAGCTTCATTCATTTCCTTTTTTTAGTACACTATTCAGAAAGTCTTTGAAGTGGGAGTGGCTCCAGAAAGGAAAGACTTCTAGTGCATGGAGATGATGCTCCAGTGAAAGCATTTGTGAAAATGATTGTTTTTAGCCAGAAGGCAGACATTTTAAGTTTTTTGTGAGGGGTGTGGGTTGCATGCAGCCCATTTGGGAGTTCGGCTCTTGCAGAGTTATCACTGTATTGAATCCATCTCAGTGTGTGTTCCCTTTTTCATCCCTTTTACAAAGTCTTCTCTTTACACGCTTCTCTTGTTTTCTTCTTCAGTGTCATCATTGACCACAGTTCTGAAACTCAATAAATATAGCCCTGTATAAAGGACTGTATGCAATTCAAACATTATAGATCTCTATAAAACAAAAAACTTGAGGACCCTCTTCTCACCCCAGCTCTGACAATCCCACTCCCTAGCATTCACTAATTTTAGTAGTTTTTTAAAAAATATAAATATCTAAAAGAAGCAGACTCACAGATACCAAAAACAAATTAGTGGTCACTGGTGGGGAGGGGGATTATGGGGGGGGATTGGGAGGTACAAACTTGGATGTAACATAGGATCAAGGATGTATCGTACAACACAGGGAATATAGCCAACATTTTGTATTAATTGTAAATGGAAGGTAACCTTTAAATCATGTATAAAAATAGAAAATTAAAAAATATATAAATGTATCATACTATAAACATCTATCTACAACTTTTTCCTTTTACTTAAAATATATGATGATTGTATTTCCATAGTATTACATATAGATTTCTCTTTTGATTGCCCAATATTCCTTTAGATGGCTGTGCCATAAATTATTTAACCAGGTTCCTATAGATGGACGATTAAAATTCCCAGTTTTCCATTATTGCAACCAATATTGCTGAGAGCATATAACAGTGAACACATATTAATATAACTAGAGTACAAATAGCTAGAAATTTTATTGCTAATTCAAGAAGTATATGCATTTTTAAAAAGTAATAGAAAATATATATTGATCTCTGCTCCTGGTTCCTGGCACAGAGATCCTAAACCTCTTGAAATTTCCTGGGTGTTAGGAGTGTCTTTTATTCTAATGAGGTAAGTCTTGGTGGGCTCCTGGATGGGCGCTGGTCATCAGAAAGATCAAGCCATAATTCAAAGCTTGAAATTTTCAGCCCCATCCCCCATTCCCCAGAGAAGAGAGAGAAGACGGAAATGTAGTTAATAATTGATCATGCCTGCATGATGAAGCTTCCATGAAATCCCAATAGCATGGGGTTTGGGGAGCTTCTGGATTGGCAAACAGATGGAGGTACTGGGAGAGTGGCAGCCCAGCGAGGTCATGGAAGCTCTGTGCCCCTTCCCACACCTGGCCCTATGCTTCTCTTCCATATGGCTGTTTCTGAGTTATATATATATATATATATTTTAAAATAAATTTATTTATTTATTGGCTGTGTTGGGTCTTCGTTGCTGCATGTGGGCTTTCTCTAGTTGTGGCGAGCGAGGGCTACTCTTTGTTGTGTTGCACGGGCTTCTCATTGCTGTGGCTTCTCTTGTTGCGGAGCACGGGCTCTAGGTGCATGGGCTTCAGTAGTTGCAGCACATGGGCTCAGTAGTTGTGGCTCATGGGCTCTAAAGCGCAGGCTCAACAGTTGTGGCACATGGGCTTATTTGCTCCGCGGCATGTGGGATCTTCCTGGACCAGGGATTGAACCTGTGTCTCCTGCATTGGCAGGCAGATTCTTAACCACTGCGCCACCTAGGAAGCCCTGAGTTATATATTTTTATAATAAACTGGTAACCTAGTAAGTAAACTTTTCCTGAGTTCTGAGAGCCACTCTAGCAAATTAATCAGACTTGAGGAAGAAGTCATTGGAAACTTTGATTTATATAGCCATTGATGGGAAGCACAGGTAACAATCCAGACTTGTGATGGGCTTCTGAAGTGAGGGTGGGGGGAGTCTTGTGGGACTGAGCCTTAACCTGTAGGATCTGACACTAACTCCAGCTAGGTGGTGTAGGAATTGAGTTAAATTGTAGGTTACCCAGCTGGTGTTGCTGAATTGCTTGGTGTGTGGGAAACTCCACACATATGGTGTCAGGAGTGAAGTGTAGTAGCATAGTTTGAGAGCAAAGGAAACACACAGGAGGAATGTTTTTCCTTTACAGCATTTTTTAAACTTAAAATATTCCTTGTTAGGTTTTGGGCATGTGCATTTAAAAGTTTTATATTTCCAAATTAACCTTTTAAAACATCGTATGATTTTACATTCCCATCCATTGTATAACCGACTTCCTAGTTCCCCAGAGCATTAATCAATACTCATATCAAAAGTTGTACCTGCCTCTCTGATAGATAAAACATGATACCTAACATTAATATTGCATTTCTTATTGGATTTGCTTTAATCATAGGGTTGTAATTAAATTATTAGATCCTCTATTCTTTCTTGGTTCACTAACTTTTTGAGATTTCCTTTCCAAGTGTCTTCAGTAGATGCTGACCATGTGAGATTTCCATTTTTTCATTATTACAAATCCTTAGAATGATGAAGTTTTTGATATCCTTCAAATCACTGTAATTGGCTAGTCCAAACTGAGTTGTGATTTTTTTTCTTTATGTTGTGTATTGTAGCACAGGGTTGATTGTTCATCCAGCATCCACTACCCTCTTTGTTGTAATCACCCTGCAGTGGAGGCATGAATCCTCACCCATTCTTCGCAATGTCAAGGTTGATAATGCCTCTTGGGAAGGATATGAGGAGATTTAATTAATGACATAATGAGGTTTTCTGGGGGGAGCTGGGTGGTTCCAAAACAGGTCAGAAAATAGCTTGAGAGAGCTAGGAGGGGCAACTGGCTTTTGTTTTTATTATAGTTAGGAGGTGGTGCTGGGGTGAGGATTCTCACAAGTGGACTGGACTTGAGAGGTTTGAACTTTCTGCTGATGATAAAAGAGCACATAGGCTTTCTTATCTATTTGACCAGTTGTGGTACAAGAGGAGAAGAAAGAGGGGTGGAGCTTGACGCTTATCAGCAAACATGAAAAAATGGAGTCAGAATCTTTATTACATCCTTTCTAAATATTCTGATAATTGTAGAGCTATCCATCCCTCCTGTGGATTGTAATTCTTTCTTTTTTAATTTTATTAGAGTATAGTTGCTTTACAATGTTGTGTTAGTTTCTACTGTACAGCAAAATGAATCAGCTATATGTATACATATACCCACTCTTTTTGGGGTCTCCTCATTTAGGTCACCACAGAGCATTGGATTTTAGTTCTTGTCCCTTACAGGAAGCTGATCCCACCCCCAGCCCCAGAAGTGGGCCTGATCAATATAAAGCAACCCCATTTCTTTGCCACTTTAGAAGTCAGGCATATGTTAATCAGCATGTAGAATGCCCCTGGCCATAGGGAATTTGCATGTGGCTAAATTTTAACCTATAAGATGCAAAGGGAGGTTTTTTTATTTTTTTAACTTCTTATTTTTTTATTTTTTACAAAAAGCTGCATTTATTTAGTGTACAATTTGGTATCCCAGTCTCCCAATTCATTTCCCCCCAACCCTCCCCGCTTTCCCCTTTGGTGTCCATATGTTTGTTCTCTACATCTGTGTCTCTATTTCTGCCTTGCAAACCAGTTGATCTGTACCATTTTTCTATTGTCCACATATATGTGTTAATATACAATGTTTGTTTTTCTCTTTCTGACTCACTTCACTCGGTATGACAGTCTCTAGGTCCATCCATGTCTCTAAAAATGTCCCAGTTTCATTGCTTTTTACAGCTGAGTAATATTCCCTTGCATACATGTACCACATCTTCTTTATCCATTCATCTGTGGATGGACATTTAGGTTGATTCCATGTCCTGGCTATTGTAAATAGTGCTGCAGTGAACATTGGAGTGCATGTGTCTTTTTGAATGATGGTGTTCTCTGGGTATATGCCCAGTAGTGGGATTGCTGGGTCATATGGTAGTTCTACTTTTAGTTTTGCAAGGAACCTCCATACTGTTTTCCATAGTGGCTGTATGAATTTACATTCCCACCAGCAATGTAGGAGCATTCCTTTTTCTCCACACGCTCTCCAGCATTTACTGTTTGTAGATTTTCTGATGATGCCCATTATGACCGGTGTGAGGTGATACCTCATTGTAGTTTTGATTTGCATTTCTCTAATAATAGTGATGAGGAGCAGCTTTTCATGTGCCTCTTGGCCATCTGTATGTCTTCTTTGGAGAAATGCCTATGTAGGTCTTCTGCCCATTGTTTGATTGGATTGCTTGTTTTTTTGATATTGAGCTGGATAAAGTGTTTATATATTTTGGAGATTAGTCCTTTGTCTGTTGATTCATTTGCAAATATTTTTTCCCATTCTGAGGGTTGTCTTTCATCTTGCTTATAGTTTCCTTTGCTGTGCAGAAGCTTTGAAGTTTCATTAGGTCCCACTTATTTATTTTTGTTTTTATTTCCATTATTCTAGGGGGTGGATCAAAAAAGATCTTGCTGTTATTTACGTCGAAGAGTGTTCTTCCTATGTTTTCCTCTAGGAGTTTTACAGTGTCTGGCCTTAAATTTAGGTCTTTAATCCATTTTGAGTTTATTTTTGTGTATGGTGTTAGGAAGTGTTCTAATTTCATTCTTTTACATGTAGCTGTCCAGTTTTGCCAGCACCACTTATTGAAGAGGTTGCCTTTTCTCCATTGTCTATCCTTGCCTCCTTTGTCATAGATTAGTTGACCGTAGTTTATCTCTGGGCTTTCTATCCTGTTCCATTGATCTATATTTTTGTTTTTGTGCCAGTACCATACTGTCTTGATCACTGTAGCCTTGTAGTATAGCCTGAAGTCGGGAAGCCTGATTCCACCAACTCCGTCTTTCCTTCTCAAGATTGCTTTGGCTATTCAGGGTCATTTGCGTTGCCATACAAATCGTAAGATTTCTTGTTCTCCTTCTGTGAAAAATGCCATTGGTAATTTGATCGGGATTGCATTGAATCTGTAAATTGCTTTCGTTAATATAGTCATTTTCACAATGTTGATTCTTCCAATATAAGAACATGGTATGTCCCTCCATCTGTTTGTGTCTTCTTTGATTTCTTTCATGAGTGTCTTATAGTTTTCTGAGTACAGGTCTTTTACCTCCTTGGTTAGGTTTATTCCTAGGTATTTTATTCTTTTTGTTGCAGTGGTAAATGGGAGTGTTTCCTTAATTTCTCCTTCTGATCTTTCATTGTTGGTGTATAGAAATGCAAGAGATTTCTGTGTGTTAATTTTGTATCCTGCAACTTTACCAAATTCATTGATTAGCTCGAGTAGTTTTCTGGTGACATCTTTAGGATTTTCTATGTATAGTATCATGTCATCTGCAAACAGTGACAGTTTTACTTCTTTTCCAATTTGGATTCCTTTTATTTCTTTATCTTCTCTGATTGCTGTGGCAAGGACTTCCAAATCTATGTTGAATAGTAGTGGTGAGAGTGGACATCCTTGTCTTGTTCCTGATCTTAGAGGGAATGCTTCCAGTTTTTCACCATTGAGAAGGATGTTTGCTGTGGGTTTGTCCTATATGGCCTTTATTATGTTGAGGTAGGTTCCCTCTATGCCCACCTTCTGGAGAGTTTTTATCATAAATGGGTGTTGAATTTTGTCAAAAGCTTTTTCTGCATCTATTGAGATGATCATGTGGTTTTTATCCTTCAGTTTGTTAATATGGTGTATCACCTTGATTAATTTGCGTATATTGAAGAATCCTTGCATTCCAGGGATAAATCCCACTTGGTCATGGTGTATGATCCTTTTAATGTGCTGTCGGATTCTGTTGGCTAGTATTTTGTTGAGGATTTTTGCATCTAAATTCATCAGTGATATTGGTCTGTAGTTTTCTTTTTTTGTAGTATCTTTGTCTGGTTTTGGTATCAGGGTGATGGTGGCTTCATAAAATGAGTTTGGGAGTGTTCCTTCCTCTGCGATTTCATACATTGCTGAATTTCATTTCCCAGTATTCTTTTAAAGAATGTTTACATCTATATATATATATATTTTATAAATTTATTTACTTATTTATTTATTATTTTATTGGCTGTGTTGGGTCTTTTTTTTGCTCTGCGCGGGCTTTCTTCTTAGTTGCGGAGAGTGAGGGCGACTCTTCATTGCAGTGCATGGGCTCCTCAGTGCCGTGGCTTCTCTTTTTGCACAGCACGGGCTCTAGGCGCGTGGGCTTCAGTAGTTGCAGCACATGGGCTCAATAGTTGTGGCACATGGGCTTAGTTGCTCTGCGGCATGTGGGATCTTCCTAGAGCAGGGATCAAACCCGTGTCCCCTGCGTTGCCAGGTGAATTCTCAACCACTGTGCCACCTAGGAAGCCCTACATCTATATTTTTAAGAGATAAAGGTTAGTATTTTTTTTTTCTTGTCATGTCTTCATCTGGTTTTGGTATCAGGATAATACCCTGATACATAGAATAAGTTGAGAAGTATTCCATCTCCTATTTTTTGGAGAAGTTGTGAAGAATTGGTATTAATTCTTTATATGTTTGGTAGAAATTACCAGTAGAGGTGTCTGGGCCTGGGCTTTTCTTTGTGGGAAGATTTGAAATTATGCATCCAATTTCTTTAGTTGTCATATTCAGATTTTGATTTCTTCTTGTATATGTTTTGGTCATTTTTATCTTTCAAGGAATTTGTCTGCTTCATCTAACTTATAGGCATACATTAGTTCTTTATATTACCTTATAATTCATTTTTATTTCTTTAAGTTCTATAGTGATGTCTCCTCTTTTATTCCTGATTTTAACATGTTGAGTCTTCTATCTTTTTTTTTTGCTTTGTTCGTCTAGCTAAAGTTTTGTCAATTTGTTGATCTTTTCAAAGAATCAACTTTAGGTTTCATTGATTTTCTCTACTGTTTTTCTGTTATCTACTTTATTTCCATTCTAATCTTTATTATTTCCTTACTTCTGATTGAATTGTATTTACTTTGCTCTTATTTTTCTAGTTTCCTAATGTGGAAATTTAGGGTATTGATTTGAGATTATTCTTGTTTTTTAAGATAGGCATTTGCAGATTTAAATTTCTCTTTAAACGTGGCTCTAGCTGCATCCTTTTAATTAGGTATATTGTTTTCACTTACATTCATTATCAATTAGACAAGACAAAGAAATGTCTTCCAAGTCAGAAAGGAAGAATTAAAACTGTCTTTACCTGCAGACAACATAATCTTACATATAGAAAACCCTTAAGACTTCACCAAGAAACTATTAGAACTAATAAATGAATCCAGTAAAGTTACAGGAAACAAAATCAACATGCAGAAGTTAGTTTCATTTCTATACACTAACAAAGAACTATCTGAAAGAGAAATGAGGAAAATCACATTTATAAGAGCATCTAACAATAAAATACTTAAGAATAAATTTAACAAAGGAGGTGAAAACTCTGTACTCCTAAAGTTATAACACATTGATGAAAGAAATTGATGAAGAGACAAGTAAATGGAAAAATATCCTATGCCCATACATCAGAATAATAATATTATTATTAATAAAATGTTCACACTATCCAAAGACATCTATAGATTCAGTGCAATCCCTATCAAAATTCCAATGACATTTTTCACAGAAATATGAAGTTGTGTGGAACCACAATTGCCCCCAAATAGCCAAAACAATCAGAAGAAAGAACAACACAGCTGAGGGCATTACACTTTCTGTTTCGAACTATATTACAAACCTATGGTAATAAAAACAGAATGATAGTGGCATAAAAATGCACACTCAGAACAATCAGAAGCAATCAAGAGTCCAGAAGTAAACCCACACAAATATCAACTAATGAGCAAGCCAAGAATACTCAGTGGGGAAATTATATTCATATGGAAAGGATGAAATTGGACTTGTATCTTACACAAGTCACAAAAATTAACTCTAAATGGATTAAAGACTTACATGAAGACCTGAGACCATAAAACTCGTGGAAGAAAACATAAGAAAAGGCTGCTTGGCATTGGCCTTGGCAATGATTTTTTTGATATGACACCAAAACCGCAAGCAACAAAAGCAATAAACACTAAGTGGGACTACATCAAACTATAAAAAGCTTCTTCACAGCAAAGGAAACAATCAATAAATTGAAAGGGCAACATATGAATGGCAGAAAATATCTATAAGCCACATATCTGAGAAGGGGTTAATATCCTAATTATATGAGGAACCCATAGAATTCAATAGCAATGAGACAATCTGATTTTAAAATGGGCAAAAGCTTGAATAGACGTTTTTCCAAACAAAACATACTAATGGCTAGCAGGTGTCTTAAAAGGTACTCAACATCACTAATCACAGGGAAATGTAAATCAAAGCCATAATGAGATAACACCTCACAATTAGATTGGCTATCATCCAAAAGCCAAGAGATAACAAGTGTTATTGAGGATGAGGGAAAAAAGCAAATCACTGTACACTGCTCGTAGGGATGTAAATTGTTACAGTTACTACGAAAAGCAGTATGAAGTATGAAGTTTCTTCAAAAAATTAAAAATATAATTACTGTATGATCCAGAAATCCCACTTCTGTGTATATATTGGAAGGAAAAGAAATCACTATCTTGAAGGGGTATTTTCCGTCCTATGTTCGTTGCAGCATTAATCATAGCCAAGAAATGGAAACTACCCAAGTGTCTGTCAGTGGATAGATACATGCATAAAGAAAATGTTGTGTGTATATATATATTGAGTGGAATATTATTCAGTCAGAAAAGAAGGAAGCCCTGACATTTGCTATAACATGAATAAAACTTGAGAGCATTTATGCTAAATGAAATAAGCCTAACAGAGGAAAACAAATACTGTATGATCCACTTATATGTGGAATGTTAAAAAGCTGAACTCGGAGAAACAGCATATTGGTGGTTTCCAGGAGCTGGGGGTGGGGGAAATGGGGATATATTGGTCAAATGGTGTACACTTTCAGTTACATAGTGAATAAATTCTGGGGATCTAATGTACAGCATGGTGATTACAGTTAACAATACTGTGTTGTATACTTGAAATTTGCTGAGAGTGGATCTTAAATTTTCTCAGCAGACACACACAAAATGGTTACTTTGTGAGATAATGGATGTGTTAACTAACCTTACTTTGGTAATCATTTTGCAATATATAAGTATACCAAATCATGAAGTTGTATACCTTAAACTTACATAATGCTATATGTCAATTATATCTCAACATAGCTGTAAAAAATCATAAAGTTGCCCCTCTTTTAGGGGCTGGATGTCTCCAGTCTTTGAGCCTTTCTCTAACTCCAGAACGGTTCTTCTTTCTTTTTCTGTTTCTCTTGTTCTCCCTTAAAATTCTAGCTGATCTACCCTTTCATTTGTTGGTCACCACCTAGATCTCCATTGTTTTTCATAATTCCGTTATCTATGAACTTTCCTATATTCTATTCCAAATGAAGTCAGTTTGCTTAGGAAGAGCGATGGATATGTCTGTTCTCATGTCCTGCTTCTCTTCCTGAGCAGAGCCTCTGTGCCACTGTACCAGAGATAGGGGCAAAGACAGTGACTTTCTTCTCCTAGAGTGCCCTCTTGGTCTTTGAATATGGGAACTGGGCTGTGATGGTTAGCCCCTGGTCTTTTCACCTTGCCCTTCTGGCGTGGAACCTTCACCCTATGAGGAAAATGTAGCTGGGGCTTTTGGGTCCAAGTACACTTGGCCTACCTCACCTTGGGTAAAGCTTGTATGTAAATGGAGGTTAGTTAGGTGAAGGGAGCCCCAATACTTTCAGCTGCACCAGTCAGAAATAGAACTTCTGCAACACAGAGCTGTTGGTGAATGAGAGATTCTGGTAGTCTGACCCCTTCCATGGTGTACCTATTTCAAGGTGCCATCAATTGTAATGTTTTAAAATTGTAAGGTGATTTAATACTGGATCCTTAGAAAAGAGAAACTGTCATATTAAATTTTTGTTTCAGAAACTAAAATATATGGCCCCAAATCAAGTAAATAGGAAATTGTGAATAATGGTACCTATATTGTGAAAATAGGGCTCCACATGGCTATTGACTGCATAACTTAGGCAGAATTTCTGTGTCTGGAAATAATTTGGAATTAAATAACTCTGTAATACATGTATTCCATCTCACAAAGAAATGGTTGCATCTTTGTATTGTAGCTGTTAAGACATCTCTGAGTTGCTCACAGTTTTCATGTCTCTGCTTTCAGAGAATCGCACAGAATGTAAAATATGTCAATCTCTTACAAAACACCCTACAAAATCTCTTCCATCTACTGTCTGGAAAAAGATTTCACCCTAATCTTTCCCCTCCCCTCAGGCAGACAGCTCTTTTGTGCTCAGTTTTTATAATTTTAGGGGTTTTGCCATTTTTACCACCCCTGGCTGTGTCTCATGATGAGAGAACAGAAACTTCTAGATGAACTCCCCTGGCAAATGTCCGCAGTATTATATGAATCAACAAATGCTGCTGTAGCACTCACTACTTTATAGGCACTTACTGAATCCTCCTAACAACTCGGGGAGTACAAATCGAGGCATTATTGTTCTTATCCACATTTTATAAAAGATGCTAACTAGTTAGCTATAGGATGCACAGCTGACAAGTGTCAAAGCTGGACTGTGAACTGGTGAAATCTGGCTTTAGGCTCCACTCTTTTAACTACTGCAATCTATGAGGAAAAGTGAAGCCAAGCGAGGTGGAGTGAATTGGCCGAAGCTTTCTAAGGGAAGCAGAATTTCACTTCTGTTCTCTTGACTCCTTGTCCGGTGTTTCCACAGCTTCCCCCAATCTCCCCCACCCCCCACCATTAGTTTTTTTCCTCACTGTAAGGGGCCGTAGAAGAGGTTGGAATCCTTTCTGGATGGCCTCCAATGGAAATCTACTTAACAGTAAAGAGCCAGAGGGAAGCTTCTGTGTATTGGTTCCCAGGGTCTTAAGCTTTATCTTTCCTGCCACTACGGCTACTGCTTCCATTCCAGCTGGCTCCTCCACCCCCTTAGATGGCTGCCTTCATTCACCTAGCCACTGAAGAATCACAGCTGTGCCCCCTTTTCATAATCCCCAAAGCTCCCAAACCAATATTCACTTGAACGAGCTTCTATCACTCTGTACGCATACACACCAGAAGCCATTCCTGGGTGAGATGAATGAAATCGTTCTTTGTTGCTATGACAAGTTCACAGGCAGCCAAGATTTCCCTATCCCATTTAGAAACAGAGGCAGGAAGTTACGAACATCTATATAAGTACTGAAAATTAACTGATTCCACGAGAGATGCCCTTGAGGTACCCAGGCCTCCAGCCAACTTAATTCCTATTGGCCCCTCTCAGCCTCAGTACCTTAGACTTTTTGGCAAAGCTGCTTGCTCAGCTGTAAGACCTCATGCTGTGACAAAGATAACTGACTGTATAAATTAGAAGTGGGACCTCTAGCAGGCACAATGAGCGCTAAATAATCCCACAATCTAAGGGAATGTTTCACACCTATCTTGCCAAAGTGGGTAGTGTCAATGAATGGAGGTACTCTTTAACAGTCAAAATCCCTATTTCTGTATTACCATATTATACTTTTCTTTCTTTCTTTTTTTTTTTTGCCTTTCCACTAACTTAATATATGGACTCATTGAAAGCAAACAAGAAGTAAATAATGAAACTTCATTGTTACTTATGTTTGCATCCGGTTTTGAATTTTTACTATATGTTTAAACAGGTGTTTTTATTTTTTTAAATGTTTATTGGAGTATAGTTGATCTACAGTGTTGTGTTAGTTTCAGGTGTACAGCAAAGTGCATCAGTTATACATATACATATATCCATTTTTTTTGGATTCTTTTCCCATATAGGCCATTACAAAGTATTGAGTAGAATTCCCTGTGCTATTCAGTAGGTCCTTATTAGTATTATACTTATTTTTTGTTCTCAAAAGGGTTATTTCCTTCTTGAATATTTCCCAGAAGAAAATGTGGAGCCAGTAAATATGGCAACCCTCCAGATTTCATTTCAGCGAAATTCATATTACAGCATTTTGTCCTATAAAACTATCAAATCTTAGATTAGGCTCATCCTCAAAAATTGTCGCTTCCTTGAACATCTGGCTAGAGAGTTCACTGTGACTTTGTTTTAATCTACTGTACCCTGACTATACTGCTTTCAAGGCATTTTACACATATATAAATGTAAACTATAACAAAAATATTTGGGTTCATTTTCTGGCTATGAAATGTGAAGAAAAGTAGTTTTACTAAATTTAAAAAATGTATTTAATAATTTTAAAATAATTTAATTAAAATTAAATATATATTTGTAATTTAATTTTTGAAACTAATTTTCTTCACATTTCACAGCCAGAAATTGAACCAATTATTAATTTCGAGTGTTATTAATGGAGTTTGATTAGAATTAGCTTTCTCTGAGCAACCAGTTGAGGAAGGAAAACATTCAGGTTTCCAATTTGTCCTTTCATCTGAATTAGTCAAGACTGTATAAACATTATAGTCTATATCCCCCCAAGTGTTTAAAAATAAAATAGAAGCCTAAAACATGTACAGAATTAATAATTCAGCAATGGTCAATCTGTTGCAAATATTCTCACTAAGGAGAGAAACTTTACCCATGTTAGAGCCACTCAGATAGTTTGACCAGCTATGTTCCAGAACTCTGTGAAAGAAGCAGAAAGCCATTGAAAAAGAGTTGTCATGTAAATAATAGTTACTCCTCAAAATGTGTGTAGAACTTTCTAGTTTCCAAATATTTTCATGTCTCATTTGATCCTCACAAAAACCAAAACAGAAAATTTTACTTTTAGCAACATGACTTTGAGGAATTCTGAGAGCTAGTCACACGGACACATTACAATAGAACAAGTCTACCGACTACTAATTCCATCCATCTCTTCAAGGGCAGTACTGTGTATCCCCAGTACCTACCACAGGGTGCAGCAAATATTTTGCATTTGGTAAGTGTTTGCTGAGTGAGTGAATCAAAGACCTGTCCTTATATGGAAGCCCCATGGTTGGTTTGCCTTCTCTGTTCAGCACCTACGTGGGGATTTGTGGGTGAATATAACTCGTTGATGGAGGCCATGTACTTAGTGTATAGTAAGGTTGAAAAATAGTGGCCATTGTGAAAAAAAAGTCAGTAATTGCTTTATGTCTATATCCCTGAGCTCTTCACCCTAACCAGTTGTGGTCACTGAGCATCCTGCAAGTGCCCAGGCTGAGCTTTTTCAGGGTCATTGTGTCATCACTTTGTAGAGAGTTCAGGTGAAAATCTTCAAACTTTATTGCTAAGAGAATGGTTCTGACATGGTCTGTATCTTGCGTTCGGCTTTCTAAATTAGTCTTGCTCCTTGTGATGTGGCTGATTTTCCCTGGGATGGCCATTGCTTACTTCAGCCTCCTTAGCGATGACAGTGTTCCTGGCCTTAGCCTGGGACAACAAGGACTGACTCAGCAGTTTTCTGCTATCTCACCTGAATACTCTGGGTTGTGGTTTACATAGTAACTGATTTCTCTCTTCAAGAGTAACATTTTAAAGCCTCATTCTAAAGGAGGAGGTTTTCCTGCTTGGTGAAGAAACTTAAAATAGATCATTTGTGAGGCAGCGGGAAGCTTCCTGGGAAGCCTTACTAAGCATTTTCCAGGTGTGACCATCACAGAGGTGCGCTGCTCAGATCTCCCTTCAAGAGAACTTGCTGCGAGGCTCAGAGTAGCCTTCAGCCTCTAACTGCTGTCTTTGGATTCACCATGGTACTTTCTTCAAGGCTATACTTTCCCCAGGGACTCCTCCAGTTAAGGACTGATAACAACAGGGGTGCCAGAGCCAGAGCATCTTTGTCAGATGTGGGCCTCCTCTAATGAGCAACCTTTGCCTGGAACCTTCACATTGGTCAGGTTGAGAATTTCTCAGTACTGTGTTGTGGTCAGAAAACTGTCTGTCTAAAGGCTTTTCCTATTTATTCCTGCCCCTTCCCCCTTATTAGTACATTTCTTGCATGTTTAATCTCATCCCTTTATCTACTTCTCAAAGGACCCAGATTGACATGGGACAGGGGGCAGGAGTGGTCTGAGAAAAAAGGCGGTAAGGTGGGTTTTGAGCCTGGCTTACTCATTGCCTGGCTGGCAAGATCAGTGCCTTTTTCAGTGAAACATGAGGTAAGGATAAGCCTTAGCACAACATGATAGCCCAGTGACTGAAGATTTCGTCAGTGATGACATCAGAGAATGTACTGGTAGAGAGGAATGCACTAGCTAGAGTGAAGATTCAGGCATTTGAAAGATTTGGTAGTGTTACTGAGTCTAAGCTCGCTCTGCTTGCTGCACAACATACCAATGAATCAGAGAAGAGGTGTTGAGCCAAGGAATACAAATTTATTTGGAAAGCCGGCAGACCCAGAAGATGGCAGACTAGTGTCTCTGAAAAACCATCTTCTTGGGGTCTGGATGCCAGTTTCTTTTATAGAATCAGAGAGGGTGAGGTGGTGAGGAAGTAAAGTAAACAGGCAGAATAGAGAAGGAGAGGTGGCCACAAAGTAAAGTAAATGGGCTTTTACTTTACTTACAAAACATCTTCAGGAATGACCAGCCTCCATGAAGGGATGTTTTAATTTCTTCTTTCTTACAGCCATTCACAGGAGGGCAGGGTCAGATTGTCTCCCTGTGAGCTGAACAGAGGCACTTTAGTTTAACATTCAGGCAGAGGTACAGCATTACCTGAGGCAGGCCATCATGTGTCATTATAATATCAAAAGCAGTTAAAAGCAAAGGTTAAAGCCAAAGAAACAGATCCAACATGGGAGTCCGATTTAGCTCTTCCCTGTTACAGTAGGGGTGTGTGTGAGAGGGTGGGGGTGGGGTGCAGTGCCGACAAGAACAGTAGAATTGACTATGTATCATTAAATTGTGTCATCACTCGCGACTGAAAAAAATTCACAACCAAAAAGTTGAGAGTTATGGTTTATTTATTTATTTATTTATTAGCTTTTTGGGGTACACCGAGTTCAATCATCTGTTTTTATACACATATCCCCGTATTCCCTCCCTTCCTTGACTCCCCCACCTCGAGTCCCCCCCACCCTCCTTGCCCCAGTCCTCTAAGGCATCTTCCATCCTCGAGTTGGACTGCCTTTGTTATACAACTTCCCACTGACTATCTGTTTTACAGTCGGTAGTATATATATGTCTGTGCTACTCTCTCGCTTCGTCTCAGCTTCCCCTTCACCCCCCGCCCCCTCCCAAACCTCGAGTTCTCCAGCCCATTCTCTGTATCTGCGTCCTTGTTCTTGTCACTGAGTTCATCAGTACCATTTTTAGATTCCGTATGTGTGAGTTAGCATACAATATTTGTCTTTCTCTTTCTGACTTACTTCACTCTGTATGACAGACTGTAGTTCTATCTACCTCATGACATATAGCTCCATCTCATCCCTTTTTATAGCTGAGTAATATTCCATTGTGTGTATATGCCACATCTTCTTTATCCATTCATTTGTTGATGGGCATTTCGGTTGCTTCCATGTCCTGGCTATTGTAAATAGTGCTGCAATAAACATTATGGTACAAGTTTCTTTTGGGATTATGGTTTTCTTTGGGTATATGCCCAGGAGTGGGATGACTGGATCATATGGTAGTTCTATTTGTAGTTTTTGAAGGAACCTCCAAATTGTTTTCCATAGTGGCTGTACCAACGTACATTCCCACCAACAGTGCAGGAGAGTTCCCTTTTCTCCACACCCTCTCCAACATTTGTGGTTTCCAGATTTTGTGATGATGGCCATTCTGATCGGTGTGAGGTGATCCCTCATTGTGGCTTTGACTTGCAGTTCTCTGATGATTAGTGATGTTGAGCATCTTTTCATGTGTTTGTTGGCCATCTGTATGTCTTCTTTGGAGAAATGTCTATTTAGGTCTTCCGCCCATTTGTGGATTGGGTTGTTTGCGGACCTCTACCACTGGGAGGGATCTGAAAGGAAGAGAAGGTTTGCATGAGTGGACCTTCACCCTGGTGAGCGAGCAGGTCCAGCCACAGACTCAGCACCCCAGACCTGGGTTCCTACACAGAGGAGACAAGCCCCCCTGGTGGCTGGGAGAAGAGCTGGGCTAGATAGAAGGGCTGGAGAAGCCTAGACTCTATCCACAAAGAGTGTACAGGTACTGACTTGCCAACAAACAAGCCAGAGAAAGATATGCATGGGCACCTGCCAACTTATCAGACTCCCCAGTGAGAGTGGAGTGAAGACCCCAGCCCCACTCACTCTACACCACAGCTTGGTGTGGGGTCTGAGCCAGCTGGGCTCTGGGAAAAGACTTGGTCTAGCTAGGCAGAGACAGCCCAGTGGCTTGAGACATGGTCTGGGTGGGGCAGTGTTAGCCATTATGGGCAGTTACTTGGGTGGCACCCAACTATCTCCAAGCAGACCAAGCCCTCTGGCCCCACCCATCCCACTCCACAGCTTGGCAGTAGATCTGAAGCAGATAGGTCCTGTGAGAAGACTGCCACAGAGGTAGCTCAGATCTCTGGTGGCAGCATGGCCACCTCAATTCCTGCAGCCACAAAGCCCTGATCCCCAGCCCTACCCACTGCAGGCCACAGCCTTGCACTAGATCTGGGACTACACAGAGGGGAAAAGACAGGACCTTGGGCTGCATCTGAGTGAGGCCACTGACACCTACAGAGGGGGTGCATCAGACTTTTATGAGCACAAGGCCTCACTTCCTCCAGCACTCCCTCCTTTGGGGGCAGGGCACACACTCAAGGGGAACAGAGACTGATGGAGCCAGATCCTCAAGGCTTTTACTCCAGCAGCTGGGGAGCAGACCCTACCTCTGACAGTCATGGAGCAGAGAGGAAGTCCCACCTCACACCCTGCACAAGTTTTAGATTCACCAACACCAACCACACCCCTTATCAAGGTGGTAGCGGCCAGCGCACCCTGAGGAAATATGTGGCTGACATCCACATCAAAACCAGCCCTCGCACCAGACATTGAACACACACAATCTACACAGGGATGCTCCCACATGGTGGGTGGCATGGGGGTGGGTGGGTGGTCTGGACTACCTGCTCATGCCCTCTGGTCCTGTTTTGCTATGACCCCTGACATGATGGCTATGATCAAGGCTACTATTCAGTTTAGCTTGTGGTCGTCTACAGTCATCCTCCTGGCTCCATCTGGTTTCTTCAAGGCCCAGAATGCCAAATTAAACAGATATATAATAGGGCCCACACTTTTCTCTACCATCCTCTGTTACTCCTAGGGACACAATTTGTTGTTGTTTACTATCTTGGCTTCAGGATGGGGGGAGGGGGGCAGTTTTGGAAGCATCTACTTGGTATTCCTCTCTGTGATATCTCTTTAACAAGCAAACTATACCATGTGGATGTTACTCCAACTGCCAAGTATATCAGCCTCAAGCATACACTTGGGAACTGGAGAAATGAACACTTGGGTGGTCCTGGGCACCAAGGGGATCCACTGTAATCCAGACATTAGCCAGAGTTCACCTATTACCTGGCTTATAAGTCCCCCTCTAGCAGGGGGACCATGATGATATCTTGGGTCTTCGGAAATTAATGTCTACTCAGAATGTGTGGCTAATACGCCACAAAATGTTGAGTATTCCCCTTCCTTCGGTGTAAATTTTATCCAAGTAAATGGCCACACGTCCATTTGGGAAAGGCCTGGAAAAATCATTACTGTATACACGGCCATTGTATGGCATGGTCATTACTCCTAGAGGTCCTTCAAACTCTTCAGTTAATGGGTTCTACATCTGAAATTGGCTCAGACTCAGGCTCTAAGTAAGGGATCATGAATTTTTATTGGGCAAATGGCCATCAGCCTCCTGTTCCTCCATTCTTGCCATTTTTTCTGGTTGTAGATAATAAGCAACACCCTTTTGTCTACCTTCTGTTTTGTTCTTTGTTTCACCATGCTCTATTCATCTCTACAGCTCCCTGTAGGTCAAACTCCCTTGTCTGCTTCTCTATACTTGGTGGTCATTATAGTAACTTTATCATCCTGGCTTCTGGTGATTAAGCACCACCCATGGGCCTCTATTATTGGGGCCTCATCATTCCCTTGAATATTGAAAGAGCTCATGTCTGTGACCACCTCTATAACCATCAGCCCTGGTCTGCAGAAGAAAGCCAAGACTTACTGGTATCCTCTAATGAACACATTTCTGTGGTCATCTGGGCCCTCCTGTGGAACATAATCTTCTGGAAAGTCTTCAGGCATCACATATTACATCGGTTCAAGCATCCTCACTTCCCTAAGCCTTTTTTATTCTTCCGTTCTCATCTGCCAGAGAAACTTGGGAATTTCCACTTCACTCTACGTGTGCCATTGCTTTCTCCTGGCCTCTAAAGAGCCATCCTAACAGCAACTTTGCTCCATCTGCTGGGGTCCTTGCAAAAGTGTTAAATTCCATGTTTTGGAAAAAAACAAAAACCAAAAATACCCCCATGCCCCAAGTCAATGAATTCTTATTTGTTATTACGATCTGAACCTGTTGATCAAGTACTTTCAAAGTCCAATCCTAAGGGTACTCTCTTAGTTCCTGCCAGTATATACTAGCTAATTCTTACAGCTCCTTTGGGTGGTAATCTGTTTCCTCTACTATCAATTGCAAAACTTCCCTAAATGTGTCTTGTGGGACTTAATCCTAATTATTATCCTGGAAACCAAGAAAGTAGATGGGGGCTCTTCCTAAGGGGATCACCTCTTGCCTGTGTGAACAAGGTCTCCACAAAGACTTCTGCAGAGAATGGAGGAGGTTGCTAGTTCACATTAAGGCATACTGGAATACCTCTACAAGCTCTGTTGTTGCAGGGATGTCTTCAGAGTCAAAATTCAAAGGGGCATACACCTAGATAGACATCTTCCTTTCATATTTCAGGGTCCAGGTTTTTTTTAACCAGGGTCCTGACCTTAGCATAACAAACTAGCCCTCAATAAGCATAAAAACGTCTCTGGAGCTCTGGAACTTCAGCTATTACCTCTTGAGTCTGTCTTTAGCTCTTTGCTCTCCACTGTAAGAAAAGGCCTCATTGTAAGCTATCAGAAAGGTTCTCTGGCTCACACCCTTAGACCATAACTATTTCTTAACTACCTTCAGTAAATCCTTCTTGAGGATGGTGAGAACTGAAATATTTCCTGTCATATCAGTAAACAAAATGATATCATAGTCATCAACGATTGCAATTCTCCAACAGTGAGCTGGTGAGCCCTGAGGGAACTCAGGAAGGAAAAGACTACCTGCCATGTAACAGTCAGCTGCTGCAGCCACTCCCAAAGGTGCAGAGGAAACTCAGGATGAGAAAACACAAGATACCAGCCCCAGATACCTGAGGTGCATATCAAAGGTATGATTTCAAAGGTACATATCCAGACTCTTGCATCTTCCCATACATAGAAAAGCACCAAATTCTGATTTTCTTTTATTAACAGTAATCTTTTTTAATTAATTAATTAATTTATGTATTTAGTGGCTGCATTGAGTCTTCATTGCTGTACATGGGCTTTTTCTAGTTGCAGAGAGCAGGGGTTACTCTTCATTGTGGTGCACGGGCTCCTCGTTGCGGTGGCCTCTCTTATTGCAGAGCATGGGCTCTGGGTGCGTGGGCTTCAGTAGTTGCGGCACATGGGCTCAATAGTTGTGGCTCATGAGCTTAGTTGCTCTGCAGCATGTAGGATCTTCCTGGAGCAGAGATCTAACCCGTGACCCTTGCATTGACAGGCGGATTCTTAACCACTGCACCACCTAGGAAGTCCAGCAGTAATCTTTTAATGTTCCAACTACCTGGTCTTTGTTGCAAAAACTCCTATAAACTGGCTCCTTCCCCACCTTGCTGCTTCAGAAGAGTTTCCCAGTGTTATCTGAGATGCTGCATCCCAGGCTTAAGTCCTCAGATTTTTCCATCGAATAAAACATAACTTTTCCAGTCCTACCCAGTTATGTGGAAATCTTTCTCACAACTTTGGTTGTATAGGAGTTCTTCTGCCAGTTTCAAGTTTTCCATGAGAATTTTTCCACATGTAAATGTATTTTTGATGTGTTCATGGTGGGAGGTGAGCTCCACCATCTTGATTGCTTTGCAAAATCCCACTAGAGGCTCACCTATATGCTGTCTATAAGAATCCCAATTTAAATATAATGACAGTTAAAATTCAAAGAATTGAAAAGATATACCATGCTAATGCTAATCTAAAGAAAGTTGGAGTGACCCTATTAATATCAAATTATGTAAACCTTGGGATGGAGTATTACCAGGAGTAAAGAGGGGCATTACATGATGATGAAAAGGTCAGCTCACTAAGAACACATTAACAATCCTAAATATGTATGCAGCAAACAAAATAGCTCCCAAATATATGAAGGAAAAACTGTCAGAACTGAAAGGAGAAATAGACCAATCCACAATAATAACTGGATACTTTAATATTCCCCTTTCAGCAACTGATAGAACTACTAGACATCGAATCAATACTGATATGTAAGGCCTGAATGACACTATCAAGCATCCTGTCCCAATTGAAATTTCTAGAACACTCCATCTAACAACAGCAGGAAACACTTTATTTTCAAGCGGGAAAGGAACATCCAACAATTCACTGCGGGCCACAAAACAGACCTCAACAAATTTAAAAGAATTGAAATTATATAAAATGTGTACTCTCATGTAATAGAATTTAACTATAAATCAATAATAAGCATATATAGAAAATTCCCAAATATTTGGAAATTAGACTACATATACCTGAGTAACCAATGGGCAAGGAGGAAGTCACAAGGACAACTAATAATATTTTGAAATTGATTTATATGAAAATGCAACATACTAATATTTCTGGAATGCACCTACAGCAGTGCTCAGAGTGACATTTATAGCATTAAATGTTTCTGAGTAAAGAAGGAATGTCTCAAATTATAAGGATCTATCTCTAAAAATTCATCAAAATTGAACAAATTTTATTGAAAGCTAGTATGAGGAACTAAATAAAAAGCAATAATTAATGAAATTAAAACCAGAGAAGCCACAGAGAAATTCGATAAAACTAGAATCTGATTCTTTAAGAAGATCTATAAAATTGATAAATCTATAGCCTATCGGACCAAAAATAGCATATACAAATTACTAATATTATTAATAGCAGAGTAAATATTGCTACAGACCCCACAGATATTAAAACAATAATGAAAAAATATTACAAACAATTTATGTCCATAAATTAAACTACTGAGATGAAATTGGGCTCTCTGTCATGGAAAGAACAACTGTTTATCCTCACGTGATCGTTTCCTATTCTAGGTATGGGTTGCCTTTTCTACTTTCAGACTCTTAAGTTGCACAACCATTGACGGTTTATAGACCTGTTGATCTATAGCCATCAAATCTCACACAACATAAACAGCTGACTAGGGGACCCCCTTCACAGTGGATGAGGTCTGGGGATGGGTTCATAACCGTGCTATTTACTGACCATGTTACATGACTTCACTATCCGGTTTGGATAAGAAAATCCTGTTGAAGCTATAGCTAAAGTGGTGCTTTGGAAGCACTACTCTGGGAAGTGGGATGCCATCCTCCAGGATTCAGTATACACGTCATTCAGAGATTTGTGTATGGTGCTGTGTCTATAATAGGAATAATATAGGCAGCCCTCCACAGCCATGGTTTCTACATCCATTGATTCAACCAAGCATAGATCACAAATACTCGAAAAAAATTCCAGAAAGCTCCCAAAAGCAAAACTTGAATTCACTGCATGCCTGCAACTATTGATATAGCATTTACATTGTATTTACAATTATTTACATAGCATGTACATTGTATTAGGTATTATAAGGAATCTAGAGATGACTTCGAGTATACAGGAGGATGTGCATAGGTTCCATGCAAATACTATGCCATTTTATATAATGGATTTGAGCATTAATGGATTTTGGTATCTGCTGGGGGTTCTGGAAGCAATCCCCCATAGATACCAAGGGAAGGCTCTAATGGACCTGGCGCCAAATAATGTTATCGAGCAAAGGCTTGCTGCCTGGTATGCATAGAAGCCAATACTATGGCACCAGCTTTTGAGAAAATAAAAGCTTTGTTGTAAGGTTGACAGGCAAGGAGACAGGAGGCAGGGCTCAAATCTGTCTCCCCGATAGCGAGATGAGGTGGATATTTAAGGGTTCTGGTTTGGGGGGGAGTG
The DNA here is from genome assembly GCF_030028045.1 of Hippopotamus amphibius kiboko. Taxonomy (NCBI): domain Eukaryota; kingdom Metazoa; phylum Chordata; class Mammalia; order Artiodactyla; family Hippopotamidae; genus Hippopotamus; species Hippopotamus amphibius. Next base: position 8,916,725 of record NC_080203.1, on the reverse strand, counting down.
AAGAAAGGGAAAACTGTGATTGGTTACAAAATTTAAGGAAGTGATGAAGCAGGCTTCATGCTCCTTCCTTGGTTGCATATGTAAATTTGGGGGGAGGTGGTATGAAGCACATGGTATAAATTCGGGCTGTGACATCAAAAGTTCACCCATGGAACAAGTCCATCCATTCTGTGCAGACTCTGATCAGCCATATTGATTCCAACTGGTTTCAGCCAGTTTTGCTGTGTTATAAGCAGAGAGGATATTAAGAAGATGCCTCCTTATCTGCAGTCCTGTAAAATAAGCTCAAGAATTTCTGTTAGTCATGTGTTTCTTTAACCCTATAGGGCCCGGTTTCACTACCCCTTGCTCTCCGTCTTGATGACCCACTGGGGCACTTGTGATTCCTTCTTCTGTACATCTAGGTTCTGTGGGGTTAGAGCTCATGGTTGTACTCTTGCTATAAGACACAGCAAGGGTACCAATGACATAATGTATGGCTGATGCTTGGAAACTTTGAATTCCATCTTGGCAGGGGTAATGATGACCCTCACCAGCAAGAAGAGGAAAAACTGATTTGATATAATGGGGACCAGGAAGAGTATGTGTGAACCTGGTGATCTGCTTGGTATCTTTTGGTAGCATTGCTCCCTTATAACAACAAATGAACACATGCAGCGACCTTGGCCTGAAAAATACTTTGGTATAAATACCAAAGGCTTTGGACCTCAGGAATAAATGTTTGGTTCACTATGAGATAAGCCAACAAGATCTGTAGAGGTGATGGTTGAGTGTGAAAGGAATTTTGCAGGAATAGGTGAGGAGATAGAAGATGAATTACCTTTGTGACCCTGAGACTAACTGCAGTGATGGGAGATATATGTAGTTCATTCCACTGACTTCCTTCTTCTGAGGGAAGAGAAGCCTGTGGAAGCCATTTAGAAGATATTCCTCAAACGTGCAATATATGGATGTGAAACAAAGTGAGTGAACTGTGGTGGCCAAACTAGAACATAGCTCCCTCCTCTGCAGGGAGCACATTTGATTGATAGTGTCTAGTTCTTGCCTCTTTGGATTTGCTGTGCTGTTCTCATTGAGATCACACTTCTCCAGGGCTGCTCCCTGCCAATAATTGAGCATGGAAGGTATCCTAGAGGCAGACCTTTTCTGCCCAGTATAGGGTTTTTCTAATGAACAATATCCCATTAACCTGGCTGATAATGTCTCAGAACTGTACTTGAGTCTGAAGTTCTTCCTAACCAATTCTTCCTTGCCTTTCTCCTTTCCCAGATATCACACCTGCATTGCAGTCTGAGGGCTCCCCCCACCTACTCCTGCTTCTTCATCCTTCACAACTGTGTCCCTCAATAAATAACATGTACATCTAATCCCACCTTGGAGTCTGTTTTTTGGTGGTCCCAGATGTACATACCAGGTTCTGAAAGATCTGGATATTAGTATTTAAGTAAGATAACAGGTACAGTGCCAGGAGTAATGCTTGGCACATAGTAGACACTCAGTAATTCATTCATTCTCACTCAGCAAATGTTTATGAATCATTTCTTGTGGGCTAAACACTACTGTGCAGTATGGATACAATGGTAAATAAGATAGAAATAAGTCTTCCCTGCTTCCATAGACACCAGATTTTGGTATAGAATACAGATAAATAAGTAGGCAATTACAACGCATGCAATATCGTTATGGTAGGAAAAGACAGGGTGCTCAGGGAGCACAGAACAGAGCACTTGACCCAGAGCTTACGGATCAGGCTAATCTATCCAGAGGAAATGATATCTAAGATGAGCCCAGAAGGGTGTTACCTATATGAGGAATATGGGGCATATTTTAGACAGAAATTGGAACTTATACAAAAGCTTCATGGTGAGAAAAAAAGAGCAGGAAGCCCTGGTTGGGCTTTTTTTTAAAAAAATTAATTAATTAATTAATTTTATTGGCAGTGTTGGGTCTTTTTTGCTGTACGCGGGCTTTCTTTAGTTGTGAGTGGGGGCTACTCTTCGTTGTGGTGTGCGGGCTCCTCATTGCCGTGGCTTCTCTTGTTGCAGAGCACAGGGTCTAGATGCGTGGGCTTCAGTAGGTGCAGCACATGGACTCAATAGTTGTGGCTCATGGGCTCTAAAGCGCAGGCTCAATAGTTATGGTGCATGGGCCTAGTTGCTCCGCGGCATGTGGAATCTTCCTGGAGCAGGGATCAAACCTGTGTCCCCTGCATTGGCAGGCGGATTCTTAACCACTGCGCCACCTAGGAAGCCCCTGGTTGGGCTTTAACGTTATTCCTTTTGCAGATTCTCTTGCTACTCTGCCTAATCTTTCTTGTTTTGTCCCTGAAAAAGTTCAAATATTCTATTTGCTCATTCCTAGCAATGGAAGGTCCCCAAACTACCTACCTGAATCCATGTTGACAATCATCTTACTTAATAGCATTAGTAATTGTATCTATTAACCTTCAAATCATTAGAAACTGCTATAAACAGCTGACATTGTGCTCACCCCTGCATACCTGGAAATTCTTCTTTTCCTTGACGCAGGGACAAGGTTATCCATTTCCCTTTGCCTTCTTACAGAAACTTTCGGGTAGGATTCATTGAGCACATTATATTAAAAACCATTACAACAGCATTTTTGGGGAAATAAATCCCAAAAGGATTTCTTAAGGAAGCACCAAGGCCAAGGATTTATTTGCCAGTGCTAGGTAATGAATGCTACTCATGGACTTGAATAAATCTTGTTACAAAAGAGGCCAATTACCTCATTTACCCTTTCACTCACTAGATTCCTGAAAGCAATATTTTAACAATACCTTTAAATTATTTTCCTATGAGATTAGTTGGATGATTGTATAAAGTGGAATAGTATATATTTGTGTGACTATATATGTGTGTGTGTATATATATGTATGTAAAATATATGTAATGAAATATACTGTCTCATTTTCATATATAGATTATAAATATATATATACACACATACATATTCATATACATGTGTATACACACACACACACACAATTCCAGTCTGGGTCTAGTCGTGTGGTTGTTTTGGTATGTGTTATTGATCAATTATCTTCTGTGCCTCATGCTAATGTGCTTTCTGATACTATCTGCATCGGTGTGACTTGATATCACCTTTTTCCTGTGTTGGTGGCAGGGAATTCCTGGTCATGCTGCCTGCAGTTACCTGAGATCATACATTGATTGCAAAGTCTTTATCAACTTGATTTGTGTTTCTAAGGTTGGTTTTCCTCCAGTGGACACTCTAAAATTCAACTTGTCAATTTTGAGCACTCTTTGTTATTCACTGTCTTCATTTTTTCTGTGTAAGTTACAAGATTTTATTAATCCCTGAATTATTTTGAGGAAGAGAATTCTTAGCAGTTTTGGTTTAACCTGAAAAAAAGAAACTCTCCCATTGTAAAGAAATTATAGAAGTGAAGATCCTTCATCTTTCACCAGATACTCTCTCTTCTGACTACAAACATCTAAATGTTTCTACTTTAGCTCTTTTATGCTGACCATGTGTAACATATACTCGATACAGGCAAATTTATGAAGCAGAAAGGGTGACACAACAGATTTGTTTGGCTCAGTCTCTAAAAGCCTCTAATAGCCCTGATTCTCTCCCCAAATCACCTGAGAGATACCCTACAGGAGCACCTCTTAAATTAATGACCACTATGAGGATATATTTTTTGAATTATCCTAAATATAATTGTATGATGTTATACTACTTCTCTAATTAATGAAAGTTATCCTTTAGAAAACTTTATATGACAAAAACGCATTCAAAAAGCATCAGTGTCTGTACACCTAGCACTTAGCAAAACCTCTGATGTATAATAGGTTGTCAGGAAATTTTACTCAATAAATGAATATAAAACAATATTCAGATTTTATATTCCCTGGGCTATATTTTTTTGTATATACATACATCTCATTTCCCTTACTGGATTGTGAGCTAACAGATCATGAGACAGAGATGTTCTTTGCTGTGTTCTCAGTACAGAGCACAACGCCAGGAACACAACAGGTGTTCAAATAATATGGGTTGAGTGGATAGTTGCACAAATGAATGGAAGACTGAAAAAATAAATCAATGAATATGTTTACAGTTGTCTTATTCTGAGTTAAACAAACTATTTGGATCTACCTAAAATACTTGGGCATGATGAGCTTATAAGTTATGGATATAGTCACCTATTATAAAATTTTTAAAGGAAAATTGAATCTGAATTGCATCGTTTTGGTTTACACCTATACTGCAAAGGTTTTCTGTTACCCAAGACCTATACTTTACACAGAGTCCACAGAAATGGGACAGGTGGATCACTGTTTCAGAACTACTCATTTCCACCTCCCCCCTTTTGCAAATATTTGTACTCATCTAGAAAGATTCTTATGCAGAGTGAATATTTAAGGGTCCACATAAAAAACAATTTAGAAATAATAGACAAAGGATAGAGACATTATTTGTGCCAACATAGGTCTTTTACTCAAAAGAGTTGTGACGTAAACCTCATATCTTCTATGAAGATTAAATCAAATGTATCATAAATTTAAATGTAAAATTATAACACTTTTTAAGATAGCATATAAGGAAAATGTCAGAATCTAGGGATAGTCCGAGTTCTTAGACTTGACGTCAAAAACATGGCCCATAATAGGAAAAAAAAAAATTGAACTTCATAAATAAATACATACATAAATAAAACTTTTGCTCTAAAAAATACCCTGCAAAGAGAATAAAAAACCAAGTTACAGTCTGGGTGAAAATACTTATATTCCACATATCTTGCAAATTACTTGTATTCAAAATATTTAAAAGAACAACTCTCAAACTCAACGGAGAAATAACAACCCAATTAGAAAATGGACAAAAGACATGAAGAGACATTTCATCGAAGAGAATATACAGATGGCAAATAAGCACATTAAAAGATGTACAATTACTAGCTATTAGGGAAATGCAAATTATGGCCATAATGAGATGTCACTATTCCTAACAGGTACAATTATTATTTTTTATTTTTATTAATTGTTTTTTATTGGGGTATAGTTGTTTTACAATGTTGTGTTAGTTTCTACTGCACAATGAAGTGGAGTTTCCTGTGCTATATAGCAGGTTCTCATTAGTGATCTATTTTATACATATTAGTGTATATATGTCAAACCCAATCACCCAATTCATCCCCCTCCCGCTCCCTTTAGCCCTGGGTGTGCGTACATTTATTCTCTACACCTATGTCTCTATTTCTGGCTTGCAAACCAGTTCATCTGTACCATTTTTCTAGATTCCACATACATGCGTTAATATATGATATTTGTTTTTCTGACTTCACTGTATGACAGTCTCTAGGTCCATCCACATCTCTACAAATGTCCCAATTTCATTTTTTATGGCTCAGTAATATTCCATTGTATATATGCACCACATCTTCTTTATCTGTTCATCTGTTGATGGACATTTAGGTTGCTCCCATGACCCAGCTATTGTAAATAGTGCTGCAATGAACATTGGGGTGCATGTGTCTTTTTGAACTATGGTTTTCTCTGGGTATATGTCTGGTAGTGGGATTGCTGGGTCGTATGGTAATTTTAGTTTTTTAAGGAACCACCATACTGTTCTCCATGGTGGCTCTATCAATTTACATTCCCACCAACAGTGTGGGAGGGTTCCCTTTTCTCCATACCCTCTCCAGCATTTATTGTTTGTAGATTTTCTGATGATGCCTGTTCTAACTGGTGTGAGGTAATACCTCATTGTAGTTTTGATTTGCATTTCTCTAATAGTGAAATGTAGTTATGTTGAGCAACTTTTTTGTGTGTGCCTCTTGGCCACTTGTATGTCTTCTTTGGAGAAATGTCTGTTTAGGTCTTCTACCCATTTTTTGATTGGGTTGTTTGTTTTATTAATATTGAGCTGCATGAGCTGTTTATATATTTTGGAGATTGATCCTTTGTCCATTGGTTCTTCTCCCATTCTGAAGGTTGTCTTTTCATCTTGTTTATGGTTTCCTTTGCTGTGCAAAATCTCTTAAGTTTCATTAGGTCCCATTTGTTTATTTTTGTTTTTATTTCCGTTACTCTAGCAGATGGGTCAAAAAAGATCTTGCTGTAATTTATGTCAAAGAGTGTTCTTCCTATGTTTCCTCTGAGAGTTTTATAGTGTCCAGTCTTACATTTAGGTCATTAATTCATTTTGAGTTTATTTTTGTGTGTGGTGTTACATGTAGCCTAACAGCTAAATTTTTTTAAAAGCATGCCCATACCACATACAGTTGAGGATGTGGAGAAACTGAATCTCATACATTGCTGGTGGGAATGTAAAATACTACAGTCATTCTGGAAAATAATTTGGCAAGTTCTAAAATAAAACTAAACATACATTTACTACACGATCCAACAACTGCACTCCAAGATGACTCTTATCCTGGAGAAATGGAAATTTATGTCCACACAAAAACCTGTAGGTGACTGTTCCTACCTCTTTTATTCATAACAGCCCCAAACTGGAAAAATTCAGTTGTTTACCAATGGATGAATAATTAAGCAAACTATATGGTAAATCCATACCATGGCATAAAATTAACAAAAAGAAATAAACTATTGATACAACAACTTGGATGGATCTCAGGCACATTTTGCTGTGTGAAAAAAAGTCAGTCTCAAAAGGTCCGTGGCATAATAAAAAATATGTATTTGGTATTTGCCCCCAGTTCCTGGCACAGGGCTCCTAAAACCCTTGGAATTTCCTGAGCAATAGGGAATGTATTTTGTTATTCATAACAAGTCCTTTTCAATCACACTTGCATTTATGGTAATGAGATGACTTAACATGGTGGCCCTAGATAGCCTTGGGATGGGGTTGGTCATCAGAAAAAGTGATTAGAGGGTTGGAACTTTTATCCTCACCCCCTACCTGTGAGGGGGGATGGGGCTGGATATTGAGCTTTATAAAAACTCTTCAACAGTGAGATTCAGAGAGCTTCCAGGTGCACAGGGCGAAAAGCTTGGTGCTTTGTGATGACCTAGAGGGGTGGGATGGGAAGGGTGGGAGGGAGGCTGAAGAGGGAGGGGATATGGGGATGTATGTATACATATAGCTGATTCACTTTGGTGAACAGCAGAAACTAACACAACACTGTGAAGCAGTCATACTCCAGTAAAGATGTATTAAAAAAGAGAGAGAGCTTCCGGGTGTGAACACTTTGAGGTGCTGAGAGGGAGGAGCTCTTCACTTTCTCCAGCGCCCAAGCCTCACCCTATGCATTTGGCTTCCATTTGGTTGTTCCTGAGTGGTATTCTTTATAAGAAACTAGTAAATGTAAGTAAAGTGTTATTCTGAGTTGTATGAGCCATTCTAGCAAATTATTGAAAATGAGGGGATGGCTTTGGGCACCCTCAAATTTGTAGTTGGCTGGGCAGAAGTTTAGGTAGCCTGGGCACCCCTGTTATGGATGGCATCTAAAGTGGGGGTAGTCTTGTGGGAACGAGTCTTTTAACTTATGGGGTCTGATAATAACTCCAGGCAGATAGTGTTAGGATTGAAATAAATTGTTGGATGCCCAGATGGTGAGAATTTCGAGGTCCCATATTGCATGACTCCATTTACATAACATTTTCAAATGATAAAGTTATGGAGATACAGGAATATTCATGGCTTTCCAGGGTTTAAGAGTGGTGAGGGTCAGGGAGGTGGTTGTGACTATTAAGGGGTAGCGTGAGGGTACTTTTTGTGGTGATTGAATAGTTCTGTGTCTTGGTTGTCATGGTGGACTTTACACAAATTTATACACGTGATGAAATGACAAAGTAGTATACTCACACTTTACACACATGTTAATTTCCTGGTTTTGATGTTTTGCTATAATTATGTAAGATGTAACCATGGGGAAAGGTGGGTGGACCGTGTGAAGGTTGAGGCTGACGGGCTGCGCTGGTTGTACCTTCCTGTGAATCTACAATTATTTCAAAATGAAAGGGAGAAAAAATCCCTCAGAGTCACCATTGACTCCACCCTCACCCTCTCCACCGCTGGCATCTAATTACCACATCTTATGCATGTTATTATTTATATTTTTTCTCCATCCCCACTACCACTGTCTTAGTACAAGCTACCATAATTTCTTTCCTCAGTTATTACCATATCTTTCTAACTGGCTCTAGGCTTCCATTCAGGCCTTTTCCAATCAAATCTCCATTCTAGAGAAATGCTATTTCAAAAATATGTATATCCTCATAGCATGCTTCCTCACAAACTTCTTAAGATACTTCATTGCCTACAGAATTGTGTCAATTCCTCAGCATGGCATTTAAGGTATCCCACAGCTTCCCTTTAAGCCTCATTTCCACTCCACTGCACCAGGGGTCTTTTGTTACTAGCACACCAGGCTAATCATCCTTTCATGATCATATCTTACACATTTGGTCAGGGTACCTCTTTTATCTTGATTCCCCTCCTTTTACTCTCACAGGCATGCTGAAAACCCAGACTTCAGCTTCTGGCTCAAATATACTAATGTCTATGATGCTTTTCTTGACTGCTCAAATTTTAATTTTATTTACAAATTAGAATTCATTTCTTTATTTAATACAGGAAACAGTATATGTTAGTCACTGTGCTTTAATAAACACATATGTTTCCTGACTCCAAGTAACTCATATTTAAAATAAATTATTTACACTCTGTCCTATTTCACAAAGGATATTTAAGCATTTCTATAAATGTATTTATTACAAAAATATCAAAATTCTATGGTTGGAGCAAAGGGACTTTGATTAGAATAGTAATAGTTGGAGTAAAATTAATATATAAAGTGAATTGACTTCAGAATTCTGGTAGTAAAAGATGGTTTGCAGATTTGGTGTCTTTTACTGTCATTCTGGGTGGAGGTGCTTGATGCAGATATGTTAGTAGATAAATTATAATGTAATCTGGTAAATGACCTAATAGAGTTATATACAAGGAAAGAACCTGGAGGACGTGAGTTATTACCTAAGAAAATCAGGATGTGTTTCTGGTTATAGATGGTTGAATTATAGTTTGCAAAGTGTGTGGGGGGGGGATGGGTAGAGAGTTTAAAAGCAGAGGGGATAGTGTGCATAATGGCACAGTTATAAAAGGGGATAAGACAAATTCAGTGTAGCATAATTATAAGGTCCATATAGGTAAAGTGATTGGTACGGTTGGAGTTAAAGCAAGAAGGGTTCACTCCTGGCTGTTACCCCGTTATATACCAGATAAGGAGTTTCTATTCTATCCTTAACTTGTGTTCATATAAGCTGTGCTTTAACTCCATGACAACATTTATAACACTCTTGTATTATATCTAGTTGAATTCCTTTTTTCCTCTCCTCATAAGACTATGGAATCTTCAAAGGCAATGAACATTTCCCATTGATCTTTGTATATCCAACAATGAAAACTCACATATATAGAAAACAAACTTATGGTTACCGGGGGAAGGGGGGGGGGGATAAATTGGGAGATTGGGATTGACATATACACACTACTATATATAAAATATACAAGTAATGAGAACCTACTGTATAGCACAGGGAACTCTATTCAATACTCTGTAATGGCCTATATAGGAAAAGAATCTAAAAAAGAGTGGATATATGTATATGTATAACTCATTCACTTTGCTGTACACCTGAAACTAACACAACATTGTAAATCAGTTATACTCCAATAAAGATTAAAAAAAGAACAACTCTATTGATTATGCAGAGTCTGTGTTCATTGACTGGCTGAAGCAGAGAGAGCTCTGGTTCAGGTAGAATAAAGGAAGTCCATGGCTTTTCTCCCCTTTGTTTACAAGCACTTTGTTTTACTATGCCTGATTCAGGAATGCCATCTGTCCGTATTTGTGAATGGTAGACAGCCGTAAGATAATAAGCATCTTCACCCTTGCTGCAAACTTCTAGCTCTGCTGTGTCGCAAAGTAACATGATGCTGTTAGTTGCTATGGTAGAGAAAAGTTTCCTGCTGCAGAGCTTGTTTTTGAAACTATTTTTACAGATGACTTAGAAACTGAAATTAAATATTTATAACCATTCATTGTATTGCAGAACCAAAAGGGTCCATGTAGGCCATCTAGTCTAACCATCCAATATTTTAAAATTTGAAACTGAGTCCAAAAGAGGTTAAAAAAGATCACCTGAGTTCACGCATTTAGAGATTGAGTTATTACCAAAACCCAGGACTCCTAACACACTGTCCATTGCTTACTTTTAACACAAAACCTATGTTTCCTCCACTTTTTTCAGAGAAAAGCATTGCCATTTAAGATGTCACACTATTAACTTTTCTCTAACCAGTGAATCAAAAGCCCCCAAAATACAATCTTTTTCTGATTGGTTGAATGACATTCAACATTCTATTAATCTTCACCCTTGCTTTTTCCAAGACAAATGAAAAATATAAATAGGGACTCATATCACTTCAGAAAAATATATAATCAGACTTTTACTTCCCATCTAAAATTATGTGAGTACTTACATGAGTGTCATAGTAATAATTTCTCCTATTTAAAAACTGAAAATATCAAATTATATATTTTAAACTTATACTCCCCTTTCCAAAAAAAAGTTTTTGTGTGTGTGCATTTGTCATTTAAAAGTCACTAAACAATGAAGTTCAGTTACCCCGAAAATCAACTGATTTATTACAAGGATCTGGCACCAAAGAGAATTAGGAGGCACTCAAAGGAAAATGTGCAAAAACTCAATAGCCAATGAGGTTTGTATGTGTTACCTAGATCATGTGTAAATTGTAACTGGGTGTTGGACTCACATCAAGAAGTGATTAAACATCACCACGTAATATAGTTAGAAATAGCCCTAATATAGTAAAAGAGGACAGAAGATAGCTAGGAAAATTAAGAACAAAAGATGGAAGATTAAAACATGACAATATGTCATCTTGTTCCATGGATCTTGGATGGAAGCTGGTTTTCTACTTGGTCCAGAAGTCCTGGGTAATAGCTTTAGGTCTCTGGCAGAGATCATCGCTCAGAGTAATCCTTGTGGAGTTGGAATACAGATTTCTCTTAGTAGTCCTTTTCTGACTTGAATCCAATGGCCGACATTCTATATTTTCTTTGAACTTCTCTAAACATTTAGTCTTTTGAGCTATAATAGGGGTTAGGATCTTAGGGCTTAGATATGAATTACCAGACCTAGTGATTAGCTAGAACATTTTTTTTTTTAGCCTCCACCAGATTATCCCCTTTTGTATGTGCCCCTCCCTTAATGATAGCCACCTACTTGTAAGCCTTAGAGCAGTCACAATTTCTGTTATCTGTTGGTCACTCTTAATTGGGGCTCCTGCTGAAAACAGGAATGTTAGCTGTTTCGGAAGCACTCCAAAATTGTGAACAAACCCCCAAACCCTATCTGTTACTAGTGTATATATTTACCCTCTTACCTCTAGCTAAACAATAATCTCTGATGCGCACAGTAAGTTCTGCCACCTAAGAATATTTTGGTAAAATAATGGAAAATAGTATTTGGTTTGTGTGCTATAGGAAATCAGAGAATGACCACTTTAATTATAACTCTGAAGTCTTAAACAAATCTACATCTCTGCCCAGTGGGTTTTCTGACTACAAGGTTAGGAGTTTTACAAGCACTGGTACAAAATTTGATGAGTCCTTTTTCTAATAGGCTTCTGGCTATTCTGTTGCTTATGGTTTATGTGGGTATTGTATGAGTTTGGGTAGAGGTTTAGATAGGGCAGTCTGAACTTTCAAGGGTTCAGTCCCAATAATCCTACCTATATCAGCTTATTTCGCCTACAGATAAGTCTTGTACCTCTTTGAGAGCTTCCATTTGGGCTTGATTTAGACACAAGGGTAGGAGTAAATCAATGTGTATAAATTAGCTATGGTCTTATCATGAATAAAGGAGTTTTCAAGGATTTTGAGGAAGAGATGATCAGGAGATCCTTTTACATGGTAATTCTCTTTGCATAGTAAGTCCCTTTCTATCAAGTTAGGGAATGTGGTATCGCAGAAGAGGAAATACTGTTTTTTTGGCTAAAGATCTAAGGATGATTATTATGGACTAGAACATGGGGAATGTCCATGAATTATTAGAGATACCCACTAGCTGAGAAGTTTGTTGATTCCAAGGGAGATTTTGTGTAACAGTGGTAGGCTTAAGGTTTATATTATAGTGCTCACCTTATTCAGGTTGTTCTTTAATATTTTGAGAAATTTCTTCCTGTATGTTTAAGGGTAAGGACAGGAAATTTGGTATTTTATTTCCCTTTGGATCATCTTTGTTGATTAATCATATTACATTTTTTCCTTTATTTTCTTAGCTAACAGGATAATTTTTTTTCTAACCTTTTTTCAATTTAGAATTTAAAACAAGTGTCTGTTTTGAGAGACTCCTTCCTTCTGGTGTATAACGACTGGGGTGGGAACATCATTTTTTTCTATAAGGCCATCAATTTATTTTGTCTATATTCTAAGTCTCTTTCAAAATGTTCAGGGAGATGTTGGAGATGTGTAAATGAGGTTCTTTCCCATTCTAATATTTGCTTGCCTTTAAATTCCTTCCCAACTTCTAGCTTAAGATACTTAACAAAAAGCAAGGTGTGAGATGAGAACATTTATGTTTCAGTTTATTCTGAGCACTGTAAAGGTGTTAAGGTGCTTACCTTTGAAGTCTCCAATGGATGCATTCTTTCTTTTCTTCCAGGACTGAATCAGAGTTCAATCTATTTTCATGAGAAAGACTGAAGATAGGCTACAAAAGACATTGTCCAATATTTAAAGGTTTTCTAAATTTCTCTGGGAATGGATTAGGCCAAAGACTTGAATGGATAACATCACAATTTAAGATTAGATGATCTCTACAGACTCTTTCACATAGACTTTGTGTAGAGAAGTGCTGGACTTCATGTAACTGTTGAGAAAATTAATGGTTTACATGTATTTGTAAAAAAATGATTTAAAGTTTTCCCATAAGAAGAAAATTTAAGACCGCTTATTTGAAAGCAAAGATGAAGTGCCGCTTTCTAACTTGCTTTCTCATTAGTTCCTTCCAAAGTAAGATCTTAAAGCTGTGAATGATATTTTTCTCATAATGAATCCTCTCAGGACATTGTGTAGCTTGTGAAAAGTATAACGGGAGAAGACATTTTAACTTTAATAGCTTTATTTTCGGTGTAACCCTCCCTAATTGAATGTTTTTCTCTTCTTGTTTTATTAAGACAAAATACAAATCAGCACAGCTATTCAGTTTCCAATATTTTAAGAAATGACTTACAGAATGTATTTTGCATAAGGTTGTGTATGTATTGTATCTATTACTTCAAGTTAATGTCTGAGTTATGTTTGAAAGAAAAGTGAATAACACAAAAATTAATAATATTCTTAGTTATAACCCTAATGAGATGAATGCAGATGGTCCCCAACTTACAATGGTTTGACTTAAAATTTTTCAACTTTTTCATGGTGTGAAAGCAATACACATTCAGTAGAAACCATGTCTCGTGACGCTGCGCAGCAGCAGTGAGCCACAGTTCCCAGTCAGCCCTGTGATCACGAGGGTAATTGACTGATACACTTATAACCATTCTGTACCCTTGCAGCCATTCTGCTTTTCGCTTTCAGTATAACAGTCAACAAATTACATAAGATATTAAACACTTTACTATACAATAGTCTTTGCGTTAGATGATTTTGTCCAGCTGCAGGTGAATGTGTAAGTGTCGTGAACACATTTAAGTTAGGCTAGGCTAAGCTATGATGTTCGGTAGGTTGTATATTAAGTGCATTTTTGACTTACTGTATTTTCAACTTAAGATGGGTTTATCAGGAAGTAACCCCATTGTAAGTTGAGGAAGATCTGTACCAGCATTGGTGTTGAGTGCTACATTGTACTTTCCCTGTATGTTCTCTGTATTATACTAACCAACCCCCAAATCATTGAACTGCTCTTAAAAAGGAAGAAAGAATGGATGAAAGAAAATGAAGGGGAGCAGAATAGGCCACCCCAAAATATGCCTCTTTATCATAAGGATTATTTTGAGCTAATTATTTCCAAGAAACATCAGACACATGAAAAACCCTAAAGATGGAGTAGAAGTCACCCTTTTATAAGGGGTATTTACATTTATAAGGGAAATCTCCATTTGAAGGGTGTTTCCCTCTCTCTACCAGGAAGAGAGGGATGAAAATGTCTAGACACTCTTATTAATGGAGAAGGCTTAAACTTAAGTCTTAATGGTAGGTAACAACCTTACCCTTGTTCACTGTGCTCTTCCTGGTCACCTCCCATAACTGACTCCCCCTCCCCCTAACATCTTCTTTTGTCTTAAGCTGGAGATGGTATTTAAGATGATGGCTTGGGCCATTTCAGGAGTTACTCAAGATCCAGTTTTCCTGGGTCTCTCCTTTGTGAAAGGAAGAATATGTGGTATTCAACTTCTGTTTGTTTTTCTAGAATATTTCTAGGTATTAAATTATATGTCAAGCATTCAAAGTGAGTTTGAGATTAAAAGTAAAGCATATTCCAAGCAATAATTTTAATTTTTTTATTTTTCAAATTTTTTCTTTTAGGAGTTGGAGTAGTTTCAGTGTTTTTATCTCCATTGCTTGTCTTTTATCTTTTCTCATCACATGAATACATTGCTTGACAACTAGAAAATTAAATATTTTAAAATTCTTTTAAGAATTTGGTTTAAAAATTGACTGATACAGCATATTATTTTTATAAAGAAGTAACCTGGCCTGTCATAACTTAAAAAAACACACACACACACAAAGAATGGCAGAGCAATTTTACAAATCTTTTATCTGATATGGGACTTGAATCTAGACAATATAAAGAATTCTACAAGTCAATAATAAAAAGAAAAATAACCCAATTTAAATATATGGAAAGGATTGGAATATGTATTTATTTTCCAAAGAAGATATACGAATGTCTAACAAACACATAAAAGGTGTGTAACATCATTGGTCATCAGGAAAATCTGAGTGAAAATCGTAGTGAGATATCACTTCACAAACATTAGGATTCCTATACTTAAAATGATAGATAGTATGGTTTGTCGAGGACGTGGAAACATTGTAACCCTCATACTGCCAATGACAATGTAAAATGGCACAGCATCTGTGGAAAATAGTCTGGTGGTTCCTCAAAAAGTTAAAAATGCAGTTACTATGTGACCTAGCAATTTCACTTTTAGGTATATTGCCAAGAGAGATTAAAACTTATGTTCATACAAAAACTTACACACAAATATTCACAACAGCATTATTGATAATAACAAAAAAATGGAAACAACACAAATGTCTGTTCAATGGACAAATGAAATGTGGCATATCCATGCAATGTAATATTATTCATTCATAAAAAGGAATGAGGTACTGGTACATGCTATACCATTAATGATTTTTGGACATATGCTAAGTGAAAGAAGTTATTCACAAAAGACTGCTGGTTATATGATTTCATTTATGTAAAATGTTCAAAATAGACAAATTTAAACAGGCAGGAAGTGTGTTATTGTTTGTCTGGTGTTGTGTGGTTTGTGGGGAAATAGGCAGTGACTGCTAATGGGGCTGGAGTTTCTCTCTAGTGTGATGAAAATGTTCTAAAATTAATTGTGGTGATGGATGTACAACTCTGTGAATGTACTCAAATCATCGAATTGTACACTTTAAGTGAGTGGGCTGTATGTATGTGAATTGTTTCTCAGTAAATTGGTATAATTTATTGTGTGTGCCCTGTTGTAGGCAGAAAAATGGCTCCCCAAAGATATCCATGTCCTAATCCTTGGGATCTGTGACTAACTATATCACCTTACATGGCAAAGGTGACACTGAAGGTGTAGTTAAGTTAAAGATCTTGAGATAGGAAGATTATTCTAGATTATCCTTGTGAGCCCAATGTAACCACAAGGATCCTTAAAGATAGAAGAGGCATACAGAACATCAGAGACAGAAATCCAAAGAATGCTACAGTGTTAGCTTTGAAGGTGGAGGAAAGGGCCACAAATCAAGGAACTGAGGCAACCTCTAAAAGCTGGAAAAGGTAAGAACCAGATTCACTCCTAGAGCCTCCAGAAAGAATACATCTCTGACAGCACCTTGATTTTAGCCCAGTAAGACCCATTTTAGGCTTCCGACCTCAAAAACTAAAAGAATACATTTACGTTGTGTTACACCACTGTGTGTGGTAATTTGTTACATCATCAAGAGGAGACTGATGCAGATGCTCTGTGCCAGTTTCTGTGCTACTTCTGGTGATACTGTGATGACAAGTTACCCTAATAAGCTTTCTGCCTTCATGGTGCTTACAGTCTAGTAGTGACCGAAAACAATTTGGAACTGGTAAGAACATTTATTCTTCTTTTCAAGTACAATGGACTAGTTTGGAATAGCTGCTAGATCAGAGTTTCCAAAACTTTTAGGCCTCAGGGACTTTCTATAGTCTTAAAGTTATTAAGGACCCTAGCTGAAATGGATAGGTGTGGTTTCAGGGGGCTCCAAGGAGCCTGGTCATTTATGTCTCAGTGCAGAAAGAATTCAGTGAGAGGCAGAGTGATAGATAAGAAGTGATTTATTAGAATAGAATGCTTGCGGGGAGGGTGGGGGGGGGCCACGGGAGGGAGGGGATATAGGGATATGTGTATAAATACAGCTGATTCACTTTGGTGTACCTCTTCAGCTGGTACAAGAGTGTAAAGCAATTATATTCCAATAAAGAGCTTAAAAAAAATAGGAAGCTTGTGAGGCTTCCAAGCAGTCCTGCAAGCAATGTGCTGCCCCAAGGGCTCAGTGGGTTACATTTTTATAATCAAAGGAAGATGGGGAGGGGGAGACCTTCTTTGTCTTTCTTGAGTAGACATCACATTTCCCTAAATGACTGTTTGTCTGTGTGTGTGTGCACAGAGCAAGTGCTGGGGGTCATTAACTTGACAGCACTGGGCAGGTTGTAGGACTTATTTTCCACTAGTGTTTATTGTTTTTAGAGCGTTGTGCAAAGAGCATGTTTTGGGGGTCATTAACTTACTGAGCTTGCTGGGCAGGGTATAGGTCTCATGCTACCATTGTTTTATTGTTTGGGGGCATGTCTCGTGCTTCTGTTGCATGATTTTGTTGATAATCAAGTTAGTTTGATTTTGTGGTTAAGTAAGCCAACCTGCCTTTGATGCTAAGCGACTTGTTCTGCTTTCTGAGCCAAGCGAGCCCACATTGTTTCAGGATTTTCCCATTACTTTACTGAGTAGTCATTAATCTTACTGTGGTCTCCCAAAGTTCCCTCTCTATCTACATTCCCCTAATGTGGTCTCTAAGCTGACTATATGATTATCCTACTCAATCCCTATCACAACAAGCTTTCGTTTATGTGATTTTTCTCTTTTGACATTTACTGTAAAGGAAATTCAAATACACACACACAAAACCATTTTGAAGTCAGGTTCATTGAGGTATTATTTACATTCAGTTAGCTACATCCTTTAGAGTGAATAGTTTTGAGAGTTTTGACAAATGCAAGCATTCATATAAACAACACTACTAAAAGACTGATATAGAACATTTCCATTACTCCAAAAAGTTTTTCTGCTAAACCTTTGTATTCAATTTTTCCTTCCACTCCCAGTCTTTGGTAACCATGAATATGTTGTCTATCTCTATATTTTTTCTTGTTCAGAAAGCCATGTAAATGGAATGATACATTGATTCCCATCACTTAGCAAATGCATCCAATATTCATCTATGTTTTTGTACACGAATTTATTATGTTAAAGGTCTATAAGTCATAAGGCTGACACAGATATCACTGGGCTAACATCAAGCTCTCAGTAGGGCTCTGCTCCTTTCTGGAGCTCTAGGGGAGCAGCCATTTTTGTGCCTTTTCTAGCTTCCAGAAGCCATCTCCATTCCTTGTCTTGTGGTCCTGTTCCTCCGTCTTCAAAGCCAGCAACACCGAATCTCTCTTACCCCATCATCACATTTCTCTCTGGTTGCCACCAGGAATTGTTTTCTTCTTTTAAGT
This sequence comes from Hippopotamus amphibius kiboko, assembly GCF_030028045.1. NCBI lineage: Eukaryota > Metazoa > Chordata > Mammalia > Artiodactyla > Hippopotamidae > Hippopotamus > Hippopotamus amphibius. The sequence goes on along the minus strand of NC_080203.1, from coordinate 8,898,705 downwards.
ACTGATGATATTAGATTAACCTGCCTGGATAATCTTGGATAATTTTCCCATTTCAAGGTTCTTAACCTTATTCACATGTGAACGTTCCTTTTATGATATAACACAACGCATTCACAGGTTCCAAGGATTAGGACATAAACATCTTTAGAGGGTCATTTTTCCTGGTTACCACAGGTTCGTATTTATCACTGAATAGGCTATTGTATTGATATACCACATTTTATTTAGCCATTTACCATTTGACGGCTATTTGAGTTGTTTCCAGCTTGGGGTGATTCTGAATAAAGCTCCAATTAACATTCTGTGCATCTGTGTTTTCATTTCAATTGGGCAAATACTTGTAAATTGTTCATTTATTTAGGGCCTTTGTCGCTGCGCATGGGCTTTCTCTAGTTGTGGCGAGTGGGGGCTACTCTTCATTGTGGTGCACGGGCTTCTCATTGCAGTGGCTTCTCTTGTTGTGGAGCACGGGCTCTGAGCGTGTGGGCTTCAGTAGTTGTGGTACATGGGCTCAATAGTTGTGGCTCACGGGCTCTAGAACGCAGGTTCAGTGGTTGTGGTGCACGGGCTTAGTTGCTCCGCGGCATGTGGGATCTTCCCAGACCAGGGCTTGAACCCATGTTCCCTGCATGGGCAGGCAGATTCTTAACCACTGCACCACCAGGGAAGTCCCCCAAATAGTTAGATAATAGCCACATAATTATATTTTAAAATAGCAGCAATCATCAGAGGGGAGTTTAAGTATTAGGAAGGTTTTACGCTTACTGTGGTGGATGCAAATTTTCCAAAATTTTAATTTTCACTAAAAACTTTGAATTTTATCATTGGTAGTCATTTTTCTTGAGGTGACAGCATAATTTGTTCATCTCCAAGGAACTGTTTGCTAAATATCCATATCTGAGAAAGGCATAGTTTGTAAGTTGTTATTATCAAGTAAAAATGGTATACCATGAAAAAATGACTAATTCAGCTTGAAACTAAAACAATTACACAGGTATTTTTCCTTAAGACAACCATCTTACTTCCATAAATATTATAGTAGAAGTGTTTTATGTGTATTCCTCATGTGTTCCACAGAATATTAAAAATTCATGGCCGCATGGCCGATGTTTAATTAGATTGATAATTTTCCTTGCTTTCTCAAGGATGTTTTTAACTGAAACTGACTTTCTTTTTGGAGCCACTGCCTTGATTCACACTCAGGCAACAGCAGTTTATCCACCACTGCCTTTATATCACCAGTGCAAATGTCCACACAATGAAAAGGGCAAATAATGCCTTACTATTATCGAGAACCTAGTTTTGACCTCACAGACCCCCCGGAAGGGTCTTGGGATCCAAAGAAGTCTGTGACCACACATTGAGAATAACTCGTATGGATCAATCATTGTCCATAGACACCTTAAATGTAGAGGTTACTTTTTTTCACAAAAACAACTTAGAGAATTTATTTGGAGAGTAGGAAATGCAAAGCATCATTTTAACATTTATTTAGAACATGAGCAAAACTAGAAAAAGTTAAACCACAGAAAAGAAGGCAGAGAGTACTGAAGTTGGCTTAATGGTCATAAAGAGGTTACTTTCAAAAAGTAATAAACCATTCTGATTGGCAAGTACAGAGAAATATCAATGTGCTAAAAATGTCTAATCTGTATTTTATATATTTGGCATTTCCAATATCTTTTTCATTTTAGTGACTGAGATGACATTAGGGTGATTTTATTCATTAAAGATGATTCAGTTACCATTTACTGAGAAATTCAATGTAAAAATGTGATCAGTGAGGTAATGTTACTAACTCTATTTTATAGATGAGAATTTTAAGTTCTAGGAAGTGAATTAATTTCATAATGTGAAATGAAGTCAAATTTTAAAGACAGATCTGTCTTAATTGAAGAGCTGGGATCATTCTGCTGTATCATGCATTCCTCCCATAATATAAATAGTAACTGGAAACGAAGTCGGGATAATAATAGATTAGCAATTATATACATATATCAATACATTTTGTTTCATTTTATGTATAAAATATTGAATTGCACATTTTACATGAAACTGAGCCTCAATGAGCTTTTCCATGGATGCTACTTTAAATTTCTCCCATGAGGCCTAGTTTACTTTGAAACCTGAGGCTTCTAACAACTGTCATTTGATTTATCCAGTCACAAATTAGTGAAATCAAAATCAGTTTTTGTCACTGTTCTATCCTTAATCTTTCAAGTGTTTCCTAAGTAATTTCCTTGTAATTTATTTACTTTATGGAAATTGCTGGTGGTGGAATTATGTTTGAGATCTCCCCAAAAGAAAATTGTCATCAAAGTTAAGAACTGAGTTTGAAAAAATTTATTTAAATTGTTCAGAGACATATTGGGGCCAAATTTTCCATGAATTCAGTTCATCTCTGAGCAATTATGGCCATGTACTTCTGACACTGGCAGAATTGGATATAACATAAATGTTTGGTTGATCCAGTGTTTTGTGATTCTTTGTGCTGCCCTTACATATAGCAAACTCAGTATTACTACAATTCATTCCTTATGGATCTATGCAAACAGGCTACTGTGTATCATAGTGAATGTTTCGTTCATGCCACTCTGGGCTTAAGATGCAGTGTGAGGAACTGGATGGATCAACTGAAATGACTTCCTTCCATGCTGAACACTCTAAACCAGCTACAACCTTGAGTTTCTCAACCTACTTCTTTGACTGTCACTTTCTATCTACTGTTATCTGATTTCATTCACACCTTAAATGTGGACAGACACTGAGCAAGGAATAGGATGACTTGAGATGAAGAAAATACTGTTATCTAGGGTACATCTTTTTTCCTTTCTGGACCTCAGTTTCCTTAGCTGTAAAAGGAAGGGATTGGCTAAAATAAATTGAAGTCCTTTCAAGCTCTGTCTCTGTGAGTGTAAAGGGAAAAGAAGGAAATGGGTGGTATAATATTCACCTACAGATTTAATCAAACTAGGATCTAAGGAATGATACTGTATAATTACTCTCTTTTGATAATCCTAGTCAGAATTTTGTGGTCCAGTTTGCGGTAAGGTCGTAGAGAGACATCGTTATCCTTTGAGGTTACTCATAGAGCATTCTATATAATATGTTGAATCCAGCTAGCTATGTCTAAAACACCACCAACATGAGGGATCAGTTCAATGGATGAAAACATCAGGTTGACTTTATTTTAAAAATATGGCTAGTCCTGAAAATTATCTGAATGGGTTTGTCCCTCTTTAATAGTTCTACTAACCTGATAAAGATGGAATCTCAAATTGAAAACATCAAGAAGAACATCAAAATACTTATTTAATGGTATTTTTTAAATTCTTGAAAGCTCATAGAATAGAGTACAATACAGGAAAATATGAGGACATTAGAGTGACTTTGAGCCAAAAGTCTGAAACAGATTAAATTATATTCAAAGGTTATGCTAACCAAATCAAGTCACTATTTAAAATATTGTCCCTTTTTTTTTTAATATTGTCCTTTTTTGAATGTGCAGTCTTGGCTGCTAAAAACAGTGATAAAACACGATGTTATTGCACTGATCCAGGAAACACCCAATTGGCCCTATGCATGCTGGGCTTTCCTGGACAGCACAGTGAGGTCTACAGTTGCCCCGAGGGCCATTTGATAATGGGCCAGGCAAGCCTGGTTAGCATTATTACATGATTGTGGAAAGCTCAGTCTTCATGGTATTTCACTTAGCAAGGAGGCATTTTTCTTTTTTAGGAGGCATTTTTAGAACTATAATCAGTGCTTTGAAAAATATTTGTATTTGTAATCTTCTGTTCTGAATGGAAAGCAAAACTACTTAGAAATCAAACGGTAAATGGCTACCAGTGTTGAGGAGATCACTCAGAATACAGGAGAATGGCTACTGTCTCAGGTGGTTCCTGGGGCAGGGGGTATTGATATTTGATTTTCTCACTCTCTACTTAGCCAGAGAGTTAGAAAAAAAGATACAACATGGTTTTGGTAGGAACAAGGATCTCCACACTAAATCAGGGAATTTCAGGGAGATATGAAGGTGGGAACATAATCTTCCCTTGAAATGGTTTCTACACAAGGGAAGTACTGAATTAATCATACTCCACATGCTGATTCAAAGAGGGCATTTCCAATTGTCTCTGTGGACTGACATTCTATTGTCATTGTGCTCTAGGTAAACAGATCACAGCACTGCTGCAGATTACTGTGAAACATTTAAAAGAAGAAATATGAGTAGGTGGAAGAGTTTATTCCATAAGGCTATGAAATTCTGAATCAAAAATAATAAGCATTACAAGGAATAAGGTTAATCTGTAATCAGTGCTTATAGATACGCAGAAGCATGGACCAGAAACATGAGCCTAATACATCCAAGTCTGCGCTTTCAAATGTTGATGGAAATACTGCCTTTTGAAGCCATTGATGTTGTTAGCATGCTCTGCAGCGTTGTGAAGGACTTTGGCATTGACTTCTGGCATATATGTACCAAGAGAAATGTGAATGTTGTCACAAATTCACATTTGTGAGCTACAACATTAGGCTATATATTATAAAACATATAGAAGCCATACTCTTCCTTCCAAGAATTTAAAACCTAAGGAAGAGGATTGTTACTAAAGGGAGAAGATGTAGACTTAGTTGTCTAAACAGAAAATACAGAGTGTTACATGGTGTTTCATAGGGAAAACTGACTTGTTTCGGAATATCAGTGAGGATCTGCTCTCTAACTGGAAGCTGATCTGTATGAAACATACAGTGTTCTTTGAATTCTGGTTGGGTTTGGCCAATGGGGATACTCTGGTAGAATAGAGGAAGATGGGATAAAAAGATATATTTGTTCCTGTAGTTCCCTCCTCACATGACTCTCTTGGGCTGGTTTTGTCCCTTGACTGTCACCGTACTTCTTCATCTTGCTCTTACTATACAATCCAATCCTCTCTCTCCTTTTCTCCTGCTCTAGTGGTGTTAGTTGCCCTAAGGTACTGCAGTCTCTTGAAGTTTCCCTACGTGTGTCCTCATCTTTGTAAACAGTGTCTTAGTTAAGCCCTCCTTTAATTATTCTAGTTTGGACATGCCATCTGTTTCTTGCTGAGTCCCTGACTAATAGATGCTCTATTCAGGGTATTTAAACTGGGACTAAGAGGACGACCAGGGGCTTCATTGGCAGAGAGAGTTGAGTGTGGAGGCATAGGAAGCAGATTGGTAATGGAGAATACTGCTGGCATGGAACCAGCATATACAAAGTCTTCGAGGCAGGAATGAGACCGGTACGTTTTAGGGATCAAAGAAAGGTCAGTATGGCCAGTAGAGCTGAGGGAAGAGTGATATGAGTAAACCAGAGAGAGTAGACCAGGATTAGGAGTTTGATGGTATAAGGATTATAACCAGCTGGTTTGTGCCTCAGAGAAGGACGTAACTTTATGAGTGAAGGAGTAATTGATTGTTCTCATATTATCACTAGAAAGCAAGAAAGAAAATGTTCTCATTTTCCAACCGCGAGGTATAAAAGGTCAGAGAAAAGAGGTGGACTCATTTTGAGAAGGTTGTAGATAAAGTAGCATCTTTGGGGAAAGTGGAATTTCACTTTAAGGTTGGAGGTGGAGAATGCGGCAGGAGATTGCTAACTGTGATGTCAGAGTTCTAGAAGAGTAGGAATGTGGTTGGTTACATAGCAAGCGAAGTTCACAGCAGTGTGAAGGCACGTGAAGAAGAGAGTAGAACTATTTTGGAGCTCGTAATTTGGATGATGATAATGGACTATGGATAGGTGAGAGATGGTAGAATTAGTCCTAAACTAGGCCAGACCTCAAGGGGTTTTATAACTGGCAAGAATGATTCAGACTGGATCTAATTGGTTACTACTTTGTTGAACTACAAAACCAGCAAACAGTATAGAATGGATGCCCATAAGATCTAGGATACCTGGTGTAAATGAGGAGGCACAGCCCCCCAAGCCTAGAGTGTGGAGTTTGGTGGCCTAGTTAGTTTGACTGGAGTGACCTACAGTGGTCAAAGGCAGGTTTTGAAGTGTTGCCAAAGTATAATAAGATTGATTCATAATGGTTTGTCATTTTAGCTGCTTTCGCATTTGCTGGAGAGTCAGGCAGAGTTATGAATGGCTTGCCAAAATGGGACAGCGAGTGCCCAGTGGCCTTTCCAAGCACATTAGTGTGTAGTCTTTTTATCCCTTATTCTCAGCTAAGCACACAGTGCCTTATGAACTAAACATCTATTCCCTGGCAATAACATGGAAAGCTAGACAATTTAGAAGAGAAATTCAGTGTTTTTAGAATATAATTGATTATTGCTACCTACTTAATAAGAAAGTTAGTATAGTATTCAATACTTTGATCAATTAGCGTTTTCTTAAAGCCCATGCAAACAAATAACTTTTCAGCATTGCTGAAAAGGTCACAACTGTGGTACTGTCCTATGTGTCTCCAGACAGAGAAACCTAATATTATTTCTCATGCTTTCCTTACTTTGATACCAATTTTTGATCTTGATGAGGTAAAATTTGAGTGCTTTTTAATATGATAATTATTTTGTCTGCAACAAATTATTCTCATGTTTTTTCTATGTGATTATTGCCATTACTCTTAAGTTTCAAGTCTTTTGTTATCTTAAGGTTTTGTGTGTGTTTGAATATTTCAATTATTTATATTTTAAAAATCATTTTTAATTGAAGTATAGTTAATTTGCAATGTTGTATCAGTTTCAGGGGTATTTATGGTTTCATTTCTTAGCTCTGTGATACATCTGGAATTCATGTTTTGAAAGGAGACTCCAGTTTGATATTTTTGCTAAAATGTTGACAACTTGTCTAAGCAGTGTTCACGCAATGATTCCCCTTCCTACGCTGATTACTGATGGTCTTTTTAATCATCTATTAAATAAATTCCTGGGCTCTGTATCTCAGATATCTGTTCACTTTCATTCATTTTCAAACTCTTCTTATGCTAGTTCCTCACTCTGCTAATTATTGTAGTTTCATGTTATAATATCAGGTAGGGAGAACTCCCTGCTATTAGTCTCCTTTGTGGAATTCTTTTAGCTCTTCTTACAGTTGAATTTTAGAATTGTTTTGACAGATTTAAAGAAAATAATCCTGTTCAGGTTTTTATTGTGATTGTACTAAATGCATGTAGTAATTTGGAACTATTTGCCATCCTTACAATAGTCAGTTATCTTTTCAGAAATCATGAGATCTTTCTTCATGTTTTCAAGTCTTCATTTATGTTTATTAATATGATTTTGTACTTCTTGTCATAATATTCCCCCCTTCCCAGTCTCTTACTAAGGAATATTTTATTATTATTTCTGATGGGAATAGAACTATCCTAGAAATATTTTACTTATCCTTCCAAATGTTGCACAGTTAAAGATACTGAAGGATATATATTACTTCTTTCTGTCTACTAGAGTTCTCCAGGAAGAATCAAGCAAAGCATTTGTGCATTCATTAGAACATTATATGGTTGAATATACTGCAGCAGTTCATTGGTTTTCTGGGGAAGTATTTTATATTCTCCCTGCAACAGTGATTGCACTTTTTAAAATACAAATATACTGTGAAGTTAACAGGAACATGAAAAAAATCTTAAAGCGGAACAGAACACCTCTCTGTCATTAACAGACTTAATCTAACTCCTTGGTGTGACAGCAATATATCTCTGCCAGGAGAAAAGCAAAGGCATTATTGTTCATTCTTTTGACAAATATTTAGAGAGTGCCTGCTGCTATGCACTTGCTACTGCTAGAGTCAGGTATTGGGTACAAAAAGGAAGGGTCATACAAATTGGAGTAGAATGTAGTTGCCACAGACATGGAGGAGAAAGACACACAGGTAATATATGAGACAACGTGTGGTGTTTTTCATAGAGGTAATCCAATGTGCCCTGCGTTTGTGTTAGTTTTGAGTAGAGGAAGATCTTATGTGTTGATGTGACATTTGAGGGGAACTTCTAAGGTTGAGTAGAAATTTAATGGGCTGAACCCAATGAGAGTGAGATTTAAAAGTAGAGAGCATTGATGCATTCATTTGCTCAATAAATATGCATTGAGTGCTTTTCTATATGTGCCAGGCACTGGAGACATAGCAATGCAAAAAACTGGACAAAACCCAATATGATACAAACATGAAACAAATATAATATCATTTGGGCTAGTAAATATTCTATAAAGAGAAGTAAACAAGATAGTGGAAAGAGAACAGTGGAGTGGGTGTGTGTATAGGTCACTGTTTTAGATAGAGTTGGTTGTACAAGGACTCTCTAAAGGAGCAATGCACACAAAGCTCTGGGGGAAGAGCATTAGTGGATAGAAGGAATATCAAGTGACAGGCTGATAGGAAAAAGCTTGGGAGCATATTTAGAGAATAGTAATCAGATCAGTGCAGCATTTATATACATAGCACACACTTTAGTGTAGCTTGGGGACAGGATAAGAAGGGTCTTATATGCCACACCAAACAGTTTTAATTTTCTCAGCTTTACCATGATATAATTGACATATAAATTTGTCTAAATGTAAGGTATACAATGTATTGATTTGATACACTTATATATTGCAAAAAATCACCACCATATAACATTAGCTAACACCTGCCTCATTGTCACATAATTACCATTTCTTTTTTGTGGTGAGAACATTTAAGATCTACTCTTTTAGCAATTTTCAATTACATAATACAGGCTTATTTACAATAATCACTATGCTTGACATTAGATCCTCAGAACTTATTCATCTTATAACTGGAATTTGTATCCTTTGACCAACATGTCCCTTTTTCCTCCCCCTCCCAAGCCCCTGGTAACCAAAATTCTAGTTTCTGTTTCAAGTTTGGCTTTTGTAGATTTTACATATAAGTGATATCAGACAGTATTTGTCTGTTTCTGTCTGACTTATTCCACTAAGCATAGTGTGTTCTAGGTCCATCCATGTTGTCACAAATGGCAGAATTTCCTTTCTCATGGCTGTATAATACTGTACAGTGTATATATACCACATCTTCTTTATTCATTCATCCATTGATGGACACGTTTCTATGTCTTTGCTATTGTGAACATGGGAGTAGAGGTATCTCTTTGAGATACCATTTTCATTTCCTTTGGATATATACCCAGAAGTGGGATTGCTGGATCGTATGGTAGTTCTGTTTTTAATTGATTAAGGAACCTCTGTACCGTTTTCCATTGCGACTGCACCAGTTTATGGTACAACCAACAGCTCACGAAAGTTCGTTTTTTCACACATCCTGACCAACACTAGTTATCTCCTATCTTTCAGGTAATAGCTATTCTAACAGGTCTGAGGTGGTATCTCATTGTGGTTTTGATTTGTATTCCCCTGATAATTAGTGATGTTGAGCACCTTTTCATTAATTTTATTCTTTAAGTAATGGGAACTATGACTTGTTTAAAAGCAAAGTTGATTGGAATCATGGTTGATAAAGAAGAAAAGGTGGGAGGCAAGAAATCAAGCTCAGAAGAGAGTACATAACATTGGCTGTGGTGTGGGAGAGGAAGAGGCGGATTTGAATGGTATGCGGAAAAACTTGATAAGGATGTAGGCAGTATGAGAGCAAGGATTTTTATTTCTTTCTGTTTTGTTCATTGCAATGTTCCCAAGCATCAAGAATACTGTTTGGCATATGATAGGTATTCAATAACTATCTATTGCATGAATGACATATGTGAGTGACTAGTTGTTTTGGAGGGAAATGAGAAGTATGTTTGAGGGAGTAGCAGAAGATGATGCTGAGGTTTTCTCGTTGTGTGATAAGGTGGAAGATGCTACCATCTGAGAATAAGATAGGCTAGGAATGTGAAGGGGCTGAGGAGGGAGAATTGTGCCTTATATCTTTTGGGGTGAAATTGGTTGGAACTGGTTGTAATTTCTCATAATCTGAGCACATTCTGTGATTCCATTGTACATCTCTAGCATGCCTAGCTGCAGGATTTCTTTCAGCATGGGCAGTTTTACCCGGATAATCCTGTGATTTGCTGAGGAGCATCTTGAGGAGGAGTGCAAAGGAGCAGAATAATGGGCATACATGGCAGGCTAAGGAGATGGAGATTCCTTCCAGCCATTGGTGATGGTTAGAAAGCTGAGAAAGAGAAATGAGCACCTCTAAAATGTTGGCTTTTATCCACTATGACAGCAAAATAATGTATTTAGCTATCAAGTGAGATTCCCCTGTTGATAGGCCAGGCTCTAATCCCAAGAAGGACTCAACAGCCCACTTGCATGTCAGAGTAAATATAAGGAGGAGTTCATGCTCATCTGCCATGTGGAAGCCTTCCCCTCTAGTTGCCATAAGCTTGAGGCACCTGTTAATCCTCCCGTTAAGTACCTCTACTTTATGTTGAATTTACTGGGAAGAGATTATGCACTGAGCTCAGAGAATAACTTAACATTTTCCACTTAGGGTTAACAGTTCCTCCTGAAAAGAAACTAAAGACGTGAGAGGAAGAAACTTGGAAAGTGATTAGATCTTTCCAACCAACTTTACCTCCGCAAGTTCTATCTCAACCAGGCCCTTCTTGCTTTTGTCACATTGGGGAAAAATCTTTCAGAATTATAGTTTTATAAACAATAGCAATAAGAGATACAATGGTTGCCAAGGAAAGGCACTTTTTGCTCTAAAGTATTTTACTGTGTAAACGTTGATCTTTACAGATATGGCTGTATGGCAGCTTCCGGATGCAGAGCGGTGAGGGATGTGGTAGGCCAGGAAGGAGAGGTGGCAGTGGAAGAGGCAGCCAACATAGAGCCCATGCAGAACCATGGCTCTGTGCTGCCCAGGCAGCTTCCCAGGCCAGCCATGCAGGCAACTGACTCCTCTGGGAGCTATGAGAACACAGTACCCCCTTCTCTTTGGTTCCAAGGACGGCCAAGGCTTATCAAAACCCCCCCATACAGTCCACCCACCCTTCACTTTCAGTTGTCTCATGTATATAAAGACAACCATCAAGACCATACCCAACCAACCGTCTCAGGCTGTAGTCCCTCCCAGCCCAGCCCCTTGCAATCGATGCCAGAGAACATGGCAGAGTGTACGACCACCAACTCATACCTGATGATGCAAGGGAGAAAGACCCCGGTAGAGTACACATCCTGCAACAAACGGAAACAAATGAGAAGACCACGTGTAATGAAAAGATTGCCAATTCGGAGAGCACCTCGAGCCATTCCAGATCCAGTGCCTGAGCGAAAAAAAACAACTCCCGTTAATCTTGCATACACAGTTCGAAAATCACACGTGGTCAATAGTGTCCACACGCGGCCATATAGGGACAGGGTGATTCACTTATTGGCACTGAAGAACTACAAGAAACACGAACTACTTGTTCGACTTCAGAAAGATGGCATCGCCTCAGGTGACAACAACTCCCTTGGAAAAATTCTGCAACAAGTAGCCCATCTGAATACTCAGGATCTTTCATATTCCTTAAATGATTATGTTTTTAAAGAGCTCCAAAGAGACTGGCCTGGATACAGTGAGCTAGACAGGCAGTCATTGGACTTAGTGCTTTCCAGAAAAGTAGGTCCATTTCAGAATGCTACTGGCACCAACCACCCAGAATCTTCTATAGGTTCTAGTGTGGATAAAACATCATCCCCTTCTCAGGAACAGCTTTTCAATTCAGCTGTTATTGATTATTCAAAGAAGAAAAAAGTTAGAATATCTCACCTGGCAACTAAAGTACAGTCAACATCACATGGTCGTTGGAATAACACCAGTGAAAAATCTGCTGTGGGCCACCCACCACCCTCTGAAGCTGCTGCCAATCTCAGCTCTCCCCTATTGCCCACAATCTGCTTTCCTGTTTCAAATCCTCCTCAGCCTGTCTACTCTAACTGCCGCTCTTGTAGAATTGCAGAAGGACCCAAGACTCAAGCCCCATATGTTGACAGTTTTAGTCAGAACAGTAGAATCTCTGAGCATCAGCAATGTAAACATACTTCTTTGCCATTGTCCTCTATTTCAATTCAAATGAAGTGTCCGAAGCTCATGGAGAAAAAACATTTGATGTCTGATGAGAAGTTCAAATACAAACTTATGGAACATAAAGCCAAGAACCAAGAGTACAATAACAATATTGAGATTATGGAGAATCAGACTACACATGGTGAAAGACAAGGTGAAGGTACAAAACCAAATTCAAGTGGAGACATGAAAAAGGTTTGCACTCCCTCTGGGAAGACTTGTTCGACATCTGCACTTCTAGATTATGTGACTGACTACGTCACTATAGTTTCCTCTGAGCAGCGTCAGCGTTATGAGCAGGAATTCAGAGTAGACTATGAGGAGTATAAGGCCTTGTACGCCAAGATACAGACTTTATGTAACATACTTACTTACCTAAATTCAAAAAGGAAGCACCTTTCTCCAGACTCAAAAGAATATCAGGATATTAATAAAAGAATCTCGCTAGAATATCAGAAGATGAAAGAGAAGAATCCTAGTTACTGTAGAGAAAAACGTAGATGTCAATATCTTTACGACAAGCTGATTCACATTAAAAACTTGATAGATAATTATGACCAGCAGTGAGCAGTCATAGCACGAGAACAGTACTAGGACCACAGTAAATAAATATAAGCTTACTTATTTAAAATTCCAAATTACTTGCTCTAAGATTCTAAAGGGATGAAGCGTCTCTGTTGAAACACTCAGTATTACTCTCATAATTTAATTTTAATTTTTCTTTCTTTTTATGTTTATTTAAATTTTTGTTTTATGTTTATTTTATTTTTTTATTAGGTTTGTTTATTTTTATTTTTATGTTGATTTATGTTGATTTTTATTTTTATGTTGATTTGTTTGTTTTCGTTTTTAAGTTTCTTTTTATTATCATTTACTTTTTATTTCATTTTGCCTTGCTTTTCTGTACTTTTGAGGGTGTTTCATTTGTTCCCTTCTACCTCCAAAATTTGTTTCATTCCCTTTTTAAAACATACTGGGGATCCAGTGTGTTTAAATAAAAAATGTGCACATTTAAAAAACAAAAGCCTGAAATGAGTTATATGAAATGCTTTTGAATAAATATGGCCTCTATTTTTTAAACGCTTATGCAAATTCTTCCTTAAAACATAGATGTTTAGAAATTTGTACAAAATACTATGATTCTGCAAGCAGTACACATTTTCATTTCATTAAGTTTATTTGTTGATCATGCTTAAAACTTGTTTTTATCTTAGGGAACACAAGTTATGTGGTCAAACGTGCAGAGGTTTTGAACTAACAATTCCAACTGTGTTGTCTCTTCAGAGTACTGCCATTTGAAACAGGGAGTATCATGTTTGCAAATTTAAGTTTTTAAATGTTTTCCACAATATGAGTATTGTCTTTAGTAAATGTTTGTTTCCACCATCCAGAAGAAAGTTAGTACATACCAAAGAATGACAATTATGTACAATAGGAAGCCTAATAATAAAATGAACAATTAAGAACTTGAAAACCAACTTAGGAAGTAGAACATTCCCAAGTCCTTTGTTTGCTTATCTATCCTGTGCCCCTGCCTCCCCAAAAGTGATAAACACTCCCCCAAATTTACGTTTATCTTTCCTTTGCTATTCTTTTTAAATACTTCTACTGTATTTATAAGCATCCTTAAACAGTATATTGTTCACTTTTTTAATCTTTGTGAAAATGATGTCACATTGTATGTAGTTGTCATCTTGACTTTTCAGCCAACCTTATGCTTCTAGGATTTATTTATGCTGATGTGTAAATAAGTAACTTATTTATTTTTTCACTTATATGTTGGGTCATCATATGCCCTCAGCATAATTTAGTTGCCCATTCTCTTGTTATTAGAGATTGGGTTGTTTCTCTCTCTCTCTCTCTCTCTCTTTTTTTTTTTTTTGTGGTTATTACAATGTTGCTGTGAACATTTTTTACAAATTTACCCCTTTCCATCATCTGTGCTCTTATTTTCATGTATTTTCATTCTCTGTATTTTCAACCCCATGCGAACTTATTATTGTTTTTCTGTGATCAATATTTATTTAGATTTACATGAATTTTCCATTGGTTTTCAGGCTTTCCTCTATTTTATTTCTGACTGAGATGATTTTCTTTTTTCTTAAAAATCTCCTTTTATTCTTTTATGTGGGTCAGCTGGCCGTGAGTCCTCTCAGTTTTTTAGTTTGTATATGCTTTTAATTGATCTTTACTTTTTAAGGACATGTTAACCATTGAATTGCAGAATTCCAAGTTGGTGGTTATTTTCATTGGCAGTACAGTCACACCTCTGAGATACTGCAGGTTTGGTTCCAGACCATTACAAAAAAGCAAATATTGCAATAAAGCAAGGCACATGAATTTTTTGGTTTTCTTGAGATTCAAACCCAGGTCTGTCTACTTAAAAACTTCTGCAGGAGGAAGTCCAACTGGGCATGCTACTGAGAGAGATTCCAAATGAGTAAGTCATCAGAACAGTTAACAACAAAGACTCTTTGCCTTCTAAAGCATTGTGGCAGGAGACTAGGTTTTGAATTCATAACTGGGATTGAATCCTGACTCTGCCCCTTTCTGTGTACCTTTGGAGAAATTACGTGATAGGCTTGGAGATTGGTTTTCCTATCTGTATGTTGGTAAGAATAATATCTCACCGAGTCATTGTGTCTAGTGCAAGGAAAGCACTCAATGAAAAAGAGCTGATCTTGTCATGGTTACTTTTCCCTGTAAGATGTAGGCAACAAAAATGGGCACATAGGTATTACAGATGAGAGGGCAGCGCGATTAGCTTCAAAGTTATCTGCAGAACAAGGAACATTTGCTATGACTTGGGATCTGTAGAGAAACACTTGAGTTGGTGACATGGAAAAGATATCAAATGGACTGTTTGATGAATTCAGGTGCATAAGGTCTCTGAAGTCAATACATATTTGTGGAGGAAAGCTTCCCCTAGGCTATACAGAAAAAATAAGAAAAACAGATCTTGTTCTAGTTCATGACCAAACCTAAGCACAGCATACCAGCGAGGCATTTTCTTAACAGTGTCACATCACCCCCATAGAAGCAGTATGAGAAGTTTGACAGTCCAGTTGACTGGTGACTCCGGGGAACCTGCATCCTATGTTCTTTTGCTGCATTTTCTCAAGTGAGATATTTAACAGGGATATGCTGATCTGGCAATGTAGTGATGACCACATTAGACAGAAGAGCTAGTATAGATGCATTAGCTGTGTGAGGTGGCACGAGGGATAGACCGTCGATAGTAGTGGTGGTTGAAGCTGTGAGATAAGAGACTATAACTGCTAAGGCACACAATATAGAGAAGAGAGTCAATGACTTGTCCTGTCCTGGGGAAGGCACCTACATTTAGGGTATAAGAGAAGGAACAGAAGCCCGCAGAATGGCCAGATAAGGAGAATGAAAACTTCAATGGCTAGGATCCAAGCAAGAGGGTAATCCACAGTTTCAAATGATACAGAGGAGTCAAGATACTTAAGTTCAGCTCCCCACAGAGCAGTGTGAAGATGCAGAACTATGGAGATCCTGCACAACTCTCTTATGATCCCTGATGCCTCCCAAACAGAAAGCAAAATCATACATTCATTTCACTTCCAGAGACTTCCAATATATTTACTTAATTCAAAAGGTATGAAATATCTGAATTCCACTTGAAATGTTCAGTGATTAACAGTTAAGTCCCCTACATATGAACGGCTCCCATTCTGAGAGCACGTTTGTAAG
The DNA here is from genome assembly GCF_030028045.1 of Hippopotamus amphibius kiboko. Taxonomy (NCBI): domain Eukaryota; kingdom Metazoa; phylum Chordata; class Mammalia; order Artiodactyla; family Hippopotamidae; genus Hippopotamus; species Hippopotamus amphibius. Next base: position 8,882,999 of record NC_080203.1, on the reverse strand, counting down.
TCCAATTTGTTCGTAAGTCCAACAAAGTTAGCCTAGGTACCCAATTAACACAATCGGCTACGTAGTACTGTACTGTAATAGGTTTATAATACCTTTCACACAAATAATACACAAAACAAACAAAAAATAAAACATTTTTAATCTTACAGTACAGCACCTTGAAAAATACAGTAGCACAGTACAACAGTTGGCATCCAGGGGCTGGCATCGAGTGAACAGGCAAGAAGAGTTACCGACAGGAGGAGGGAGAGGAGATAGGAGATGGTAGAGCTGAAGGGTCATCAGAAATAAGAGGTGGAGAGCAAGCTACAATTTCACTCATGCCTGATATAGATGGAACAGGTGCTGGTTCCTTGCTGGATTCAATTCTATCTACCCTCTTGAAAAAACAATCCAGTGATGTCTGGGTAGTAGCACTTTTTTTTTTTTTCTCATCATAGATGACATGGTAGCACTGGATTGCATTCTGAACGGTTGCTGCAAACTTTGTGTACCAATTCTATGCTCTGTGGTAGAGGTTCCGAGGTCCTGTGCCTCAAAAACTGACAGTGACTCCTCAAATAAAATCCCCCTGCCATTTCCTGCATCATGAATCTTTGGTTCTTCAGTTGCTTCTTCTTCTTGCCTTTCATCATTGTTTCTCTGGGCACTTTCACATCTTTGGAAGTTCGCAAATTTAAGGTTCCTATGTAGGAGACTTATGGTAGTTGATGATAAATGACTATTCTTAGGTGGATTAGATCCTTATGTAGTAAGAACCTGGAATGTTTTGTGACATTATCACCTCCATCTGAAGGATATAAACACGTGGAATATTCAACTGTTCATTTTTCTTCTGGTAGATTAAGAAATGTTTCTCAGAGTAGATGATTTTGATGGCCAAAGTGAAATTTATTTGATGTCCAGAATGTGTGTACTGTGTTGGTTTTACTTTACATAATGACAATTTAAGTGGATGATGAATTTTCTCTGTTTATCTTTTAAGTTTCAACAAACTTTCACTTCATTCTTTTGATTAAGAAACCGTTCATAAATGTTGGCACTATCACCTGCATGGTTTTCACTGTCACCAATATGGACTATTTTTGTTGTTATTGGCGTTACATTATTGGAATGAAGTAATATATCAGAAGTGCTGAGGCCTGAGTGTGAGATGAAAAAGTCTTGTTATCTAATTTACAGAAAAGAATTTCGAGATAGCGGCAAGATATACACCATTATACTTTGTGGGTTGCTAGTCACATATTTGCTGTTTTCATTTTAATTTTTTGCCCCTGAAAATGAGGTACTTTTAACATTGGTCAAACATATTGCTTCTCCTATGTTTTGCAAGCCTTTAAAGCGTTTGAACAATATGCCTGCTCCTTTTATTCTAAGCCAAGACTTTGTGTGCAAAATATACCATGAGAATTTAGAAGTTAATTACTTCTTAATTTCATTTGGAGTAATCTTTGATCATAAACACGAGTTTTTTTTCTCCGCACAAACGTGAGTCTTTCCCAGGTGTAGCTGAGCTTTACAGTGTCACCACTTTGTTAACCCAACGAGCTATCCCTTCAAGGAAAGTCTGTCCTCCTCTCAAGATGAGATATCAAAACCCTACTTAAAATCACCCTTCTCAGATCCATGTCCTTGTCTGCCATGTATCTACTTGGGTGCTTACTTGATACAAAATTGGCTTTCCTTGTTCATTAATGGGGTTGAACCTGAAAAGCATGTTTTGGCATTTGCTTTTCACAGCATCTCAAATTAACCTCCACTTAAAAATAAAATAGAAATAGTGATGGTCTCACCTACCTGTTTCAGTGACTTTTTTTGGTCAAATAATGAGTGACTCAAATTGAAAGTGAGTAATCTGTCACAACTAGCTCAGGAACAATTTGTGATCGCTGGCTTGCATCTTCTCGTGGCTTTAATAAGGGTAATTCAGCTCCAATAGAGACATGATAATTGGTAACCTATGCTTCCCATGAAGCCATCAGAGAAAGTCAGTTACCTGGATACTATAGACTTCTGAAACCTTTGCATCTGTTTTTCACAACAAAATCATATATAAACAGTACAAACATTTTGAACAGCTAAGCACTGTAAGTTGTGTCTTTATTGGGCTTTTGGTATTATAGTGGGAAGAGCCGGTGTCCTTGGGTTTATTCCTCTTAAGGTACTTTTAAAATGACTACAATTTATAGGATCCTGTATATATGGTTAATTCCCTAATAAGAGATTAATCAAGTCAGTTGTAGATGAATAAAATATGCTACACAATGTTATCATTTTCCATAAGAGATCTCCATGGGACATAAAACTTTTGATACTGATCTGTAAGAACTTGAAAGGTAGATCTATGCAATCAAGTATTTAATATTACTGTGGCTTGGGGTTTATAGAGAAACATTTGAATTAACAACACAGAAGAAAATCAAATGGACTGTTTGATGAACTCAAGTGCCTGAGGTCTCTGAAGGCAACCCAAAAATGAGAAGGAAAACTTCACCCACTCTATACAGATAAAAGAATAAAAACAGGTTTTGTTGTAGTTTGTGACCAAAACTTTAGCAAATATTTCCTGCCAGGCATTTCTCACAGTGTCACATTGTCTCTTGGAAGCTGTGTGAGGAGGTTGACAGTCCAGTTGACTGGGAACCCCAGAGACCAGCGTTCTATTCCTTTGCCAGATTTTCTCAAGCAAGTCATTTACCCTGTCTCTGTATTAGATTCTTCTGAAATGGATTTGAAAAACACAGCTGTTTTTAAGTCATTTTGAACTGTATTGAATGTCTTAGTAGTCTTCCATGAGTGTAATTCATTATATTGAGCTTATTATTGGAGAGTCTTTGAGACATGGTGAAAATCTTTTACAGGTGAGGAAACCAAAACCTAGAGAAATAAAGTGATTTGCTCAATTTAGGGTTTCTTAATCTTGACACTGTTGACATCTTGAGCTGGGTAATTCCTTGTCAGGGGGGTGGTGTGTCCTGCACATTGTGGAATGTCTAGCAGCCCCTCTGGCCTCTATTCATTAGATCCCAGTAGAAACCCCCCAATCATGATTATGAAAGATGTCTCCAGATATTGCTAACTCTCTCCTGGGGGGCAAAGTAGGCCCCCATTGAGAAGCACTGGCCCAAGTCACACAGCAGGATAGAGGCATGAGTAAGAAATGGACTTCCAGGCCTCCTGACTCCTACTCTGATGTTATTCTTATTCAGCTACATCACCTTACACATGAATTGGTACTTTGAGTGAGGGTAGATATCAAGCTAGCACCCTTAGTTTCCCAAGAGAGAACCTTCTCTAGAGTTTGGTTCGTCACATTTCTGTGTTATATTGTCCCACACTAGAATAATGAAAACGTGTAAATAGAAAAAGGCCAAGTTGACAAACGTGAGTGATTTATTGAAAAGAGACCCGATTGTTTACAATTACTGAAATGCATTGTGTGCGTCTCATTAATGATGAATGCATAATACTTAGCAGCGTATGTCTGACAAAATTTGGCATTGCAGCAAACACTCATTTCAGTATGCAAAAGTCAGATTCAATAGCTATTTTGTGAATATCTTCAACTGATAAATTTCATGTGTTAATAATAGTTAAATAGCTTCATAAAATGCACACAATATCCTGATATTTATATTCAATATTTATATTTGTATTCTATTTATGTTTATATTATACAATGTTATATATTATATTCTATTATATATTATATAATTACAATATTATATAATATATATTCTGTATATTATATATATTTATATTTGAATTTTTTTTTTTTTTTTTTTTTGGTGCGCATGGGCTTAGTTGCTCCTCGGCGTGTGGGATCTTCCTGGAGCAGGGATCGAACCCGTGTCCTCTACATTGGCAGGCGGATTCTTAACCACTGTGCCACCTAGGAAGCCCTGAATTATTTTTATATGTTAAACTTTTTAAGGTTTGGCAGATGACCTGTGTATCCAGGGGATGAGACTAGGCCACTGTGTAGGGCAACTCTATGCTGAAACATGATCTAGCACAATTTAAAAGGCCTAAATGATGTGATAAATTAATATTGATTCCAACAGATTTTTATTGTATCTTAACTGAAAAGTAGGTATTAATACAATATTGTGATGTAATCAGTGTTTATAGAATGTCTGACAGCAATATCAAGGTGGTAAGGGGGTGTCTTGGGGGTAAGGATAATGGCTTCTCTTTAGAAATTTTTCTTTCTATCTGTGCTTTCTAACTTAACCATGATGTATTATTTTTATATTATAAATATAAGGTTCTATGGAGAGGACTGAAGTGGGGTAGAGGAGGATGGGGAATGCCAGTCAGGGGGAAGGAATTCCAATTTTAGACAGGGTGGCCAGGGAAAACCTCATTGAGAAGGTGGCATTTGAACAAGACTTCAAGGAGGCATTGGGGTATGTCATGCAGCTCGCTGGAGAAATAGTGTTCTCAGGCATATGGAAGGGCAAATGCAACAGCCACAAAAGAAAAATACATTTCTGAAATGTTTGAATGACATCAGGAATAACAGTGTTTTTGAAACAAAGTGAGTAAGTAGTTGGCTTGTGGAAGAGAGAACACACCCAGATTACGTAAGGCCTTATAGCCATTGTAAGGACTTTGGTTTTTCTGAGTGATATGAAGGGATACTGGAAGGTTTTATATGGAGAAATGCTATGATCTACTTAGTTTTGGTAGCATTGCTCTGGCTGTTGTGTTTAGAATGTACCGTAAGGGGCAAGAATCAAAAGAGGGAGAGCAGTTAGGATACCAAAATAACCCAGGCAAAACATAGTGCCAGCTAGGGTGAAAACAATTCTAGTGGAGGAAGTGGGGAAAATAATTAAATTTTGAATATTTTGAAGGTATAGCAAATACACTTTTCCTAATGATTGGATGTGGGATGTGAGAGAGTTAATAATAGCTCTAAGTTTTTGGCTTGAGAAATGTGAAGGATGGAGCAAAGATGGCAAAATCTGTGTGAGAAACAGACTTGGTGGAAAGATAAGGAGCATGGTTTGGTACAGGTTATGTTTGAGATACCATTATTTATCCAAGAGTATATATGAGATTTGACTTCAGAGGAAAGGGCTGGGATGGAGATATGTATTTTCTAGTTATCTGTGTATAGCTACATTTAAAGCTGCAAGGATGGACAGGATTACTAAATAAGTGATAGAATATTCTGGGAATGAGCGCTGACGTGCTCCCACCCTTGGAAGTTTAGTGAGATGAAGAGGAATTGGCTAAGGAGACTGAGGAGAAATGGCCAGGGCCATAGAAAGGATGCTAGGAGAGTGTGGTGTCATGGAAGCAAAGTTAAGAGACTGTGCAAAGGGAGATGATCAAGTGTGTCACCTGCTGCTGGTAGGGCAAATAAGATGATGAGTGAGACAATGATTGGGTTTGAATACATGGAGGTTATTTGTTACATTGAATAGCATGGCTTTGGTGTAATGGTGGGGGTTGAAGGTCTGACTGGAATGGGCCCAAGAAAGTATGGGAAGAGAGGAATGGGAGACCTCGAGAGCAAATAATTTGAGGAAATTTGGGGTTAAGGGGAAAAGAGAAGAAGGGCTGTAGCCACAAGTAGAGGTAGGGCCTGAAGTGGTTTAAGATGATAGGAGAAATTATAGCATGTTTGTGTGCTGATAGGAAAAATCCAACAAAGAAGAAAACTATGATTCTGGAAAGAGGGAGAACTGAAAGAGTGATGTTCTTTTCCTAAGCTGGGGTCTTGGGTAAAAGTGGAGGAGATGACCTTAGAGTGGAGCATGGACAATGTGCCAATATTAACAGGAAGAAAGGCAAGCTTATGTGCACATTTATGGGATGTGTATAATCTACGTTCTTATAACTTGTGAGGTTCTTTTCTGAACTCATCTGTCTCTGTCTATCTGTCTGTCTCTTTCTCCTCTCCTTTATTTTCTTTTTTCAAGCAATGCCATCAGCTGAGAAAAGGTTGAGAAGGAACTATTGGATATTTGAACTGCAAGGGTAATGCACAAAATAAGTTTCTATGACAATAGGGGAAGGAGTGAATTACAGAAATATCTTCAAATTGCCTGGCAGCATTAAGGGCCTGGCCTAATTTCAAGAGATGTAGAATGGTAATCTTTCTAGGTTTCCAGAAGTGGCGGAAAACCAGATATTAATAAACAGTTGTAATGTCGAAGATACTGATGGGAAGAGGGAAATGAGGACATGAGAGGACAAGGTATAGTGAGAAGTTACTAAGGGTGATGGGCCTTGGTGGGGAGGGGATAATTGCAGTTGGGGAACTGGAAGAAGTGACCTGCAAATATAGGATGTGTAGACAGAATGGGATGTTTGAAATTGAATTTATGGAGTGGTTACATCTTTGGTTCTGACAGGGTCTTGGGTATACCTGTGGGAGGAAGGGGATAAGACACGGTGGAAGACAAGAACATTTGAGAAGATGAAGTCAAATAAATGAACTTTCAGGGTGTTTGAAGCGTCATCCATGTGGATAATGAAATTACCAAGAATCATGGTTGGAGTAGTATTGGAGAGAGTGACAGTTAGCCAAGAGATAAAACCTCCAGGAATGGTGGAGAGTGACACTGGAGTCTACAAATGGATGCAACGGGGAGTGTTTTAGTCTGATAATATGATCTTCAAAGCAAGGAGATTTAGGGAGGGGAGAAGGAGAATAGAATGAAAACGTTTTATAGATAGTTTGAGTGGGAGGGGGCTTGGCCATTTCCAAGGTCATTACAAAGACAGAATGTTGACTATTATCTGATGTCATTGGCCTCCTATAAATAACTAAAGCCACAATGGTTAATTTTCTCCTCAGTTACCAAATTGTAATATTTCTTCAGATAATCGATGGATTGTTCAGCAGTCATCCATGAATGACCTGGAAACAATTCACTAAGTGTGGAGATTTTCCTCAAAGTAGAAATATAAAAATGGAAAGTGGGAATCATTAGTTTAGCTGAAGCATTTGGAAATGCAAGGGAAAGTCGTTCAATCAAGATCATACTGTTCATAAGCAACAGAGCCAACAATAGAACAGAACTGAGGTTTCCGAGTTAAGGTTGGCAGATTTAGCCAAAAAGCAAAATAAAATAAAGGCCACAACAGCAGCAACAATGACAAACAAAAAAGAAAATCGGATGATATGTTGCGTTTGGATTTCAGGTAAACCGTGATTTTTTTTTTTTTTTTGTATTAGTATGTCTCAAATATTTCCATGGAACATTCTTATATTTATGTGTTGGCAGCCATGTCCTGAGTTAGTTCACTTGCTGTGTCTGCCTCTGCTCCTGGTAGCAGATAGCCTAGTTGTATAGGTTATGTGGGGGAGGGTTGTTATAATATAAAAAAACAATTAGTTGTGTTTCCTTTGTGCTTAAGCTTGATACCTTTATGGTATTTTATGAGAGTCGGAAGCAATTAAAACAAAATCAGATAAGCCAAACAGATGTTGTGGCAGGTAAAGTGTTTAAAGGCTGCAACATCAGACTAAGTATACGTCTCTTATAAGGACTGCTTCTCATTTCTCCTTCTGATATTCTAATAATTTAAGAGCTTCCTGCCAAGAATAATTGCAATTTCTGGGAGAAAGAGAAATTTTATTGGAATGTCAGTCAAGTATACTAATCTTTACCATTTTCCTTGCCATGGTTGTTTACATTTATTTAGAACCATGTTATTAGCATAAACATATTATTTATAACCAAGGACAATAAATGTTCACCAATTGACATGTATTTTCTTTTAAACTTTTCTCTGAAACTATTGCCTGGTCTCTTTCAGTGACAGACCCTTTGGTTCCACAGCTATTCAAATTATTTCTAAATGACTTACCACATCATTAGAGATTACAACTCTTTCCTGGACAAAATCGATCCATTTAAATAGGAAATGATTTGCTCCCAGATTAACACAACATTAACATTTCAAACTATTGACTAAAAATGTCGCCCTTCACATTTTAAATGAATAGACTTGCAGTTACCAAAATGATGAGGTGGCCAAACAGATAGCGGTGGTCTCATGTTATTTTCCACAAATGGCATTTTAAAAATAGATATGAAAAACATTATTTCCTTGCTATTAGTTTGGCTCTGTTCCTATGCTCTACTTAATTTGAATTGGGATTAATCAATTATAGATATCCTTTTTCTAACATTCTCCCACAAATTCTCAATCTTAAGGACATGAAATAATGTTTTAGTTTCTTATGATGTTTTAGAAACGGTGATCATTTCCAAATATAAGAAAATGTCACATAAGCAAATATTCAAATATTAATTAGCAAGTTGAAAACCTCCATAAAAATGAATTAGTACCTACATTTCCCAATGGTACTGTTAGGTTCTTAGAAATTGATATTAGCTTTCCTAAGTTGGTAATAATTTTCCCTTTACTCCTGAGTGTGTGTATTATACCATTTACTTCTCATAATGAAGCTATGCAATTACTTTGGATGTCAAAACCAAAGCTCAGAAAGTTAGGTAACTTGCTTAATATCATGTAGCTTGCAGAGCTGGGATACAAATTTCAAAGCCTGTGACCTGTCTGCTGTGAAGTTATACAAACTTTTGAAAAAGAACTCAATAATGATAGGTAATGTGTTTTGCAAGATGTTTTCTGATTATTCTGAAAAAAATTGTTATTACCAATAGACAACTTATCTATATAATGCATTACCATTCTCAAAGTACTTTTTTTATACTACCATATATACTATACACATAGGATAAATACTTATATGACCTCAATTTCATTTTAAACTCATATCAACCATCAGAGCTAGATAAGGTCGATATATATTCAGTTCAATGTTACTAATAAAGTAGCCAAGATATTAAGTGATGTTGGCAAGGTCAAAGATGATGCAACAGAGCCAGGGATCCAATGCAGATCTCTTGTTTCTAAGGTCTTCTACTATACCATGTTGATAATGCCCTTTCGATGCCATCCTCTCTCTGCTTGTGTTCTGACAGATTGCACTGGGCATCCTTCTTTTGAAGCTACCCTCATTCTTCCACTTGCTTTCTCCTACCCTATGCTGGGCCTCCCTTTCATGGTGTTGCCCACCTCACATTAGTCAGGCTTGGACACTTTTCTCTGTACCACCATAGCTTCTTCCAGACTCTAGGCATGGGAACCTGCCTTGCTTGGGTCATCTAATATCTTTAGGACTGAATTGTTCTGGAAAAGAAGGAGAAAAGGAAAGTCTCTTACCGGATATGATCCTTGAAAGAGTGGAAGCATGCATAACAGCCTCACTGTTACCTTTGTAGTTGGCTGAAAACACTTCCCAGTTGGCTGAAAACAAGTGGCAGCCTTACTGGACAAATTTGCTAGACGTCAGAGTTTGTGGATGTCAGAGTGAATGGATACTGAGGGGGAAAATCTTCAGAGAGGAGAACTATAGAATGGGGACTCTCCCAGTATGTGTTTCTCATAAAAGACATAGTCGCTCGCTCCAGACCTGTGCAAAAGTAGGGCAAGACTTCAAAGAACCAAGCAGAAGTTAGCAACTAGGAGGCTAAAGACCTGAACAGAGATTCCAGCTGCTCTGTTTCAAGGCATTCTATTTCTATAATTATTTGTCTAAGTTTTTGTCCCATGTGGAAGAAATAGTATATGCCTTTTTTCCCCTCCCATCAACCTCTGGATTTCTTAGACCATATTAAGGTGATATAGCTATCAGTATTCTTATTACTATCAAATAATTATGTTTTTCCATTATATGTCTCTTTAATAATTATTTTTACATTGACATAGAGTTTTATAAACAATTTAAATTTAAGTTTGAAGACTAACTATAAATCTCGATGGCACTTGGTAATGGTGAACAACTCTGTGGTGTTCTCTCTATGTGGTGGGTAAAGCATTTGAGGTTAATTGTCTGAAAATCATGATTCTGTATCCATGGGTCATTTATTCTGTATCCATGGGTCTTTTTTCATGCAGTAAAAAAACACTCTGATTGGAATAATGGTAAATGACATGACCAAACAATTCAGAAAGGGAGAAATACAAACAAAGAATATGTAAAATGTTCAACCTCATTAATTATCACTGGAATAAAAATTAAAGCAACAGTTATCACATTTGAAACATCTGAAAAAATAAAGAAAAATAATACCCAGAGTTGACATGGGTGTGAGAAAATGGGTCCTTTTATACATTGCTAAGGGAAATGTAAATTTGTATAAGTTTTTGGGGGGACAGTGGGACAAAATATATCAAAATTTTTAATCTGTTTATATTCATTTTTCTGGTGGAACTGTTATAAGTATTGTTGCTTTAGACATAGTTTAACATGTACCCTTGGTTCAAGAGTCTCTTCTAGGGTAACAGTTCTCAAACATTGGTCTTAGGATTTCTTTACATTCTTAAAAATAATTGAGGACCCCAAAGCGACGTATACACACAGCACACATATACACACATATATACGCCAGATTAGACAGTAAAACTGAGAAATAGATATTTATTTCATTTCAGTTGAAAATAATAAACCCATAACATGGTATAATAACATTTTAGTGGAATGTAAGTATATTTTCAAAACAAAAAATAGTGGGACGAGTGGCATTCTTTTACATTTTGCAAATAGCTTTTAATGTCTCAAGAGCAGCCAATTGGGTTCACATATGTTTTTCTGTACTCAGTCTATTTGCAATATGTCACTTTGGTTGAAGTATTTTTTTCCAATATATGCATTTGAAATAATAAACTTTAATTATACTTAAACCCCAATTTTAATATGCAGTATTTTTTTAACATTCAGTTTTAAATGTTTTATAATTTTTCATTATTTAAATTTTGATCTTTGTTTTATTTAGACCAGTGATGTCCTCAAAATAAAAGTTCAAATTAAATTTTCCAAAATCACCAGGTGGGGAATTCCCTGGTGGTCCATTGCTTAGAACTCGGCTCTTTCACTGCTGAGGGTGCAGGTTCAATCCCTGGTTGGAGAACTCCCACAAGCCACATGGTGCGGCAAAAAAAAAAAAAAAGTATGGGACATTTTATTTCACAATATATATTATCAAGTTATTACTTTGTACACCTTAAACATACATACGTTATATGTCAATAATACATCTGTAAATCTGGGGAGGAAAGGAGGCATGGTGGCAGGAAATATGGCCTGTGTGTATAGATCCAGCTTCTTTAGTTGCTGAAATGTTGTACTGAATAACCTAGCCCACAGTTTCTACAAAAAGAAATACCTTTAATATCTTTTTAATTATTAGGGTTTTTTCTTTTAAAATTTCAAAGTTCTGTGTGGCTCTTTTATGAATCCCAATAATCTTTTTAAAAAGAATATCTTCTGTTTAATGTATTTCATTTTTATCTTTTATTTACTTACATATAAGTACACTAAATTTTATATTTTGTATTAGACAATTATATTAGGTACAGATTCTGGGCTGTTTGTAGAGATTATTATTTCTGCTGATTCTGGTTGGAGGTGGGTTATTTTCTGTTCTATGATGTATTGGGGGATTGAAAACTCATGTAGAATCCAGTTCTTTCTGTGGAGATCCTAGATAGTCTGGGTTGAGGACCCGTATCTCCAGGAAAGGTTAGCATTTTTCTCTTCCAAGAATATCAGACTGCTACTCAACTGAGAACACTTGATGTTAAGTTCTTGCCTTTTTCCCACATATCACAGAGGGAATGTAAATTCAAACCCCTTCATCTGTGTAAGGATTGTGCTAATGTTATGACTTTTCATAGGAGACTTCTCTTTCACCTGGACTCCAACATGAGACACAATTTTCTTTATTATCTTCCTTTACCATCTTGTGGATTGCCCCCGGTCCATCTTCTTACTCAAGGTGTAGCCTTTTGAGAATACCAAATTTATGCATAGGATTTTAGTTTGAATTCCTTACTTATGGGGCTCAAGGCTTGAATACTTTCCTTCACTTTGCTGGTTAATAAAAAGCGTCTTGGTTACCCAGATGGACCAACACCTGCAGAGAGCAATGACAGATATGGCTTTGGCATCTGTTTCATAGACTGGTTCTCAGCTACTTCAATTCTTCATTAATATCTTGTAAAATCAGATATACATTAAGAAGTTGTGTTTGATATTTGCTCTGGCCTATATAGCCATTTTATACTGGAGTGATTTTTAAGTTATCTAATGTATTTCCAGAAAGAACAGTCTTGTAAAAATCTTTATAAAGATGCAATTATGAATATATATTTCAAGGTTGTGATAAAGAGAATGCCTCCTGAGCTCCCTCTGGGGTTGCAGAGTAGGTACACATGGGAAGGGCACAGAAAGCAAACTGGGCTCATTGGGTTCATTCCTCCATGTTTTACAAAGGAATTTCTAGCATTTCAATTATATTTAGTATGACTACCGTTACTGAGAAGTTTAGTCAACTAATGGAGCAGACAGAAACAGTCTTAACTTCCTTCTAGCCCATCTAATTTTATTTTTAACCCAATATGAAAATCCTTTTCTTTGCTTGGGTGAACATATTCAGAAACCATCCTCATAATTAATGTCTAGATTTATTTGGATGCAAATTAGAAAAGTCCCGTAATCCATGTTCTATATGTCTTCTGCTCTAGCATTAAGGTTTTAAATTAATCTCCCCAGAGAATACTGGGATCAGTCTCTATTATTAGGCCGGGAGACAATGATGGACAGGGTTAGAGGTAAGAGGAATATTGGCTTGTATTCAAGAGCTAACTCCTCAAGGATAGTTAGTAACTGGAAGCAACAGTATATACATAATACTCATATTTGCTAAGAAAGGCAGTGCTATTTTGGCTGTGGGGTTTTGGGTTTGGGAATACTCTGAGACCTCTGTATCCACTGATATTATCCTTCCTCTCATCTATATCCAACTTGTTTCTGTTCAGTGCCATAAGTTCCCCAATAGAGAATTGGTGAGGCTGGGTATTTAACTGAAATTGTGATTTGGTAACTCACGGGGTCACATTAAGTACTGGCTTTTCCTCTTACTCAACCCTGTATATGCAAAGACAATATATTCATTTAGCATCATGGTCATATAAATCCTTAACTTGATCCTAGAATTTAGGGGTTTGAAGATCTTGTTCTTTTCCCATAAGGTGTACAGAGCTATTGGAAGCAGCCACCTCCACCCCACGGTCCTTGAGATTCTGCGTATGCTGACATATGCAAAAGTGACAACCAAACCCCGCCCCACCCCAGTTTTACTTTCAACGATTACCACATTCTAGATGCCTAGATGCGTGATTTAGTAATCTGCTTTGTCATTGTATGCCATGGCTACTGGATGATTGTCTGCAAATATTAATAGGATCTTTCACTGTATTTGGTCCACACCGAGCGAGAAAATCAATCCTCACTTTTCCTATATCCCTGGGGAGCTGCGGCATGCAACACACTCACTGTACTGCTCTCAGTATCAGTTCGTGTTCTTGGTTGCAAACAGCAGAAACCAACTCTAGTTGACTTCAGCAAAAATGTCAAAGGCATTGAAAGGCTATCAGTTATGTCACAGAATTGACAGAGGGTTGGAGAAGCAGCCTCAAAATATATATAATACATAGGAAAAAAGGAGACTAGGGTTTGCTTTCGTGTGTTCAGATGACAGCTGAAAACAAACTAAAAAAAGTAACAAATGACAAGTATAGAGAGTAAAGACATGATTTTAAGTCCTAGTATGTTATGTCGATAGGAATTGGTCATGCCATGAAGCAAGTTGCTTTAAGAAAGTAAAGATAAGCATGAGGAGAACCAATCTATAAAGGATATTAGCATATGTACAAAGTAAGCAGACATAGGACACAAGATAGGAACTCAATCCAAATTGGGAAGAAAGAGGCAAATAGGAATGCACTTCCTATAAGTTAGCAGGTTTTTGTGAACAGTGTGTTAGGACTATGGCTATAACCAAATGGCAAACTTCGCAACGTGTGTTCTAATCTCAGAATACCAGTAGAGATTGTATGGAAAGATAAGTGGTTCATACTGAAAGTCAGAGGTAGAGTCTACTTGCTAGCTCTCTTGGGACTCCAGCAGTTGTCCACAGCAGATACAAAAACTGAATAGCAAGAGGTTAGGTTAAGTTAGATCAGAACTGTAACTTGGTTTTGATATGAAAACTTTATTACAAAGGAGCATGAAAGCACTAAAAGGGTCTTTATTGTATTGGGGGCAAAGCTCTGGCATTTTGGCTTTTAAATTTCATAGTCTTCCTTTCCAGCTAAGTTTTTCAAAGCACATTCAAGAACTTACCCCTTAATAATTACGACCTGCTTTCCCATTTGAACTCTCTTTACCTAATTACGTAGTGCCCTTAATATCTGTCATTCTCAGCCACTATGAGCCTAGTAATTAACCTGGAGAGGGAAAAACAGGTGAAACCACGCTCCCTTTTCTTCCTTTGTCCACTTGTAGAGTTTGGTCCAATTAGAAGAGGTCTTTGGGAGAAATTGTTATACTTTCAGCTCAAAACATAATATTTGAATAGTACAGCATTTGGGGATAATAATAATTGTTTCTCAACAGCTATGAACTTAATCCTCTAAAGGACAAATATAAAACCTATTTTAAATTGGAATATTATTTTCAGGAAGCAAAACTGAAAACCAGGTTAAGTTTAAAATCTGATTTCGAAAGCATCATTCCTGTTTTAATCTGCCAGTTTTGATATATAGGCTTGCCTCAAGCATTGTGTTTGACTTTTTCAGTGTTAACCTCAAATGTCATCTTTTCCAAGATTGATATTAAAAATTTAACTTCCTTCTTGTAAAAGTGATAAAAACATTTGTAAACAACAACTCTTAAGTTTTGTCAGCTTTATCCAAAAGTAAAATTAGGATAGGGTCAGTGATTTGGGGTTTTATCTCCCTGTTGTATCTTAGGTCTTTGGAGAAGAATATTTGGAAAAGTTTAGTTTTCTGTAGGGATAGTCGAATCTAAGGATTAAAAATTGTATGCCATAGCACTTGTATTGGAATTACATGATGTGAGCTGTTTGGAAAGAAGGTATGGAAACTAACCTTCAATATGGCTTCCAATGATCCTTGTGTCTTGCATTGATGCCCCTATGTTATCCTCTCCCATAGTGAATCAGGGCTGACTCTCTATAACCAATAGGATATGGCAGAAGTGGCAGCTTATGACTTCCAAGGCTGTCATAAAAAGCAATATGGCTTCCACATTGCTCTCGTATCATTCACAGTGGGAAAAGCCAGCTACCGTGTAAGAAGAACACTCAGGTAGCCCTGTGGTGAGGATCATGTAGAGAGGAACAGTGCTCTCCTGCTCTCAGCCAGCACCAATTTGCCAGCCACATAAGTGAGCAACCTTGGAAACTTAGCTCCCAGCCACAGTGAAGCCTTCAGATGATTGACATCTGATTGATTGAAAAACATGGAACCACAACTGCTCAGTGAGGTAATACTGGAATTTCTGACCCAGAGAAACAGTAAGAGATAAAACTTACTGTCATTTTAAGCCACTAAGGCTTGGTGTTGTTAAGCAGCAATAGATAACTAATCAATAAGCCAATGTGTCTGACTTATTAGCAGGAGTTGGCAACCAGTAAATGTTTTCTTTTAAATGAATGAATGGATGTCCATAGACGTAGAGCATCTCTAAAAAGCAATGGTGATTTTTAAGTATCAACTTCCCTGTCAGAGGAAACTTTGGGAATGTGACTCATTGGAAAAAAAGGCCCCTTCTGAATCTTTTCCAGTCCACCAGACACACTTAATATTATCAATTCATATGAAGAAGATAGTGTTATTACTGCTCTCTTCTTGGTCTTTCTGTGTCATCAGGATGTTTCACTGGCTAAAGCATACTAAAATGACATAATTTTTAGGATCCTGAGTTCCTTTGTAGTTGCAAGGGTACTTGGTCATTTTATGGGATCAAGCTGCATTTGCCTGCATTTGTCTTCTTTTCCATTATGGTCATATTGTTATGCTAAAAGTTAAAACCATTTTATAAAGCAGTATTTTAGGTGGGGAAGAATCTGCCCGTTTTTTTCCCTCCCTTTCACCTTATGAAAGATGACCATCGATAAACCCTTTATTCTAATGGAAAATTTTTCCAAAGCTATTCTAATGAGGCTGCTCTTGAAGTATTACTTATAGCTTATTAAAATCTGCACAATCCTGCCCCATGATATCCATTTAATAATTTTGACTGAATCAACTAGTCAAAAAGCAATCAATTCTCCAACTAATGCTTTGTTTTATGTTTATTTTTCCTCCTCTATTGACTAATCTTAGACTAAGTCAACCGAATTGACTGGGATGTTTTAGTGTCACATATACACGGTATTAACGCCCAAGAGCAACAGTAATCGAAATTGCGCTCGGGTGGCATGAAAGTGCATTTTAACCAGTCGATCCACTACTAAACATTATATACTATACAAATGGTTCCCATTTTAATTTTATCTCTTTTTTCATCTTAATTTACAAAATATTTCAGATGCACAACAAACATAAAAAACAAATATGAGCTCCATTCATATTTAACAGATAGCAGTTTTTGCCTTATTTGCATCAGATTTTTAAAAGTAAATAATGTACTAATCCAAATAAGTTTTCCTTTTTTCCCCATGGAGAAGTTGTATAGCATCCCCATGCTAAGTTTTAAAATTTTACTATATATTTATGTGTGCTTATAAATAATATGTGTACTATTTTATGTTATTTTAAAACTTATATAACCTTGAAAAAAGCTAATAAACCTAATAAAAACACAAGGCTAATAAAAACAACATTAGCCTTTATAGATAATTTTGTAACATCGTATTTACTCAACATGATTTTAGGACTTATCCATGTTGATTCAAGTAAATCTAGTTCATTGATTTTCAGTGCCATGTATTGGTCAATATATACCAATATCACAGTTAATTTACTCATTCCTCTATTGATAGACTTCTTAGATTTTTCCCTCTTTTTGGATATTCAGCCTCATTAAAACATGAATCTCATTTTCACATTTGTACCTTAAATTGTTATTGTAAGACCTTTTAACCTTTGTCAATCTGATAGGTGAAAAATTGTATCTTAGTATTTCAGTTTTGTATGTTTCTGAATAATAAGGCTTTGAACATATTATAATTTTTTAATGGCCATTCAGAAATTTTTTGTGACTTTCTTTAATTTTTATTGGAGTAAAGTTGATTTACAACGCTGTGTTAGTTTCTGCTGTACAGCAAAGTGAATCAGTTATACATATACAGTAAGTCCCTACACACAAATCTTCAAGTTGCGAACTTTCAAAGATGAGAACGTGCGTTCTCATGTCCAATCACATAAGGTTAGTTCAGGTGTCTGGTGTACATTGTCATGTGCGTGCATCCTCTGCAAGTGGTTGTGCTTTTGTGAACTTTACAGTGTTGTGTAGAGTATACTATCTTTATTTCAAGCACAGGATGTCCAGAAGCAAGTGTAAAAGTACCGGTGATGTAGCAATCCACTGCTACCATGTCATCTATGATGAGAAAAAAAGAGCCACTACCCAGACATCACTGGATCATTTTTTCAAGAGG
Source organism: Hippopotamus amphibius kiboko (assembly GCF_030028045.1). Taxonomy (NCBI): domain Eukaryota; kingdom Metazoa; phylum Chordata; class Mammalia; order Artiodactyla; family Hippopotamidae; genus Hippopotamus; species Hippopotamus amphibius. The sequence continues at coordinate 8,865,480 of NC_080203.1, read as the reverse complement.
GTAGATAGAATTGAATCTACCAGAACCTGTGCCATCCACGTCAGGCATGAGTGAGATTGCAGCCTGCCCTCCGTCTGCTACTGCTGACCATCCTTCAGCTCTACCAATCTCCCATCTCCTCTCCCTCCTCCAGTCAGTAACTCTTCTTGCCTGTTCACGTGATGCCAGCCCCAGGATGCCAGCTGTTGTACTGTGCTATTGTATTTTTCAAGGTACTGTACTGTAAGCTTAAAAATGCTTTCTTTATTTTTTGTGTTTGTTTTTGTGTATTATTTGTGTGAAAGGTATTATAAACCTGTTATATTACAGTACTATGTAGCCAGTTGTGTTAGTTGGGTACCTAGGCTAACTTTGTTGGACTTAAGAACAAATTGGACTTATGAACACGCTCTTGGAACAGAATTCATTCGTATGTAGGGGACTTACTGTACATATATCCACTCTTTTTTAGATTCTTTTCCCATGTAGGTCATTACAGAGTATTGAGTAGAGTTCCCTCTGCTATACAGCAGGTCCTTATTTGGTATCTATTTTATGTATAGTGACTTTTTTTTTATCATACACTTTGACCTGTTTTTAATGGGATGTTTGTTTTTTTTCTTATTTATTTTTGGAATGCTTTGTATATTTTACATAGTAATCTCTTGCTGTTTATATCATTTGCAGATTTAGTCTCCTGATCTGTCACTTTTTAAAAAAAATTATTTTATTTTTGGCAGCATTGGGTCTTCGTTGCTGCATGTGGGCTCTCTCTAGTTGCAGAGAGCAGGGGCTACTATGCTGCGATGCCCGGGCTTCTCATTGCAGTGGCTTCTCTTGTTGGGGAGCTTGGGTTCTAGGTGTGCAGGCTTTAGTGGTTGTGGCACGTGGGCTCAGTAGTTGCGGCTCGAAGGCTCTAGAGTGCAGGCTCAGTAGCTGTGGTGCATGGGCTTAGTTGTTCCGTGGCATGTGGGATCTTCCTGGACCAGGGCTCGAACTCTTGTCCCCTGCATTGGCAGGTGGATTCTTAACCACTGTGCCACCAGGGAAGCCCTGTGATTTGTCACTTTTTAATGGCATCTATCCATAAACAGAAGTCTCATATTTTTATGTGGTGTTATGTATCAACATTTCCTTTTTTATGATTTTTTTAGTATCTTGTTTAAGAAATTCTTCTCTACCATGAAATAATAAGTATGAAGATATTCTCCTATATTTTCTTCTGAGTTTCACAGTTTTTATTTTCATATGTCTTTAATCTATTTAGAGTTTATCTTCATGTATGATGTGAAGTAGTGATCTAATTTTATCTTCTCCCATATGGATAACAAATTATCCAAAAGTCATTATTGAACGGTCCTTGCTTTTACTATTGTTTTGAAGGACTCAGTAATACACAAATTTCCAAGTGTACATGCAGATCTATTTCTCCCTTCATTATTTCATTCCATTTGTCTTTGTTTCCCTATTTTTGAATGAATATCTCACAGATTAAATTGCTATAGCTTTATAATGTCTCAAATTTTAGTCGGGAAAATTCTCCTTTTTCTTCTCTGAAATTATGTACGCTATTTTTTGCCCTTTACTCTTTGAAGAATTAGAAAAATTTCACCTGCAAGCATTGGAGGAGATAAATGTACATGATTTAAGCATACTGTTCACATATAACCAGAATTCTGGATGTAGATAGTTGCTGGCATTGTCTCAATAGCTCGGCAGTGTCAGAGCGGGTGCCTCTATGAGTCAGTTGGTCTTTTCCTCAAGGGTGGAAGATGTCTGCCCACAGCTTCCAGTATCATTTTCAAGACAAGGAGAAGAAGAGAGGGTTGTCCCCTGTGATGTGTCTCATTTGGAAATCAAAAGCCTTACCAGAAGCCCTTGTTAGATTTTTCTCTCTATACCATTGGCCAAAACAGAATCTCATGTTCAACCCTTGCTGCAGGGGAGTCTGGGAAAGGGGGTGTTTGGATTTTCCATTCTCTACTGAGAAAGCAGACAAAGGAAAACATGGCTGAGCATACCTGTGAATAAAGCCATGAGTAGTCTGCCCCGCTTTTCCACACAAATTGTTGGATCAGATTTTCAGCCTGTGAGAAAACCTGTTGGGTGTTTTGATTGGCATTTAGAGATTGAATTTATTGTTTAATTTGAGGAGAATTGGCATGTCTTTATTCTCATTCTAGAACATAGATATTTATGTCTTCTCATTTTTTTCAATAAAATGTATGATTTTGTTCATAAGGGACTTGAACTTTTTAATATTCATTCCTAGGTATCTTATTGTCTTGCTGCTAATGTAATGTCATATTTAAAATAGATTCATTTTACCTTTTATCGATGTACAGGAGTACTACTGATTCCTGTCTATTTAATAGAATGTAAATTTCATGAGGGAAGAAATTTTCTTGTTCACTGCTGTGTCCTAAATGTCTAGAACCATGCCTGGCACATAGTTTGTGTTTAATAAATATTTGTTGAATGAATGAATGAAGCGATTGATCCAGTATCTAGGAAATTTTGAAGCTCTTTTTATATTTTTAATACAAAATGCTTTTTTGTAGATTCTCTTGTAGAAACTTACCTGTGAATGATGATACCTTCGTTGCTTCTTTTCTAAATCTAATACAGTCAACCTTCCATGTCTGTGGGTTTTGCATCTGCTGATATGGAGGGATGACTGTATTTCTTTTTTATTTTCCTTTCTTATGTTATCAAGGATCTCCAGTATTATGTTGGTAATGATAATATTAGGCCTTCTTCTCTTGTTTCTGATTTAGAAGGGAGTGTTCCTATAGTTTCACCATTAAGTATGATGTTTACTACAGATTTTTGGTAGATACCCTTTATCATATTTAGGATGTTCTTTCCATTCCCAGTTTGATGTTATTTTTTAAATCATTTATCTATCAATACAATTCAAAGATTTTTTTCTTTAATATGGAAAGGTATTGAACTAAATTAATAGAGTTTCTGTTGTTATCTTTCTATTCCTGGGCTCAAATATATTTGGCCAGGATATATTATTTTTTATACATTGATGGAATCACTTTGCTAGGATTTAGTGTTTTAGGTCTATCTATAATTATAATTGCGATTTACTTATAATTTTTGTTCCTCATATAGTCTTTGTTTTGATATCAGGGTTGTTCTAGCCTCATAAAATGAGTTGGAGGAGTTTCCTCTGTGTGCATGCATGGGGCTGACGTGGTTCACTGCAAGACTCACAATTGCTAGAATATATGCTTCTTTGGTTGATCGTATTCTAGAATTCTAGAGGAATGTTGGCAGTCATACCAATAGCAATGGCGATAGGTGGGTGGGTTAGGGGCATATATTCTCAGCTGTGACTTTTCTAAGAACCAAGATGGCGAGTGGCCTGTCATTTTTACCTTATGCGTAGTGTTTAAACTTATGGGCTCTGGAAGCAGACTGTCTTCTTAATTCCCAGCTTTGTCACCTAGTAGATTTGCATCTTGGTCAAATGACTTAAACTTACTATATCACAATTTCTTCACATGTGATACGGAGAATATTATAGTTCATAACTCATGAAGTGGTTGTGAAGATTAAATGAGCTGACACAATTAAAATGCTATAATAGCCTCTGGCACATAATAATTGCTCAATGTCTATTAGTTCTTCGCCACCTCTTTGCCTCTTTCTTTTTCTTCTTCCCATCATCACTCCCTCTTCTCTTTCCCTATTTTTAGTATAGTGTGCCTACTATCAGTTGTGCCAGTATTACACAGTCTCTTTGCTTTAGCATCTCTAGAGACTATAGTCTTCTGCCAGGATGATGGAGGTTTAGTCACCTACTTTCTGTGAGATAGGTATATGGACTCACTTGTTTTTACTGACTTTTAGTTAACTTTCAGTTTTCAGTCCCACCCATTTACTCTTACTTTTAGTCCTGAATCATTCTGGGATTCTGTGGTCCAAATTAACTGGCTTCTTGGCTTTTTGTATTGCTGATAGCTTAAATCATCTATTCCCATTCCATATGCTTCCCAACTTTCAAAATTTTGTGACCTCCTCTCCCTTCTGTTGTATGTTTATATCTTTTCACCTTTAAAGAATAGTTTTGGGGACTTCCCCAGCAGTGCAGTGGTTAAGACTCTGCCTTCCAATGCAGGGGGCGCAGCTTCCATCCCTAGTCAGGGAACTAAGATCCCACATGTGGCACTGTGTGGCCAAAAAAAAAAAAAAAAAGAAGTTTTACTTTTGAATAAGTAATACATTCGTATAGTTAACAAAACAATAGTAAAGTGATTCAGTAAAAACTCTCATTCCTCTCCTATACATACACATAGGTCACTTCTTTTTATCAGTTTCTTTTCCATCGTTCCAGAGTTTTATTAATGCAAAAATAACCAACTGTGAATATATGTTCTTATTTTTCTCACTTTCTATTATGGAAAATAGCATACACTTTACATATTATACTATACTGTTGAACATTGCCTTTTCTTTTTGAATCTCACATGGTATACTGAAGAGCCTTCTGTATAAGCAGACAGAGAGCTCCCTCATTGAATTGCTGAAGAGTACTCCATTGTATGATTGTACCACAATTTATTTAATTATTCCCTATGGATGAACACTTGGATTGTTTCTTGTTTTCCACATTGTAAATAAGGTAGCAGTGAATAAACATTTTTTGATGTTTAATTCCTGCATGCAGAGGAAGGATCACTTCATCAAAGGGTAAATGCATTTGTAATTTGAATAGATATTTACAAATTGCCCTTCAGGGGAATTTTACCATCAGCAATGCATGGGAGAATGCATGTTTCCCTCAGATTTGACAATAGAGTTGTCAAACTTTTAGATTATTTGGCAATCTGTTAGGTAAAATATATTACTGCAACACAATTTTAATTCCTAATTTTTATTTATCTTATTTTCAGTGACACTGACCACCTTTTATATGTTTAATGGCAATTTGTAATTTCTATAACCTGTTTGTTCATATAGTTTCCTCATTTTTATTGGATTATCAGTCTCTTTAATACTACTTTAAGGAGGTAAAACCTTTGTATAATATAATTTTCAAGTTATTTCCAAATATGTCATTATCGTTTGATATTAATAATTTTTTTATATTCAGACGTTAACAGGTGTTTTATTTTTATTTCGGGTATAGTTGTTTTACGATGTTGTGTTAGTTTCTATGTACAGCGAAGTGAAGGAGAGTTCCCTGTGGTATACAGCAGGTTCTCATTAGTTATCTATTTTATACATATTAGTGTATATATGTCAATCCAATCTCCCAATTCATCCCACCCTCCACTTTCCCCCCTTGGTGTCCATACATTTGTTCTCTACATCTGTGTGTCTATTTCTGCCTTGCAAACAGGTTCATCTGTACCATTTTTCTAGATCCCACATACATGCGTTAATACACGATATTTGTCTTTCTCTGTATGACTTACTTCACTTAGTATGAGAATCTCTAGGTCCACTCATGTTGCCGCAAATGGCATTATTTCGTCCTTTTTTATGGTTGAGTAATATTCCATTGTATAGATGTACCACATCTTCTTCATCCATTCGTGTGTTGATGGGCATCTAGGTTTCTTCCATGACCCGGCTATTGTAAATAGTGCTGCAGTGGACATTGAGGTGCATGTGTCTTTTTGAATGATGGTGTTCTCTGGGTATATGCCCAGCAGTGGGATTGCTGGGTCATATGGTTAACAGGTGTTTTAATAGTCTACTTCGTTGATCTTTGATGACTTCTGGATTCAGAGTCATTAGGAAGGCTTTCTCCCCTTTAAGGTTGTAAAGAAAATTGCCATTTTTTTCTTCTTTTATGTTCTCATTGTTTTCTTTTAAATATTTGTCACATGTAGAGTTGATGAAAGCATTTGGTAAAAGAAGTGGATTTAATTTTTTTTCTTCATATGGATGCATAGCTATTTCAAAATCATTTACTGAAAAGTTATTTTTCAAACTGATATGTGATGCCATTTCCATATATACCTTTGTGTGTTTCTGAAACCTTCATTCTGTTATGTTATTTTGTTTGTGTGTTCTCTATATTATTTTTCATCAATGAGGCATTATTTAATATTTTATTATCTAGTAGAGTTAATTTCCCCTCATTGATCTCCCTTTTCAGGATTTTACTGTTGTTTTAAGTTTCTATATGAATATTACAATCATATTTATTAACAATCCTCTAAGCAGGAGTGACATAATTATGATATTCAGTCCTCTCTCTTAATAAATTAGTATAGTAAGATGTTATATAAGATTTAATTATAGATTATATATATGTATAATTATACTAAAGATAATCCTTAAGATAATACATAACTTCCTATTAGAAGACTACAGTTAAAAAAATAAGAGGTCAGGGGTACTTCCCCAGCAGTCCAGTGAGTAAGACTGCATACTTCAGTATCTTAATATTAAATTCAGTGTAATTCAAGCCTTCTAAACATTGGCCAAAGAAGGACAACTTATAATGCTAAAAATGTAATTAATAGGAAAGTTGTGTGTGTGCATTGTCCTGAAAATGTTCTTTTTACCTTCATTCTTGCGAAAATCTCAGCTGGGTGTAGAGTTCTTGGAAGCCAGTTATTTCCTCTCATCTCCTTAAAGATTTAGTCCTGATTGTCAACCATGGTTCTCGGACACTGTTAGTGCCATTGGTTTATCACTCCTTTGTAGATAAACTCTTATTTCCAGTTGCTTTTCAATTTTTCTACTGGTTTCTGGCATGCTACATTACGTTAAATGTGGATTTATTTTTATTTATCCTACTGGGTCTACCTATTGTTTTTCTTCCTTCCCAAAATATCATTTATCTTATCAATTCAGGAAAGAAAAATCGTTCATTCTTTCTAGTGTCTGTTTCTGGCATTTGATTAGAAATATGTTTATTTTCTGATTCTCTCCTTTATATCTCTTCTTAGTTTACTTGTTTTCTCTCCATTATGTATCCTGGGTAACTGAATCATATGTAGTTTCCCATTTGGTGTTTTTTGTTTATCTATGTTTGATAAGTTTTTAATTTTTATTATTAATATTTTTCCCATTTAAAAGATCGATTTGATTGTTTTCCTTAACTGCCTATTATTCTTCAGTGAGATTCTGTATTACAGTGGGTACAAGCACAGATTCTGTAGCCAAACTGTTTCCACCCGTTTACCGTGAGAACTCAGTCAATTCACTTCTTGATTCCTCCGTTACCTCAGCCATAAAATTAGGATGCGTGTGGTTTCCTGATGTAGCTAATCTCTTGGTTTATTCACTGTACCCTACTTGTCTTTCAGCTCTTTCATACCTTATGTAACCAATTTCCTAATTAAATTACCTTTCTTTTCAATAATAGTTTCTGTTCTCTTGGATGGACTCAGCTCCTTCTGGGTTTTTAATCCCCAATTCGTTTTTATAACGAACAGGAAATTTCCATTTCTTGTAAATTCAGCAATGCTTTGCTTATAAAATTGTCTTATTCTGTTTAGTATTTCTGGATTTCTGTCATGAAAGGATTTTCAGGTTACCTTTTTTGGTCATTATGTCAGATCTGTGCATTTATATTACATAGTGGTTACCTTTTTTGGTCATTATGTCAGATCTGTGCATTTATATTACATAGTAGTTACCAAAGGGGAGTTATTGTCATATTATCATCAATGTATTAGGCTTACGGAAATAAAAGGCAAATGATTAATATACATAATATCATTTCCTCTGTTTCTCAATTTTAATGAATTGTTTTCTTAGGACTTACGGTTTAAATTTCTAAAGTAAATTGCTTGAAAAGTAAACCAAAAGTAACTGGTTGACTGATAGAGATGGAGGAATAATTAATATTATTAAGCTTGGATAATAGCATAAGAAATGGCACAAAGTTAATTTTTTATTTATCTAGAATAGAAAAGAGTTGACTAAATTACAGATCTTGTGTAGTTGCAAATTGTAATCATTTTTGACCACTAGGAATTATTAAATGAGATGTGGATTTTTTTTGTTCATAGACGTTTCAGGCCACACTTTTCAGTGCAAAAATCAATCATTTCATAAAAAATACTTATTGAGCAAATATTATGTGTCAGATACTGTTTTAGGTGTCAATGATGCATTGATGAATGATATGGACAAAAATCTCTGCCTTTGTGTGTGTATATGTTAGAGAAGAAAAACAAATAAAGCAGGGTAAGGAATTTTGGGTTTATTGAGAAGGGGGAGCTGGAGTATTAGGTAAGGTTGCCAGTGTAGGCCTTGCTGAGAAAGTTACATTTAAGCAAAGACTTGAAAGAGGTAAAGGCATAAACCGTGGAGTAATCTAGGAGAAGCACCTTCTATGCATAGTGAATAGACAAGTCAAAAACCTGGAGGTAAGCACATGCCTGGTATGTTCAGAAATGGTAATACTGAATTGTCTTTAAGTTCTTCTTTAATGGATAGCCTCATACAATGCATGAAAAGTAAAGACTGACTGCAGATTTGGTCATAAAGGAAGTTTGTTTACATATCCAAATGATGAAGTAAAATTCATCTTTTATGGCACAATAAGAAGAATTTAAACATAAAATTTTTCTTTGCCCTTTGGATCCCCTCCCTCCCATTTAATGTGTATTTGGGCACCTGCATTATACCAGACCTCCTTAGGAGACGCCATTCCTTCTTAATCTCATCAAGGGTCACAACTCCTTAGAAGATAACCTTCCTTCTTAATCTTGTAAGGGGCCATGATGACCCATGACCCACTACTCACTTTGTACATGTAGATGTTGATTGTGTAAACGGTCAATAATACATCATTTGATGTATAACCTTTTGTCTCAAAAACTTATATAACTGCTTTGACCTGTAATGGGCAGAACAGTCCTCAGAGCTTTCTGCAAAACTGTCTCCTAGGTTATAATCCTCAGGTTGGCTCAAATAAAATTTTCCATTTCTTTCTTAGATCAACTATTGACTAATTTTTTTGTTGAGTATTAATAATTACTGTTGAAACTAAGTGTGGAGAGTGGGCTGTGATTCTAACACAGTTACATATACATGAGAATTTTGTTAGAGTAATTGGGAATGAAGAACTCAAGAAGGAAAAAATAACAGGGATTGTACATAATATCAGAGAAGTCAACAAACTAATGAAATAAAATAAAAATGTCATACTTTAGAAATTTGTTTTCATATAACTATAGTCAATTTACAATATTGTGTTAGTCTCAGGTATACAGCTTCACATTCTTTTCTATTATAGGTTATTATAAGATATTGAATATAGCTCCATGTGCTATTTAGTAGATACTTTTTGTTTATTTTATATATAGTGGTATGTATCTTTTCATCCCATAGTCCTAATTTATCCTTCCCCCTAGTTTCCCCTTTAGTAACCATATGTTTATTTTCTATATCTGTGAATATGTTTCTGTTTTGCAAATAAGTTCATTTGTATTATATTTTAGATTCCATATATAAATGATATCATATGGTACTTATCTTTCTCTGCCTGACTTACTTCACTTAGTATGATAATCTCTAGGTCCATCCGCGTTGCTGCAAATGCCATTATTTCATTCTTTTTATGGCTGAGTAATAGTCCATTGTATATATATACCACATCTTCTTTATCCATTTAGGTGTTGGTGGACATTTACATTGCTTCCATATCTTGCCTACTGTAAATAATGCTGCTATGAACATTGGTGTGTGTATTTCCTTTTGGATTAGCGTTTTCGTCTTTTCTGGGTATGTACCCAGGAGTGGGATTGCTGGGTCATATAGTAACTCTGTTTTCAGTTTTTTAAGGAGCCTTTAGACTGTTTTGCATAATGGCTGTACCAATTTACATTCCCACCAACAGTGTAGGAGGGTTCCCTTTTCTCCACACCCTCTCCAGTGTTTGTTATTTGTATACTTTTTGATGATGGAAATTCTCACTGGTGTGAGATGATACCTCATTGTAGTTTGGACTTGCATTTCTCTAATAATTAGTGATGTGAAGCATCTTCTCATGTGCCTCTTGGCCATCTGGATGTCTTTGGAGAAATATCTGTTTAGGTCTTCTGCCCATTTATCGACTGGGTTGCTTGTTTTTTTGATATTGAGTTATACGAACTGTCTGTATAAAAAAATCACACATCTTAATAATTATTTTTGATGGAGAGAATGCAAGACGCAAATTGTCATCCTTTGATTGAAGACTTTGTCAAGACAATAATTCATGTCAAAACAAATTAAAAGAATGTGAAAGATTCTCATAAATGAAACTCAGTCATCATATGTGCAATTTCTTTCCAATTATCACATAAGTTATTTTTATATCAGTAATAATACATAGAAAAGAGATATTTAAAGGTTACTAATACTTATAGGAATTTTAAATCTCAGGGTTAAATATAACCTGGGATTTTACTGGAGCTGAGGTTGCAGAATAACTGGGAGCTCTCTTACTTTTATTTCTTTACAAGCCTAGATAGTGATGCATTGCATGTTTTAGAAACCACTGGATCTTTCTAAGGAATTCCCAAGTCATTTCCTTAGAAAGAAAGTGCTGAATGTGATTGTTCCTCCTTATAATGTAAATTGCACTCATTAGGAATTTGATGCACACTTTTTTTCTCTATAGAGCTGTCGGATTTCTTAGGCAGCAAAGACACACTGGATTAGCCTAAATAAAGGAGATACTGAAGGTTTGTCATACATATAAAGTAGAATTAAGTCAAAATTTACAAAATCAGTTTGAAAATTAAATGAAGTACAATTGTGTATAATTATCAAGTGAAACCTAATGTACTTTTATGGTATGATGATTTATTTTATATAGATAAATATTATATCTTGCAATTAAATTTATGTAACTGCTCAGGTTCTCACCTCATTGTGTGGGGTTTCTACCAATAGGTCTAATTCAATGTCAGTGTCTTTTAGTTTTAATTCAAGGGTTTTTCTGATCCCAATAATCTCTTCAATCATTAAAATTCAGTTTGAATTAGTTTGTAACTTTATCTCCTATATAAATTGAGAGAATTTAAATATTCCTTAAAATTATAAGGTTAAATTGCAGTTATCAATAGAAATATATACTTTGAAAGAGCTAGTGAGGAATCTAAATATAACCATAGTTCTAATCTTGTGAAAATTAAACAGTTTTTAGGAAAAACAATATCACAATCTGACTAAAAGACAGTTCTAGCTGTGATTTCCATAACTTATATTGGGATGAAAAGTTTCCATTAAAAATGCATTAAAAAGCAAGCCATTAAATTATCAAAATAATAATGATATGCAAATTGATGCTTTGAGAATTACAACAGCAAAAGTAACATTGTGTTTCTGTGTTAATAATATAAGCCAGAAAATTCAATAAGGGATCATGGACCTACTGTCTAATTAATGTAATGTGGCCATGTTGCAGATACACAGCATGTTCCAATCTATATATTCAGCCTAATCGGGTAAATGACACATGCATTTATCTTGGTAAAGTTACAATACAGATTTTTCAAGACTGAACTCCATCCTAATTTTTTGGCAGCTGATTTAATAACAAGTTATACCAAAATATGTACCATCATGAAAACACCCTTTTAAAGAAGCTTACTGAGATCCAGGATTTTACAGTAAAGCAGGGTCTGGGGTAACCTTAGAGGGTCTGCCCTTCTGAAGAAGTCACATGATTGTAATGGTCCCAGCTGTGGGGTAGGCTGAAGAGGCAAGGCCTGTCGGAGTACACTTGTCATTTACAAGGATTTATGTTCAAGTTTGTAGTTATCAAGAATATAAATATACAGAATGGAGTGCATGTTATTGCTCAAGATATCTTTGACCATTATACAATATTAAAATTTTGATAGTGGAAATTTTCATCATTTTATGTAACTTTGTCAGTTGTCTTTTACCTTATTGGATATAATGTAGGTAATTAGTTGGAATATGCAGGAGTTTTGGAGACAGACTTGGATTCCTATCACCATTCTTGCATTTATTAACCATGTAACCTTGAGCAACCTTGACCCCCTGGTCTCAGATTTGCTATCTGTGCAACAAGAGTAATAATACCTACCTCACATTAAAGGAAATAAGGCATATAAAGTATGTAAGGGAATGCCAGCATGTAAGGGACTCAAAAATGTTAATAATTGCCTCTTGATGAGTTTCCTGGAATGTCTTTTGCCACTGGGCAACTTGGCCACCCCCTTCTGATTTCTCTCTCCATCACCTTCCTTTTCCAGAATTACCTGCTTCCATGATTCTGGATTATATTCTCCTTCTTCTAGCTGCTCCCATGAGGTCTGGGAGGTGGATGAGAAAGAAAAGTCATTATCCTCTGGTGGCATACGTGGACAGAGGTTTAGGAATTGGCAGCCTACGGATCATATTCTGCAGGGTTGAAGGCAACTGAAGTTATTGGTAATGGGGTCCCTTTAACCCCTCTTCTTTCAGATTTTCTGATAAATCAGCTATGGCCCTCTTTTCTCCCCCAGGCTTTCAATAGTTGCATAAGCCTCCAGTTCCCTGTATTAAAGCACTTTTTGCTCAGAATACCTAGGAGAGCTAGTGTTCTCATGACTGAACTCCGGCAGATTCTTCAAAGACACTATTACCCTTCTAGCTGTGACTGCTGGTAGATGGAGTTCCACTTACTTGACCTCCCTGCTGTACTTGATGATGTTGATATTTGACCTTTCACTTGTTCCCGGCCACTACTCAGCATGAGCTTGTGTGTGACCCCTTTTCTTCAGTCTCTTCTTAAATGTTGTTGCAACCCTGAGTTCCATTCTTTATGTTAACTAAAAAAATTTTAATCAAAGTATAGTTGATTTACACTATTGTGTTAGTTTCAGGTGTATAGCAAAAATGAATCAGCTATACATATACATATATTCACTCTTTTTTAGATCCTTTTCCCATATAGGGCATTACAGAGTATAGTAGAGCTCCCTGTGCTATACAGTAGGTCCTTATTAGTTATCTATTTTATATATAGTAGTGTGTATATGTCAATCCCAATCTCCAATTTATCCCTCCCCCTCTTTACCCCATGGAAACTATAAGTTTGTTTTCTATGTCTGTGAGTCTATTTTTGTTTGGTAAATAAGTTCATTTGTATCATTTTTATTTGATTCCACATATGTGACATCATATCATATTTGTCTGTCTCTGACTTATTTCACTTAGTGTGATAATCACTAGGTCCATCCATTTTGCTGAAAAAATATGGACCGCTTCACAAATTTGTGTGTCATGCTTGTACAGGGGCCATGCTAATCTTCTCTGTATTGTTCCAATTTTAGTATATGTGCTGCTGAAGTGAGCACATGAGTTCCATTCTTGAGTCTTTTACTGTATACATTATCCTTATGCTATTATCCACTTGTTCAATATCTCAAGACTCTGTATCTTTAGCCTAGAAAAATTTAAATGAATGCATAAATGAAGTAGAGAAAGAAAATTGAATGGAAAGAGAAAAAGTGTACCTTTAATATACATTGTTTTAAGTGAGTGTATTTATTCTATCTACAGAAAAGAGAACATCTAAATTCTAGAGTTATTTTTAACATATTCAGGGTGTTCAATTTTCTGTAAGTATTTCTAGTGATGAAAAATGTAACAGAATAGAGAAGATGCTGATTTCAGTAAACCAAGCGGAAATTTTAACTTTTAGGAATCCTGGAAGAATATGTTGTCTAACTAAACTTGCTACTCTTGAGGATTAATAGCAGATAATGACAACCGAGGGTGAACAAGTAGACTTTAGAGAAAAGTAACATTTATTATCCCTGATAAATTAGTACCCTTGCCAAAAATCATCCATGAGCAAGTAAGGCAAAGATTTTCAAACTGGGATCTGAGGAACTCTAGGGTTTCTGGTATCTGCTCTAGTGTGATAGGCAGAATTCTAAGATGTCTTCCAAGATTGCCATCCCCGATATAATACCTGCCCTATAGCATCTCTGGGACTTTGAACGTGATGGGATGCCAGCCCTATATTTAGGTTATGTTATATGGCACAGTTAACTAGAAGTAAGGGAAGTCATCTAGATGGGTCCATCCTAATCACATTAGCCCTTTGTATCTGGATCTTTTTGGTCAGAGAGAGAGCTGTCAGAGGGACAAACTCCTGCTAGACTGGAAAAAAGCAAACAACCTTGTTGTGAACTGCATATGGAGACCACATGGCAAGGACTTGCAGGCCTGCTCCAGATGTTGAGAGAAACCTCCACATAATAGTCAGCGAGAAAACAGACTTTGGCCCTATAGCTTCAAGGAATTGAATTTTTCCAACAACCTGAATGAGCTTGGAAGTGAATTCTTCAGCAGAACATCCAGAAAGGAATGCAGCCGGGCCAACACCTTCATTACAGCCTTGTGAGACCCTGCGCAGAGAACCCAGACACACTGTGCCTGAATATCTGACCTACAGAACTGTGAACTAATAAATGGGTATTGTTTTAGACCACTACGTTTGTGGGTATTTGATATGTACCAGTTGATAACTAATACATCTTGGAACCTCTATTTTTGAACAGGGCTGACTGAAAAATCAGTGGTCTAGACATCCTCTGGATACTCCAAATGCTGGCAAGACTGTAGATCAGCAGGAACTCTCATTCATTGCTGGTGGGATTGCAAAATAGTGCACCCACTTTGGAAGAAGATTTGGTAGTTTCTTATAAAACTAAACACACTCTTACCACACATTCCAGCAATCGTGCTCCTTGATGTTTATCCAAAGGAGCTGAAGACTTATACCCACACAAAACCCTGCATATGGATGTTTGGCAAAATATGTTCATTCATATTTTGCCAAAATCTGGAAACATCCAAGATGTCCTTCAGAAGGTGAATGGATAAATGAACTATGGTCCACCCAGGCAATAGAATATTATTCAGTGCTAAAAAGAAATGAGCTATCAAGCTATGAAAAGATATAGAGGAAACCTAAATGCGTATTACTAACTGAAGAAGCCTATTGTAGCCTAGTGAAAAGGCTACACTCTGTTTGTTTCCAACTATAACACATTTTGGAAAAGGCAAAACTTTGGAGACAATAAAAAGATCAGTGGTTGCCAGGTAGAGCACAAAGGATATTCAGGGTATTGAAAATACTCTATACAATATTATAATGATGGATATATGTCATTATACATTTCTTCTAACCCATAGGATGTACGACACCAAGAATGAACCCTAAGGTAAACAGTGGACTTGGAGTGATTATGATGTGTCAGTGTAGGTGCATCCTTGTTTTTGTTTTTGTAGGTCCTTTTCTTCTCTTATGTTTCCCACTTAGAGAAGTTCCTTTAGCATTTGTTGTAGGGCTGGTTTGGGGGTTCTCAATTCTCTTAGCTGTTGCTTGTCTGGAAAGCTTTTGATTTCTCTGTCAAATCTGAATGAGATCCTTGCTGGGTAGAGTATTCTTGGTTGTAGGTTCTTCCCTTTCATCACTTTAAATATATCATGCCACTCCCTTCTGGCTTGCAGAGTTTCTGCTGAGAAATCAGCTGTTACCCTGATGGGAGTTCCCTTGTATGTTATTTGTTGTTTTTCCCTTGTTGCTTTTAATAACATTTCTCTGTCTTTAATTTTTCTCAATTTGACTACGATATGTCTTGGTGTGTTTCTCCTTGGGTTTATCCTGCCTGGGACTCTCTGTGCTTCCTGGACTTGGGTAGCTATTTCCTTTCCCATGTTAGGGAAGTTTTCAACTATAATCTCTTCCAATATTTTCTCAGGGCCTTTCTCTCTTCTCCTTCTGGGACCCCTATAATGCGAATGTTGGTGCGTTTAACATTGTCCCAGAAGTCTCTTAGGCTGTCTTCAGTTCTTTTCACTCTTTTTTCCTTATTCTTTTCCACATCAATGATTATCACCATTCTGTCTTCCAGGTCACTTATTCGTCCTTCTGCCTCCGTTCATCTGCTATTGGTTCCTTCTAGTGTATTTTTCATTTCTGTTATTGTGTTGCATATCTCTGTTTGTTTGCTCTTTAATTCTTCCAGGTCTTTGGTAAACTTTTCAATCTTTGCATCCAGTCTTTTTTCAAAGTCCTGGATCATCTTCACCATCATTATTCTGAATTCTTTTTCTGGAAGGGTGCCTATCTCCTCTTCATTTAGTTGTTTTTCTGGGGTTTTATCCTGTCCCTTTGTCTGGTACAAAGTCCTCTGCTTTTTCATTTTCTCTATCTTTCTGTGGTTGTGGTTTTCAGTTCCACAAGATGAAATACTGCTGATACTGCTTGATAATGCTGTCTGTCCTCTTGTGGAGGAAGCTATCCAGGAGGCTCCTGCATGCTTCCTGATGGGAGGGACTGGTGGTGGGTTGGGCTGGGTGGGCGGAGCTCAGTAAAACTTTAATCTGCTTGTGTGCTGATGGATGGGGCTGTGTTCCCACCTTGTTGGTTGTTTGGCCTGAGGCTACTTAGCACTGGAGCTTACAGGCTGGGAGGGTTCATGCCAATGAACACTTCCCAGAACCCCTGCTGCCAGTGCCCCTGTCTCCTCAGTGAGCCACAGTTGCCCCCCACCTCTTCAGGCAACCCTCCAACCCCAGGAGGTAGGTCTGGTTCAGTCTCCTATGGGGTCACTGCTCCTTCCCCCTGGGTCCTGGTGAGCACACTTTTTTGTGTGCCCTCCAAGAGTGGATTCTCTGTTTCCCCCAGTTCTGTGGAGGTCCTGCAATCAAATCCTGCTGGCTTTCAAAGTCTGATTCTCTGGGGATTCCTTCTCCCGTTGCTGGACTCCCAGGTTGGGAAGACTGATGTGGGGCTCAGAACCCTCAGGACTTCTGCGGTACAACTGTTCTCCAGCTTCTGAGTCACCCACCTGGCATTTATGGGATTTGATTTTAACACGATTGCACCCCTCCTACCATCTCATTGTGGCTTCTCCTTTGTCTCTGGATGTGGGGTGTCTTTTTTGGTGACTTCCAGTGTCTTTCTGTCGATGATTGTTCAGCATTTAGTTGTAATTCCAGTGTTCTTGCAAGAGGAAGTGAGCGCACATCCTCCTACTCTGCCATCTTAATCCTATCTTCTACCATGCTGTTTTGATTGCTATAGGATTGAAATATTATTTGAAATCAGGGAGTGCGATACCTCAAGCTTTGTTCTTTTTTTCTGATGATTACTTTGGCTGTCCAGGATCATTTGTGATTCAATACAGCATTAAGGATTTTTTGGTTCTATTTCTGTGAAAAATCCCATTGGAATTTTGATAGGGATTGACTTGAATCTGTAGATTCCTTTGGGTCATGTGGACATTACTATAATATTAATTATTCCAATCCATGAGGACAAAACATCTTTCCACTTATTTGTGTCTTCTTCGATTTCTTTCAACAATGTCTTATAGTTTTCAGTGTACAGGTCTTTCACCTCTTTGGTTAAACTTATTCCTATGTATTTTATTCTTTTTGATGCATTGTAACTGGCACTGTTTTTTAAATTTCTATTTCTGATATTTCATTGTTAGTGTATGAATACACCACATATTTTTATACATTGATTTTGTACCCTGCAACTTTACTGAATTCCTTTATTAGTTCTAACAGTTTTGGGGTGGCATCTTTAGGTTTTCCTATATATAAAATTATGTCATCAGCAAGTAGTGATGATTTTATTTCTTTCTTTCCAATTTGGATGCCTATTATTTGTTTTTTGCTGCCTAATTGCTGTGGCTAGGACTTCCAGTTTTATGTTGAATAAAAGTGGCAAGAGTGGGTATCCTTGTCTTGTTCCTTAATCATAAGGGAAAAGTTCTCAGCTTTTTGCTCTTGAGTATGATATCACCTGTAGGATTGTCATATATGTTCTTTATTATGTGGAAGAACATTTAGTCTATACCCACTTATTTGAGATTTTTTAAATCATAAATGGATGTTTAATTTTGCCAAATGCTTCTTCTGCATCTTTTGAGATCATCATATGATTTTTATCCTTTATTATGTTAATGTTGTGTGTCACATTGATTTTGTGGATGTTGAACCTTCCTTGCCTTCCTGAAATAAATCCCACTTGACCGTGGTGTCTGATCCTTTTAGTATATTGTTGAATTGGTTTGCTAATATTTTGTTGAGGATTTCTGCATCTATGTTCATTAGGGATATTGGCCTGTAATTTTCTCTTTTGTGTGTGGTATCCTTACATGTTTACGGTATCATGGTAATGCTGGCCTCATAAAATGAGTTTGGGAGCACTTCCTGGCCTTCAGTTTTTTGGAAGAGTTTGAGAGGGATAGGCATTCAATCTTCTTTGAATGTTTGCTAGAATTCACCATGAAGCCATCTGGTCCTGGGATTTTGTTTGTTGGAATATTTTTGATTAATGTTTCAGTCTCCTTATTTGTAATTGGTCTATTCAGATTTTATACTTCTTCATGTTTCAGTCTTGGAAGATTGTATGTTTCTAGAAATTTGTCTGTTTCTTCTAAGTTTACCAATTTTTTGGTGTGTAACTCTTCATAGTAGTCTCTCTGATTGTTTCAGACCCATGGGGCCCAGAAATGCAATCTCCCTTGACCTCCAGAGCCCTGCAGTCAAGGGGTGCCCTCTGTGTAGACTGTGTGTACCCATTGACCATAGGGATGATGGAGCTTTCACTTGTCATCTCTGGTGGGGCTTTGGGAGCAGCACAGGTGTGTGGGATGCTTATCTGCTGCTTCTGGTGGATCTGTGTGGCAAGAGTGCTGAGGCAGGGATGCTAGCAGGTTAGAGTGAGAGTGCAAAAATGATGCCTGCCAGTAGCAGTGCTAGCAAGGTAGGGGGAGAACTTAAAACTGGTGACTATCAGTGCCTTCATCCCTGGATAAAGTCCCAGTAGTTTTGCCCCTCGGTCAGACACTTTAAGGTTAGCACATGAATATCTTTTACATATGGTCTACGTTCTAGGTTCATTTAGGTTCATTTCTAGCTGCTGCTTTTGTGCTGGATCCTGGAGAGAGTGAGTCTGTACGTGGAACCTACATTCTCTACAGCCCTATGCCCCTCCCAGACTTAAGCCTCATTGGTTTTCAAAGCCAAATATTTTGAGAACTTGTCTCCCTAATGCAGGTCCCAAGGGTTGGCGTGCCTGATGTGAGCCACAAGTCTCTTGCTTCTCAAGCAGAAGTTCTGTATTCATGAGATCCTTCATGAGTGTGGGTCACTGCAGTGGGGGTGGAGTTTATGGTGAGACCATGACTCTGCTTCTCCTACTTGTCTTGATGTGGCCCTTTTATCCTTTGTTGTGGAATAACTGTTCAGCTAGTTCTCAGGTTCTTTTCAGAGGGGATTTTTTCATATGTAGCTATAGATTTCTTGTGCCCATTGTTGGAGGTGAGTTCAGAAACTTCTTACTCTTCCATCTTTAACTGCCTTCTAAGCAACATGTTTTAATTTGTTTAAAATGTTGCTTCTTTGAACTAAATCTAAATTACTGCATAAATTTATGTTGTGTCAACTTTCTGAAATATTTTGTCTTATTTGAAAAAAAATCTTGGGCTATATTGAAAATATGATTTATTTATTATGATATTTGGGGAGTTGTTTCCAAATATAATGTGAAAATGAGGGTTTATTCCAAGTCAGTTTGTGTCTTTTATGAACTGGTTCTTAGTAGCCATGACTAGATAATAGAAATAATTTTATTTGTGGTTTCTGGTCTAGAGTTATAAAATGGAACTACTGCTCTAATGATTACTTTTCTAATTTAACTGAATTTTTGACATTCTAAACTAGTTTTGCAGAATTAGAGTGGTTTAACATTTAGGCAATGGATATATGTGTAACCAAATGACTTCTAAAGTTATGGTGGTTCAGGTATCATCTTGACTTGAGACAAAGGAATTGCTTAGTGGTACCACTAAAAACAAAATTTCAATTCAAGTCTCTTGTGAACTAGCATAGACTCTCTTGCATACTAGGTTCCTTAAATTTCTTATGTTGCTGGAGTCCTTCTCTGGCTTTGAATGTAGGAGGTCAGCAGTAGTTGCAATATCTTTTTGTTTTTAGGCAGTTGATGCTGTGTTAAGATGATATTGACAGGAAGGATTATCTGGGCCAATTCCATTTAAGCCAATTCCAATTTCAAAGTGTTAATTGCTAATTCTGAATATGGCACATTAGAGTAGTTAAATTGAAAAGTTAAAAAAGAGACATATGCATATCTTTAAAAGAGACTTTATAAGTGATTGAAAGTTCTCATATTGGAATAAAGAAATTAGTAAAGTTAAATTAGAACCCAGTATGTCAGCACATGGCTTTGTTATCAGTAAAATTATTCAAACTGTCTCAATCTTTTTCTACAAAACAAACCTAATATACATTTTGTTACCAAGCCCAAGCTCTTACTGCTCACTGCGCAACAGGCCAATAAATGCAGAGACGAAGTGTTGGGGCAAGGAATAGAGACTTTATTTAGAAAGCTAGCAGACTGAAAAGATGGTGGACTCATGTCCCAAAGAACCATCTTCCTTGAATTAGAATTCAGGCTTCTTTTTTACTAAAAGAGGAAGAAGTAAAATCAAACATTTCCTATTTCAAGTCAGCCTCTGGAGAGGATGTCTTAATTTCTTCCTTTTTGCAGTGCCTCACAGATGGGCATGGTCAAGATGTTTCTGGTGAGTTAAAAGTATTTTAGCTTAACACCCATTACTTGGGAGGAGGGATTCCCACAGATGGGCCATTATGTATAATTTAAGCTCATAGGCAACATCGCTTTAGAGATCACCTTGTAATAGAAAACAAAGCTTCTTCCCTATTACAATTTTAGCCTAATAATATCATTTAAATATAAGCATGAGAGCATCCAAGAAGTGAAGGGCATGGGAAAATATAGAAATAAGCTTCTTTTTATAAGGAAATAAATTGTGAAAGACAGATGTAATTGGTAGGAAAATGGTGGGTCATATTTACCTGAAGAGAAACATTGTGCTGAAATAGGAAATTTTATTATATTAAGTAAAAGTTTATACACTATGTTTGGTTGTACATTATATAAAATAAACAGGAAGGTATCCTCATACATTTATCAAAGTGAGAGAGTAGCATTGACATATATACACTACCAAATGTAAAATAGATGGCTAGTGGAAAGCAACTGCATAACACAGGAAGATCATCTCGATGATTGGTGAAGACTTGGAGGGGTGGGATAGGGAGGGTGGGAGGGAGTCACGGGAGGGAGGGGATATGAGGATGTATGTATAAATATAGCTGATTCACTTTGTTGTATAGCGGAAACTAGCACAAGAGTGTAAAGCAATTATACTGCAATAAAGATCTGGGAAAAAATAAATAAAATATTAGAGATAAAAGTACTAAATTAGTGGGATTAGATGAACATGAATTTGTAATAAAGACTCAGTCTTGGTCAGTAAGATTCACGGAAATACAGGCAATATAACTAGGAAGAGATTGTATACATTTTGCATTTTTGGGAATCCCAAAAATGAGCTACAAAGCCTTGTGGCCAAATGAGTAGGAATAGGATTAAATGGAGCAAATTCTTAGTTAACAGACTGCAAGTACTCCTCTTAATTGCCATGGTTCCTGGGATCCTTCCTCATGCTTATGACACTATAATGAATCAATAGCATGTTAATAAAGGTTATAGCATTTAGGGTAGAATAACAAATGTGGTAGGTTGTTCTGCCAAGAGGAAGAAGTATGGTAGAATTTGGGAGACTTTTATATAAATCATATGGGAAGAACGGACTCAGTTGTGAGCTTAAGAATATTTTCTTCTGTACCTTCTGTTTGCCCCTTCTCTCAAGTGGTTGTGAACTAGGTTAGCCTATTTCTTTTATCTCTTAGCATTATAATGAGGAGGCAACCCTGAAATGGGAGATGGAAGAATTCATTCTTTAGAGAGGCTTTCACAAAAAGGCTTGGGTTTCTAAGCCTGCTGCTACAGTAGCTCCCTCTATCCTCTTGCTGCCGTTAAAGGGGACTGAGCCTGAGCAGAATAGGTACAATATGGAGTTTAACAAGTGCCCAACTGCATGTTGACTTAGTTCATAGGATAGACCAAACTGAGGAGAGAGATTGTCTTAATCAGGATAGTCTGTGACCAAATGCTCATGATTTCCCACTACCTAACCACTGACTTGACCAAACTTTAGTAAGGCTTTTCTCCTCCATACAAGTCCCCTGAACTTTGGTTCTCTCTTGTTTAAGCAAGCAGTAAGATGCAGACATCCTTCTTCATGACACATTCTATGAATTGGCTGACTGCAGAAACATTTTTTGTTGTTGGAGTCCTGGATTTTTCTCCCTTCTCACCCCCACCGCTTGCCTCCCTCCCCCATAAACTTCTGGCTAGCTCTCTTACTCCTTCCTATTTAAAAAAAAATCTTTTACTGTTTGATTTTGACACACTTGCAGATCCTGAGGTCAGCTTGTTTTCCTGATTGCAGTAGTCTTTTTTAATACAGTCTTTCCTTACTTAAGTACGGATTTGTTTCTGTTTGACAGCTGCCACAAACAATCCCTAAATTTAATTTTTGCTTACACATCACAGACCAGTGATCTATCTCATGCAGTCTTTCAAGGATGCAAGTTCTTTTTTTTTTTAATTAATTAATTTATTTATTTTATTCGCTGCGTTGGGTCTTCATTGCTGCAGGCGGGCTTTCTCTAGTTGCTGTGAGTGGGGGCTACTCTTCATTGTGGTGCGCAGGCTCCTCATTGTAGTGGCTTCTCTTGTTGTGGAGCACAGGCCCTAGGCGCGTGGGCTTCAATAGTTGTGGCACATGGGCTCAGTAGTTGTGGCTCATGGGCTCTAGAGCACAGGCTCAATAATTGTGGCGCACGGGCTTAGTTGCTCCGCGGCATGTGGAATCCTCCCAGGGCAGGGCTTGAACCCGTGTCCCCTGCATTGGCAGGCGCATTCTTTACCACTGTGCCACCTAGGAAGTCCAAGGATGCAAGTTCTTTCTATCTGTTTGTTCCACAGTTTTTTAGGGCTTTAGAGTCCTTCAATGGCTCATTTGTATTTGGCCAGGAGACAAGGTAAGAGAGTGTGAAGAATTGCAAATGAGGTTAGACAGGTCAGGTCTATGATTGACACACTTCATATTTCCCCACATGCCATTGGCCAAAACTCAACTACCTAACTGCAAACGCCCTAAGAAATGTAGTATAGAAGCAGTTTCATGTATAAGAGGTGTGTCTCTGTCAGGACTAAACATGAATTTAATAGCCTGGAATAATGAATGAAATAAAAAATTAATAATAATAGCAAATTTAACAAAAATATTAGGGTTCTAAAATCCAGTTACACAAATATCAGATTCAAAGAAAGTTACAATAAGGAGGGCTTAGTGCAAGAACAAGATAAAATGACTTAGGCCAATAGCTTGTGGCATGGGTGTGATGTCAACATATGCTTAAGAGAAAAAATAATGACTTGAATACTATTGTACTTCCCTCTTCCCCAGAACAGTAAAAATCTAATAGTGACAAGGGAATAGCAAGTTTCTTTTAGTATCAAACAGAGGAAACTGATTTTAGTGTTTTAGCAAGATGTTAAGTACACTGAAAAGGTACTGTTGTGTCTTATAGTTTCAATGAAAGATTTTAATAAGGAAGACTCAGGAATGGCTGGAATCATAGTGGATCTGGGACGTCAACAGCAGAAAATTGTGAATCTTCTCCCTAACATTCTGACGTTGACACAATTTGACTCTGAAGTCTCCCAGGCTCTGTTTCAATGTTTTTAAATGCTCTGTACAGCAGTGGTCCCCAACCTTTTTGGCACCAGGGATCGGTTTCGTGGAAGACAGTTTTTCCACAGATGGTGGGGAGAGCAGGAGGGGATGGTTCAGGCAGTGATGTGAGTGATGGGGAGCGGCCGATGAAACTTTGCTCACTCAACCTCTGCTCACCTCCTGCTATGCGGCCTCGTTCCTAACAGGCCAAAGACCAGTACCAGTCCATAGCCCAGGGCTTGGGGACCCCTGCTGTAGAGATTTAGTCTATGGATCATTCAGCTACGGTTACAGATTCAAAGTTCATTTAATCATTAATGCTGGTTTCCTCTCTGTGTTAAGATTTTTCCAAGGGAAGAAAGTTGTTTACCCATAGAAGAGTGTACTGCAGTTTTGAAGTAAAATAATAAGATTTCGGTTAAGGCCAAGGGAACTGGGAAATGATAAGGCATGATTTCAAGTGCACTAACTGGGTCTCCATTTATTATAATGTCCTATGCTAGGAATAAATGATACAAAGATAAGTTAGACACACAAAAGCTTACCTGCCCTTCTGTGCCTTGCCATCAGGCCATAGGCTGCATTTCCAGGTTCCTGTGCTATAGCCAGAACGCAGAATTCCACAGATCCTGCCTTTAATCATCATCAAAGTTAAGCCGACCAGTATTTGCAGTTCAAGTAGAGAAACTTGTGTACCTTGAAAAGTGTACAAACAAAACTGTGGAGATTCATACAAAGAAAAAGGAGACTCAGAAGAAAGCACAAATAAAGCAATGCTGCAGAGTTTTGACAGATGGTGTACAGAAACTAGTGGCTGTTTACCATAATTTTTGTTTTCCTCCTAGGCACGTAGCTGAAATGCATTTCTCAGTTGCACTTGCAGTTAGGTGTGGCCATATGACAGAATTATAGCCACTGTAATGTGAGAGAAAATGATGTCCTGGACCATAAAGATTTTTTTATGAGTTCTTCCTTGTTCTTTCCCTCTTCCAGCAAACTTCTGACAACCACCTCGATGCATTTTTAAGCCACATGTTGTGTATGGCAGAGTGGCCATCAGGCTGGGTCCATTAATGCCTGTGGAGCAGAATCTCCCTCAACAACCCCAAACCACCCTTGGCAGTTACATACATGAGAAATGAACCTGTAATATGTTAAGCCACAGGGCTTCTTTGGTTTCTTTTACATATTCTGGTTCATTTAACACACACTACCTTCCTCTAAGGTAGAAATTGGTATCAGAAGAGAGGATCTACTGTAACAAAAATCTAAAGTATGCGTCATTGGCTTCATGGATAGGAAAAGATGTACCAGGCTGGGAAAGTAGGACCCCCCACACACACATTGTGTAGGGTCAAAGCATTTGCAAAACTATCTTTTCCAGTACTTTTTAAGTTAAAACAAAGATATATAGGTCTATATATATAGGGGAAGTGATCATCGTGTGACAGAGTGCTAGTGTCACTGTATTACTCTTGAGTTAATAAGTACTTGCTACGTGTAGCAAGGAGCCCAGGTACGAAATGATCTTATAGAATAGAGCTGTGAACTAATCTGTTCCACTCATGCCAGACTGGTATGTAAGAAGGAAAACCTTTCCTCTCATGTAAACTGCTCTGTTTGAGTCATTTGGTTATATCAGCATAGCCTTTACTTTAATGATGTGGGGTGGGGGCATGAACAAAGCCACAGAAGTAACTTAGGTGTAACAAGGAAATGTCAAGGCACTTTGCTTGTCTAGGGCACAGGTTGGCAAACTATGGCTTGTGAGCCATATTCAACTTGCTGACTATTTTTTTCTCCAGTAAAGTGTTATTGAAACACAGTCAGTCAGTCATCAATGTATTTGTCTATTGTATAGATACTATCTATTGTATTGTTTATAACATGTTGTGTAGCTGCAACAGAGACCATATGGTCTACAAAGCAAACCTATTTACTATCTGGACCTTTTTAAGTTTGCTGACCTCTGGTCTAGACTGTGTATTGTAAGTAATGGAGGGGAAAGGGAAATAATGACTAAGAATATTTGCTAAAGTCAATGTTGAAGGTCTTATAAGTCAGAATGAATGGGGTAATGGGGAACTATTACAAGTATTTGGAAAGGTGAGTGGTGTCCTTAAATATTTCTAGAAACCACATTGTAAGATGACATTGGCAAACTAGAGTGGTCAAAGGCCTACATGGATGTAAGAAAAGGGTCTGAAATCAGGTCATAAGGGGGAATGGTTGGAGAATCTATAAATATTTAGCCTACAGAAGAGAAGATTTAAGGTATACAATATGTAAGTATTCAAATATTTAAAAGCCTGACTGGTGGGAAAAATCCAATTTATTTGCAAATATCCAATTCAGTATCTCATGAGAAGGCAGTGCTCCTCTAATGCAGACACTTGAGCAGAGAGGTAAATTGAGATTCTTTAAGAGGTCAAATCAGATCAGTACAAATATACTCTAAAAATGTCTAGCACAAAATCATGCCATTAATTTTTCATGTTGAAATTCCATGTTATATTTGTCCCTGAATCCACTGCAATATGCCTTTCATCATCACCATGGCTGTTCCCCCGATTTTGCTTTTGCCAAGGTTAGCACTAGGAGTTTTGTTGAAAAATTCATTGACTACTTTTCAGACATTTACACTATTCATGACTTGCTTTAAAAATCTTCCTGCCACTTTGATTTTGTAACACTAACCTTGCTGTTTTTTTCCTGTCTCTGGACATTTCATGTTAATCTCCTTCACAGGCTCTTATTTAGTTGGCCTTCAATTACATATTAGTTTTACTCAAAGTTCTGCCATAAACTCTCTCTTCATTCTACCCCATCTCTACTGATGGTGGCTTCATATTATAAAAGTAGATGCTAAAGCCACATCACATCATATTTTCAAAGTCTTCTTAAGAATGTATGAGGTTTTAGGGTTAAGTTTTAAGAAAAGTTCATCTCTCTCAGTGACTTTATTCATTAGCAATTGAGTGCCCAATTGGCTCTGTCCTTGGTGCTGGATATCCAACAGTGGGGAAGAAAAGATACATGAGTGTTTGACTCTTGTGATATTTTCACTCAACTTGGAGGGGAAGAGAAATAAACAAAAATTAGGATAAATATGAAGACTTCAGAGAGGCTCAAGTGCTATGAAGTAAATAGGCCATGGTAATTAATTAGGGAGTAGCTGGGGAAATGACTAATTTAAATGGGATGGTCAGTTATGATTTGTTTGAGGCTTGAATAAGGAGAAGCGAAGACTTTTGACCTAGAAACTGGATAATAAGAAAGAGCTGGTCATGTGAATATCTGCGTGAATAGCATTGCCAGTGGATTCAGTAGTGTGTCCAAAGACTTGAAGATGGGAATAAGTGTGACATATTAAGGAAGAGAGCAATTAAAATGTGGTTAGCAGTGGGGAAAGTAATACTTGATGAGACTAGAAAAATAATGGGAGCCAGAGGAGGTTGTGCCTTGTAGGCTGCATGTGAAGTTTGAATTATCTGTAAGTGCAATTAAAAGCCATTGGGAGAGTTTTTAGCATGGTTGTGACATGATATCACATTGCCTGTATTTTTCTACTTGGCAAATGATGCAAATTACCTAACTTTTTATTTTGCTGCAAGGAAAGTTAGATCCACAGTAAATTCTTGACCACAGGATATAGATTAGCTTATGAGTTCATGTATATTTATTATCTTATTCTTTTTCTATTTCTGTTATATTTGTTTATAAGTAGCTTCCATTATAAGATGCCTCAAAGTATTTTTGAAGAACTGATAATATGAGTCATATAACACATTCTGATTTGACATAAGAGCATTGAACCTGGATTCGGTAACCTGCATGCCATGCTGGTTTTAACACTAAATTATTCATGTGAAGTTAGGATAATCATTTAAACTCTTGGAGTCTTAATACCTTCATCCAAAAATGAGGCAACTAACACTTCTTATTTCTCTGCTTCTAAGGAATATTGTGTGGCGAAGACTGAGATAGGATATAGACAGATAATGTAAACCTATAAATATTCAGTAGTACATATTTCTTAAGCTTTTTCCATGGGCCAGAAATTAGGTATTAAAATTTGGGGATTCAAGATGTACTTTTACTAAAAGGATCTGATAAATTTATGTTAAATATAGTACCAAACATTTTTAATCCATATATATTTCATATGGAAAAAGAAATATTGGGTGTCTTTTCAAGTGTATGAATCCTTCTTAGATTTTTTTTTAATGAGGAGATTAAAAATCCTGACAAACGTGGAATTTGAATCAGGAACAGTTCAAGTTCAATGCTAAAATTAGGAGAAAAGTTTGAACTAGTTCTCTGTATGCATCTCCATCAGAATTGCTGCTAATGGCTATGAGCAAAGTTTAGCTGATGAATTATTCAGTTTGATATCAATCTTGTCTGTTGCCACAGACTTTTGAAACAAAGAATGCTTTGCAGCTCTTAACAATATACCTTTAGGCAACGATGGAAATGTTATTTGACATCCATAATCCATGCTTTTAAAAATTATTTAAAGTTTAAGTAAATTGCATAAGAAGCTTTTAATTCCTGTAACTTTTGAATAATTTATCTTACCTTTTTATTTATCAAACCCTTGTGTGTGTTTGGTTATGAAATGCTCTTAGCTCCATGTGTACATTATTTTAACCCTAGATAGAACTGACTTTATAAATATTAACACTACAGGGGTGGCTAATGAGAGGACTCCATAAAAGTCAAGTGCTCCAAATGTGATTCATTTTGGAAACCACTGGATTAGAGAAAACTACTATCTATGCACTGATCCCAGATTTCAGAACTGCAATGATTAATGTCTGTCTTTCCATTTTGTTCATATCAAAATTTAAGTGCCTTTGCATGGCATTCCGCAACTTAAGAAATCTGCTCTCATCATATCTCCTTATATTTCCATAGAATTGCTTTGCTCTCTCCACCTGTACTTTTCTCCCCATCAGTAGCCACTTCTTGCCAACCTTGAAACTATGTACCATTGAGGACTTAATCGTTTCTAATATTATTTCACATGTCTGGAATCCATCCATCCATCCATCCATACATACTCCTTTCTCTGCACTGATACAGGGCTTTGCCAACTGATTATTTATTCCATGTTTCCCCACAACCACCACAGAAAGTGGTTGTGGCCCTGGGGAAACAATCAGTGAAGGCTGCCCAAGAAAATCCTCCGTAGAAGGAAGCTGCTCTGTAGATACCTCTCACAGGATTCCTAGCATAGACACAAAAAATATTAAGATGCAGCGTCCATGCCATCACTCCAAACGAGTGGGATATAATGCAGTCCCCCATGTTGCTGTGCACAAGAAATGGGCCTTTTCAATTACTGTAAATTCTTTGAAGATAGAGACTGTATTATATATCTTCATATTCATATTTCTCTGCATATGATGTGGTACAAATAAGGCTTTCCTACATACTTGTTGAAATGAATTTCAGTAGCGTTCTGAGACATTGCATACCATTTGTTTGTAGTTTTTTTTACAATATCACCATCTTTATTGCTTATGTTTTTCATAGAAAGAAAACAAAGGATTTTCCAACTAGGTAGAAGTGAGAGGGGTCTCAAAATTTTCATGAAGAAATTGAAATGTATTTTTATAAAACAATATAGTACGCAGGCAAAAATTATGTTACTTTAAACTTTTAGAACAACAGTTATTGGAGAAGCATTAGAGTGCAGTTCTGTAAAGCATAGATTTGAGTTGGGACAGATCCAGACTCAGGTGCTAGTTTTACCACTTAAAGGCTGTGACCTAGACCAAGACTCAAGCTTCTTTAGCTGTATAATGGACATAATAATAGTACCTGCCCATGAATATTTAACTAAGATAATGCATATGACATACCAAGCAGTGTAAGACTTAGCAATAATTGTTGCTTTTAGAGGAAAATTAGGTATTGGGTAAAACACTAGGTTAGAAACCCGCTAGGTCCACTTTCACATTTATTTATTTATTTGCATCTAATCTTAGAAAAGTTCATAGAGTCTGGGCTGGGCAAACAGAATCATGACCAATCTGACCACTACTGCCTACTACCTCTTACCCTTTATTTTTCAAGTAGCTTCCTGGCAACAGGCTCCATATAGGCTCTGTCCCTACATCCGATACCCAAATTCAGTTACCAGCAGTCTCTTTTTCTTTCCCTATTCCCTTCACCATGCAGGCTGAGTCCTAGTCTCTATTTTCCTTTTTATCCCCCAATACCTTGAAGAATATAATTTAACTTGCCTTGTTTTTTCATCTGTGAAGGAAGGATAATAACCTTACTATCACCTTTGTTCAAACAAACATGGTGAGAATTAATGAAATAAAGCCTAGACTCAGCTTCAGAGATAATAAAGTCTAAGAAATGTCAAAGTGCTTTAAGCTCTTTAGAAAAAATAGTTTAAAAAGTATAAAGATAGCAACATTACAGCATTGATATGATGAATTTGTTGTCAGAAAAATTATTTTGTCTTCCTAGATGCAAAGTAAAAACTGCATGTATTAATTCACCCAATTTTAGTTAGAAATTACCAAATCATAAAATATTTGAGCAGGATGGGAGATTTGAGACCATGCAGTTCAACTCCAGTGTGTTGCCATGAAAACTAAGGCCCCAGGAAGGGAAGTGACCTCCCTCAATTCATGCAGCAGCTTAGGAAAAGTAACCAGGTAAATTCCCATTATGCTGTTGTGAACAAGACAAAAAATATACTACATTGATATTTCTCTAGGTAATTACCATGACTCAAAACTTTCCAGTGGAAGTCCTTTGACCTTAATGCAAAATTTCAGAAAATTATTCTATCAAGAATTCTAAAATGTAGGAGAGAGAAACAGCCCTGGCATCCCATCCCTCCACCACGCTCAAGACATCTCAACAGCTGCTTGTAATAAACCTCAGGCTAGAGGAGAATATGGTGACCATTTTCAGCAGTATCATCTAGACCACACAAAGTTCTGGTTACCCAGCAAAGACTGAAACCAAACTTAGCGCAAGGAACCAAATGGAGTGCCTTGTTGTACTCAGTCAATGACAAGCATCTAATATTTGGGATACCTTTGTCTCCTCAATGATCTGTGGCTTTGGTTTGGCACGAGAGTGAAAGAGTAATGGAACTATTAATCTTCATTACCCTAATAGTCCTCGAAGTCCTATTAGGGTAATGAAGATAGAAACTATTCCAGTTCTTCACGTCATTATGGTCATTGATGACCTGAGAAGCAATATCAGCCCCTCTCCACATCGGTGCTCTCTTATTTCCAACTCTAAAATGGAGGGGACATTCTGAAGGCAAGGGGTGATGGCTTTGAAATTGAGATTGATGTCTACTAGAAATTTCACACTCTACCCTAAAACTTGCAGCAGAAACATGTCTCTCAAGGTGTTCAAAACACCACCAAAATACCCAACAGGTATGCTCCCAAGAGAATACATATTTTGGAAGAAGCTCCTTGGCAAATGTTTAAAATACATTTAGAAACTCAATTGGTGAGATTCTCCTGCTTCAAATCTGATTGTAAGCACAGACCAGGCTTATACGTCAAAAACAAAACTCAACAAAAGTTTGGGCAGTCAATGGGAAAAAGACTATTCAGCTCCCAGCATCAACAATGAATTGCGACATAGCACTGTCCAAATCTTAGGGAAATACTGAAACTTTCTCCCCAGCTTCCCTCTCATGGCTACCAGTTTTAGCTGTACAAGACATTTCTTCACCAAAACCCTTAGAAACTTTTCGCTTGATTCTTCAGATCCATGACAATCTGCTTCCCATTCCCTTCAAAGCCTCAGCTGGCCCCTGAGTGATGAAAGACATAGTGATTTTCCAGTTTGGTTTCACATTAATATCATCTGAGGAGCTTTAAAAAAAAACCCATTGTTTCAGCTCTACCCCAGGCCAGTTAAATGAAAAGCTAGAGTAGAACCCAGACATAGGTATTTTTGAAAGCTCTTCAGGTGAATGTAGTATGTAGCCAGGGTTGAGAATCCCTGTAATAGCGTACCTTCTGCAGGCCCCGCCACTTCTGAGTCTTGAAAGAACATGTCCTGCTCCCCAGCATCCCCAACTCCACCTACCCCAAGTTCCTGAAACAAAGAAGTCTGTGGAGGTCTCCGAAGTGCACGGTATCTTTTGCTATTGTTTTATTGTTCAGCCAAGATGAATGCCAAATGAGAAATAATTGCTGAGTTGTTACAGGTTGTAGACAGACCAGGACATAGACTCAAACATATGGAATACACCCAGTGCTAAAGCAGATGGATATGGAAGGAAGCCAAAACTTTCTCCAAAAGTGACAGCTGGGGATGGATTTGGGCATCACCCAGCTTTGGTTAATATCGAGCTTACAGGTGATGATAAGCCCCCTCCATCTTTAGGAAATAAAATCAGGGCCAGGATCGGGATCAAGCAACTGAGGCACTCGATCAGTAAATCAGAATTCCCTGGTGGTGCAGTGGTTAGGACTCCAGGCTTCTACTGCAGGGGCACAGGTTAGACCCCTGGTTGGGGAACTAGGATCCCACATATGGTGTGGTCAAAAGCAGAAAAGTCAGTAAATCAAAATGCACATCGGTTTTTTTTTAATGCACATTGTTTGAATGTAATATTTCAAAAATTCTAAATCAATGAAAAAATCTATGATGGACAAAATTTTAAATAAATATAGGATCCAACCCTACACTTGAATAACTCAGTCACTTCCTTCATCCTAACCCAGGCTCTGTCCGATCCTGTCACCCCTGTCCTGGCCCTGAGACAGATGCATCTAGGCCCCAAACCCACCTAAAACCCGGAAGAGGAAGATAGTCTTATTCAGGAGAAAGGTCATGGGACTCCTAACCCAATCCCTCATGAGATGACTAGGCATGAAATAAATTGTACCCTGAGCTTCTTATCTACAGCTGGTCAGGAAAGCAATCCTCCTTTACCCCCAAATAAATCTCATGAAACCTCACCATGATCCTCTCAATATAAATCAAAAGCTGTGAAATGAGAAGAAAGAATGAAAAACTCTAGGGAAGGAATTTTCCCCAAAGCCCTGCTTGGTGTATTGGAGGGCAGTGGAAGAATGGGATGGAATGCATAGAAGGAGGCAGCTATTTGCCTGTTGCTTGACTTTTTATAGTTAAACCTCTTGATAGCTCTGTCCCCAGATCAATAGTCCCTAAAATGAGTCTCTAATCATTAAATTTCAGGCATCCAGCAGCTTTGGGAGAGACGTCGGGATGGAAAATTTCCAACTTCTCTCCATGGGGTACTCATTAAAATAATAGACTTAAGAATGAATAAATGAGTGAATGGATGAATGGGTGGGCACCTGCTGTCTCTGCATTAGAATAAAATCTGTTGTCTACATTTTCAAGGTCACACAAAAAGATATGGTGGAGTCTGCAATGAGAACCCTGGCTTGTCAATTCATTGTTGATTACTGCTCAAAAAATGTTCTGTGAAATAAAATAAAATTGTACTATCAAGAAAAGTGTTAGCAATAGATACGTATGGGGAAAGAGGGTTTTTTGCTTTATATAATGGTTGGAAATTTTAAAAGCATCTTTTATTTTGTAATTAAAGCTATAAGATAACCAAGATGCTGATTTAAAAAGTAGGAACTAAAGTCATGGCCATATACATCAAAAATTAGAAGTTAAAATTATGAAATAAACATCAAAAATTGTAATCAAATACAAACCTGAATAGTTATACATACCATTTGTTACCTATTAAATTATAAAAGATACTGATACCCAAGGATGACAAAGTTTTATGAAACAAGCACCAATATTACTGGTGGAACTATAAATTAGTACAAATCTTATAAACTTATGGAAAGAAACAGCAATCTATAGCAACCTTCAAAAATTCTCAAGCATTATGACAGAAGTTATACTTTGGAGACTATATTATAAGGAAATAATCATAAATACAGATGTATATTAATAAATAATGGTGGCCCTCCTGGAGTTATTGTATAATAAGAAAACAATAGAAAAATTTAAACATTTAACTGTAGGGAAGGGGATCAAATAAATTACAACACATTCATGTAATCATGTAGAATGCAGGCCTTTAAATTTTATTTGGAAAAATGTGGCAAATTGTTGGTTACATAATGTAAATCAGAATAAAGCAGAATATAGAACTGTATATCCAATTTACTGTAAAAGAAAGACTGGAAAATTAGTGACCCTACGTGGAAAAGTTATTATATCTGATCGTATAAACATAAATTCTAAAGTATCAATAATGAGCTTGTATAATTTTTATAATCAAACATATAAATAAGACATAATTTAATTGGATCCTCATCAGGGAATTGATTCCTGGACCATCATACGTCTGTCTTTGTTTTCTGCATATAATCTGCTGTCACTTTTCCTATGAAAACGTTTTGTGAATTGTGGATTTATTGCCTGTATGGAGGATAAAGTATCACATCTCTTATAAAGCCATAGTTGAACTACTATCTATGATATTCTCCAATTTCCTTTATCAAAATTACATCCACATGACATAATAGTGCCTTTTTATTTAAGATAAAATGGTTTGATTCAGGCAAGTTTCTTTGGTTATATACTGACAAAGTTTATTAAGAAATGTTATATCAACCTGGGGATGTAGCTCAGTGGTAGAGCACGTGCTTTGCATGTATGAGGTCCTGGGTTCAATTCCCAGCATCTCCACTTGGTTTCTGTTTAATTCTTGGAAAACATGGCTAGTACAAGTGCAGATCTGCGTTTAAAACAATATTATATCAATATAAGTATGATTAACACTGCTGTTCATTATACATGAAAGTTAACAGAGTACATCCAAGGAAAAATATTTTTTTCTATTTCTTTAATGTTGTATCTATATGAGGTGATGGGTGTTCACTAAACTTAAAGTGATAATCATTTCATGATATATGTAAGTCAAACCATTGTGCTGTACACCTTAAACTTAGACAGTGCTTTAGGTCAATTATATCTCAATAAAACTGAAAGAAAAATAATTTTTGAGCATCTACCATGTTGCTTGTACTATATTTGGCACTGGCATTTAATGGTGAACAAGGTATAATTATTTCTTGATATAATCAATTTTAAAGCCTATTTGAGGAGATAGGTAATAAGAAAAAAACACAAGAATAAATAAATAATAAAAAGGTGTTCAGAAAGAATAACCATGAGTTGTAGAGGTAGGGGAAACCTACTTTAGTACTTTACACTGAGTTGCCAGGAAAGGCATCAGTGAATGTGTGGTATTTGTACCGAGAATAGCATGAGAAATAGAAGTCTGCCACGCAGAGATCTGAAAACAGACCTTTGCAGGCAAAAAGAACTGCTAAAGACCCTGAGGTAAACAAGTGATTGCATATTCCAACACTTTCAAGGAATCCAAGGTTGGAATGGTTGATGAGCTATGGCGAAGAGTGTACAGATATGGTTGGAATGAGAGGTAAGGGCCAGATCATGCAGGATCTTGTAGTACACGTTAGGAGTTTTTTGTTAAAATTGGTAGGGAAGCACTGAACGTTTTTAAACACATAGAAAAAATTTGATGTATTCTTTTAAGTCACTTTGTCTGTTGTAGGGTAAGTGAATTGTAGCAGGATAAGAGAAAGGAAACAATTTAGGAGGCTCTTCAAGTGACCCAAATGTGATATGATTACAGCTTAGACTGACATAGAGGAGTAGAAATGAGAGAAGTAGATGGTTTTAAGGCATATTTTTGGAGAGAAATACAACAGTGTCTGTTGACAGATTGGAAGTAATTTGAGCCAGAGGTGGTGGGCTTGGGGGAGAAGTTGCCCTGAGCTATCTTTTTTCTTTATAGAAATATCTTTTTTAAAAAATATTTTAATTTATTTATTTAGGCTGCACCAGGTCTTAGTTGTGGCACACGGGATCTTTAGTTGTAGCATGTGGAATCTTTAGTTGCAGCATGCGAACTCTTAGTTGCGGCATGTGGTATCTAGTTCCCTGACCAGGGATCAAACCCAGGCCCCCTGCATTGGGAGTGTGGTCTTAGCCACTGGACCACCAGAGAAGTACAAAGTTGCCCTGAGGTTTCTTCTTAGCAGGTCTTGGTGACTTACCTGGTGATATAGATCAAATCTTCATTCTTGAGTGCCCTGAGACCTAAGTTTGGGAATGCTGCACTTGTTTATTCAGTTACAGTGGGGCAAGAGAGTACCAGGAGAACACCTAGGATCCACAATAATCCTCTCGGCTCTGGCGGGGACAAAGAAGCCCTGCCTTAACCTGATGATCAGGACCAGTTATACATGCCAGTGTGGCGACTCTTCCTCTTACTTGCTGGTCCTTGGAAATAATGAATACAAAGGGCCCTGGTGGCAGCAGTAGGTTGCCATTACTTATGTCCCCTGGCAAGAGTGTGACCCCTTTGTGAACTAGACCCTTCAACCCCACAGAGCCCTGAATGATGAGGACAGGGAGCACACAATTCCCCAGTGGGTCATTGCGAGTGGCGGTGTGGGGCCAACCTTGCTGCCAAACCCTTGGTTCCCAGACACATGTACCTTCATAAGGAAGACACAGTACCATATAGAGGGCCCTGATTTAATAAATGCCCTCTAATACACTGCATTGCAAAGGATGACATCTCATCCTTTCAGAGGATTTCTTTCAACCTGGCACTTTACTTGCATCTTTAGAAGGTAGTTCCAGTGTTCTTTGCAGCCAGCTGTTTCTGGATGGTGTGGTATGTGACGTTGCCAATGGAACGCATGGTCATGGGCCCACACCTACATCTCCTTTTCTGTAAAGTGGATGCTCTGGTTAGATGCTATGTTGTATGTGGGATACCAGGCCTATGGACCAGGAATTCTGTAAGAAGAAAGGCAAACTCATGTCGGGATAAGTACCTATTCTTATGAAAATGAAATGCTGGCCCTTCGAGAATATACAGGCCCAATGTCATCACCTTGCCACCACGTGGCCAGTTGGTCTCCTTGCGGAATAGTCATACCAGGAGCTCAGCAATGGTCTACGTTGTTGACAGGTTGGACATTCAGAGATAGCAATAGCTATGTCAGTGGAAGTCCATGCTGTTGGGTTCACATGTACGTCCATCTCTGCCACCATGGACAGTCCTTTCAAATGCCCATTATGCTACTTCTGGGATGGCTGATGCGAAAGGCCAGTAATGTCAGCTGATTGAGTCATTTCATCAAAATGGTTTTCAGTGCCTCTCTGTGATGAATACTTTCTGGTGAGCACTAATGTGTGAGATAAATGTTTTCATACTTCATACCCATTCCCGTATGTCTATCCACATGCTTCTTGCTTAAACTTCTTTGTCTTCCAGTCTTTGTCTTTCCAAGCCCCAGATTAGAAGGTTAGGCCACTGACCACTATCCAGGAATCTATATATTTTCACCTTAGGCCCCTTCTCCCTCTACCAAAGTCGAGAATCAGGTGCAGTGCTTGCAGCTCTTACATTTGGGAAGATTTTGCTGTCCATTATCTTATAAGCTTAGCCCTGAATGTGGCTATAATGCAGCCACTGTCCATTTTTGCCTTGCATTCCCATAGCATGCTGACCCATCCATAAAACAAGTTCAGTCAGTCTTGCAGGAGTCCCTACATGTCCATAGTTGCAAGTGAAGGAAGGGCTCTGGTGTAACTCTTTTGGGTAACAAAAGTTCTGGGCTACCAGCTCATGTGGCTTACTTGTGCGCTCTTGTCTTGCTTGGGTTTAATACAGGATGTACATTTCCATTTCATGATGGACTGCTGCTAGGCATCTCTGAGTGTATGACTTGTTGAGTCCAACAGAAGGGACGGCTCTGAATGCATCTCTACTTGGTGACCCATAATCAAGTGTTCTGTTTCTCTCAGAGCCCAGTAATACTCCAGGATTTGTTTCTTAAGAAAGTCATATTCTTCTCTAAGAATGGCATAGCCTTGTTCCAGAATCCCAAGGGCTTATATTGTGAATATCCCGCTGGAGCATATGCTCCAAATTGCATCCTTTCCCAGTACTTACATCTTCAACCCTATAGAGTTTATTTAATTTTGTGGCTCAAGTGACATGGATAATGGCATTGTGGTTTAGACCTGCTCCACTGCCTTTTTGTCCTTGGGCCTGACTCATTGTTGGTGGATTTCCATGTCAGAAGGTGTATAGGGTAGAGCAATACTCTCAGGTATGGAATTCTAGGCCTCCAGAATCCAAAGCTGGCTACAAAATGCTGTGCTTCCTTCTTTGTTTTGGGGAATTCAAGATGGATACAGCAATGTGTCCTTTACTTTGGAGGGGACATCTTAGTATGTCCCTTAACACTGGAAACCTAAAAATTTCACTGAAATTGCAGGTCCCTAAAACTTAATAGGGATTATCTCCTACCCTCTGGAGTCCATGTGCCTTAACAAGGCCTCCAGTCTATTGTCACTTCTTGCCTGCCCTGTCCAATCAGCATGATGTTATCAATGCAGTGGATCAGTGTGATGTTCTATGGGATGTCCAGGTGGTCCAGATTTCTTCAGACTATATTATAACACAGTGCAAGAAAGTTACCATAGCCATGACACATTATAAATGAATACTGTTAATTCCACGTAAATGAAAATTATTTCTGATAATTAGAATATAAAAGAATATATCCATTATATCAACAGAGGCATGCAGTGCATCGGAGGGCTTATTAATATGCCCTAGAAAAGCTATCATGTCCAGAGCAGTACCTGCAATCAGGATTACTGCTTGTGGTTGTATACAGTCATTCTTCAGGATCCATCCGTTTTCTGCAGTGTCCAGATTGGAAAATTCAACAGAGATATAAAGGCTACCACTCCTGTATCCTTTTTTTTTTATTATTGTTAAAACTTTTATTGGAGTATAGTTGATTTACAATGTTGTGTTAGTTTCAGGTGTTCAGCAAAGTGAATCAGTTCTATGTATACATATGTCCATTCTTTTTTAGATCCTTTTCCCATATAGGCCATTACAGAATATGAGTAGATTCCACATAAAATTGATATCATATGATATTTGTCTTTGTCTGCCTTCACTCAGTATGATAATCTCTAGGTTCATCCATGTTGCTGTTTTATGGTTGAGTAGTATTCCATTGTATATATGTACCACATCTTCTTTATCTAGATCTTTAATTGTGTCACTGATCTCAACCATACCCTCTGTCATGATGATAAGATATTGTTTTCATTTAGTATCATTTTCAGTGATTTTAGGGGTTTCCATTTGGTCTTCCCTAATATTGATAGTTCTTACTTCACACACCAGGAGCCCAATGTAGGGTTTACTCCAACTTTCAATTATATCAATTTCATTTGTGCATGTGGGGACTGGAAAAATGACCACTGGTATGTTTTTAGACCTGTTGAGCCCAATGTGAGCTATGCTTTAGCCAGTACTGCATTTGTTACTTGGCTTCTATGGTACCAGTCTAGTGGGAGAATAGA
Source organism: Hippopotamus amphibius kiboko (assembly GCF_030028045.1). NCBI lineage: Eukaryota > Metazoa > Chordata > Mammalia > Artiodactyla > Hippopotamidae > Hippopotamus > Hippopotamus amphibius. Next base: position 8,826,412 of record NC_080203.1, on the reverse strand, counting down.
GTGTGATGATATCAAGGGTCTCCATGTATTAATGTCTACTGTGATTGATAATCTTATAAATGTCTTATTATTCCCCTGTCCTCACTGTACAGTCATCTAAGTCAATGACCCTTGGTCCTTTGGGGGAAGGACTTTGAGAATCATCATGGAATATATATGCCATGGTGTTTAGGGGTCTTCTTCCCAGGGACCTGTCCATCCCTTCAGTCATTGGACTCCAGATCTGAAAACTAATTCCAGTCTAAGCAAGAGATCATGACTTTTTATTGAGTCAACCACCCTCAGCCTCTTGCTTCTCCATCTTATTTTTTAAAATTTTTGCTTATAGATGTTAAGCGGCACCTTTGTTGGTTGCTTCTCTACTTTGCTTCTAGGGATGCTGTGCTCAACTTATTTCTATGACTCCCTGTGGCCCAAGCCCCCTTGGCTGCCCCTAAGAATTTGTTGGTCATTAGGGTGTTTGTGGTTTCATGGATTCTGGCATTAGGTGGTCTCTTGATTTGAGGCCCCATCATCCTCATAGATATTAACAAGCTCAGCTCCATGACTGCCTTTTCTACCATCATTCCTGGCCTACAAAAGAAAATAAGCATTGAATTCCTTAGTGATGCTGGAGCCCCTCTCACAGCACATTCCTGATGGCCTTGGCCAATAGTATGTCCACTCGGGCCTTCCCTGGATCATAAGACTCTGGTCTTCCAGATTCACATGCCCAGTTCTTACAGTCTTTTTTCCTTCCTCTACTGTTTTCCGGTGCTAATCAGGTATTTCCATTAAGTATTGACCATAGCTTTTTCCTGGCTTCCAATAGCCACCCCAACAGCAAGTTTGCTCCATCTTCTGGGACCTGGCTAGGGTGTCCCATGTCCAAATAAGTATCCTCAAGGTAACAAATCATTGCCTATCCAGTCTCACATTCTGCTCCCCTGGATCAAGTACCTTCAAAATCCAGTTTTAGGGGCATGACTCTGGCTCCTGCCAGTACTTACCAGCTGATTATTGTAATTCTTCACATATACATCTTCCCTTCCTTATAGACCTAGCATGTCTGCAGTAAGGTTATACTGGGATTTAAGTCTAGTTATGGGACTAGCAGCCAAGAGAGGAGGTGGGAGCAGATCCTGAGGGAGGTACCAGTTGCCTTGTGAATCTTGCAACGTGGCAGCTGTACTAGCTCTTTTTAGGGTAGGTATGAGCTACCTTTGCAAGCATAGAAATTCTAGGTGTCAAGTAGTTGCATACCTCAGGGTATGTCTTCATGCCATGTGTCAAGACTCCAGGACTCTGATCTTTGCATAACTGACCTTCCTTGGCTAACCACTGAAACGTCTCTGGGTCTTTTGGTACTCTCACACTTGGGTCTTCAACCTGATGTTTACCTATGTCTGCTCTTGCACTATAGGTGATAAGGGCCACTTTATATGCTACCATCTATCAACGAGGGCCTCTGGCTCTCATACTAAGCTATTACCTGGTTGTTAATATCTTTCAGTTTCTCACTGTTCTTCTGCAGTGTATGGATACAACTTAACACTAACTAGCCAGCTGCTCTTTTGTGGGCATTGTACTTCCCATTTCTTCAAATGCCTACATCATTACACTGTCATAAAAGTCTTCTCCACTGGGATATTTTTCCAGATCACCTGCTGAGAAATCTTTAGCAATTGAGTCATCAACTTGTGCTGGAGACTACGTGTGCCTTACCTACCGAATAGGCCCCACCTTTTCATCTGTTGGGCAATGGATAAGCCAATACCAAAACACCTCATCTTCTTGTCTGTTTCTCAGACCACCCTATTTTTGGTGCCACTTTTATTAATCTGGGTCCTCTAAAAGGCCGAGTCCAAGATAGCATTAAACATGCATGGATTTTATTAAACACTTGTGAGAAGAAATGAGGAGGAAACTAAGAAAGGCTGGGAGATACCAGTGTATGTTTGCCCTAGAGTGGAGGAAAGAAGGAAGAAAGGAAGTTTGAGTGGAAGCATGTCAGACAGTGCAGCGCAGGGAATGTTGAGCAAGGTCATGGATGGATTTCGGAGCTCAACGTCTGAGCACTTGGTCAGTTCCGTTCATTGTAATTAGATGTCTGGGAGGAGCATTCTCATGGCTGCTATTATTGAGAAGGTTGGGGCGATGGAGAAAAGACTTGGTAGGATGAAAAGGAAATAAGCAGTCCTATGTTGAATTTTGAATATTACTTTTTAGATACATATTAGATATTCAGTTAGTGATATAGGTAGGCAATGGAATATTTGGGTTTGTAATTCAAAAGAGAGATGTGGACATACATATACCTTTGAGATGTGTGAATGTAACTGATGCTTAAAGCCATGGGAATAAATGAGATCACTTATGGAAAAAATATAGAGAGAAGGAAATGTGGCCAAAGAGTTGAGAGGAATTCCAGCCTTTATAAGGAGGAAGAAAAAATAACCGATGCTGAAAAAGAGTAAGCAGTGAGGTGGGGGAAAACCAAGACAGTACATTGTCAAAGAGGTTGAGAGAGGAGTGTGTTTCCAAAAAGGGGATGTGATTTCCTGTGTGTCTGGGTCTGAAAGATCAAGTAAGAAGAGACAGAAAAGCGTCCTCGAATTATGGCTCCTTTATTTCCTTCCCTGTCAAGAAACTCAGGGCCTTATTCTGTGCCCACTTATGACAGTGAGCAGCTATTTACTAAATACTTAGTCTATGCCAAGCATTGGGCAACATCTATTGACCTGCCACAAAATGAGCATCATCCCCTGAAGCTGAAGTCCATCTGAAACTATCAGCATTCTCCAACTTTCAGGAGACACATGCTACAATAGACAGAAGCACAGGGCCTTATGGTAAGACAAAGGAAGAAACGCCTAACTCAGCTTTAACAGCTGAAAGGGAGCAAGGTCAGGGAAGAGGCAAAACTTGAATTGAGTATTCAGATGGTCTCTGTCTAATCTTGTCTCATTTTGCACTACTTAAGTGTGACTAAGCCTTAAGTCATTTTGAAAGTAATTATGACTCACATTATGCCTAAAGCAATCTCTCTAGCACCTTTTGAGTATAGCCAGTGAGGTTATATGTGCACGAAGTACAATGGCTCCCTGAGATGGCACCAGGATGTTTGGTGCTGGCCTGGAGCTTCTTTTCATGGGCCATTTTTTTTTCCATCGAAAACTTATTTTACGGCAGTATGGTCAATGTCAAAATAGTCACTCCCACTGTTTCCTTCAGGAGCCTTTCACTTGGCACCACAGTGAAATGTCTCTTCATCCCAAGCTGTTCCTCCTAAGGAAGTTAAAAATAAAAAGGAAAGTGGTTATTGAGGTCATATTAGGAGGAAAAATAAGATCCCAATAGTGTGAACTGTGTAGAAGTGGGCACTGCAGTCTTTCCTGTAAATGATGGACACTTACATAAGTGCCCGGAGGTCATAGGGAAATGATTTGTTTTGTTTGTACAACTAAATGTTACCTAACCTTCAACATCCCCCTCTTCCTTCAACAATTAAAAGAAGGAAGAATGAAAGAACAAAAGAAAAAAGAAAGAAAGAAATTTATCAACAATTCTTGCCATGTTATTCTCAGAATAATTTTGAAAGTTATTGCTTGTGAAATACAAATGTTTATCTTATATATTTCCAATAAGAAACACAGCAAGGATGGTTACTGAGGACCAGAAACCTGGAGTATTATGGGTCCCTTTCCAACCTCCCATCAAAGCCTCTCCTATAAAGCTATACTCTTTAAGTATTTGGAAATCCGTGTGATCTCTCACCAGCCTTCATATACCCTGCCTTAAGGTTTCTATACCTGCTTACCATTGTAACCGGGAAGAGCTAAATCTGATTCCATGTTAGATCTGTTTCTTTGACTTTAACCTTTGCTTTTTGCTGCTTTTGTTAGTATAATCATACGTGATGGCCTGCCTCAGAAAACACTGCCCCTCTGCCTGAATGTTAAAGTGCCTCCGATTAGCTCACAGGCAGACAATCTGCCCTGCCCACCTGTGTGAATGGCTGAAATTAACACATCCCCTCACTGAGGTTAGTCATTCCCTCATTCCCTGAGATGTTTTGCAAGACTGATGGTCCTTTACCTTTACTTTCTCACAGCCTCTCCCTCTCTGATCCTATAAAACAGACTGGCAACCAGACCACGATAAGAAGGTTTTTAGGAGACACTAGTCTGCCATCTTCTCGGTCTGCCAGCTTTCTGAATAAAGTCGTATTCCTTGCCTCAACACCTTGTCTCCGATTCATTGGCCTGTCGGGCAGCGAGCAGAGCAAGCTTGGACTTGGTAACACCATTTCTTAGGTGTAACCTTAGGTCTGAAATGATTGTGGGGGTCATCAGCTCCCCCTGCATTGGAGAACTGTAGATTGTAAACTTTGTTCTCCCTTAGTCTGGTTCAGGTGCCCCTCTTTTTAGCGATCACAGCACCCGTCCCAATGTACTCTTCTTCCTGCATTCCATCTTTTCACTTCTTGGGATTCACCACCAAATTCTACCTCTTGGTATTTGCCACAAGAATACCAGATCCACGAGGGCAGGGACTGTTTCTTATTCGCTTCTTTATCCCTTTCACGTAGCACAGTCTGAGTACTTATCATTCATTCGGTAAATACTTAGTAAATATTGGAATAGAAAGAAAGGAAGAAACTTGAATTCATCCATTAAGACTTCCTATCCCTGTCCATATGGAGATTTGTCTGAATTTGACACTTATTGCCATTTTTTAGGCATAAGTCTAAATCTCCAAGATTCTCATCACCTCGTTATTCAATCAAGTACTAAACTAGGTACTGCTGTGAAGGGACATGCAGATGTAATTAGGTTAGTCATCAGGTGACCTTAAATTAGGAGCAGAGCCTGAATCATCCAGGTGGGCTACACGTAATCATCTGATATAAGTAGGAGAGCAAGGCCAAAGAAAGTCAGAGGTGCGTCAAACAAAGAGGCAGGAGCAGTGCAGCAGAAGGGTAAGTCAGAAATATTCCAAAAGTGAGAAGGATTTGATGCACCATTGCTGGTTCTGAGATGTAGGGGGCTATGTGTGACAATGGAGAAAGCTCTATTCCTGGTTGGCTGAGTTTTGTTTTTTTAAATCATGATAGGTGTTGGATTTTCTCAGATGTTTGTTCTACAATTACTATGATCATGTGGTTTTTCTTAACCTTGTTGACATGGTGGATTACATTAATTGACATTTCAAATGCTGGACTACTTTTGTATACCTAGAATAAAAGCAACTTGCTCGTGGTAATTATTCTTTGCCAAGTTCGATTTTCAAGTAGTTTGTTGATGAATTTGGCAGCTTTGTTTGAGATACTGACCTACAGTTTTTTTTTTCCTTTTCCTTTTTTCCTTTCTGCTTTTGTCTGGTTTTGGTATCAGGGTAACACTAGCTTCACAAGGTGAGTTGGGGAGTGATTCTTCTTCAACTTTCTGGAAGAAATTGTGTAAATTTGGAGTCAATTCCTCTTTAAATATTTGATAGAATTCTCCTGTGAACCATTTGGGCCTAGAGATCTTTGCAGGAGTTCTTTAATTGCAAATTCAGCTTCTTTAATGGTTAGAGGACTACTCAAATTGCCTATTTCATCTCGGTTGAATTTCAGTAGTTTGTGAGTTTGTGGTTTGCAAGAAATTTGTCCATTTCTCCTCAGTTTCCAATTTATGTGGGTGTGTAGAATTGTTTATAACATTCCCTTACTATCCTTATTACTATCCTTATTATGACTGCAGGATCTGTAGTGAGCTTTTCCCATTCTTGATGTCGGAATTCTTTTTTTTGAAAATTGTTGGTCTCTTTAGAGGTTTGTCAATTTTACTGATGTTTTTAAAAAAACAGCTTTTTTGTTTCATTGACTTTTCTTTATAGCTCTTTATTTTCAATTTCTTAATTTTTGCAACTTTTGTTTACTTTCTGCTACTTGCATAGAATTTATTTTGCTCTTTCCTAATTTGACATAGCAAATTGCTGATTTGAGTGTTTCTTCCTTTCTAATCCAAGCATTTAATGTTGTAAATTTACTTCTGTGCATTGCTTAAGCTGCCTCCTGTGTAATTTGATATATTGTATTTTTGTTATCACTGAGCTCTATGTATTTCTATTTTCCTTAAGATTTATTTTTTGACCCAGGGATTATTTAGAAGTGTTGCTTAATTTTCAAGTCCTTAGAGATTTTTCAGTTGTCTTTGACTTCTAGTTTGATTCCACTGTGGTTGGAGAATACACACTGTATGTCTCTCGGATCTGTTGATTGCTTTTTCTGATTTGTGTTGTGATTTTTTTGTTTTTCTTCCTGGTTCTTGGTATGGTGGATAATTTTTATTTTTGTAGCCTGGCTTTTTGGTATGTTGCTATAAACTGAATGTTTGTATCCCCTGGAAGTTCATATGTTGAAACCTAATCCCCTATGTGATGGTACTTGGAGGTGAGGCCTTTGGGCGGTGATTAGGACATAAGGGCAGAGCCCTCATGAACAAGATATATGCCCTTATTAAGAGGCCCCAGAGGGATCACTCGCCCCCTCCTCCACGTGAGACCACAGCAAAAAGACTGCTGTCTACGACCCCGGTAAGCAGGCCCTTACCAGACACCAGATCTGTTGGCACCTTGATCTTGGACTTCCTGGCCTCCAGAATGGTGAGAAATTCTTATTGTTTATAAGCCAGCTAATCTATGGTCTCCTGTCATAGCAGTCTGAACAGACTAAGAAAGATGTCGAATTCTAATACTATGAATCATATTTAATATTCGCTCTTAGCAGGGAATTCCCCTGTTAAGGTGTTGTGCAAGGTTCTGGTGGGTGCGTGAGTTCAGCTTCCCCCTGGGCCTCACCCACACCTCTCCAGCAAAAGTGGGGTCATGACTCATACAGCCTCATTACACATGGGTGGAGTGAGAAGTTCAGCTTACCCCTTGGCCTTGACCCCTTCACAGAAGTTGGGGTCATAATGCCTTGTTCTTTGTGGTGTAAGCTCAGCTCCATACTGGGCTCACTGCCACTGAGGGAAGGGGGAAGTAAAGTTAACCCATCTTGCAACACCTCCTTATACCTCATTGATGCTGCTTGGGTGTGGATACCCAGTCTCCTACCCACTAGCACTGCCTCATACCATGTTGTTCAGTCTGTTGCCGCCAGTTGGGTGTGGATGTTAAGTTCCCCATTGGGCCCCACTGACACCAGCAGTGGGGGAAATTATCATGTCCACTCCACTCACACCACCTTGTTGCATCGTGTTGCTGCCTATTGAAGGTGGAGGTTCAGCTACCTTCTGGGTCCTGTTGATACCTGGGATAGGCGGGAGGGAAGAAGAGTGCAGATTCGCTCTGACTCACACATCCTCATGAGGTCTCCTTGCTGTTAAGTGGGAGTTGAAGCTCAGCTTGCTGAATCTTGCTGACAGAGTATCACCTGATTCTCCTGAGTAGGGGATAGACGATCAGGTCCTTGCTCAGCTGAAAGTACACTAACTTAGCCGGGCAATCAGACCATCACCTGCCTCTAAGCACGGGCTGGATGATCAGATCTCCTCTGGGTTACACCAACACTACACCACTGGGGGAACCAGGACACTCACTGGCTGTTTCTGTGGGGTTGGGGGGAAATGTTGGGAATATCAGCTTCCTGCCTAGGCAAGATGAAACCAGAGAGAGGGTGTGCATGTGCCACTGGTGTCTGGCTGGAGCCAGATGGGTATTGTCAAAAAGATTTTCTGTTCTTAAGCCATTATTTTTCAAATCCTTTGGCTCGGGGGAACAGGCTTTTGAAAAATCATTTTTATCTGTGCCCGTGGTTGGTTTGGGTTGAAGACTTTTTAAGTACGCTGTTCAGGATACATGGAAACAGTAGGAAACTGAGGGAACACACTGCCGTGTCATTCCTCAAATCTCAAGGCCTCTATGCATTCTTTTTTCAGTCTTTTAAAGCCTTCTATTTTCCTTTTGTTGTGGGATTTTTTTAGTTGTCAGAGAGGAGACCTGGAATATGGGGATCTTTCATCTTGTCTAGGACCAGAAGTCTGTCACGGCTCCTGTCATAATCCTTGATTTTAATATCCCCATGGGTGATATTCCCAATGCCCAGGCCTGAGTTTCTTTTTTATATATATATATAAATTTATTTATTTATTTAGGCTGTGTTGGGTCTTCGTTGCTGTGCACAGAATTTCTCTACTTGCAGTGAGCGGGAGCTACTCTTTGTTGCAGTGTGAGGGCTTCTCATTGTGGTGGCTTCTGTGTTATGGAGCATGGGTTCTAGGTGCACAGGCTTCAGTAGTTGCAGCACAGGGGCTCAGTAGTTGTGGTGCAGGGGCTTCGTTGCTCTTCAGCATGTGGGATCTTCCTGGACCAGGGATCGAATCCGTTATCCTCTGCATTGGCAGGTGGATTCTTAATCACTGTGCTACCAGGGAAGTCCCAGGCCTGAGTTTCTTAATGTCTTCACCAAAGGATCTCGTCCATCACCCCGCCTTTGCCACTCACTCCCATAATGCTATCCTAGAGAGTATCATTGCCAGTAAACTGCCACCCCTCCATAAACTCCATTTCCTAAATCTCAATCTGTGACTAACAACCTCTGTCTTTTCAGGACACCCTCTTGACTACACACTTTTACCTGCAGTTAGCCCTCGTTGGAACCTCTAATCCACTGATCCTGCTACCTTTTCCTTATCCTTCACCCCCTCATGTTCTTATTTCCCTCATGACTCAGCTTCAATTCCAAGGTCTGTCATTATAATCAGTTACTTGCTTATACTCTCAACTTCTTTGTTCCCCTCACCCTTTCTAGCCATCCAGGAAAAAACAAAGTCCTTAACTTAGGCTATTCCCCGCCTACACTCATACAGCTGAACGTGGCTGGTGGAAAACACTTCACCATACCAACGGATCTCAGTTAAAATTCATAACACCTATCCTCAAGGGAACCTTTAATGCTGCCTGGAAGGACTACCATCTTTCCATATGCCAAGTTCCTCTACATATTCCTACTTCACCAAGAAAAGACAAGCAATCAGAAGACAACTTTTACAAGCCCGCAACATCGTTAGCAAACTACCCACATCTGAGACTCTATACTGTTTTCTCTGGTTACTAAAGTTGAACCTGTCTACTAAAGTAAGTCCCATTCCCCTTCACCTAGTTGAGAACATACTTGCAGAAACTCTTCCCCCTTGAATTACCTTTCTCACTATTACATATTTCCCTTGAGCATAAAATATGCTATAATATCTGTCATGTTTCCAAAACCTTCTTTGAGACCCTATATCTCCCTCCAGCTATTTCCACATTGCTCTGTTCCCCCTCTTAGATTAAAACTTTTTGAAATCATTATTTATACTTGCCATCTCCAATTTCTCTTCCTCTTAACCTGACTGGAATGGGTTCTGGAGAGAAATCACTGGAAGTTGCTCCTGCTATGGAGACCAATTGTACGTATCTGTCTGTATTCACAGTTCTCATCATGAAAGTTTTCAAACTTGTAGAAAAGCTCGGGGAATAATACACATACGTGACTAAACTCACAATGAACAAATGTTAATATCTGCAGTTTTTGCTTTAGATTTTTATATATTAAAAAAATAGATACACAGTTGAAACCTACTTTATTACCCTCCCTGATCCCTTTCTCCATCTGTTATCCAAATTGGACCACTCTCCTGAAGCTAGGATGTGCCTCCTTATACACATTTTAAAATATATGTATTATATAAGCATTTATACATAGAACAAATACTCCTATATTTGGTTTATGGCCAAAATTTACATAAATGTGTTACTGGGTATTCTGCATATTAGGTTTCTGCAAAAATGTTCAATTAGTGTGAAATTTGCCTATGATTTGCCTTTCTTAGATTATCCTTCCCTGGTTTTGTATGGAGGTTGAATTGGCTTCACAAAATGGCAGCTCTTCATGGTCTCCCCTCTTAAACTCTATCCTATACTAATTATTTATCCTTAGGATGTTTGTTAACAATAACCTGGTGCTTTATTATAGATCCTTGAATACTAATGAAAATTTTCAATGATTATACGTCTCATGGTTTTCTATTTCTCCTTGAGTCAGTGTTGGTAATTCATCTTTTTCTACAAAACAGCTTGCTCTCTTGCTCCTCTTTCCTAGATGTCCCTTTGTTATAAAGACAAACTATCAGGGCTACTCCTGAGAACCCTTTACCTAAGCTCCTTTTTCTCTTCCTGTTTTCCTCCTATGTTAGCATCTCTCAGGTATTTTTAGCTTTGTTGTTTGATCTTTAAAAAAAGCCTTTGCATATTTATTGGAAATATCTAATTTCCATTAATACTTACTGTCTATAAAGTTACTTAATTTATATTGGGCTCATCACTGGTTAATGGAAAAGTTTGCTATAAGATATAACATGGCTAGAGTTTCTGGATTAACAGTGAATGATTTGTACTTAATTTCTGATATACAGAGAAGCAAATGCATATGTGGGTAAGGGAATCATCAATTAAAACAATTATGTACATACATATAATACACACAAAAATCGTCAGCATCACCATCAATTTGTGCAGCTCAGATTAAGATATAATGAAGATCTTTTCACTATGGAAATGGAAAAAGTAAATACATCACAAGAACGTAGTTAAACAGTTACTGCAATGTTCATTCATACCATCTTTAAGAAGGCAATTTATATCTACGAAAACATTTGTTATAGAATATATTACAAGAGAATAATTGAAAAGATGGACTAATAGGTCTATGCTGTTTATACAATAAAGTGAACAAAAATTAAATATACAACAAACTAAATTTTAAAAGCATTTTCACTCCAGAATGATAAAGAACATTGTTAAATTATTCATTATCAAGGTTATATAGAAAAACAGGAAAGTGTTCGTGAAATGTTGTTGAACATACTTTTTACATTCTTGCAACTGTGTAAAAAATATATATAAACAGAGCATATGGGTGAAAACTAGATGTAAGCCCATGGGAATAAAAATTGTATTGGGTGGGAGGGATTATAAGTACTTTGGTAGGGATTGCCACTTAATATTAAGGGTTGCCTTAATTAAGTTTTGGGCTATTAGCCAACCAAGAAGTTAGGTTTTTAATTCAGTCTTCCTCGAGTCTCTAAGAGGTTTAATTTCAGGTAAAACCCAAGTTTTTATTTTTAAATAATTCTATACTTAAAGCAAAGCCTATTTCTGTACTCTCTTCAGTTACAACAATCTGTCAGTCTATTCTTGAGCCAGTAACATACTGCCTTAATTATTGCAGCTTTGTAATAAATTTTAATATCTAGTAGGGCTGCTATGCCCGATTACTCTCCTTTCTCAGAATTTTGTTGGGTAATCTCTAATGTTTATTTTCCACATAAATTTTACTGTCATTTTATCAAGTCCCCAAATGGTTTAAATTTCAAGTGCTATTGCATAAAATTTATAGTTTGATTTGGAAGAATTGGCACTATTACTATATTGTATCTTCCTATCTAAAAGCAAAGTATGTTTCTCTATTTACTCATGTCTTCTTTTGTGTCTCTTACCTACGTTTTATAGCTTTCTTCATACAGTATCTGTGCATTTCATACTGAGTTTACTTCTATGTGCTTCACATTTTGTGGCTGTTGGAAATTGGAGGTTTATTTAATTTTTAAGCTAGTTATTGCTTATCGATTGAAAAACTATTGATTTCTGTGTGCTGGTTAAGAAGACAGTCACCTTGATGGACACTTTTGTTGTAGTAGATTTAGTTTATTCTTTGGATTTGCTGAAAGACAAATCCTATCATCTACAAGTGATATTAGTTCAGAGTTTTTTCTAATTCATTTTTCATACTTCAATTTTAATCAGTCCTTGATCCCTTGATCTCAGTAAAATCTTGTTGGTCAGTGAAGTCACTGAATTGTAGAGCACATGTTATTGATGTCACCACAGAGTGGCCATTAATTAAGCAGGCCATATGGTGTGCTAGAGTAAGCCAGACAGGCCTGGGTTTATGGCCAAGGATTTCTGAAACCCTGTACTGTACACAAACTCTAAAATCTTATTGCGATTGCTCAATAGAGATGAAAAGTACATTGAACATGTCAACTTAACACTTGTGTCCTCATTTTCTATATAGTAAAAACAAAAACTTAGCGAAATATTAATAGATTAAAAACTGATTAGTAAAACTTTGATATGACATCAAAAGTACAGGTAACAAAAGTGAAATAAATTAAGTAGAACTACATCAACCTTAAAAACTTAGCATAGGAAAAAAATCTAGAGCGAAAAGGCAACCTACAGAATGGGAGAAAATATTTGAAAACCATATGTCTGATAAGAGATTAATATCCAGAATATATAAAGAACCCCTACAACTCTAACAAATCAAATAACCAAATTAAAAACCAGGGAAAGGGCTTGAATAGACATATCTCTAAGGAAGATATACAAATGACCAAAGGCACATAAAAGTATGCTCAACATCACTAAGCATCAGGGAAGTAGAATTAAAATTACCATGAGATGACCCAGACAACTCTGAAACATCACTAGATAAATGTATAAAGAAAATGTGGCGTAAAGAAAATGTGGTATGTATACAAAGACTGGGATGTTACTCAGCTTTAAAGAAAGCTTGTCACATGCCACAACATGGGTGAACCTTTAAAACACTATGCTAAGTGAAATAAACCAGTCACAAAAGGCACATGCCGTATGAATCTACTTACAAGGCATCTAAAGTAGTCAAATTCACGGAAGCAAAGTAGACTGGTGGCTCCCAGAGGCTTGGGAGAGGGGGAAATAGGGAATTGTTCAACAGATACAGAGTTTCAGTCATGCAAGATGAAAATTCTCGATCTATTATACAATAACGTGCATAGTTAACAGTTTTTAACGCACAACTAGAAGTTGTCAAAAGGGTAAATTTATGTGTTTTTACCACAATAAAAAAAAATGCAGTGAAAGAAGCCATTTTTATGGAGGAATGGAAACTTTTCCCCATATCACTCACTCTCAAATCATTGGTGGGCGCTTTGTTTCCTTAACTAATGGCCAAATAGACAAATGGAGCCCATGAGGAAGAGACCTAGCCAACTGTCCTGGCAAGAAGAAAATAAACATAAGTTTCAAACGTTGTTTTCACTATGATTAAAAACATTGAAGATCATTAAATACAGAGAACCACCTCCTCTAGAAGTGATCTTCTCCTGGTTAAAGTGATGTCAACCTCATCAAATCTTTATTTGTCTTTCACTGATTTTCTTTCTTTTTCTGTCTCATAATTCAAATGCTCCAGGGCTACATCTTGAGCCCTCTTCATACTTTATGCTCTCCATCCTTACGTGATCTTATCCATCTCCGTTGCTTCAGATACCATCTGTATGTTAATGGGTGTCTAAAGTTATCTCTGTGCTTTATCTCTTCACTGAGTTACACATTCAAATACAAAAGGCTTCTCAAAGGTCTCCACTTGCACATTTTATAGGGATCTCAAAAATCTACCCATAATAAAGCCAGAAATTGGACTTATCCACTGTTCTTCATTCTCACTTTCAGTCCATCAAGAAATCATGTTTGTCCTATTTACCAAACTCACCTCTATCTGTCAATTCTCTATCCTCATTATCAACATACCAATGCAAACTGTAATGGTTTCAAATTAGACTGGTCAATAAGCCCATGCCTATGTTATAGCATCAACTATTTCAGTTACTCCTTTGAACCATTCTATATCAGTAGCCATTCCCTGCTGTCCCCCACCCACCCAATTATTCTCTACTACTGCAATCCATTTGTCTTCTTCATAGGAATTGTTTTTATTACCTCTTTCTCACTGGGTTTTAAGTTTTATGTGGACAGAATACTACATATGTCTTGCTCAGCATTAAAGCCTCAACATCTAGCATTGTGTCTGGGTCTTAGTAAGTGTTAAATGAACCACTTAAAATATTATAACAACTATGGGTGGTACTTCACAGTATGTTATCTTCAGCATAATGCTTTCAAGTAGTTATTTTTCTTTCCATTTTTTAAAATGAGTGAACTGAAATTAATGTTAGATGCCTGCAGCCATACAGCTATAAAATATAATCTTGGAATTGAGACTTATCTTTGTCTGGATGCAAAGCAGTTTAGAATGTAGTACATTGGTATGGGATAAAACACTTGAAGTTAGGAAAGAAGGTTTTGGTTTGGCATCTACCATTATACTACTTTTGTGATCTTGGGCAAGATATGTAATCTTTCATGGCTTTCATTTTCTCAAGTACTATCAGGACTCTGAACAATTATAAAGCAATCAAATTTCATATAAACAATAACATTCATACAGTTTAATATCTTCCAATATTTCTCCCATGCTATTTATAATCAAGGAATGATGTCATCTCAGCTTTATTTCATTATTCACTCAGTAACATTAAAGGTTGGAAATTGGACAATAGATTGGACCAGAAACATACTACAATTGTCTATCAGTTCCCCTCTTTTGAAGTTAAGGATTTCATTTTGAACATGTAGAGAAACTTAGTTGTTTTGTTCCTTCAGATACAATTTTTTGATCTGGATGCCTAGGTTAAAATGTACTCACATGAACAGAAAAAATCCATTAACACAAATTATATTGGAAAACAACATATATGTGTTTTTGTAAATTAGCCAACATATGAATAGCAGCACAATCTAAATAATTTTTATAAAGAATTTAGTACAATCATTAAAAGTACCTGCAGCCCCCAGTGATGTTTCTTATCAGGTCAGTACTGCTAACTGTTTCTCTCTCTGAGGCAGGAATCAGAAAAATATGGTTAGCATGGCTCTTCTCTGCATCATAGCAGAAAAAAAGGAAGTCATAACCCATATAGGCAAATTAAGGTACTAACTAAGCCACATAAAGAATATCATTAACAAGGCACTGAAACACTGAGGGTTAAAAATTGTACCTAACCTTTGATTTTTCTGGTTATAGTAGAAAATGCAGTTGAATATAACAGATTAAGCATCACTATTAACTCTCCTCCTATCCAAGTTCGACTAAAATTAGAATAAAAGAACAGAAATATTCAAATACAAAAATATGGACAATGTGGGTGAGAACATGATCCCCAAAATTAATTGTTAAAAATTTTGCAAGATGGAGAGATTACTGAATTAGCACAACAAACACAGGTGAAAACCCTGTCTAGTAGCACAGGCTATAAACAAGGTATCTTTCTTAGGTCTGTCAGTTTCCCCAGAGAAAAAGTGCTCCAACCTCCTGTTTGGGAATCCAAACATAATACTAAAGACAGTCATCAAATCACAAGGGAAAAAAAAATAAAATGAGATATTTGAAGTTGAAAAAAAAAATCACAAAGGAACAAGAGCAAAAGAAGAAAGGAACAAAAAGGACCCACAAAACCCCCAAACAATGAACAAAATGGCAATAAGTACACACCTATCATTACTTTACATGTTAATTAAGTACACACTTATCAATTACTTTAAATGTAAATGGAATAAATGCTCCCATCAAAAGACACAGGGTGGCTGAAAAGATATAAAAACAAGACCCATATATATATTGCCTACAAGAGACTCACTTCAGACCTTAAGACACACAGACTATAAAGGAAAGGACCTTATACTTAAAGGAACTAGAAAAAGGACAAAGCCCAAAGATAGTAGAAGAAAAGAAATAATAAAGATCAGAGCAGTAATCAAAACAGTGTGGCATTAGCACAAAAACAGACATATGGATCAATGGAACAGAATAGAGAGCCTAGAAATAAACTCACACACAGTCAATTAATCTGAGACAAAGGAGGCAAGAATATACAATGCAGAAAAGACAGGCTCTTCAGCAAGTGGTGTTGGGAAAGCTGGAGAGCTGCATGTAAATCAAGGAAGTTATTAGAACACTCCCTCACACCATACACAAAAAGAAACTCAAAACAGCTTAAAGACTTAAATAAGAGCACATAGGCAAAACATTCTCTGACATAAATTTTACCAATGTTTTCTTAGGTCAGTCTCCCAAGGCAATGGGAATAAAAGCAAAGTATCTCAAGCTAATGGGACCTAGTTAAACTTAAAAGCTTTTGCATGGCAAAGGAAATCTTCAACAAAAGACAGTCTATGGTATAGGAGAAAATATTTACAAATGATATGACCAGCAAAGGGTTAATATGCAAGATCTATAAACAACTCATACAACTCAATACCAAAAAACAAACAACACAATCAAAGAAGGGCAGAAGACTTGAATAGACATAGCCATATTGCCTTCCAAAATGCTATACAACTTTAAATTCTTATCAACATTTTTTGAATCAAAATACTTTATTAGTAATGTTACTTTCTCAGATTTGAATGTTACATCAGTGATTTGACAACCTATAGACTCATTTTTCTTCTTTCTGGTTTTGGATACAAATTTTTATTCCAGCATTTTTATTTGGCTTGCTTATACTCTTCTGATATCTTATCCATTTTTCTTTAATACTCTGCACATTGACGTGAGTTTTCCACCTTAGACTCTTGTGCATTTATTTCATTTTATCACTTGCTTATCTAAGTTCCTTTTTTCTTGATAGTGATTATACAAAGCAGATGATCTCTAAAATTTCCTTATTAATTAGAAAAAAGTATTTCTCAAGCATAGGTGTTTTCTTTATCCCTTGACCATGAAATCTTTTCAAAGGCTCATTATTGTTGTTTCTCTTTCATTAATTTTGAAATAATGAGTTTCATTCACATCTATGGTTTTCCATTAAACAATAGAGATTATCTCTTTTGATTACCCTCAGCTTCTACTTGCGAGCTCCTAGCATCCTTTTCTGATATTACATTTGAGTTTTGCTTGAGATACTTAGCTGTTTACCATTATTTCTGAAGTCTGGTATACTTTAATAGCTTGGTACTGCTAGACTGAGGGGGAGGTATCTTATTTCCCTCTAGTGCCTGGTTATCTGATTCTACAAAGGGATATTAACTTCTAAGCCGCAGCTATCTGATTCTACAAAGGAATATTAATATCTGGATACTTTGAAATAGTCCATAATTTTTCCGTCAAAGAAAGCCATGGAAGACAAACTACAACACAGATTGCCCTTCCTCCAGAATTTGTCTTGTCAACACATTTGCAGAAGAAACTTTTAATTTGAGAATGCTATAAGCTATATCCTATATGTTCTGCTGTCTATTTCACTGCATTTGAAAAACATAAAGGGGGAAATATTAATGGTCATGATGGAAGCTAAGAGAAAAAATGCCTTATGCCTCTTCAGAAAGCAGTTCTGA